>NC_090922.1:1325934074-1326544642 GCF_040938575.1 Ambystoma mexicanum
TCTCCTCCCATTCCTTCATCCGGATTGGGGATCCATCTCCACCAGCACTGGCAATGCGGTGGTTCTCAGCCAGGATGCCCCTCACCCGCAGCCTGAGGTCGTCCCACCTCTTCCTGCATTCGCGCACAGTGCGCGTGCTGGTGCCCACTGCACTGACTTTGGCAGCGACCTCCTCCCAGATGGCTTTCTTCCTCACCAGGGTTGGCCGGCGCATGTCATTCGCGAAGACCACCTCAGCATTCTCCGCAAGGGTCTGTGTCAACATCACCAATTCCTCATTGGTGTATTTTTCTTTGCGCTGCCTGTCAGTTGATTTCTTGAGTGCCTTAGGCATGATGCAGGTGTCCACAATTGTTTGGCACGGCTCACGAATCAATACAGGTCCAGGGGGCAGAGGATGGCAATGGATTGTGTTTTTAAAGATGGCCGCCGGGCTCTTTCCAGTTCCGGCGCGATGACGCTATTTCCGGTTCCGCAATTTTACGGTCACCGCTAATAGCGGTGACCGCTAATGGCGGTCACCGCTAATGGCGGTCACCGCAATTTGCATGTAGCGTGAGGGCGGAGGTGCTATCTGCACTTTCGTCAAAGCCGGTAAGGGACTTTTTTGGGACTTTTGCGGCATGGCGGTAGGGTCATTACCGGCATGGCGCTATGCTCGTGTCCGCGTACTCGTAATGGTACGTAATTAGCGCCCTCTTACGAGGGCGGACACGTTAATAGCGCCATGCCGCTAATATGCGGTTTTTAGCGCACAACGGCCCTCATTACGACCCTGGCGGAAAGTGACTGACCGGACCGCCACAGCGTAAATAGCGTTTCCGCCATTGCACGAAGGAGCAAAGTGCGGCCCATTCCGACCCATCGGGCACGAGCACCACGGCATGGCGGAAGTGCAAAGTCCGCGATGGCGGAAATGACCCCAAAACGGCCCACACCGCCGCCGTACGGCGCCCTAGGTGCAATACCGCCACCCATCACAGCGGACACCGCAGTGTGCGCCTACCGGAAAGTACGGTGACCGGAAATATACGGAAACGGAAGTTAAAACATGGGCCCGGAACGGGAAACATCCCGCCGTACACCTATAAAACCACTAAAACCACACAACCACTAAAAACACAACCCTGAGACACACCCCAACCCGACATCCACCCTAGCGAAACCAAGAAAAATGGGAAAAGTAGCGAAGAAAGCGTGCGACCGCAAGCGGCAGGTCCACTTCTCCCGTGAGGAACTCACCGTGCTTACAGAGACCCTCCAGGAGAATGCTGCCGTCGTCTTCTGCACGCAAATGACCAGGACGGCACTTGCAAACAAGAAGGCCATATGGGCTCTGGTGGCACAGCGGGTAAGTGCGGTGGGGACCGCACCCCGCAACCCACAGCAATGCCGAAAGCGATGGGACGACCTGCGGATACGCGTCCGCAGCATACTCTCTGCCAACCGCAACATTGCCACAGCCACCGGGGGAGGTCCTGAATCACCCATCAAGTTGACCCCCTGGGAAGAAATCTGTGCCTCCACCATCGGAATGGAGAGCATAGAGGGAGTCGGAGGGATGGAGAAAGGAGTGCAGACATCCGAAGATTCAGGTAGGTGGGCCAAATAAAACAATGCCAAATCCACAAACTCCATCCATGTGAAGTACCATGTGTCCACATAGTGCAACAGAAACACATGTCCAGGAGAACGTCCACACACATCGGCCTGATAGCGCACGTTAAAACATACAATAAATACATAAATAATTAAAAACCCCTAAAACACGCACTACACGTGCAGCAGGCACACCCTAACTGCAGGCTGCCAAACAACTGCACCCTCACCCCACACACAAATGAAAGCACCTCCAAGGCCCCGACCCAAATCACCCTCAGGCACCACCCCAATGCATGTGATACAATGCCATTCCAATACCCACAGACCCATTAATAACCCTCGCCCTCCTTTACTCCACCACAGGGTCCGATCCAAACGACGAGCATCAGGACACCCCTACCAGCACACCTGCAAAGAGGGCCAAGACCAACGGCCAAAGACCCTCCACCTCAGCTGCACGCATCAAGACACGGCAGCAGCACAAATCAGGTGGCAGCACAGAGGAGGGAACATCAACAGGCACCCCAGCAGCCAGCATGCCCACAACACCACCACCACAGGTCCCCCCAACGGATGCCACAGAAGGCACTGCCTCTGGTGGCAGCAGCACCATAGGTGACACCCCATTGATGGCAGCATGCTCCGACACAGAAGACGGGGATGTCGAAGTGAGATCCATCCATGACCTGTCCCAATCCCCCTGTCTGTCCCATCCCGTACAACATGAGGATACCACGCAGGGGCACCCACAAGACGACGACTGGCCATCCCCCACAAGCCCTGTGGCAAGGCAACATGAGGACAACAGCCCCTCTGTGACACCCCCGCAAATGGCCATGGCCCAGCAGAGGCAACAGTCCCTCGACCAGTTAATCGTGCAACAGCAGCAACTGGCCACGCTCCTCAAGGACCATGCCGATGAATGTGGGGGCACTAAGGCAGACATAGAAACATCAACTGGGACACTTAGGGCAGAAATGGAGAGAGGTACAGAGACACTAAGGGCACAAATGGAGAGTAGCACCGAGAGCCTGAGGGGGGAACTGCATGCGACGTCCAAGGACGTATGTGCCGAACTTGCCGCAGTGCGCCGTGTGCTCACTGAGCTCTCGCAAACCCTTAGGGACATGCATGGATGTGAGCAGGCAGAGACATCATCCGTTGCAAGTTCCGTCCAGGGCAGCCCCCAACGTAGATCTGGGAGGAACCTGCGCTCCACAGGCAGGGGTGCCCCTGATACCCGCAGAGGGGGCTTGCAATAGTGACAGCCCACTGACAATGAGCATCTTTGGACACTGGTGTTCGGGGGGGAGGTAGGAGGGTGGAGGGTGTGTGTTGGGCTCACTTGGGTGGCGGGTCGATAGGGTGTACTACATGATATCACATATGCCATAAACAGTGCACGATGAACCAATGAGATGTGTGGACATTGATCTTTGTGTACTAGGCCTTCATAGGCGTACAGTCCATATTGTGCATGTCCCAGACACACACAGTGCCACGAGTCCCGTGTCCATGTATCAGCCACCAGGCGTGAGTGCTAGAAGCATACATCAATGAGATGCTGACGAATGTCACGGCCCTCCGGTGCCTCGCAGACTCCTTGAGGTGCTGCCACATCCCCACCCTCATCATGACCATCATCAGGTGCTTGCAGTTCTGCGTCAGGGGGCATGGGCACATTTCTACATACGCACATGTTGTGGAGCATGACACATGCCATCACCATCTTTGCAACCTTCTCATGGCGGTACAGGAGTGCCCCGCCAGACCTGCTGAGGCAGCGGAAACGACCCTTCAGTAGGCCGAATGCCTGTTCAATGACTACACGGGTACGTGAGTGGGCATGGTTGTAGTCCTCCTCATGCTGGTCCCGTGGGTTCCGGACTGGTGTGAGGAGCCATCTCTTCAGTGGATATCCAGCATCACCTGTATGTGGACGATAAACGTATGATGTGGAATGCCATTGCTACGTACGCACACCCCCCCCCTTCCTGCCAGGTCATTGCCGAATCACATACACCACATTATCATGCATGTAATGAGACTCACCGAGTAGCCAGGATCTGTTCCCTGCGTGTCGCTCCATGTAGCGTGGTATTGTAGAGTTCCTCAAGACCATAGAATCATGGGTTGATCCAGGGAATCGGGCACAACAATGTGTAATGATCCTGTTGGAGTCACACACCATTTGTACATTCAGAGAATGAAATTGTTTTCGGTTGCGGTACTGGGCCTCCATGGCATGTGGGACGACCAATTCCACATGGGTGCAGTCGATGGCACCAATGCAACCCGGTATGCCGGCAAGTGCATGGAATCCCACTTTTGTGTTGGTAATTTCCTGCTCCGAGCGTGGTAGGGAGATGTAGTCGTCTGCGTGCTGCAGGAGGGCATCGAGCACTTGCAATAGTGTCCGTGAGAACAGTGGCTGAGAAATGCCATGCAACTGTCCGACTGTGTGCTGGTAGGTGCCTGTGGCCAGGAAGTGTAGTACAGACACCACCTTCAGTAGGGTTGGGATGGCGGTTGGGCTATCTATCATGCTGACAAGGTCAGCCTGTGTCATGTCCACAATGGCGGCTATGGTGTCCCGGTCCAGACGGTAGAGGGTGTGGATCTGCTCATCAGTGAGGTTGAACGGATGTGCTCGGAGGCGTGGGATTGCGGGCTGCCTGCGTGGTGGTAGTGGCTGTGCTGGCGGCCCTTGCTGGCCCTGCCTTGCCCTCCTCCTCCTCCTGCGTCTCCTCCGTGCGGCCGGTTGTAGTTGGTGTTCGTCTTCTTCTTGGAGTTGGAGTACTTGCAGTGCTATCATGTCCCCCAGGGCCAACATCGCGAGTCCTGCCGGTAGCATTTCGGTGTGGTTGTGGGAGGAGACTGGCTGTGCAATTTATGTGTTATCAGGCTGTATGGCCTCCACCTGTGGTGATTCATTCCACCTGTGCAAACTGCTCTCCCCTTTGGCCGAGCACGTCCCGCGCACAACGCTGCAATTCGGGGAATGGCATCTTGCTATTGCAATCATGTATTTGTACCCGATGGCCGTGTAACATTGGTTGATATGTTCATTCTGCTGTGGTCCCATTGTTTCACATACTATCTGTGCAGTCGCGAACAGACTTGTGAAGGGTCAGTGGAACGTAGTACTCGAGTAACGGTGGGCCCTCATGCATCACTGTACCGAGTTGCAACGACGGGCGGGGCGTCCCATTTGTGGGTGAAGGCAGTTGCCATTTTCACACACAGCCGCACTCGATGGATTAATTAGTGATTTCAAACGGCCACAGATGCCTCTTCGACGTGATGTTGCAAATGAGGAATTCGAAGGGCGGCGCTTTCGGTTTTCAGCTGGCGGCGAGGAAATGCCCACAGGTCTGACTGCAAATATAACGTACTATTGTTCAATGTCCTTGGGACAGGGGCCATGGCGAGGATGCAATGATTGATATGAATAGTATGGGATGCGCAATAGCGACGTGGGCGATGAGGCCGGACGTTCCCAAATACATGTTACTTCACTACACTGGAATTACGGCCTGGGGCACTGTGGATTGTGCAGGCTGCATAACGCACAGACTCAATGGATATTTCTAATGTTATGTGAGTAAATATTCAGGCGTTTTTATACCGGGATGAGGGAATGATGAATGGATGCATGGGCAGGTGATTTGATACAGAGTTTGCCATGTACAGGGCTTCTTGGGATCTATCCGCCTCCCCTACGCTATGTGATGCAGGGCTGCCATAGTGGGACCATCGTCTATCTGGCCTTGTTGAGCCCTCCCTGTCTCGACGCGCCCTCAGACACTTGTGTCCATGCACGTTACCAATCCCATCTGATGGATTCTGTTTTGACAGACGCATGCACAGGTACACTCGTTTGTGATGGTGTTTACACCTCGATATAGATAGTTATGAGTCGCAAGTGGTTTTTGGGTGGTGATGGACCTTTGGAGTGGGCTAGCATGCATATGGCTGTGGATTTAGTGTGATCATTGAAGTGAGTTGTTGGAATGTAGTTCTGATGGCCATTCTGTTCTTTTTCTTTTCTTTTGGTTGACAGGTATCTCCTCCCCTTTTGCCACTGCCATCTGTATGCCACTCCTGCAGATGGGTTTTACTCCCGACACCTGCTGCTTCGTGTTAATCAGTGGAGCAGCATTACGATCTTATGGGACGATCGCCAATGGGCCACATGCCCTTACGCAGTACTGGTGGCTCGGAGCAACATTTCGGCCTTTCAGCTGGACTAGTGCCTCCCCATTGGGACGGCCCTGCGGTTCTGTGCGCTTCCATGTTGCCTTTTCGTACGTGAATGTGGCTCTGTGTACCATGATGGAACAGGGCGTCACACAAGTAGTGGCTGGTCATTTCTTGCGGATGCAGCCCACAATGGTGAAATGTGTTTTGGAGTTCATGGCCTGATGGCTGTATGGGCTTGGTGATTTTGTTGTGCATTAAATTTCTATTCTGATTTGGCCCGTGTAGCGTTCTTCTTTGCAAGTGATGTGGCATATGCCTATTTGGGGAGCGATGTATTGTGAGGAGATCTGCATTGGGTTCCAGCTTCGGAGTTTAGTTGCGTGGTACTGTACTGGGCGCGTTTGCCTACGAAGCCCGTGAGGTCAGGGATGGGGGCTGCCAATATGACTGTTTGAATGTTGTCATGCTCAGGGGCGGGGGATTGGGTTTTGTGTGACAGATGCCGGTCAGCCAGGTGGACTGGTGGAATGATGTGATTTTCGGAATATTGCTGGTCACAGGTGCCTGTGTTTGCGTGCGTTTCTTGGTGGGGGACTGTGGTCATGTCTATTGGGATGGCTTCTGTATTCGTGCCATCTGTGCCCTGCAGCTCCCATTGGCCCCTGTTGTGTTTTTTTGTTCGTTGGCATGCATGGGTGACTTGTACATTTCACTGGTTGCATTGTGGCTTCATTGCACCTACGGGGAGTTGTACTTTGTGGGCAGGGAGCGGTGTACAGGCACTCAGTGGGGCCGTTTACGGTTGATTCGCGATGCCGTACTTCTCACCATGGCGGAATGGTACATTCCGCCATGCTTGATGGCGTTAGGTACATGTCCGCTAGGGTCGGAATTGGCGTACCCTTGCGCCATGGTGGTGTTTACGGTTTGGCATGGCGCGCGCGCGCGTGCTTGGTGCAGTTGGCGTTGGCGTTCACTACGGTGTCGCTAGTGGCTTCGTACTTTGCGGTGACGGGTCATAGTCGCACCGAGCGCTATTCGATGGCGGTATTGCATTTCCGCCATCGTTTTCCGAATTCCGCCAGGGTCGTAATGAGGCCCAACGTGTAATGAGGCCCCTTGAGTCAGTGTTTCTTTGAACCATAGTAATTGCTGTCCTTTGGGTAACTATTGATACTGCTCACTTTACTCTTGAGATAAGTCTGGCTGTTCAGCCTTGTTACCACTTTACTGTGTAGTACAGGCTTGAACCAAAGGTGAATTTGTACTTGCACTTGTAGTCTTAATTGTGTGTGGTGTTCCCAAAGGGTGCTGCATATGATTCTGCCTAACACTGGTGTACAGTGGTGAGGATAAAATATAGTAGTTACACTTAGAGTGCTGCTATTACCTTGGATCAACTAACCACAAGGCTAAACATCACTAAAAAGCACATTTTAATCATGTCTGATATGGAAAGCTACAGCCAGGAGACCCCTGTAGATTATCTGAAACATCTGTGTAGAGAACAGAATCTCTCTGTGAAAGGCAAAAAGCCTGAATACATTGAAAGGTTGTTAGAGAAACAAAGTCTGGAGAGTGGGTCTGAAATACCTGCCCCTCCAGCAAATGTGGAAAATGATGAGGATGATAATGTGTCTGTTATTATGGATGAGTTAGATGAGGCAGATGTGACCCACAATGTAGGCCTTACTGCTCCTCTACCTGGTCAGGAACCTCTACCTTTGTCCACTGGGACCGCTACAGGTCCTTCACTCAGTCCTGAATTCATTGCTCTAGAAAAGATGAGACTTGAATTCAAATTTAAACGTATTAATGCTCAAACTGAACAAACGCATCAAGAACTGAAACTCAGAGAAATGGAGATGAATCATGCCTCAGAAATGAAAAAGTTGCCTATTGAAAATACTTCTCTCCCAGAGTATTCTAGGTCTTCCAGTCCTAAGAGACACTGTATGTCTAAAGACATATGTATGAGGCTAAGCTTGATATTTTGGATTGGTTGGCAATGTTTGAATATAACCATGGAATTCAAGGTCTTACAGGGAATCAGTTGCTTCCTTGGATCTTCACAATGCCTACCCACTGTTGCATCTGATGTTGTGATGGAGTTGGGGGAGGTGGATAGGATGGATTATGAGTGTGTGAAGCTAGCTTTAATTGCTAGATTTGGGAAGACCCCTTCCCAAAACCTTAAGAGGTTTAGGACCCTCAAAAAGCATGAAGGTACCCCTTGGCCTACCTGGGTATGTGAATGTTTGAAAAACTTAGATGGTTGAGTTAAGGGTTACAGAGTAAACACTTATGAAGGTATGATAAATCTTGTTATGTTGGAGTCAATTTATGATGCCTGCTCTCCTGAGCTCAGGCAGCACTTGGCTGATTCTAAGGAGATAGATCCAAAGAAGTTAGCTAAGGCTGCTGACTTGTGGGTTGGCAACAGGGCTACTCACAAGGATTCTGGGGCAACTCAGAAGAAGGATGAGGGAAAGCAGCAGAAGAAAGATAACAAGGAGAATTCTAATACCTCGAATCCAAACGAGGGCCCCAAACAGCAACATAAGGGTAAACCACAAGGGAATCTGAATCAGGCAAGTGTACCATCTGGACCCAAACCAGATGGAGGTCAAAACAAACCCTCATTCATCTAAATATTTGGGAAATGTTATGTGTGTGGGTCAACTGACGATGTGACAGGGGATCCCAGATGTAAGGTTAAACCTTCAGGGGTCCACACTGTCTCCTTAGCCTTCTCCCCAGAGGAAGAAGTAGCTATGGCAAATGGAAACTTTCACCTACTGGCTGATGAACCCATGAGAGTCACAGCTAGTGTTTCTTTGGTGCCCCTGGGCTTGTAGGAACAACCGAATTTACATGTCTATAATTCCATCCCAGATAATACTAAAGAGTATTATAAATATAGTGTTCTTGTGAATGGGCAGGAGACCCCTGCCATCAGAGACACTGGAACCAGCATAACTGTGGTTGATGAAAAATGTTCAAGGTGGAGGATGTTGCTAAGGCACCCACATGCCTAACCAAGTTAGCGGGAGGCCCTGTGCGAAATGCTTCCCCAGTTACCAGCTCTCATCCAGTGTAATGATATGACTGTCAAAATACCTGTTAGTGTGCAGAGTCAAGTGCCTGGGAGAGTCCTGTTGGGTAATGGCCTGAAAACTCTTGGAGTTGTGTTTAGTACCCCCAGGCCTCCTAGTAAAAGGCAACAGGAGCTCACTATGCCTGCAAGGGAGAGGACCTTGAGAGGCTCCCCAGAGGAAGTGATAGAGGAAACTATTACCCCCACCCCACAGGAGCTGCTCACTGCTATTTCAGGAAAGAAAGAGGCAAAGGGGAAACCCAAGACCTCCAGGAAGAAAGCAGATATCACCCCTGTGCTACCAACAAGGACATCCCCAAGATTGTCCAAAGTCACACCTGTGACTCCTCCACCTGCTAAGGCTGAGTGTGAGGTACAACCCTGAGTGGTTGATCCAGTCTCTGAAGAGTCAGATCTGGAAGAAGACATAACTTTAGTTGGAGATCTGGACCCTGTTGACCATCCTGAGCTGCAGTCTTTACTGGCAGAAGGCGGATCCAACAGGGCAGACTTCAGCAGTGGACAAAGAGCGTGTCCTACTCTTGAAGGTCTTCGCTCACAGGCAGCTTCTCAGCTCGATGGGCAAGAGCCTGGGAAGCATAGGTTGTACTTGGAAGATGGCCTCTTCTACAGTGAACTGACTGAGTCTATTCTTGGGGACTGCAAAAGACGTGTAGTGCCCCTAGAAAACAGACTCCAGTTCCTACAGTTGGCCCATGATATACCTTTGGCTGGTCATTTGAGTTTCAAAAAGACCAAGGAAAGGCTCTCTTTATACTTCTACTGGCCTAAGATGGGTTCAGAAGTTGACAAATTCTGTAGGAGCTGTCACACTTGCCAAACCTCTGGAAAGAGTGGAGCCAAGAATGTGGCACCCCTGGTGCTTCTCCCAGTGGTGGGAGTTCCTTTTGAGAGGGTGGGCATTGACATTGTTGGTCCCCTTGACCCTCCCACATCTTCAGGAAACAGGTTTATCCTGGTTGTAGTAGGCCATACTATTAGGTATCCTGAAGCAAAACCTATGAGGACTGTAACGGCCCAGGCTGTGGCTAAGGCTCTACTTGGTATTTTTACCAAAGTAGGGTTTCCTAAGGAAGTGATATTCGACAGGGGATCCAATTTTATGTTCCACTACATGCAGGCCATGTCGAAACATTGTGGTGTCACTTACAAGTTCTCTATAGCCTACAGTCCACAGACAAATGGACTGCTAGAGAGGTTTAATCGTACTATGACGAGCATGATAGGTGCTTTAGAGGAACCCCTTAAAAGAAAGTGGCACCTTCTACTGCCATGCCTTCTCTTTGCTTATAGAGAAGTCCCTCAGGAGGGAGGTGGTTACAGTCCCTTCCAACTACTCTATGACCATCCAGTAGAGGTCCATTGGCCCTGATTAAGGAGGGGTTGGAGAGTGCTCCTTCCAGAGTGACTGATTATGTGATAGGTCTCCAAAGGAGAATGTCATACATGATGGCAGAAGCTAGTGATAACTTAAAAGCAGGTCAGGCTCTGGTCAAACATTGGCATGACCAGAAGACCAGAATGGTTGAGTTTACTCAAGACCAGCTTGTACTAGTTATGGTGCCAACAAGGGCAGAGGGCCTTGCAGGACAAATGGATATGACCCTTCAAGGTTGTGGACAAACTTGGAAAGGTGACCTATTTTCTGGACTTAGGCAGACCTAAGGAGGCTCCCAGAGTCTTTCACACCAACCGTTTAAAGGCATATGTCTCAAGACCAGAAGTGAGAGCTTTGCTTCTAGCTTCAGGTCAAGAGGAGGAGGAGAGTAAACCCCTAACTGACTTACTCAGAGGCCAACCTTTGGATGAGAACATAGAAGGAGTCAATCTCTGTTCTATCTGACATCTGAACAACAGGAGGAGTGCAAGGTTCTGTTAAATCATTTTGCCTCCCTGTTTTCACTTTCACCAGGCTTGCCCCTTGGGGCCAGCATGATATTCTCACTGGTGACTGTTTACCTGTGAAAATCAGAGGTTACAGAATGTCAGAACATGTGAGATCCCACATCAAAGGAGAGGTGAACAAGATGCTTGATTTCGGGGCTATAGAGCCATCTACAAGTCCATGGTCTAGTCCAGTTGTTCTAGTACCAAAGGCAGGATCCAAGGAATTGAGATTCTGTGTGGACTATAGAGCTCTAAATTCAGTCACTAAGACTGATGTCCATCCTTTGCCAAGGAGAGATGAACTGGTGGATAGACTTGGTGCAGCCAAGTACCTGAGTACATTTGATCTGACGTCAGACTATTGGCAAATAGCCTTGACAGACCATGCCAAGGAGAAAACTGCATTCTCAACCACAGCAGGCCTCTACCAGTTTAAGATTATGCCTTTTGGATTAAAGAATGCACCTGCTACATTCCAAAGGATTGTCAATCAAGTTCTGAATGGCATGGAAGACTTATGCATGGCATACTTGGATGACATTGCAGTGTTGAGCCCTATTTGGAAAGAACATGTTGATCACTTAGGATATGTTTTGCAGGCTCTTGAGCAGGCCCATCTGACCATAAAGGCAAGCAAATGTCAAATTGGTCAGAGCAAAGTGGTCTACCATGGTCATGAGGTAGGAGAAGGTGAGATAAGGCCATTACCTAGCAAAGTACAGGCTGTACAAAACTGGGCCACCCCTACTAATCAAACCCAAGTGAGAGCCTACCTTGGTCTCAACGGGTACTACAAGAATTGCATTGAGAACTATGGGCCCAGAACATCTCCTTTGAATTTAATCTCCTCTCCAAAATTCCCTAAAAAGGTTAGATGGAATGAGGAATGGACTCAAGCCTTTGAAAACCTGAATAAAGCCCTTTGTTATGCTCCAGTACTAAGAGCTCCTGATTACCACCAACCCTTCATTGTGCAGACAGATGCATTCAATACAGGTATAGGTCAACTGGATGAAAAGGTAGGGAGCACCCCATTTGCTTCCTTCATCAGTAAGAAACTCAAGGAACCAGAAACAAGGTGGGCACCCATAGAGCGTGAGTGTTTTGCTATTGTGTGGTCTCTGAAGAATTTTAGACCATACTTGTATGGAACTACTTTTGTGATTCAGACACACCACCAACCCTTGAGATGGTTAATGCAAATGAAAGGGGAAAACCCAAAACTTCTAAGATGGTCAATCTGCCTGCAAGGGTTTGATTTCACAATTGAGCACAGGTCAGGATGTCACCACCAAAATGCTGATGGTCTCTCTAGGATGTTTATAACCATCTAGAGTGAAGAGATTCATCCAGGAGTGGATTAAATCCTCCTGTCCCTTAGTCTGGGGGGGCAAGTGTTAGGGAGAATTCTCCAGAATGGCTAATTTCCCTTACCGACTGCGTCCCTTAGCAGCTTTGATGGATTTCTAGGATTTTTTTTTTCACCTGGTTGGAGCGTGAGCCTTTTTTCCCACTCTTACATGTGTTTTGCTCCGTGTGTTTAACATTTTTGTGTTCATAGACTGTGGAGCTTCACTTACCCCATAGGCACTATCTTTTTACTGTGTGTTACACAGCACCTTTAGTGCAGTGCCACAGGGTTGTCTTTTTCAGACTTCCCACTTCAAACTCCATTTTCTGGGACTGACTACTGTCTCCCAGAACATGTAAAGTTGCCATTGACTTCATTAGTCTTTTTAAATTCACAGACCCAGTACAAACTATCTTACATAGAGTACTGGAAAGGGTTCATAGTTATCCCTTTTTGTCTGTCTCTTATGGAACATTATTTTGTTCCCCTTTCTTTAAGATTTGGCTGGTGGCAGTGGTATCTACCATATTTTTCCTACTGGGGTTTATTTAAATAGCCATGGTACTGTTGTAGGCTAAGTTAGTAGCCACGAACTTAAATCCGCTGGACCCCATTTACTTTTATATGGTTCCGGCTGGGTTTATTTGCCATTTCTTTTTGTAAAGGTATTTCTCGTGTTTTTCTCTGCGCGCCAAACCAGGTTTGGTTCCTTTGTTCGCCGTCCTTTGGTAGGCTTCTGCACAGAAGCCCTCCTTAGGTACCTGAATGTCTGAGGGGGACAGGATGTGAGGTGGGGTGGAGACTCCCTGCAGAGGGTCTCCTTGGAGACCCATGTCGCACTCTGAAATTATTGGCTGTGGTGATTGTCCCACCAGGACAGCCACCCTGCTGTGTGATTGACAGCCAGGCTGTGTGAATGGTGGAAAACTGCATAAGAAGCAGGTCTCTGGGACTAGGAAGGCAGAGTCACCACTGGATCGAGAGAACCAAAGAGAAGCTGAAAGAAGAGTAGCACTACCACGACTGAACCTCCCGGTGAAGCCTGCTGCGGGTCCGAATCTCCAAACTTCGATGACAGAGAAGATCTGCAAGGAATGTTCTTTCCTTGTGCTGGTGGGACCAACCAGCTCGCCAAACACCAAGCAAGGCCTCCCTCATTTGTGTCAAATTTGCTTTGCACAGCTGCAGTGAACCAGATAGCCAGGAGGACTGAACCCTGTTTGGGTTTTAAGGAGCGCACCTTTAATTCGTTACTATGCTCTGCTGCTAGTTTCTTCCCTGGGCAGTGCAGGACACTCCAGTCTTCCTACTTCGTGTCAGTCCGACAGTCACTTCAGGAACCGTGAGCCTGCAGGATCTGCCAGGAACTTCTGCCTCATCTACAGCCTTCTTCATTTAAGTTACTGTTAAAACCAGGTTGTTCATTCCGTCCGACTGCGTTGAAAGTGTTTGAAATTTTTCCCCAACCCGAGGGCTTGTCCTTCTCTACTCTTTTATGTAACTTTTCTTCCGACCAACTTCCTTTCGAACTCTTGGCAAAGACTTAACTGCGAACTACTCCGCACTGTGTGATCCTCTGCAAAGACATTAACATTGGCCCAGGCCTATGGATTTGAATCCTCATTGTAGCAAGCCTTTTTCGAAATTACCCTGCCTACTTACTTGCTAGTGCTGCTTAATTTTGTATAACCTTTTCTTTCCCTCCCTTTTAAATTGCTGGAGTGCCATTTTGTTCACACTTCATTTCGAGGTTAACTTGTCCAGAATTCATCAGGTGTTGTGTAATATATTAAGAGTGTGATTTTTCTGCTGCTTTACTTAGTGAATTGTTTTACAACTGATGTGTAAATAAATGTATATTCTTTTACTCAGAAACCTTAAGTCAGTGTTTGTTTGGACCATAGTAATTGCTGTCCTTTGGGTAACTATTGATACTGCTCACTTTACTCTTCAGATAAGTCTGGCTGCTCAGCCATCACTACCACTTTACTGTGTAATACAGGCTTGCACCAAAGGTGAATTTGTACTTGCTCTTGTATTCTTAATTGTGTGTGGTGTTCCCAAAGGGTACTGCATATGATTCTGCCTAACATTCACACAAAACGAATGAAACACAGAACAATAGTAAATTAACCGGGACTCGCAAAACTAAAAATTGGGGGGTTGAAAAAATCAATGTAGAATAAAACTGTCGTACAGATTTCTAATTACCCTATTTCATCGCTCTGCTGTGTGTTCAATAGTATTGTGTGAAATCACTGTATACTAATCTCCAGACTTGATTCTTTTTGTTTTTTATATTTGAAAACAATCATATATATGTGTAATTGACTGCATTATGGGTCTGCCAGCATGCAGGTCTGGTCAGGATAACAGGTTCTAGGTGGGGCTTTATTATTATTTTGACATTTATTTGCTTTATTTGTATAATTTGAAATAGATTATATTCATTATGTTTATGTTTGTTGGACCCATGGGCCTACTGAATAAATAATGTATTATTTCTGAATAGATCATTGTGTTCCATTTAATAGATTTATTCACATTTAATTTACAATAGCCATGTGCTCTAGCAATGGTGTGGCTTTACTGAATCAGAATTTGATGTTGTTCATTTAGGGTACTTCCCTCTGTGTGATAGAGTCCATCATGAGGCATCTACCGGGCTCCTCCCCTACTCATATAAGTGATATTATCTCTGTTATTGATACATTTCACACTGTAATTGCTGCATCTCTTGACCCACTCTTCCCTTTATCTAAGTTTAAACTCAAAGGTAAACCTCCCCATCTTTGACTTTCTGATTTTCTTAAGTAGCTTAGGATCCAACTCTGTAGAGCCAAACGTAAATGGCTGAAATTCAGGAACATTGCTAACTACCTATCATTTGCCCCATGATTGTTCTCCTTTTCCTCTCTTCTCAAACAAGCTAAGGCTAATTATTTTCACAATCTCATTCAGTCTCATAGTTCTTCTCTCAAACTCATTCATTCCACTATTAATAAGCTTCTTAACGCCCCTCACCCTAATACATGTGCTTCATTGTCTCTTACCTCTAATGACTTTGCTCATTTCTTCTGTCAAAATTAATAATATTCAACATTGAGCCCCCAATCGGCCTTCATTTCTGCAGTCAATCCCATTGACTCTGCCACAACTTTTATTTCTCATTGTCACCCCTCTCATTCTGCCCCATTTTAGAATCTGAAATTGTCAACTCTGTTTCTCAGTCCAACCTCACGTCCTCTCCTAATGATCTTTTATCTGCTTCTCTCATCAAACATATTCTTCCTGCTTTTCTCTCTACCTTGTCTTCTATGTTCAATTCTTTGTTTTCTTTTGTACATTTTCCGTCCTCCTTCAAATCTGCTACTGTTTTTCTCCTTCTTGAAAATCCTTCTTTGGATCCTTCTGATCTTTTGAATTTCCATCCTATCTCCCTTCTCCCATACCTTTTAAGAATTCTTGAGTGACTTGCTTGATCAACAATTGAGCTCTTATCTCAATCTTCACAATTCCCTCCTCTCTCAACAATCTGGCTTCCATTCCAGTTTTTCTATGAAAACAGCCCTTCTCTCTGTTTCTGATGCTATATTCCACACCTGAAGCAATAAATTGACAGATATTCTTGTTCTACTTGACTTCTGTGCGGCCTTTGACACAGTGGATCACTCAACACTTCTTTCTAAACTCCATCTCTTCGGTTTTCTGATACTACGCTTCTTTGGTTCTCTTCCTATCTGTCTGAGCATTCTTTCAAAGTTACTTGTAAGGGGTCCTTTACACAGTCTCACACTTGTTCTTATGGTGTTCCCCAAGGCCTGGTACTCAGTCCTCTTCCATTCTCACTCTATACCCTCCTAGAATTACTTATCCTTGACTTCTCTATACCCCCATTAGCATTACTTATCCTTGACTTTGGCTTTCAGTTACACCAGTACGCAGGTGACACTCAAATCTTTACTTCCTTTTCTTCCTTTGACGACTCTATTCATCTGCGTCTTTCCTCTTGCCTCACTGTGGTTAAATCCTGGACGGCCTCTCGACTACACTGCGTAAATCACCCAAAAAATGAACAAATGTTCTTTCCTGCTTCTCCCTTTATTCTTTCTCCTCAAACAATTTCTTTTCCTCCTCTTGAGGTCCCCATTTGCTCTCAAGCACATAATCTTGACTTTCTTTTTGACTCTTTCCCCAGATTGCAAATCCTGCCAGTTTCACCTCTTTAACATTAAGAAGTTGGTTTAGATTTGTGCCCTTCTAACTTTTTCATCCACTAAACTTCTCCTGCAAATTATCGTTCTTTCTCACCTTAACTAATGTTGTTCGTTATATATTGGTCTCCCTAACTATGCCACCCTCCCTCTTTATTCAATCCTCCACTCAATTGTTAGAATTCTGTTCAAGCTTCCCTTGTCTTCCTGAATTTCCCATTATATTGTCTTCACTGGCTTCCTATCCACCTTTGGTTGAAGTTTAGTTTATTTTGCCATGTATTTAAGAGTATTCACACCTTGGCCGAACCATATCTTTGTTCCCTGATCCCTCTGTATCACCCCATTCTTGAGCTTCGTTCTTCCTCTCAATGCCTTCTCTCATTTCTTTGCCCTCCTTGTGCTGCTTCCAGCTTTTGTTCTTTCCAACTCCTTGCCCCTTTTGTTGGAATGCTCTCTCTCTCTGGCGATTTGCCCATGCCACTCTCTCAATCAATTCAAGAGCAGCTCAAATTCCCATTTACTTCAGTTTGTGTTGTTTAACCTGTCTCTGTACTTGTAGTTTGCCCTATGAGTTGAGTTGTTAATTGTTTTTTTTTCCATCGCCTTCATTTACATTTTTTTACCGTCTTGAATTGTCCATTGCTTTGGAAAAAGCGCTGTATAAGCTTTGTAAAATAAATAAATAAATAAATAAATAAAAGGTTATTATATTATGCACATGCTTTCTACTAGGATCTCTTCCACCTCCTACTGTAATGCATTTGAACAATGTACTATGCTCTTCTTTTTGCCCACTTTCTCTGGCACTTAACTGTCCTGAAAGATTCCAAAGCATGTGACAGATTTCCTTACCATTCCCCTTGCTCTGGGGGTGCTACAAAATGGTTATGCATCTATGGAACACCAAAACCAGCCAGGCATGGCTTGCAACGAAATACTGCTCAATGGATCCAGAAGGTGACAATCACAACAAGCAGCAGAACCAGGCTAGACTCTATGGCTTATTAAAAGATACGTTATTTTTTTATTCTGAATCACATGCTGATAAAACAATGGCTAATTAAGATGGCATTTTGAGCTGCAATACAACACTTCAAAGAAAGTACATGTATTTGGATTTATGTTTGTATTTTACTTGAGATTTATATAGCGCCTTAAGCCTAAGCACTGGACATAAGATCATAAAAACAGTACAGTAAAAATGGGAACGGAAGTACATATACATAAGATGTTTTGCATTTTCCAACCATTGATTGATAAATTTGTAAACATTATTTTGTTTACTCTTGTTATAATTATTACTTTTATGATGTATTTATTTTTATTTTTCTTATGCTCCATTAATGTTATGTTTAGTTCGTACTGCTATATCATATTCTATTTTTGAATTGATTGGAATAATTTTATATTACTTTGTAATTAATCATTCAATTCATGTTTTATTTTTTAATAATGGCTACATTGTGTGACCTGGACTAGTCATAATAAAATAATCACAAGGAAGGATACAGAAGAGAATGGCAATAGATTATGGAATTGTAAGTCAAAAGTGAAAAAGAAGACAACATTGACAATGTTACATTTGTTTTTTTAAATTTAAAGTATCAACTAATTTCATAAAACTGGTGAAATAAATAATTTGTCAATTTGTGGCTTCTATGCATATTCTCATGCAGGCAAATCTAAAACATATATAAACACATTTTGAGTATGAATCTATTCCTCGATATTTGTATTTTCCCTCACACTCTTTACTATTTGATAGTGCATGCAAACATATGTTGTTCTCTTCCACGGTTAGATCATCAAGATTAAAACTCCTAAATACCTAACGAAAAATATTGGCACATAGAAAAAGAAGTTTCATCAAGCAAGCAAGTGCCCACTTTGAAGAAAATAGTCATGGTGGCTCATACTGGGATCAAACCATCACAATTCTTCAGAAGAGATTGAGCATAGCAATTGTCATCTAGTGTACCTAGTAATATGAGTACCAAAACCGGTATTGAACAGTGTGAATTTGATGCTGAGCTCAAGACCTCATCTAATTTCAATCGTGGGGGAAAGATGTTTTCTCTTCTGATTAACACTGTAGTAATCTGGTGAGATAGAGTCACATGAAGAAGAGCAAGCACTGGAAAAAGTTAGGAAGGTCCAGGAAGTTGCTATGACTTTATAGAACTGGATATGTGAGTGACCACAAAGGAAACAATCTCTGTGCTACACATTAGTGCCATTTGATGCTCAAGAAAAAACATGTAAGCCACAGTAGGGCATGTAGTACAAGTATGACTAAAACACAGTAGCAGACATAGAAAGCAGTCTACCAACCCTGGGGGTGAGGTTCTAAGCCCACTGTGTCTGCCAGCACCACCACCAAAACATGAAGCCCGATCACTGACTTTACCACTGTGTTAAAAGTGCATCACTCGCCTACACTATGTTTACCATTGGTAAGAACTCAGGCACACATTATGGCAATAGATCACTCTGCATTTACTTGGAATTAATCAAGGGAAATTATGCTCTCATTGAGAAGAAGAGTAAAAGTAGGTCAGTTGTTGGATCCTCCTGTGAAGGAGCAGTGCTTAGGGTTGAGGAAGGAGATTATGAGGATGGTGCAGGAGCTGTTGGAACGCATTATCATTCAGATGAGAGCAGGGCATAAAGCTCAATGCCCTGTAAATGCCCTCAGAAGCACAGAGGTTTAACTCCTGATCATTGGTTGTCAACACTTAGTGAGCCAGGCACCCCTACAGGTAGCATACTCTCACAGCCTCTTAAACAGGCCAGTATAAAGAATCTTTATAACTCGACTACTAAACAAAGGACCCCCAAAACCATACGTTGTTGTGTTTTTAAACAGGAAGCTTGCCAAATGTTGGTAGTTCAACTCATGCTTATTAGTTGGTGAATACCAAAGGATTAAAGGAATGGATTGAAGTTGTTTGTCCAAATGGTCAGATACCCAGACACACACATATTTTACAGTTCCCGATCTTCACAAAATACATTTAGTGACAGTTGCATTAGCACTAATGAAGTCCCAAATGCACTCAATGAATGTGCCGATGTGCATGGTGAACACAGGACAACAAACTAATTGTATGTGTAACACTATATAGAACAATGCATATTGAGTTACTGTTTAGGAACTGTGCTGTGTTCCAAAAAAACTATTTACAAGAAAACAACTCTTTCAATTTTTTTCAGGGAGTAGAGCACCCAGCAGCAAATATCCTGATTGCATTTAATGTCAGGGTTTTGGGAAAGCTTATACCAAAATCATTGACTGATTGTTTTGTTGTGAGTAATAGTCATATGTCACACAATGGCAACTTCATTCATTCTGTAAAAGCCCTGAAAATACTGAAAAGTGTTCAGGTTCCAAATTACCTTATCTAGCTTAGCCTCATACAGGTGGCTTGCCCCTAATATAATTTGACCCAGTTATGCTTTAATGTCTCTTTGAACAGCACAAAGCTATCAGGCAATATGTGATGCAACACAAAGGCGAAGCAGTGTAATCCATACAATTGACCCCACAACAAAGGGGTATTGTGAAATTTCCCATCCAATATATAGCAACTTTTGAATATGATACACAGGCCTTCATTGTTGTAATCCTTCTGCTTCATGCCATAAAAGACCAGATTCTGATGAAGGGACAAGAAATAATAGGATTTTGATATTTTGAGTCTGGATATCAGCATACTACAGTGCTTAGAAACACAACAGGATCAACAAAGGTGGCTTTGAGAGTTCATCTGTGTCTCAGTTTTAAACCCATGCTTCAGATCTCAATGGTCTAATTTTTTTAAACTCTTTTAGAGGTTGATAAGGAAAAATACAAAACTTGGATCCTTGACTAATCTCCCACACTTGAGAGGTAGAAATCTCACTCGCAACCACCCAGGAACGGCCCTGGAGAAATGCCTACTTCGACCTCTAAAAGAGAAGACTCAGTAGCACCACAACCTGATCACTGCAACCACACTCCCTCGACAGTAGAAATCAATAGTTTCATCAATGTCTCCATCTGTCACCCATTTGACATGACAGATTCCTTAAAAGAGCACAAATATATTACCTCACGCGAGTACAAAAGTAAAACAAAAGGCAAAAAGAGGGTCCTGTCAAAAGAAACCTTTTAAAAAAATAAGATTTTCTTTATTGTGAGTTGGTTTTAAATAAAAAATCGTACACAAATCATTTGCTATAGAAAATGCCGAAAATTAAATTGAATTTCATTGAGAGATTAAATAAAAATCACATCAAATACTAAATACCTCAACATTAAAATCATAATTCGTCTGCTTAATTTTCCTAACAAAATTTACATTTTCCAGCAAATCATACATTTTAAAAATCTAAAAAGATGAAATATTTTCCAGATAAGTATAACCTGCCACAACTGCGAAAGGTCCATTCTAGTCTGTCCTCAAACTGTACCAACTTCTCATTATTTGTGGTCATGTTTGACATGAGGTCTTGGCAGGTGTAGTAGTACTTGCAGCACTGGTGGGTTGATGGTGACTGATGAGCTTCTCTTTCTGATTCTCAGTTGGGGGAACACGGTAAGCTGCTATATATTCTGATACAATTCCTTCATTGCTGCAAAATTTCTTTGACAGAATACGATGTGATATGGCATTTATAACGCGCATGTACCCAAGTGTTTCTAGGGGTGACAAGACAAGGAGGGGGAACAAAGAGAGGACAAAACCATGATCTTATTAGGTCTTGTGTCATTCAGATTGTGCAAGCGCATGGAGGGGGCAGGAGAGAAGTGCAAAAAAAGGGGGGTGGAGAAGTGCAAAAGGGAGGAGAGATGGAGAAGTGCAGGTAACTGAGTGTAGCCAGTGTGTGGCTAAGTGCCAGTAATCAGAGTGTGTAGCCAGCGGGTGGCTCATAAGTGCAGAGTGAGGGGACTGCCAGGTTACAGATACAGATCACAGGTGGTGGGGGGGGCAAAGGCAGTGTAAGGTGCAACTGGACAGGCAGGGACCTGAGCCCAAATTCACAGGGTGGCCAGGTGACCAGTGGGTGGAACAGATGGGTCATCAGCAGGGTAGAGGAATAGAGAAAATGGAAGCAAAGAGGAAGGAGCGGTGGAGTCGAAGATGACCACAAGGTTCTTAGCCTCACAGATAGGAAAAGGAAGAGGACCCAGAGTGGGTGGCCAGAGAGAGAGAGGAAAGGAGGGAGCTGGTGTTCTGATGAGGAGGCTCTCTGTCTTACTGGCATTGATGCAGCACACCACTCCTGAATTGCAGACAGACTGTTAGGGATGAGAGTGAGGGTAGAAGCAGCCAAGGGGAGCCTGAAAGAGAGCTGGATGTCATCCGCATAACACTGAAAGTTGGAGCAGAGAGCAGCTATGTGGTGGGCAAGAGGAGCCAGGTATTGGTTGAACAGCCAGGGAGATAGGTTAGACCCCTCGGGAACACCACAGGTAGTGAGAGAGATAGAAGAGAGGAAGGCCCCTAGTTGGGCCTGAGAGGGTGGGTCAGTGAGAAAGGAAGTCAGCCAGGCCAGGGCCTGATCAGTGATACCCAGGTTATCACGGAGGCACTTAAGCAGGGTGGCATGGTTGACCACGTTGAAAGCAGAGGAAACATCAATGAGAATGAGGACAGAAGGAAGGTTATAGACAAGATTGGAGAGCAGGTCTTCAAGGATGTTCAGGAGAGCAGTGTCCGTGCTTCTGGCTGCTCTGAAGCCAGACTGATAGTCATGGTGTCAACCAACAGATTCATTGTGAAGGTTAAGCTGGGATATGGCCAGCTTTTCCAATAGTTTGCCCAAGAAAGGAGTGATAGAGATGTGGCGATAGTTATCCAGAGATAAAGGATTGGCAGAGGGCTTATTAAGGAGGGGGTGCACAAGGGAGTGCTTCAGGGGAGAGGGGAAGTTCCAGTGGCAAAATAGAGATTGAAGAAATCAGCCAGGGCTGGAGCAAGACAGTTGATGTGGTCCTTGATGGTTTTGGAAGAACAGAGTGGAACCTGTTTTTACAAGACTTTCATAGATCGGACTTGTCTAGAAACATCGCCTGGGGTGAACAAGGCTAAGGAAAGAGAAGGTAGAAGGAGAGGAGGCCACAGGCAGGTCAAATGTGAAGGAGGAGGAAGAGGAAGATGAGGAAGAGGAAGGGAGGGTGGACAGGATGTCCTGAGTTGATGAAATAAGAGGCCAAGGCCATGCAGAGGTCCTGGGAAGGTACAGGAGAGGTAGACACTGCAGCGGGTGGCTATCTCCTTGCAGATTTTGAAGAGTTTGGCCGAGTTGTTAGATGCCGGAGAGACGTGGGCTTGAATGTGTGCTATCTTCTTGGTGAGGACAGAAAGTCTGTACTGTCTTTGGAGCAGGCGATAGACCAGTTTGTCACACGGTGCTCCTGTAGCCTTCCACTTCCTCTCAGCCACCCTGCACTTGCATTTCAGGGTGACGAGGTCTGACTCATACCAAGAGGTGCACTTGGATTTAGGCTTCAAGCGGATCCTCATGACAGGGGCAAGTACATCAAGAATGTCAGAGCTAAAAAGATGGAGGTTAGAGAGGGCTGTGTCGGGATGGAGTCAGCCAAAGGTGCTGAAGGAGGAGAGAAAGTAGCAGCGAAAGCCTCAACTGACACACGCTTCATGGGTCGAATGACTGAGAAGGTAGGTGGCAGTGTTGGGATCGGCTTGGCCTGGGGGTAGAGAGAGAGATGGGAGGAAAGGAGAAAGTGGAGAAAGGAAAGGAGAAAGTGGTCACTCCGGGAGGGAAGAGTGGTGAGAGGGTTGGCGAAAGGGAAGTCTGAGAACATCAGAATGGGACAGACAGAGGGAGTTGCAGAGTTTGCAAAAGAGTCCTGCAGAAGGACAAGAAGCATCCAGGTGGATCTTAACATCTCAGTGGAGGAGAAGTTGAGAGTAAGAGGCGAGGAGGGAGGAGGAGAGATCCACCCACTCAGAGAGGAAGCTGGCGGCCTGGCCAGGTGGCCAGTAGATAGCGGCCACAGTGAGAGAAAGGCCAGGAGAGAGAGAGCCTACAAAACAGACAGTCAAAGGAGGAGTAGTCCTGCATAGGAATAATAGCAGCAGGGATTCATTCCGGGAAGATCAAGGCTACACCCCCACGGGACGGCTGGTTCTGGGCACATAGAGGATCTTATAGTCATCAGGAAGGAGATTGTCAAAGCTTGTGACAGAGCTGGCCATGAACCACATCTTGGTCAGACCAAGGACATCCAGATCAAGTTCTTCCATGAGGCGGCAGAAGTCAGAGGAGTGTTATAGAGCTGAGCAAGACTTGAGAGTGGCAATGTCAAGCAGTTTGCCACCTTTGAGAGACTTCCGCGGAGGGGTACGTCCTTTAGAAGTGATGGAGGTGGCCGAGGATAGGCAGAGGAGAAAGGAGGAGAGGGCAAGGTAGCCAAGGAAGAAGAGGTGGTTGCCAGAGGGGTGGCAGAAGAAAAAGGCAAAAGGGTGGCCAGAGAAGCAGCAGGGGCAGCCGTAGAGGTGGCAGAGTAAGAGGAGGCAGAGGAGCCAAAGAGGGGAGAGAAGGGATAGCAGGAGAAGAAAGGAAGTTGATAAGGCGCAGTAAGCGTCTATTAAAAATGAGGAAGTTGGCCTGAGGGTCTTGGACCAAGACAGTGCCATTTAGGTAAACATTAATGATGGTCTTGGAGGAGTGGAAGGGGGCCAGGAGGGCCTCCCATTGGGTGCCACCATTAATGGGTGAAGAGGAAAAAGGAGAAAGAACAGAGACACATATGGAGGGACACATATGGAGGGTCCATAGGTGCGGAGAGGGAACGACAAAGAGGATGTCAGTAAGGGTCGGTCTGGAAGAAGCACTGGTGAAGGTATCAGCGATGGGGAGGCCTGGGTTGGAGACCAGGATAGCCCTCTTAAATTTCTTCCTACCAGACTTAGTGAGAAGGATAGGGTAGTTGAGAGAAAAAAATTAGAGAAGATAGGAGAGAAAGAGAGCTCCATAGAGGGTGCAGAGGGCAGAGTGGGGGGAAAAGGGAGAGTGGCGGGGTGAAGGGTGGGCTAGGTGGAAGGCAGAGGGCGAGAAACACTAGGATGAGGGGAAACACTAGGAGGAGGGCGCAGGCAGACAGAACAAAAACCGAAATCAGATACAAAACATAGATAAGCAAACAAGAGCAAAATGCTGCTATAAAAAAGAACAATCAAACAGGGATCCTGAAAAAAGGAATGAACGCAAGGATGTAGGCAATCAAATGATGCAAACAACCAGGAGAAACAAAAATGCCAAGACAGAGCAATCATCCAGGAAACCTAGAAAACCAATGATCAGCAGGGATACAATGACGCAAACAACAGAACAGCAAAGACAGGACAATCAACCAGGGAACCTAGAAAAGAATGAACAGCAAGGGTGCAGGCAGTATGATGTAAGCAAGCAACAATGGATAGCAAACAGCCCAAGGCAGGACAACTACCAAGGGAACCTAGAGGGAAAGAAAACAGCAAACCATGGAGAACAAATTCACAGAGTACACAGTAGGTCTGGTGAAGTTGATTAGGAGGGGGAAGGACAGGCTCGTAGGGGAAGCGGAGGGCACACTTCAGGTGGAGAAGAAGGCCTAGAGTTGTGATGGAGCTCAAGCGATCAGGTATGCGAGGGAACGCATGCAGCCTAGGGCACGAGGAGCGCTCGCTATCGAGGAATGCGAGGGAATGCACGCGGCCTAAGCGCCAGGGAGCGCATGCAATAAGGGAATGAGCGGGAATGCGCAGGAATGCACATGGCCAAGGATGTGAGGTGACCATACGATCAAGGCATGAGTAGGAACGCTTGCAGCCCAGGACACAAGGAGCCCATGCAATCAACGAATGCGAGGGAAAGCATGCAGCCTAAGCACAAGGGTGTGCACACAATCAGGAAATGCGTGGGAATGCATGCAGACAAAGACTGAAGGAGTGCATGTGATCAAGGATTGTGCTGGAACGCATTCGGCCTAGGAAGCAAGAAGCATACATGAACAAATAATGTGTGGGGACATACGTGGCCTAAAAAGCAAGAAGTGCACGCGATCAAAGGAATGCACAGGAATGCACACGGCCAAGGAAGCAAGGAGTGCACGTGATCATGGAAAGCATGGGACGGTACGTGAGAGAGCGAACGCAGTCCTAGAATACAAGGGAGCAAACGTTGCTCCAGTAGAGAGGGCCAAAGATGAGAGGGAGCAAGAGCACCCTAGGTGCGTGTGACCGCATGCAATCAGGGATTGCGAGGATGCAAAGTGAGTGGGGGCCAGGGAGCAGGGGGGAGCCAGGTACAGGTCACAGAGGAAATAACAGCACAAGTGCAAGGGTGAGAAGGGGCACAAGGTCAGGCAGTTACGTCAAGTAAAGTAAGCTAAACATTACCATGAAACTTCTTACCTTGCAGCCGCAGACAGGAGGGTGAGTTGTCCACACTCACTGTCTGCGCTGCATCTCCTGTGTCGCTCAACACCTGCGTCACACAACAGTGCGGCTTTGTCCTGGAAGTCCTTGTCGTGAGGGTTCGTGTCTCGGTTCTTTTAGATGCGGATGAGTGGACGTAGCAAGCGTGCTACGTTTCATCAGGCAAGGTATCCTGTGCACCTGCATCACTCAACACAGCGGTCTTGTCCTGTGAGGATTTTGTCACAGAAGGTCTGTGCCACGGAAATGCCTTTGGAAGATCCCTAGCTGCAGATATTGCTTTTTTGCTATTACATTATAGTATTTAGTGTTATTATAGTGTACAGTAGTACATGTTCTATTGTTTAGTATAATGTAGTATAGCGTAGCATAGTATAGTTTATAAAGTAGTAAATAATATGAATCAGTTTATAACTTATTGTTTAGTATATAGTATTAATAGTGTACCTACCCATCCCCATGCTCACAGCAGTAGGCATTGCTTCAGCGCATTGTATGCTATTATGCTATCAGTAGTTGTAGAAGACAAAAATAAGTGCAATGCAATGTCAAAAGCAACTATCCTGGTGCTCTGCCTCTTCATCACAAGTGATGCTCCACCACGGTTCTCTCTGCATGTATTTGAAGCTGACCCTCCACCTCTCTCTCTCTCTCTCTCTCTCTCTCCCCCTCTCTCTCTCTCTCTCTCTCTATTTCTCTCTCTCTCTCTCTCTCTCTCTCTCTCTATCTTTCTCTCTCTCTCTCTCTATTTCTATCTACCTCTTCTCTCTCACTCTCTCTCTCTGTCTCCCTCTCTCTCTCTCTCTCCCTCTCTCTCTCTCTCTCTCTCTCTCTCTATTTCTATCTACCTCTTCTCTCTCACTCTCTCTCTCTGTCTCCCTCTCTCCCTCTCTCTCTCTCTCTCTCTCTCTCTCTCTCTCCCTCTCTCTCTCTCTCTCTCTCTCTCTCTATTTCTATCTACCTCTTCTCTCTCACTCTCTCTCTCTGTCTCCCTCTCTCCCTCTCTCTCTCTATCTCTGTGTTTAGCTCTCTTTATCTCTACATCTGGGTCAATAAGCACACCCCCAGTAATATAAATATTTATAGAATATTAAAACCAAATAAAAATTAGTTTTGATTAAGTTAAGGTTTTCATTATTAAAATGAGTTACGAGTTACATAAAAAGTTAAAGCTTTTTAAAAGTTAAACCATAAAAGAACGAAATGTTTTGCAATGTTAAGAAAGAATGAAACACATAGACGCTATTCAATTGTTCTAACTTACTGCCACCCTGTGCTTCTGTTGCAGGCCTTTTTTGAGGTGAGGGTTTCACAGCTTTCTGGACATGCAGTTCTAGGCTCCCCAGACATTCAGGTCCATGGGGCAACATATCGTCCCAGCAACGATGTTCTCCTCAATTTTATGACCACTTTTTTTTAGGATGCATTGCACAACAGTCCTCATCTCCAATTGTGTGACCACTTTTACCCATCCATCCTTTTAAGGTTAGAGATTGTATGTGGTAGGTAAGAATAAGTGTAGTCCAACTGGTGTGGGACTACACAAGACTTATCTCTTGGTATTAGGAAACCCACCTTTTAATATAGGCCTGTACTACACAAGTTGGTAGTGTGACTGAGAAGGCCGGCTTATCTTGAGAGGGGTAAATATGAGCTGTAGAGCTGTACAATTGAAATCAGTAAGTACAAGTATCCAAGTAACACGGACACACTTAAAGTTAGATATAAATATTCATTTAAAATATAATCAAGGTTTAAATAAGAATTCTTTAAAAAAAAGTGTTAACTGCTAGTAATCACAATTAGGATTCACTTTTTCAAAGACAATAAAAGTTGGTAATGACTTTTCTTATGTTAGCACATGTTCCAACACATGGAGTGACTTCAGTACAGGTCCGTATTACACTTATTTTGGTTACCAATTCAGTTATGGAGTTGTTAAGGAAGGAAAGGTTAGAATACGATTTAGAACATACTTTCAGCGGTTTGTAAAACAATTACAACCTCTCAAAGGTAGACTTTTATCCAAGCAATAATAGTGTCAACAATTAAAACCTATGAGGGACCAAGTACAGCCAAAGCCAATAGGTTCAGAAGGGTGACTTTAGGGAGCCAGAACAGCCTAAGTCAATGGACAAAGTCAATATCTGTGATACACTTCTTCTTAGATAAAGTCTTGACAAAGTTAGTAAGTTCAGAAGAAATCACTTTAACTCAAATGAGCTAGGTTATAGAGAGCACAAGCAGTTAGGCCAGTGCAGGTGAGTTGGGATCATCTCCAAAGTCTAACAAAAGCACTTCCCAATGCAGGAAGCACAACTTATGGCTAAAGGGTGAATACCCCAACCTCCACAGTACCTTTGATTTGAAGAAACATTTTGCAGCTGGATTCCTGCTTGCTACAGCTTGGCAAACCCTTGTTCCTTGACCTTGGTCATGGTGACGAAAGGGAGGACGTCTGGCAGGCTCCTGCAGCAGCACTTGGGAGAAGGACTCCCCAGCAATGGAATTCCTTTGTTTCAGTGGCACTCTGGTGTTTTGCCACCTTTTTCTCAGCACCAATGGAGAACGAAAAGCTCTGGTTGGAAGTGGCTTGCTCCCTTGGTCTTGGACTCTGGGAAGAGGGACTCTGGATCAAGATTTCCTGCTTCTGTAGGGTCCTCTGGATGCCCATGAAGATTTGGACGTATTCAGACTTCACAAGATTATGTACTCATCAATGGTTACAGGACTCCTGGCATTGGGCTTCTGCAGCTCTGGTGAGGTACAGCAAGTCAGGGGTTGTGCCAAATGGAAGCTTGTCTTGAGGCTAGTTGGTCCTACCAGCCTAAGGGAGGAAGTCATCCCGTTCGGGTCTTCCCAGTCAATTCGAAAACGGGGTCAGCACAGCTGTAAGGCTTCACCGGGCACTTTGCAGTCCAGGAGGGTGCTGCTGGTGTCTCTTCAAATCTTCTGCTTCGGATGTTCCTCTCCAGTGGTCGACTCTGCCTCTAGTCCCAAAAACCTTGATTTTTATGCAAGTTCCCATTCATTCAGAGACTAGTCTGTCAATCACACAGCTGGGACAGCAGCCGGCCAATCAAAACTGATTTCACTCAGGCACACCTAGATACGGACCACAGGGGAGTTTTGGGTCCCTCCCTCACTTCTTGCCCTTCCAGAAACACTGGAGCTTTGGGCAAAACACGCAAAGGACTCAAACCTGTTTCAACTAACAGAGCAGAATCCAAGAAGGAACCAACAAACAGCAAATGGCTAAAAAACAAGACAGGGGCCATTTTGTGGAAATGGGGCCCATGGGAGCTGTACTGCAGCTGAGGGTTCAGCCTGCATTAAAAAGGCACACTGGTAGTAAAAATTAAACCACTGCCACCAGATATTTAAAGTATGTTAGTGTAACAAAAAACGTCAAATCAGAAGTGGGATAGGGAATTACTAGGTAACCCCCCAGCACTCCAAATAGGGTGGTGTGTGCTGGTCCCACAAAGAGAAATGTAAGTGAGACAGAGATCATCTTACTATTCTTGGGAACTGTAGTTCACCCAAGAAAATGTAATTAAACATCAAGAGAAGTCAAAGGGACTTCTGAGTGGCACTGCACCTAAGGTGCTGAGTGTCACCATGCAAAAAGCAGATGCCTATGCATTTTGTCAAAATCCATAAAACAGTAAAACACGAATATCCTAGTCAGGAAAAATACATGAGTGAGTGAGAAAAAGATCCCACTCACTCAGGAGTAGCAGACCACAAGCCCTAAGTCCAGCAAAAGAGCTTGTGGTCTCTAAAATTGAAGGGAATTAGCACAGAAATAAAAATTCTCCCTAAAAGTATGACTTCCCACCTCACTCCAGTCTGCATTATGAGCAGTGTATCGTCCCACATATCATACGAGCCAAGCCACCTCCACCTGACGAAACATAGTGCTGTGGGAGCATACAAAATGAAGGACAACACTCTCAGGGCCAGAAGCAGTCACTAAGAGACAGTGAGAGCAAGAGTTGCCAGGCTGTCTCAAGACTTACCTGTGTTGTTTGTAAACATTGACGTCTACCTCTGCCTCTGTCATATGCGCTAAGTATAAGTACATTTCTGCAAATGTGTTTAGGTGTGTTTAATTTTCCTCTAATTGCACAGTAATGAACTCCGCCAATTGTGGTTATGGGTATTTTCATTCTCATTAAAGATATGTTTTTGTGCACTTCATACACATGCAAGTGTGCTATGATTTTTAGTTGCAGCGACAATTGGTGATAAGTTCCGTCAGCTAAATGCAGAAATCTTTACGGTTGGTGTAACTGAAAAAACTGTGGACATTTTTCAACTATGTCCAGATTTGAAGTCAGAATCCTTGAAAAATTGCACAGGTGTAAAAAAAAAAAAAAAGATTGTACACCCTTAGTTACAGACCCAGCAAAACCAACAACAGACTAATGGAATGAAAAAAAAAAATGAAAAAAGTGTTGGGTGCACACCTAATAGCTTTTAATCAAAAATTCTGCTATCTACACATACACTTTGTTTCAATGAACACACCTGAAGTACAGTTAATTATGTAATTTCTACACGTCTTGCATGATTGATTGCCACTTGCCTACCAGGGGCCACCCTCTTGTGGGGTTTCTTATCCGAAGTGTATCTCCTGCACAAATGCTCCTTTAGTAATATCCTTACAGACTGAGGAAAGGGCCATTATCGTGCAATAATTACCCGTCTTAAGTGTTGGCTGATGTCTATTTGTACATAGTGATTGTATGGTATGGTATGATATGGTAATGTTTATTTCTATAGTGCATATACACAGGCAAGTGTTTCAAAGCGCTCAATGAAGGTTGGAACAAGTGGAATAAAACAACAGTCGCTCAGAGCCCTTGAATTTCTGAGACGATAATGGTCTGCACAGGCAGATTAAGTGAATATGAAACATTTAACAGTTTAGATACAGGAAATAGGCCTGACAGCGACTCTGCAGTTTTTTCAAGTGCACATTAAGGGCTGAAGACAAGGGAGAACAGACAGCATGATTTTCAGGCAGGGCTGTATACAGATTGTGCAAGTGCGGGAAGAGCAAAGGAGGTGCAGGCGGCCAAGTGCATCCAGTCGGTAGAGTTTGGTGAAGTGCTGAGAGAGGCTCTCAAGGATTTATTACAAGTGCGGTGGGGGGGTAGAGGGCACTGAGGCAAGTGCAGAAGGACTGGCAGGGATGCCTGGGACCTGTGAGACTCTGAGGTATACCAGGCGGCCAGACAGTAAGCTGTTTGGAGAGGAGGGAGAGAAGGAAGAGCATAGATCAAGGCTCGCGGGGTAGGTTGAGAGAGAATGTAGAGGAGAAGAGGAAGGCCTTGAGGAGTTTTGGAACTTACGAATCTCAGGCTCAAGACAGAGGGTGGCAGGGAGGCTGTTCCAGTGACAGGCACCTGCTGAGGAGAGGAATCTTCGTCCAAATCTCTGCTTGGAGAACCGGCTCACTTGGAGGTAGATGAGCGCAGGGCTCGAGAGGGACGGTATTTAGGAAGGCAGTGTTGAAGGTAAGTGGGTTCCAGGCCTCATAAACCTTCTGGACAATGCAGAGGGTCTTGAATTTGATCCTTGCAGCCACAGGAAGCCAGTGAGGGGATTTTAGTGTCAGTGAGATGCAGTCCCTGGGCTTGAGACCAAGGATAGGTCTTGCGGTTCTGTTCTGGATGAGTTGCAGAGGGCGCAGGGTGGAAGCAGGGAGGAATTATCTAAAAAAAAATTATTGATTTAGCTGATTGCTCAACTTTTCAATTTATACAAAACAATTTTGAAACATTCAGTTAAAACACAGAGAGATAAAATGCAAACACAGAAAAGTAAAATACAAATACAGAAAACAATATTTGATTAAATTTGATCACACACCAATATTGAGATTCTGCACACCTCATATACAATTCAATTATACAATCTATACTTCCAAATTAAGGGCATTGAGAAATCCAATAGTAGCTATATGAATGCTCATTGATGGAGTACTCAAAATCAAAAACCACTCTTCCAAAAGTTATGGAAGAGTATTCCCTATTTCTAGCATATGATTAACAAAATGAATATTTCTCAACTGATTCAAGGCTGTACATTTTAAGACCAATTGTTCAAGTGTTTCTTTAACTGTTGATTTACAGCAGAATCTACATTGTTTGCTTTCTTGGCTTATCTGCTTTCTCTGAGCCAGGATGTCACAGGTTTGCCAGAGATTCAAGCGTAACCGCAATATAGCAGATCGTATGCTTGAACTTGGAGCTTTGCAAAGATACAGTTACGGAGTCCCCATTTTTTTATCACCAAAATGATTAGAATTAAAATGTTTATAGGAGAGACAGATGGTACGTGTGTCAATCCAGTCTTGCCTGAAAGTGTTTGTTTTGGGAAGATCAGGGTTACGTACTAAGTTGTCCACAGTGACTTCTGCTCTAACCATAGTCCACATTACATTAGACCATTCTTTGACAAATAAGTGTGAAGAGTTAAACATGTAATTTGCCAGTACTGATAACAACGTATTTGATTGATCATATACTAAGCATTTACGGTACAAGGCACAAAGTTGCCATTGATATTTTGCATGCAAGGAAGTGAGGCCCAACTCGTATCTTAACCAGGCTCCCGGGGTACTTTGCGGCACTCCCAATATCTGATGCAAATATTTGCCTTCTAGCTTTTCAAAAAACTGATTTTTAATTGGCATGTCTGTTTCGAGCCCATATATAAGTGTCAGTGTTACTTTCTGACACCAGTATAAAATGGCCGCTGAGATGGAGAATTTGCCAAATTTATATAATCAGCCTGGTTTGGGATATAGCTGGGATCACTTTATTGTAAACTATAGTCAGTTGGGTATTTGTAGATGATGCAGCATCAAAAGCCACACCCAAATAAGTATAGTTTGGGACAATCTCGAGGTTTACATTTTTTATTTGCCAAGTCATTTTGCTGTACCTAGAAACCTTTGGAATGTACAGAACAATTTGAGATTTGTTCAAATTTATCTGAAGATCATTGTTATCGAAGTATTGTGTAATATTAGTGAGCAGTTTTTGAAGCCCACTGGAAGATTTTGAAATGAGGACAAGATCATCCGCATACCAAAGGGCTTTTATAGCCACATTATTCAACTTCGGAGAATCAGAGGCGAGATCTTGCAAAACTATTTTTATAGTTTGAATGAAAAAATTAAACAAAGCAGAGGCAAGGATACAGCCTTGTTTCAAGCCTTTTGTAGTTTTGATAGAAGCAGAGAGGTGGCCCATGATGGATAGTCTAATCTTCACAGATGTCTCTGAGTGTAATGCATAGATGATATCAGTTAAATGATCGGGGCATTCTGCTTCTTTAAATTTGTTGATTAATTTGACCCTTGATACAGAGTCAAATGCCGCCTTTAGATCAATAAAGGCAAAGCAAATAGGTGTTTTATTACAGTGGGCTTGATTTTTTATTGCATTGATTGTAAGGAGATTTATCATTGTACCCATATCTGGGATAAAACCTGTTTGGTTTGGATCACGTTGATGTGTTGTGTTCGTCCATAAATTGAAGTCCCTCGATACTAATCGCGTAAAGAGTTTCCCTGGAGTGTCAAGAAAGGCTATGGGTCGGTAATGCGATGGGTCAGCACGATTCCCTTTTTTAAAAATGGGGACAATTAGCGATGTGCGCCATGACCTTGGTATTGATTGAGTTCGTAGAATATATGAAAAGATATTATGAAGTATAAAAGACCATTGTCTAGGATGTTTTTTCATCATAAAGTTTGTTAAGCCGTCAGGGCCCGCCGTCACGCGATGATGAAGATTTGATGATTAATTCTTCAATAATATCTGGAGTACATTCCATTGGCCATGGTAATGATGATTGTCTAATATATTGATATTTTTCAAATTGCTCATCTTGATACAAAGTGGAAAAATGGTTAATCCATTGATCTTCTGTTACTCCATTTAATTGAGTGTCAAGTTGCTTTTGACCTGAAGTTTCATTTAGCATAGACCAGATTTGTGTTGTATTTTTATTATTTGCTAGTTTCATGAAGTGTTCACCATCGCGTTGAAACATGCTGCTCTTGTGTGCTCATATCCAGTTCTTATATTTGCACTTGATGCTGTTCTTAGCTTGCTGTCTTTCATCAACGGTGAAGCCTCTGCTAGATTTGACTGCAACCAGTAATCCAGCCATTGGCCGGCCTTTAGATGATTTAATGGTAGGAAAGAAGGCTAAAGAATGATCATCCCATAATGGTTTTGTCAGCATCAATGTCTCCTGTAAGGCAACAATTTAAAAATTGTTAAGGTCATTATTTTGATTTGCGTGGAGATGATTATGACCTCGCGAGTTCCATGAAGCCAACGACACATCACACTTTATTGGGATCACTGGTGGTTATGATTTTAAAGGCAAGATGCAGAAATCACAGCCACACTCGGGTTGAGACTTTTGATTTCTATGAAGATCTTCGCAAGCATTGTTTGTATTTGCTAATCTCTCGGTGCTTCTTTCAGGATCTTGTGCAAGTAAAAAACCCAACTCAAATAAGGCCATTATTGCTCACAATAAGGTGTTTAGAACTAGGCCAGATCGAATCCATAATCGCACTATAGAGAGATTAGTATCACACAAGAATTTAACCTGATCGATATCAGCAGAAGAGATATCTTCTAATTCTTGGAGTTCATTAAAGAGGTTCAAGATGCTAGATCTACGTAAATCATATTTCTCATATGGAGCGTTTCAGCATTTAAATATTAACTTGTGGAATTGCCTAAATTTGTTTGCTTTCGTATTCTGTTTTGACTGTATTCTATTTTGAGCTCCTGGGAATTGGTCGGAGCTCAGCCTTGTTCCCGTTTTTTCATGCCGGAATTGATTCTGATCAGGTAGGTGCGTTTTACTTGCTTGAGCCTTGCAAGGGCCTGGTGGATCATAAATGTCATCTGACATGTCAAATTGTCTATCCTTTTGAGAGGTCATATGTACCGCTGGTATCTAAATAGGGAGGGATGTATTGACGTTGTTAATCCTCAATTGTAAATATTCATCCGCAGCTGCTTTAATCTGTTCAGTTCGTTCACGCAAGTATTGTTGTTCAATTACTTCTTTGGTGGCAGGTGGTGGAATATGCATTTGTGAGTCTCCGGATCTGTTTGCAATGGGCCTGCTCATTGGATTGTCATTAAGGTTTATATTTGACTTCTCTGCTAGTTCCAGTAGAGCATTCAATGGAGAATGTGATGGTGGATTAAATATTAGTGGGGTTTGTTGACTAATCGTCTGATTCTTTGGCATATCTGTCACAATAATTGCGTGGGGTTGTATTTGGACTGTCGATGGTTGGAGGCTTTTCGGGGACTTCAAAGATGGTGCTGCCTTATGTAAGATCGAAGCAGGCAGTGCCTGTGTTAACTCAACCAACAAATTTCACGGTTTCACTTTCATTGCAGCCTTTTTTGACTTGTTGTTACTTTGATATGGCTTTGTAAGAAGCAGTTTCGTACGAGTGTTTGGTCGCAGTTATTTAGTAAATACTTCATACAACTCTGCCAGTTCTGGTCATGCAGTCTCGGGCATGGAACATTCCACACTGATCCATGATGAATTTGCATCATCGGCTGCCGATTCTCCACATTCTACCGGCCATATGATTTGCTCATACATTGGAACTACAGTTGGTATTACATCCTTAGTGTTCTTTTGATGTGGAGTATTTTTATCCCTTTCTTTGGAATTTATTGCCACATTGGATGAGTGCAGGGCCCCAGCGGTTGCATCCATCCATGCAATATTTTTGTCGATTTGTCTTGACTGTTGATTATGTTTGGTGTCAAGAGATTCAAACATTTTGTATAGGCTTTTGATAGTTGAATTAACCACAGTCAAGGTTATTTGTAGAAGATTGTCTGTTAGTGTTTTAGCTGCTTTGTCTGTAGTAGAAGGACGTCGTCTCGGGGTGGGCTGAATATATGACACCGCAAGAGAAATACTCGAATCCATGGTACACAGAGATAATCTGGTGAATTAGAAATTGATGATGAATTTATGTTGGTTATACTGGCATGTGTTAGATTGTTCGTAAACACTTTGTCATTTTCTGCAAGCTCGTCAATATGAGCCAGTTGTTCTTTTTGTTGGGTTCTCTGCCTAGGGGACATCACTGTTTGTAATAGGGTGTTGTCTGAAATTACCTGTATGGACTCTTGTCCATTATCCAGTGTGAGGACTGTCTCAGTGACATTTGTATCACTCGCTGTTTGCGCAGTGTTGTCAGCAGTTATACTCGGTGGAGGTCGAATCACCAGACGTTGCTCGTCTTGTTGCGATGGTGGAGGTCAAGTCTCCACTCGTTGTTCGTCTTGGTTCAATAGTGGAGGTAGAGTCACCACTCGTTGTTCGACTTACTTCGCTGGGGCGCAGAAAGCACGAATATCTTGATTTGGTTGCAGTGTTCTGGTAACGGGGGTGAGGGTTATAGATTTGCGAGTAGCCATTCTTTTGTTCTTTGCAGTTGCCGTTCCAGTTTTCGCCAAAGGTGAATTTTGCATCGGCATAAGCAGGATATCATGCAAATCAGGTATGTCAGATTTAAGTGTATATGAGCGCATATAAAATAAATTAAATTAAATTAAAGCTTAGAATTTATACACGTTTGCTTGTTAATGTTTATACAAATACAAGAGATTACTTGATAATTGGTAGAAAATGATTCAATAAAGTAGTTCGAGCTTTAGATGAACAATACACTCTATTTATGCGAGAACTAATGTTAATTTAGCTACAAACCAAGTAAAATAAACCTCTGAAGCCCTCCGCACCGCAGCTCCGCAGCTAAGCGGCCAAGCGGTACTTGAGGGTACTTGCTGGGTGCGCCCGTGCGGTGCACGAAGCCGTCCGATTTTATACACGCCTTTCATGTGGGTGTGGTGCAAAGCCTAAACAAAATAAACAAATGCAATTAGATACAAGCTAGTTTTTAGATATCCTTGACATTAGTCACCTTCTGGAGGTTGGAGTCCACAATATAAAACGGAGCTAGTAAAGTCCAGTAAAGCAGTAAAGCAGGAAAGAATGCAGCTTTGCCTTGCTTGAAGACGCCAAGGGAGAGCGGCCAAGCGGTACTTGAGGGTACTTGCTGGGTGCAGGGAGGTTGAGGAAGAGGATGTTGCAGTAGTCCAGCCTGGAGAGAACCAGGGCTCTGGAGACAGTGAGACGCTGGGGGAAAGTGAGAAAATGTAAAGTGCCTTTGAGCAGGTGTAGTTGATAGACTTTTTTGAGATGTCAGAAATGCGAGAGAAGAAGGAGAGAGTTGAGTCGAAGGTGACCCCAAGGTTTTTGGCCTCACATGTGGAGGTAGGTGCAAGGCCAATGGAGGGTGACTAGAGTGAAAGGGGGAAAGTGGGAGCAGGTGTCCCAATCCGAACAATCTCAGTTTTACTGGCAACGAGAGAAAGGTCATTTGCAAAACACCATGACTGAATAGCGAACAGACAGTCAGGTATGAGTGAGGAAGAGGCGGCTGAGGCTAGCATGATGGATAGTTGTGTGTCATCCGCATAACACTGGAAATTAGAGATAAAAGTGGTGATCACAGGTGGAAGGGTAGCCATGTAGATGTTGAAAAACAAGGGGGATAGATTAGAACCCTGGGGAACGCTGCAGGTTGAGAGGGTGATAGTTGAGAGAAACGCACCAAGTTCGACCTGGGATGGGCGGTTGGAGAGAAAAGAGGTTAACCAAGCCAGAGCCTGACCTGTGATTCCCAAGGTGTCATGAAGCCGAGAGATCAGGATGTTGTGATTAACAGTGTCAAAGGAGGAGGAGATATCAAGAAGCATGAGGACAAAGGGAGTGTTAGTGTCAAGATTTGAGCAGATCTTCATGGGTGTTCAGAAGAGCAGTTTATGTGAATCAGGATGCACTAAAGCCAGACTGATGATCGTGGAAACAACTGATTGATTCTGTGTGGAGATTTAACTGAGAGATAGCCAGCTTCTCCAGGAGTTTGCCCCATCATAGTATATAATGATAGAAACACCAGTTGCAGTGGGTCAGTGCACAATTAGCAAAGAAGTTACAAACATATCTGACCGTTTAATAGGATTGTTATGTAACTTATGTTGGTCTTTGTTTTCTGTTATGTAACTGCTTGGCGCTTTGGGAAGAAAGCAATGTCCCTGCTTCATCTACGAGAAGCGTGTTCCAGGATCTTAGGCAGGGAGGCTTAGAGTTCAACAAGTTGACTAATAACAGCAGAACACGAACATGGTGCAATAGGTTGAATGCTTTGGATTGGGGTTTATCCCACCAGACAGTGTATTAAAGAGAAAGGAGTAGAGGCCGTTCTCAGACCATTTTGCTCACCGTTGCAGGACTGTGCGCTGGATATGCAATGCTGATAAAGGCCTTGACTCTACCTAATGCTGTGTGGGCTCATAATGGGACGATTAACATGGGTCAGGGGTTCAGGACGAGAGCCCTTCAGGGTGTCAATACCAAGCTATTGCCCGAGGTCAACTATCTTATCCCCTGCGATATTGAGCCCTCCCAAGGTCTATTAGCACATGGAGCTGTGGAACTAAAAAGGAAAGTGTTTTATGATGGGGAAAAATAAGCTCTGTCAAGGGTTTTGACCCAGGTTGAATCAATAGACTGGGCAGATGTGGGGATGAGCTGTTACCGCCCATTATTCTATCCCAGAACAAACTAAATCAATCAACTGGGTGTCATGATGCCTACCCCCGGAGCACCAGGCCAGGCCCAGCACCCCCGGGAGCAAGCATCACGCCCCCGGGTAAAAGCCCAGAGGCCCTTTATAGGGGCTCTTTGGACTCTGTCCTGGCGCCGTTGGTGCCAGGCTCATGTTGGACATCAGTCCTGGCGCTATAGGCGCCAGGCTCATAAAGGGAAGTGTTTGGTGCACTTACCTGAAGCAGACCATGCTGCACACTCACCTGATGCAGACCATGCTGCATGAAAAACCAAGCCAAATGAGGCTTAGGAAGGACTATTTTTCTGAAGGAACTATTTTGTTACTTGGGTGGGACTGTGGAAGAATACTCACCTGGAACTTCTTCCAAAGCTATTTAAGCCACACCCGGACAGCCACACATGCTTCGCGTTGTTCTGCATCCCAGCAGCTGAACGCTCACCGTGTCTGCTCCTGCACCTGGACTCCAGCCACGCCCGCCTCGAACCTGGAACACCTGTAGGGGAATAAGAGAAGAGAAAGGTGAAAACCAAGAACTATTTCAACCTTCTTACCTGCATCCGGAATCTTCACGCCAGCATTCCTGAAGGAAGACTTCCATTTAAAGCACCGCATTGCTCTCTGCAGCGCCGCGCTTCACTCACCTGTTCCCGAGACGCCGCCCGGCTCCATCGCGGCTCTCAGTGTCGGTCGCCACATCTCTGCACCGCACCTAAGGGAGAGAAGAAGAGACAAAAGGTGAGCAAGGGAACACAAGAGGAAAGCCAGATTTTCAGCCATATTACTTACTGGCTATTCTTGGTGAGCCATTCCACATCTCGGGTCGGCGCCACATCTCTGGCAGGTACCGCACCCCGGCCCCTATGGGGAAAGGACAAAATGCATTACTGGGGAATTATAAAGACATTTAGAGGGGTCACCCTCATCACTGACTCACCTGATTTTACCCCGGCAATTTAACCCCTCAACGCATCGCCTTTGTTCTGCACCTGAAATAAAGGACAGAAAAAGACAACATAAAAGGAGGCTCACACTTGAACTTTTGCATCTTCATACTTACGGCGTATCGCTCAGTAAAGTCAAGTGGATTTGCCAGCGCCATTCCGAAAACCAGTGAAGTAACTGGACGAACGCGCGCCCCTGCGCCAGAAGCAGGATGGAGAGTTCATCCTTCCAAACCATAAGGTGAGCTTAAACCTGGGGTTTTGGAGGAGGTCAGAGGAGAACGAAGGAGGAAAGGGGGGAGCAAGCACATTATTCAGCAGACAATTAATCCCCTTTCTCATCTGCAGAAGGATATTCCTACGGGCCAGACAAGCAAGATTTGGGGGTCCTGTTCAATCAGTGGTCCGAATTCTGCGCATCACGCTTGAAGAGGCCACAGCAACCCAGACCAGACCAGCGCCTCCGTGGGAGCCAGGTGAGCGTTACAGAATGCAAAGCCTTCCTACAAATTCCCACCCAGGCGCTATGGAAACTTCTGAGACTGACCAGTTGGCCCAACTACTGGGGGAATTACGGGCCGAAGTAAACGCCGCTCGTCAAGAGACTAATGCTCTCAGGAGGGAAGTGATTGCAACAAAGGAAAGAGCTGATGACCTGGCTAGACAGCTTTTGCAAGGTCAAGCTGGACAAACTCCTTTACCCGGTTCCGGAGGGAACTCCGCTCATGTGCTTTCCCGTAACCCGGTGCAGATTAATCTACCTGGAAACATGCCGCTGGCCCCACCCGAACGCTTTGCTGGGGACCCCAAACGATTCGCCGTATTCATGAATCAGTGTCATTTGCATTTCCTGTGCAGACCTGGGGCCTTCCCTAATGACCAGACCAAGGTAGCCTTTGTATTGTCATATCTCAGCGGCAGTGCTGCCGATTGGTCAGTTCCACTGGTAACTCAAGATGACCCGATTCTTCGTGATTTTCAAAGATTTCAAGCAAGCATGGAAAGGTTATTTGCTCGTCACTCCCAGGGGCGGGCTCTAGATGACGAACTTCTATCTCTGCGACAGGGCAATCAAGACCTCCTTTCCTACATTGCAACCTTTAATAGACTAATTGTGGAAACTGGGTGGCCTGAGGATAAAAGAATCACGTTATTTTATCGAGGTCTACACGGAGAACTTAAAGATGTCATGGCCCAAGTTGTAAATTCACCCCAAGAGTGCTCTGAATATATAGACTTAGTGGTCCAATTGGATCACAGACTGCAAAACAGAAAAGCAGATCGGTCCAAGTTTGAGACCCGGGTGTTAGTCAAGACCCACGCTAACCTCAAGGGGGCTGAAGCCTCAGAGCCAATGCAAATCGGAGGAGTTAAAGGACCTTTAACGCAAAAGGAACGTGAAAGAAGACGGCAGATGCACTTATGTCTTTATTGTGGATCCTCTGGACACTTTCTACGAGATTGCCCGGCAAGGCCGCCCAGGAAGGTGGTAGGAGCCGCTGAAAAAATCCATGAAACCTCTGTATCGGGAAACGACCCCGCCCGACAAGCGTAGGGGTCCGCTTGCCGAGCTTGAAAACGAACTCTCAGACCTCGCATTTCACTGTGCCAATGGTCCTCGTAGATCCGGAACAGCCTAAGCGGTTGCATGCAATAAAGGCATACATCAATAGTGGGGCTATAGGAAACTACGTGGATCGTGAATTGGTCTCCAGGATTAACCTCCCCCTGCGTCCTAAAACCAGCAAAGATGTCATCACCACAGTCGATGGAACCGAAATTGCCTCGGGACCGGTAACACATTCCACAGCTGAGGTAACACTTGTAGGTCCGGACGGCCATCGGGAGGCAGTTGTGTTTGATGTAATCAAGGCTCCACAGTTTCAGGTTATACCCAGAATCCCTTGGTTAGAGACACACAATCCTCGAATTGATTGGCGAGCGAAGAGAATAACCTTTCCAGAGTGTGCACAAACCTGCTACCCAGAAAATCTGAAGGTCAGTCTAGCATCAGTAACCTCTGTCTCCATGCAACTACCTCCGGAATACCAAGACTTCCAGGACATCTTCCAAAAGGAACAGGCCAACACGTTACCTCCTCACAGATCGTACGATTGCCAAATCGATCTGGTGCCCGGTGCACAACCCCCTTGTAGCAGGATTTATGCCCTTACTAAGCCGGAGAATCTGCATTTGAGACAATATTTAGATCAATACCTAGCCAATGGTTTCATTCGCCCGTCAAAGTCTCCGGCATCCTCGGCTTTGTTCTTCGTGCCAAAAAAAGATGGCGACCTTAGAACTTGTATCGATTACCGCGCATTGAACCAGATAACTGTTAAAAATCGTTACCCTCTGCCTTTGATCCCTGAACTCCTTGACCAGGTGAAGGACGCTTGCATATACACCAAGTTAGATCTTGTGGGGCTTATCATCTGGTATGAGTTAAAGAAGGCGACGAATGGAAAACAGCCTTCCGTACAAAATATGGACTATTCGAATACCAGGTGATGCCTTTGGGGTTGTGCAACGCGCCTGCTGCCTTCCAATTCTTCATGAACGATGTCCTTCGGGAAATCATCGACGTCTGTGTTGTCGTGTATATCGATGACATTCTGGTGTACTCCTCTTCGGAATCTGATCACAGAAAACATGTCAGGGCCGTCCTTGAGAAATTGCGCCAGCACAAACTGTTTGCAAAGCTGGAAAAATGCGTTTTCCATACCATCGAGGTTGAATTTCTTGGATTCATCCTGACACCTAAAGGAGTCCGAATGGACTCACGGAAAGTGGATGCCATCCTCAAATGGCCATCACCTAGTTCGGTGAAAGGTGTCCAAAGCATGCTTGGTTTTGCCAATTTTTATCGCAGGTTTATCCCAGAATTGTCACGGGTGGTGCAACCCATCACTGCACTCTTGCGGAAGAATAAATGTTTTGAATGGACCGAGGAAGCTGAACAGGCCTTTCAGGAATTAAAAGCTAAATTTACGTCCGCACCTCTTTTGAAACATCCGCGTCCTGATCTCCCATATATAGTCGAAACCGATGCATCCAGCTTAGCCATGGGAGCTGTCCTGTCTCAGAGAGACCCCGAAACCAACCAACTGCACCCCGTAGCATTTTGGTCCGGAAAGTTCTCGCCGCCGGAGATAAATTATGCAATCACCGATAAGGAATTATTAGCCATTAAGTCCGCCTTTAAGGCTTGGCGGCATTATCTTCTTAGCGCCAGGCATACCATCACCGTGATCACTGATCACCGAAATTTACAATATTTAAAAACTGCCAAGGCTCAGTCTTCACAACAGCTTTGATGGGCTTTATTCTTTGCTGAGTTCGATTTTGTAATCACCCACCGTCCTGGCTGTAAGAATGGCAAAGCGGACGCGTTATCTCGAATTGGAATGGGAGAAATGGACACAAACTCAGAACCTGTGCCGATAATTCCCGAACAAAGAATTTTGGGGATAACCACTTTACAAACCCTTGAAGACATTCAAGCACGGGTAAAACTATTCCTGGACTCTTCAGCCTTGCAGTATTGAATCAAAAGGGGGTCTGCCTTTTCAATCAACGATGGCTTACCTTACTTCCAAGGACGTTTATTTTTGCCAGAAAAGGAATTGCAAGAACTGGTTATTTCCCGTCATCACGATACTCTGATGGAAAGACATCCTGGCATTGCCAAAACAGAGGAAAAAATTAAACGACAATTCTGGTGGCCGTCCTGGCGAAAGGATATTAAATCTTTCGTGATGTCCTGTGGAGTTTGCGCCCAAAACAAAGGTCAAAAAACAAAATCTGCCGGTCTTCTTCAACCCTTAGACATTCCACCAGCACCTTGGCACACCTTGTCACTAGATTTTATCACGGACCTGCCCTCTTGTAATGGATAGAATACAATTCTGGTTGTGGTGGATTTATTTTCCAAGATGGCCCATTTTATTCCATTGAAAGGATTACCTTCAGCTTTTGTTCTTGCTAAGGAATTCCTCGAAAATGTCATCTGTCTGCATGGATTCCCGTCCATACTAATCTCCGATCAGGGAAGCCAGTTCATTTCTCATTTTTGGAAAAAGTGTTGTCAACTGGCACAAATCGACGTAAGACTCTCAACCAGTCACCACACACAGACCGATGGTCAGACGGAGAGAACGAACCAGACCCTTGAACAATATCTATGATGTATGTTGCACCAATCGGAGGGTAATTGGAAGGACATTTTATGGGTGGCTGAATATGCATACAATAACTCGATACACGCTGGAACTGGTCAGAGCCCCTTTTATACCCTATATGGACATCACCCTCGTACTTCAGACCTGAACTCACCTTTGAGCCTCGAAATGCGCGCAGTCGACCATTTGCATTCTACGATTACTCAAGCCTTCAAGGATGCTACTGCACACTTACAACATGCGAAAGAGAAATACAAAAATAATGCGGATCGGCATCGCAAGGAGGCGCCTCCATACCAAATAGGGGATCAAGTATGGTTGGCTACCAAACACTTATCACTCAAGGGACCTCAGACTTTTAATCCAAGGTATTTAGGCCCTTACTCGATCAAAGCTATAATAAACCCAGTGGCAGTCAAGCTAGATCTACCAGCTAACATGCGGATTCATCCCGTCTTTCATGTGTCGCTTTTGAAACCAGTGCAACCAGGAACCAGATTAATAAAGCCACCAGAACCAATCCAGTTAGATGGGGAGCCTGAATTCGAGGTGAAGAACATTTTGGACTCTAAGATCTCAAAATCAAAACTTTTCTATCTAATTGATTGGAAGGGGTACGGGCCTCAGGAAAGATCTTGGGAACCCAGCGACCACGTACATGCACCTCGGCTAGTAAAAAGGTTCCATCGGAATTTCCCGAACAAACCGAAACCTCCTGGGGAAAAGGCCTTGGGAGGGGCCTTGGAGGGGAGTGCTGTCATGATGCCTACCCCCGGAGCACCAGGCCAGGCCCAGCACCCCCGGGAGCAGGCATCACACCCCCGGCTAAAAGCCCAGCGGCCCTTTATAGGGGCTCTTTGGACTCTGTCCTGGCGCTGTTGGCGCCAGGCTCATGTTGGACATCAGTCCTGGCGCCATAGGCGCCAGGCTCATAAAGGGAAGTGTTTGGTGCACTTACCTGAAGCAGACCATGCTGCACACTCACCTGATGCAGACCATGCTGCATGAAGAACCAAGCCAAATGAGGCTTAGAAAGGACTATTTTTCTGAAGGAACTATTTTGTTACATGGGTGGGGCTGTGGAAGAATACTCACCTGGAACTTCTTCCAAGGCTATTTAAGCCACACCCGGACAGCCACACGTGCTTTGCATTGTTCTGCATCCCAGCAGCTGAACGCTCACTGTGTCTGCTCCTGCACCTGGACTCCAGCCACGCCCGCCTCGAACCTGGAACACCTGTAAGGGAATAAGAGAAGAGAAAGGTGAAAATCAAGAACTATTTCAACCTTCTTACCTGCATCCGGAATCTTCACGCCAGCATTCCTGAAGGAAGACTTCCATTTAAAAGCACAGTGTTGCTCTCTGCAGCGCCGCGCTTCACTCACCTGTTCCCGAGACGCCGCCCGGCTCCATCGCGGCTCTCAGTGTCGGTCGCCACATCTCTGCACCGCACCTAAGGGAGAGAAGAAGAGACAAAAGGTGAGCAAGGGACCACAAGAGGAAAGCCGGATTTTCAGCCATATTACTTACCGGCTATTTTTGGTGAGCCATTCCACATCTCGGGTCGGCGCCACATCTCTGGCAGGTACCGCACCCCGGCCCCTATGGGGAAAGAACAAAAGACATTACTGGGGAATTATAAAGACATTTAGAGGGGTCGCCCTCATCACTGACTCACCTGATTTTACCCCGGCAATTTAACACCTCAACGCATCACCTTTGTTCTGCACCTGAAATAAAGGACTGAAAAAGACAACATAAAAGGAGGCTCACACTTGAACTTTTGCATCTTCATACTTACGGCGTATCGCTCAGTAAAGTCAAGTGGATTTGCCAGCGCCATTCCGAAAACCAGTGAAGTAACTGGACGAACGCGCGCCCCTGCACCAGAAGCAGGATGGAGAGTTCATCCTTCCAAACCATACGGTGAGCTTAAACCGGTGGGTGTTGGAGGAAGTCAGAGGAGAATTTAGGGGGAAAAGGGGGAGCAAGCACATTATTCAGTAGACAGTTAATCCCCTTCTCATCTGCCGAAGGATATTCCTACGGGCCTGACAAGCAAGATTTTGGGGTCCTGTTCAATCGGTGGTCCGAATTCTGCGCATCACGCTTGAAGAGGCCACAGCAACCCAGACCAGACCAGCGCCTCCGTGGGAGCCAGGTGAGCGTTACACTGGGTGGATGTGGGGATGAGCTATCGCCGCCCACATTCACGCCAGAATAGGAGAACCGCGCAGTTTGTGCGCACACCAAAATGGTCGCCTAACCTTCCACCCACCAATGCGAGCGTTATGGGCCAGGGGTGCCATGAGTGGAATGTGTGCCAAAGGAAAAACAGCAGTGTCTGTTACCTTAAAAAGCCCTTTGAAATCACCTTGGTTTCTCTGAATGCAAGCTAAAAATGCCTATGTCAAACATTGCAGGATATTCAAAAATCTCACTGAACACCAGCAGACATTTGGCAGAATGAAGTTTTGTGTGCATACAAAATCTGGAAATAAAAAGAGCCCAAAACAATGTTCATAACAAAAAGTAGTTGAGCAGTGGAGGTCAGCAGCTTAAGTTAAACTGAACTGAAAACCACAAAAATCGAAATGTTTAAATTAAATGAGGGACCTACTTTTGAGTGTCACATAGTTTGTAACTGTTGAAATGTCATAGTTCAGCACTCTAGCTGCATGTGTAAACATTGTCAGTTTGATTTGAATGTAGAAAACTGGGAACAAAAAGTGACGTTTAGCTGAAACCTAGCTTAATGAATCTGGATTCTGCCTGACAACTACCCCCGACAGGAGTTGAAACTGGATCAACAGCTGTGTTCCCAGGCCTGGCTGCATTCTGCTGCCCCACAAAGAGGAGGTCACATGGCCCTGTTGATTGAAAGGGGAGTGGCCGCTGGGGACTGCAAGAAACTGAACAATGGGCCTTCTTTGGCTCAGGCAAATGTTATATTGGGGGGGGCGTAAAGTGGCTTCCTCTTGAGGGAAACTGGGAGGGGCAGTGCCTCTGCTAGCAGCTGAGCTTGGGGGAAGTGGATAAACCAGTTATTCCACCCTGTGATGTGGGAAGCCACACCCCTTTTTGACCAGAGCATAATTTTAAAAAGATAGATAACGCATAGTGCGGACTGGTCAAAATTATATAATTAATATCATTGTTCTTGTGATTTTTCTGTGCACGTTTTAAGAGGCGTTAGGACCCTGTGGTGTATTCTGGGGGGTTGCTAGCGGAAAATAGGGTCTCACTCCAAATGTATGCATGTTAAAAATCTGACACTTTATCATCTGAAACCCAGCTCCCTGGTGCACATTTGTGTAAAATCTGGAAAGGTTTAGAGGTCGTTATCTGGATGAAAAGGGGAGAATTCTGTCATCAGTGGACACAACATCGTACAAAGACAGGGATCGGATGGTTTGGTGCTACAGAAAATATGTAAACTGGACCTATAATATGAGAAAAATGGTACATAGATAAATATGTATTTGGATCAGAAATAGATTTGTGTGCAATTGGACAAGGGGAGGTTCCTCTGACCATAAAACCTACAGCATCACACTGACACTCCATTTCTTCCCCCCAATCAAGGGAGCGAGGAAAGCTTGGCCAATGATAAGTGAGAGGGGCAGGCTTAGCTAGGCCCAGGCACATACCCATTTTTAAAACACATAAAAAGAGACTGCTGGGACAGGTAGGGACATTCAATTCCATTTTCTGCGGGACGCTCTGCCGGGAGACTCCAGACTTCACATCCATCAATCTCCAGAGACCAGAAATTTACTTCAGAACTTAAAGCAAGGGCCTAAACCCACAAACTGAGAACTCTTCTCAGCAGGCCTCAGCATCCTTAAAATCATCTGCAAACTATCCCACAGCCAGGCGAGCTGTTTGAATTCTTTGCCAAGAACAATTGCCAGAGACCATACCAGATATCCAGAGAACCACAGGCCGCTGTATCCAGAGCACTGACCCAGATCGCTGTGAGCAGAACCAGAGATCCAGACCGCTGTGAGCAGAACCGGTGCCTGATTGACCCGCCGAGCAGAGAGAACCGAAGTCCAGTTCACTTGACCAGATCTGTGACAAGGCCCATTCATTTCAAAATTAGGAGTGAGTATCCGCCAGAACTGTGCAGAACCCAATCTCTTAGTTAAAATAATCTAATTCAAGCTATTTTAACCTAATTAGAACAGCCTCCTAGAAATTGTGTCATCTGTCATTTTTAAAGCTGCACAACTGTCACCTGTCAATTCTGCAGCTGCAAGCTGTCACCTCTTGTTTTGAGATTTACTTTAAATCTGAAAATCTACCTTTATTAAATCATCCGTATCTCCGGAACCGTTTGTGCTAGATTTAATTTCACCTGAAAGCTTAGAATCTAGGCTTTCCAACGAGCCTAGAATTAACTTCCTACTCCCTATACTTTTTCTGTAATCGCGAGACACGCACTCGCGAAATTTACCGCGATTTGCGATTGGGCCCGATTTCTTCATTTGTAGAAATCAGCAGCTTTTTGCTTTTCTTTGCGAAAATTTGTTTGCAATCTGCTAATCATTCATAGAGTATTGTTAAAGTGAGCCTGAACTAATATAAAGTAGCCATCACCTACCCTGAACCTCTAGAGGGAATTAAAAGCAATTTTAGCACCTTTTCACTTCCTTGCAAACCACATTAAAGTAATTTGTCTGTGTTTAAAACTCATCCCTGTTTTCTCTAAGCTTGCTGGGGGAACTGGAACTGTGTATTGCATTATAAAGTGTGATTTGTTGGGATTCTTGAAGACTGTGTGCTATCCTTCCATTTCTTATATTGCATGGGGGGGAGTGAATTGTCAAAAGAAAAAGTGATCATATTACCTTTTGCTAAAATCATAACAAGTTATTTCTGTACTGCATTTTATTCCACCTTGCGTTTCCTTGAACCATATAAAGCATTCTTTCCCACCTTATTCTTCTGTTCCTATTCATAAGTTACCTCTTGCTGAATACTGCTCATATTCACAAGTGTAATATCCATTATCTATTTATTTATAGAAGAGTGATAAATATATATCTTGTTTAAATTTTCAAATAAACCTTTTAATTTGCAAAACAAACCTACTTCTTGGCTCAGTGGGGTCAGGGGGATTCTAAGAGGGGGTGTTATACAAGGGTTGTCATCCAGAGTACTGAACTGGATATAAAAATACATCAATAAGGGTTTTCCTCAGCATCCCAGACTAGGCATTGACTTAGCTGTAGTGTTGAATGAATATCACTTACAAAAGTGGGGGCTCGGAGCTGGGATATTCTGGGTTAGATTTACCACTTGTGCAGATTAATACAGTGTGCCAACTGACCAGATACACATATCCGGTTAGATCACCATGCTGTTTTACACTGTGAAAGCATCCCTCAAAGGAACGCTCTAAGGAAACGGTCTGTTTTGCAAAATAAAATACAAACTTCTGTAAGTCAGGAAAGAACTCAAATTCCAGAATGACGACCTTGGTAGATATGAAAATAGCCAGAGAGCACTTCTTACATAAGCTATTTGTGAGAGGTGAGTGGACTCATCAGGACCAAACGGTCTGGTTGCAGGCAATCGCGCAACAGGTCACTGAAACAGGGTCAGATATATGGAGAGATCAGGGTCCATTACATGTGGCCCTGAGTGAATTATATATGGCTTTTAAAGCCAAAGATGAACATAATAAGATTGCCAGGATAGCGGCATATTTGTATCTATATATGGGAGCCATGCAGGACAAATGTGCTGAAGGCCAAGATCTGGCAAATAGGCAACAGATGGCGTTAGAAAAGGCCCAATCTGACCTGGTCTCATCTGAGCAGAGGCTGCAGAGGAGCCAGGAGTCAGAAAATGATAGTAGGCAGTATAACATTAAAATAAAAGAGGACATGGATATACTGCAACAGGAAAAGACAGACCAGGATACCAGAATTCTGGCTTTGCAGAAGGAGCACCAAGACAGTTTGGACTCCTTACTGCAGAGCCAGAAAAAGATGGAGCAACAGATCAATTTCAACAGGGCATGCACAGAGCAGGTAGCCACCCTGCAAATCCAACTAGACAGAGAGAAAGAGGAAAGCAATAAATTGATTTTGAAAGACCTGGATTCCCAGGCAGAGTCTGATGAAGAACACCAGAAAGCTGGTGCCTTCCAAAGGCAAAGGGACGACCTGGCGGCACAGATGCAGGCTCTTAGTCAGGAAAGGGATACCTTAGGCCAGGAAGTCTGCCACTTAAAAAGGAAAATGGAAGAAAATCACCTGGCCCTCCAGGGACTGGGTGACCTCCAAAAAGAACACCAGAACTTGTTAGAGCACACCAGGAGGGTGGAGGAGGCTCTGGCAAGAAAGGAGCAGGCCAGTAGGGATCGGACTGAGGAGTTAACCCTCCTGCAGCAGAGACTGGCCTAGTACTCCAGGACCAATCAGGAGGCACAGAGATAGAATGACACTCTCTGCCAGCACGATAGGCTCCAGCAACAGGTACCCATGCAGGAGAGACTGATAGAGTCTAGTAAGGCCTTAACTGAGGAACTGAAAGCGCAGGCTCTTGCTTTGCAACAGGAAGCAGGGGCGGATAGAGATGAGGTTCGCTGGGAAAGAGAAACTTCTGAGCCTAACCTCAGAAGCCCTAGTACCAGAGGCCTTCATCTCTCCCAGTCCCTGGACTCTGTCACCCCCATGTCCCCTCGCGCACATGAGCCCAGGGCCACGGGGATGGCAGATTATTATCCAGCTAGAAGTATGGGGCTCATAGGCCAGTACCTCCCAGAAATGTTTGGGCGGGTATTCGGGTATGGGCACCCAAGCACAGTGCAATTTAGTGGGGAACCCCAGGAGAGTAGGCCCATTAAGGGCATCCTGAAAACCTCTGCCCAGTTAGGGCAGTGGGGGGGATACCCATCAAATACTGGCAGCAAGGAGGGATCTGAAGACTCCTCTGACCGTTACAGGACACAGGAGACCAGGTCCCCACATTCTGCCAGCCATTTCCAGACTCGCAGAATCCAGGAAAACCTGGAAGATCAGATGGGCACCTCTGGGAGCAGCGCTTCTGAGTCAGAGGATGAATGGACCAGGGTTACCGAGCCAAAAAGGCCAATAAGGCAAAAAGGGCCTTGCTTAAGGACCCATTGAAACAAATAAATGCAATAAGGAGTGTCATCACACCTTATCATAAGAACGCCAAGTATTCTGTTTGGAAACACTTGGAGCTCTATGAGCAAATGATGGAGACTTTCCATTCGAAGGACAGCCAAAGCTGTATTCAATATGTAAAGTGGACCTTCTCACCAGAATACTCCAGTTTCTTTGCGGGGCTGGAGGATCAAAACCATTCAAGGTGGTCCACATACAGGGCGGCCATCTTGAAACATTTTTCTGTGCACAGAAATCCTCAAGAGGCTCGCAAGGCAGCCTACAATTTGCAATGTGGGGAGGATCAGGCCCCACAAGAGTTTGTGCAAGAATTAAAGCGTACTTTTGCGGAGACCACCAGAAGGGTGCGCACGGATAGCAGAGAATTTATCAATACGTTTTTCCATGCCTTACCCAAATACATAATGACCCAGCTCGTGAGGGATTTTCATGAGAAAAGATCTTTAGACTGGGTCATTGAACAGGCTACCCGGATCTATGAGGTGCAGAAGCCCATCGAAAATAAAAATAATGCGCCGAAAAACCCCAAAACCAACAGCACCCCTGCTGCTGCCTAGGTGGCAGAGGTAAAGGTTGCCCCCGTTTTAGATTTGGAGATGGGGGGGCCTAAAAACCTGCCTGCACCAAATAATTCACAGCCCAGAAGGCCCTCGGGCCAGTCACAGACAGGGAGTCGAGGAGGTAGTCCCACAAATGGGGTCCCCCGCTCCCCTGACTATGTAAGTCCCCGCTACAAGGGAAACCAACCAATCCTGGGTTATGTATGGACTCCTCCAGCCCAAGGAGGGGGATCCATCCAAGCACCTAACCCAGGGAACTTCCCTCCCAACTTCCCACAGGAGGGCAGACATTTTCCAAATCATGGGCAGAACTTTTTCCCCAGGTATCCACCCAATTTCCAGCCCCAAAATCATCCATCCTTCTTTCCCCAATTCCCTGAGCCCAGACAACCTAATCTGGGAGAGGGGAGGCCAAGGGTGGAGGGGTACCAAAATTTTCCCAACCAGGGGTACTACCAGAGAAGGGATAGCTACCCTTCCCGGGATCAGCCCAGGGGAGAAAATAGAGCCCCGTATAAGCCTGAGCGGGTTTCACAACTTGAGTGCCAGGTCCAAAATATGGCACGGGATCTTGGTCACATACTGAGGGCTCAACAGAACCCTCAGATGAGCATGCTACCGCAGAATGCCCCAAACTCTGGACCTGGTGCTCCAGAACAATGACGGGGGCAGCACCCCGATAACCCACCGGTTCCCGGGGAGGAGGCACAAGGGGAAGGGTGGTGTAAAGCCTTGGAGGAAGCTTCCTTCCCAACTTGTAAACAGCCCCTGGAAAACCAGGAACCAGAAACAAAATCTCCTGCCCCTGAAAGCCTGCCTCCCAAGGAGCAGAGGGGGGGGGTAGGAGAAACAAAGGACCCAAACAGACCCACTTTGTGGAGGAGGTACAGGTCTTCCAATTTGAGGGAGAGGGATCCTCAGAAGATCCTGGGAAAAGGATCTTCTCCTTCAGAGATGGGGGAACTCCTCCCAAGGAAAAATGGGTCCCAAGGGATGTCAATTCAGACTGGGGAGATGTGGAGACTGAGCTACCGCCGCCCATCATCTCATCCCAGAACCGACAATACCAAAATCCCCTGGTTCAAACCCATCCTGGTGACTGCCTCCAAAAAGGGGGGGGCGGCCCAGAACCGGAAACAGGGGAACCCACAATGGCTCTGATCTCCAGTTGCCAACTTTTTCTTTCAGATTCCCAAGGCTCTCCACAGAATTCTGCCCAAATCTCTTCGCTAGCAATGTCCAAAACCAGAAAGTTAGCCCACCAGTTGTCCAAAAATGTGCATTATCTCTACCCCCTTGAGGAGAAGTAGGGAAGATACTATGCCCTGGTACAAGTACAGGGGCAGGGTACAATTTTGGCACTGGTGGACACTGGATCCCAAGCTACCCTTCTGTCCAAAAGGGCCTTTGAGGAACTAAATGCGGGAAGGGGGAGAATTACCGTATTCCTCTCACCTCTCTTCCTGGACAACTGCAGAACTTTGACGGGAAGGAAATTCCTGTCGAGGGGACTGCAGATTTGGACATTAAAATTGGGCGACACAAGGTGAAACACCTGGTCATAGTATTGACTCCAGAGGGCACCCCTTGTTTACTAGGGAATGACCTCCTGAGAAGGTTGTCACCCCTAATAGATGGCGTAAACAAGGTCCTCTGGACCCAGACTAGCCGACCAATAAAATTAAAACAGAGTGTCAACCATGTTAGTTTAAACGGCACCTGCCACATGGTTGAACAAAAATCTGACAAGTAGAATTTCACTTCCAGAACAACCAGATTCCAGACGTGACAGTAATAGCAGTAGGACAACAGACTGGTGATGGGGGGTCCTCTCTATTTCTTAAAATCATCCTTCCTTCCAGTTTAAGGTGGTATTCCACACTGGAAGGAAACACTCTGAAATTCCTTACCAATCCACAATCAGACACTCCCACTCCTATAGTCCAGAAAGATGTGACATCAGCTCAGAGCCTGGCTGATATTCAGTAAATTGGAGATCAGTTGTTCATCCCTGTTCAGTTAAATGATGGGAAGGACTCTGTTCTCGCTCGAGTGTGTGTGAACAACGGTAAGAGCTTCATCAGCGAAGCCATGTTCTGCCAACTCCCAAAAGATCCAGCCATTCCCACATTCAAACTGATAGACAAATGGGAAATGGACCTGGAAGCACCTAATGCCAAACATCTCCTGCCAAGCAGGTGTATGCTCAAAATCTCCATCGGCAACAAGAGCATAGTCCATAATTGTTGGGTCGTGCGAGACGTCACTGCCGCCTTTTACTTAGGCAGTGACATTCTCAATCGCTTTGCCATTAGTTTGGACCTAATAAACTTCAAAGCTTGGTCCCGATTAGTGGATAATCCCATGGGCTTTGATGATCCAGAAAAAGCATTTAGGTCAGCTCAATTGCTACCTTATGCAGTTGAAATTCAGATCAAAGAGGAAGTCACCATCCCAGAAAGGACCCGACAATTCTCCCTGGAAGTGAAAGTTAAAAGAGGACAAACATTGAAAAACCCTGATGCTTATATACATCTAAATGCTTCTCTCCAACAGCAAGGGTTGGGGGTAAACCCAGCTCCATTAGTCAATATAGAACATGACACCATTCCAATAGAGGTGGATAACAGCGACTTAAAGAGCATTACTCTAGCCGCAGGCACATTATTGGAATGGCGATTGATGACCGACATTTCTCCATTGATTTAGGAAATTAACTGTTAGGACCAATCCCAAGGACTGTTTTGACAGTGACAGTGATGACAATACAACACCAGACAGGATTTTCACCCGGCATGGGTGGAACTTCCTGGTGTACACTTCTTGCCCTTATGGTAAGGAAGATGGGACTTCAGAGGGGAAGAGGTGATTTACCAGGTCCATGAGGGCTGCCTTTCCCACCTGAAGCCTCCGGTCCAAATCAGCACTCTGACCAGGGACTTCTCCACCCAGCTGGAGGAGGCCGCAGAGATAGCAAAACCAGAAGTCTTTCCAGGCCTCAGGCAGATGGTGCAAGAGAGGGTCAACCTAGCTGATGCCTGCGTGACTCCGGAACAGAAGCAAAAGTTGAAACAAGTTTTCTTGGATTTCCAAGATTTTTGCGGTAGACTCATATTACTGTGGTCGCACTGACATCCACACCACAACAATTCCCACGGACCCTGGAATGACTCCAGTGTTTGTGAAGCAATATCGTTTGCCTCACGCATCCATGGAGTCCCTTACTGAAATAACTAAGAACCTTGAGTCCCGGGGAATAATCCGTCCAGTACACAGCACCTTCAATAATCCGGTGCTGGGAATATTGAAGCCAAACGGCCAGTGGAGACTCTGCGCCGACCTTAGGGAGCTCAACAAACGGGTCCATACTTCCCGATGGCCTCTGCCCTACATTGACCAAGAGCTGGCCCAGATTGAAGGGTCACAAGTATTCACTGCAATAGACCTGACCAATGGATACTGGAACATGCCTGTCAGTAGGGAGGACCAATACAAACTGGCTTTTACCTTTGGGGGCCAGCAGTACACCTGGACCCGGACTCCCTTCGGATACCTCAACTCCGGCAATGAATTCAACATTTTCCTACATAAGGCCATGCCCGACCTGGGTGCGAGGGGTAACCTGGCTTATGTAGATGATGTCCTCATCAAAAGTTCATCTGTGGAGGAACACATAGCGGAGATCCGTTATGTTCTGATGCAGTTAAGGGCCGCCGGAGCAAAAGTTTCCTTTCAGAAAGCACAGAGGTGTAGAACCCGTGTTAATTTCTTGGGGCATGAGATTACTCCTCAGGGTCTCTCTCCCCAAGAAAAGAAAGTGGAAGCATTCCAGAAACTGAAGGATCCCACAACTCTGCGGGAACTAAGGAGCCTACTTAGACTGACTAATTACAGCAGAAAGTTCATTGAGGGCTACGCAGAGATGACTAGACCCCTGATTCATCTCTTGAAGGGGGGGTCAAGTGGGAATGGGGTCCAGAACAAGCCGAGGCAGTAAGACAACTCAAAAGAAGCCTCTCACAAGCGACTTGCCTAGCTTACCTTGTCAGAAACAAGGAGTTCTTCCTGGAGACAGGGTTCTCTAATACGTGCTTGACGGCAGTATTGTACCAAAAGCATGACAAGGTCAATAAAGTAATCTCCTATGCGAGCAAAACTTTATCCTCTGTGGAGGAAAAATTCAACGATTGTGAGAAGGCACTCCTGGCAACGGTGTGGGCATTGAAGAATTACCGCCCGTTTATCCAGGGGGAACACATCATAGTGGAGACTCCACACCAGCCTCTGCAATATCTCCAAAGTGACAGAATCCGGCCCGGAAACGTGAGTAATTCCCGAATTACTTCCTGGATTCTGTCAATGCAAGGCTTTCCTGTGGAGGTCAGATATGGCCAAAACAAGAAGAGTCCCCTCGCGCAAGGTCTGGCTGACTTGCTTGATTGTGCCAGAGAAAACTGTCTCGAGGACGAAAGTCTAAAAACCAAGGACAACATGTAGGCATACCTTAATTCCCCCCACAAAGTCTTTGAAGAAGACAAGTGTGAGGGAATGCCCACTGTCTATGTGGATGGATGCTCTTACCATGTTGACAACAACGGGGAGAAAGAACTGGTGGCCGGTGTAGGGAATGCATGGGTGAATGAGTCCCCAGAACCATCCGCTGGATACAAAATTGGTCCCCGAAGTAGTCAGGTGGCGGAATTGATGGCTGTGGATCAGGCTATCCTCACTGCTGTCCAACATCAACTCCACGAACTGGTCATAATCACAGATTCGGATTATGTACGGAACGGGTTCGTGGAGCACCTAGTTAATTGGAAAACCAGAGGCATGTTATGTGCTAATAACAAACCCCTGAAACATGGGAAGTTAATCCAAAATATTGATGATCTGGTCACATCGAATGGGATGACCATCTACTGGAAAAAGATCAAGGGTCATTCCAAAGTAGAGGGACCAGACAAAACTGGAAATGACTTAGCTGATCAGCTGGCCAAAAGCGGGGCCATCCAAGGGGATCTAATAGAAATAGAGTCCCTGTTGGGGGAAATCCAGGTCACTGCCATCACTAGGTCCCAGACCAATGCTCACAATGATCTTTCAACTGCACAATGGAGTAAGGAGACCCCTGATGCTGATTTGATTACAGCTCAAAAGGGGGATCCAATAATTGGTAAGTTTTACCAACACATTGAGGTCCCTGAGAACTTTCCCCTGACGGATACCGATTACATTGGGAAAGAGGACCTAAGAGTGTTGATGAAATGTCCAAAAAGGTTCCGAATCCAAGACGGTTTGTGGGTAAGGAAATCCCAAGCTGGCCATGATCAGTGGGTGGTCCCTACCTCATTCCGAAGCCTGATGTTAAGTCACGCCCATGATGCGGCCACCGCCGGTCATAGGGGGTTTCACACAACACTGGAAATCTTAAGAGAGGTTGCATACTGGCCACACATATGCAGGACCTCGACCAATACTTGAAGGGGTGTCTTGTGTGTGCACAATTTCAGCCATCATCCCTCACACACCGTGCGCCTCTCCAAAAGAGGGGGATGACACTGCCATGGTCAGATTTGCAAATCGACTTTGTAGGCCCTGTAATTCGCTCGTCTAGAGGAAACAAGTACATGTTGACTGTTACATGCTTGTTTACCAAGTAGGTGGAATGTCTCCCAGCCCCAAATTGCAAGGCAGAAACAGCAGCTGCTCTGATGATTAACCACATCTTTTCCCATTTTGGTCTACCTCAAAGGATTGAGTCAGACAGGGGTAGCCACTTCACCAGTGAAGTAATGACAAAGATGTGGGAGATACTGGGGGTTAAAAGGAAACTACACATTGCTTACAGGCCAGCTTCTTCTGGAGCAGTAGAGAGATATAACTGAACCATTGTGAGCATCTTAAAAAAGTTTGTGGCAGATTCTGGGCTAAGTTGGGATATCCGATTACCTCTGGTCCTAATGGCCATCAGATCTACCCTTTCATCTGCAACTAAAATGTCACCATTTGAGTTGATGACTGGACGCAAGATGGTGCTTCCCCAGCATTTGCTCTACAGAACCCAAGAGCAATTGTTGATAAATGCCTCCACAACTCATGAGTATGTGGAGAGTTTAAGGAAACGTCTTCAGCATGCTTTTGCCTATCCTCAGCGGAATCTAGAAAGATCAGCCGAGAGCATGAAGACCCACTATGATTTAAAAACTACCCAAAAGCAATATAAGGTGGGTGATCGGGTCTATCTATACAATTTCCATAGGAACCAGGCCAAACAGCGAAAATTCTTGCCTACATGGAATGGACCGTTTGAAATTATAGACAAGATCCCCCCTGTTGCCTATAAGATCTGCATCCCCAAAGGCAGTTTGGCAGAGGGGGAAGATTAGTAGGTCCATATAAATCAGCTATCCCAGGCACACTCTGCAACAACTGGAGGAGTCCTCTGCAATACCAGAGGGGACCGCTCCAGAGTAATTCAATTCCAACTCTAAAATATCCCACATATGGTCTCTAAATTATTATGACTTGGAAAAAAAATGTCTTATAATTGTATCTTGTTTTTTGTTAAAATAAGAACGCAAATGTTTTGACTATAAAATGTATATGCCACCCCACTATATCAATGGTGGGGAAGAAATGTCTACGAATAGGTATTGCCGCTTTCCTTTGTCGTCCTAGGAGACTTCCCCTCGACTTGAATCAAAGCGCAGTCGGGCGGGGGGATTTGTCAAGGGTTTTGACCCATGTTGAATCAATAGACTGGGTAGATGTGGGGATGAGCTGTCACTGCCCATTATTCTATACCAGAACAAACTAAATCAATAGACTGGGTGGATGTGGGGATGAGCTATCGCCGCCCACATTCACGCCAGAATAGGAGAACCGCGCAGTTTGTGCGCACAGCAAAATGGTCGCCTAACCTTCCACCCACCAGTGCGAGCGTGATGGGCCAGAGGTGCCATGAGTGGAATGTGTGCCAAAGGAAAAACAGCAGTGCCTGTTAGCTTAAAAAGCCCTTTGAAATCACCTTGGTTTCTCTGAATGCAAGCTAAAAATGCCTATGTCAAACATTGCAGGATATTCAAAAATCTCACTGAACACCAGCAGACATTTGGCAGAATGAAGTTTTGTGTGCATACAAAATCTGGAAATAAAAAGAGCCCAAAACAATGTTCATAACAAAACTGGCTGAGCTGTGGAGGTCAGCAGCTTAAGTTAAACTGAACTGAAAACCACAAAAATTGAAATGTTTAAATTAAATGAGGGACCTACTTTTGAGTGTCACATAGTTTGTAACTGTTGAAATGTCATAGTTTTGAACTTAGAATCAGCACTCTTGCTGCATGTGTAAAAATTGTCAGTTTGATTTGAATGTAGAAAACTGGGAACAAAAAGTGACGTTTAGCTGAAACCTGGCTTAATGAAACTGGATTCAGCCTGACAACTATCCCCGACAGGAGTTGAAACTGGATCAACAGCTGTGTTCCCAGGCCTGGCTGCATTCTGCTGCCCCACAAAAAGAAGGTCACATGGCCCTGTTGATTGAAAGGGGAGTGGCAGCTGGGGACTGCAGGAAACTGAACAATGGGCCTTCTTTGGCTCAGGCAAATGTTATATTGGGGGGGCGTAAAGTGGCTTGGGGGAAGTGGATAAACCAGTTATTCCACCCTGTGATGTGGGAAGCCACACCCCTTTTTGACCAGAGCATAATTTTAAAAAGATAGATAACGCATAGTGCGGACTGGTCAAAATTATATATTTAATATCATTGTTCTTGTGATTTTTCTGTGCACGTTTTAAGAGGCGTTAGGACCCTGTGGTGTATTCTGGGGGGTTGCTAGCGGAAAATAGGGTCTCACTCCAAATGTATGCATGTTAAAAATCTGACACTTTATCATCTGAAACCCATCTCCCTGGTGCACATTTGTGTAAAATCGGAAAGGTTTAGAGGTCGTTATCTGGATGAAAAGGGGAGAATTCTGTCATCAGTGGACACAACATCGTACAAAGACAGGGATCGTATGGTTTGGTGCTACAGAAAATATGTAAACTGGACCTATAATATGAGAAAAATGGTACATAGATAAATATGTATTTGGATCAGAAATAGATTTGTGTGCAATTTCACAAGGGGAGGTTCCTCTGACCATAAAACCTACAGCATCACTCTGACACTCCATTTCTTCCCCCCAATCAAGGGAGCGAGGAAAGCTTGGCCAATGATAAGTGAGAGGGGCAGGCTTAGCTAGGCCCAGGCACACACCCATTTTTAAAACACATAAAAAGAGACTGCTGGGACAGGTAGGGACATTCAATTCCATTTTCTGCGGGACGCTCTGCCGGGAGACTCCAGACTTCACATCCATCAATCTTCAGAGACCAGAAATGTACTTCAGAACTTAAAGCAAGGGCCTAAACCCACAAACTGAGAACTCTTCTCAGCAGGCCTCAGCATCCTTAAAATCATCTGCAAACTATTCCACAGCCGGGCGAGCTGTTTGAATTCTTTGCCAAGAACAATTGCCAGAGACCAGACCAGAGATCCAGAGAACCACAGGCCGCTGTATCCAGAGAGCTGACCCAGACCGCTGTGAGCAGAACCAGAGATCCAGACTGCTGTGAGCACAACCGGTGCCTGATTGACCCGCCGAGCAGAGAGAACCGAAGTCCAGTCCAGTTGATCAGATCCGTGACGAGGCCCATTCATTTCAAAATTCCGCCAGAACTGTGCAGAACCCAATCTCTTAGTTAAAATAATCTAATTCAAGCTATTTTAACCTAATTAGAACAGCCTCCTAGAAATCGTGTCATATGTCTTTTTTAAAGCTGCACAACTGTCACCTGTCAATTCTGCAGCTGCAAGCTGTCACCTGTCATTTTGAGTTTTACTTTAAATCCGAAAATCTACCTTTATTAAATCATCCGTATCTCCGGAACCGTTTGTGCTAGGAACGAGATTTAACTTTCCTCTGAAAGCTTAGAATCTAGGCTTTCCAACAAACTGACTTCCCTATACTTTTTCCGTAATCGCAAGACATGCACTCGCGAAATTTACCGCGATTTGCGATTGGGCCCGATTTCTTCATCTGTAGAAATCAGCAGCTTTTTGCTTCTCTTTGCTAAAATTCGTTTGCAATATGCTAATCATTCATATAGTATTGTTAAAGTGAGCCTGAACTAATATAAAGTAGCCATCGCCTACCCTGAACCTCTAGAGGGAATTAAAAGCAATTTTAGCACCTTTTCACTTCCTTACAAACCACATTAAAGTAATTTGTCTGTGTTTAAAACTCATCCCTGTTTTCTCTAAGCTTGCTGGGGGAACTGGAACTGTGTATTGCATTATAAAGTGTGATTTGTTGGGATTCTTGAAGACTGTGTGCTCTCCTTCCATTTCTTGTATTGCATAGGGGGGGAGTGAATTGTCAAAAGAAAAAGTGATCATATTACCTTTTGCTAAAATCATAACAAGTTATTTCTGTGCTGCATTTTATTCCACCTTGCGTTTCCTTGAACCACATAAAGCTATCTTTCCCACCTTATTCTTCTGTTCCTATTCATAAGTTACCTCTTGCTGACTACTGCTCATATTCACAAGTGTAATATCCATTATCAATGTATTTATAGAAGTGTGATATATATATCTTGTTTAAATTTTCAAATAAACCTTTTAATTTGCAAAACAAACCTACTTCTTGGCTCAGTGGGGTCAGGGGGATTCTAAGAGGGGGGTGTTATACAAGGGTTGTCATCCAGAGTACTGAACTGGATATAAAAATACATCAATAAGGGTTTTTCTCAGCATCCCAGACTAGGCATTGACTTAGCTGTAGTGTTGATTGAATATTGCTTACAGCTCGTACAAGTAACATCCAATGGTAATGCACCAATGATCTGGAAGTCTCTTGCACCCACCATTAGAAATGAACAATCATGCCCTGCTTTCAAAAGACTTGTAAAAACTTGGCTTTTTGACAAATATGAATAACTGTACCCGTTACCTTCTTACCACTGTCTATTGTAACAAACGCCATGATACCTCAGGGCCTGGGCTTTAGAAAAATGTAAAAAAATAAATACATAAATAATTTAAAAAAACGTAATGGCCTTGGAACTAGTAACAGTACACTTTACAAATGTGTTTTATTGTGTTTTGGTGAGGAATTGAAGTGCAAATGCTCCTTTCTGCCTTTGCACAGCTGAAACAATGGTTTCAGCTCTGCTTGTCAGGCTGTTGATCATATCAGAATATTTGAAATGAGGGCTATACCAGAGATTATAGACTGCATCTTCAGCAATCTGATGGGCTGCGAGGAGGTCTATATTGGAATCCATGTGCTAAAGATGAATATGCATAGAAAACATAATTTTCCCTATTGAAAATGAGGGAGCGCTATAGCCCTTGTGAAACACATTTTGTACTGAAAAAGGAAGCACCCACACAGTTATGGGTGTGCTCCACATGCGAGCCAACATCAAAGTAACATACATGAGTGCTTTTGGGAAGGGAAAAACAGAATATCTCATTGTCACTTTGGGGGTGCTGCAACAGAATTCAACCCCAATGGGAAGACTATGGACCGCTTTCGAGTACTATCAAGGGGAAAAACTACAATCAATCGAAGCGCACTCGGGCTGCCCGTATTTGCTTTAGTGCCTAACCTTTTAGACTCTGTTCCTGTGCAAAGTGCCTGCACTTGTAAATAGGAATTTGCTACACAATAGAACAAACTATTCTGGTGTGAATCTGGTGCAGCACGTGTGACCTCTGTCTGGCACACGTGTAATCCTTGGATAATGTGGTCCCAGGAGAGTCATCAGTGTCTCTTCTTTTAAATTGAATGCACACAAGCCGTGTTTGCAGGCAAGCATCCAGAAAGGGGTACTCCCTCATTTTCATGAGGACATGTCTGTGCAATTCACGGAATCATATTTGAACATGCACATTGTTCCTTTTAACACATCATATGCATGAGCAATCAGGCCTTTCGGGAAGAACTCAATTAGCACTTCCTGGGAGACGACCACAAGCATTCTGTGCACATGACCAGATTGAACTTTAAAGGCCTGATTCACAGAACATTTTCCAATGGGATCGCACCATTATAAAAAGCTTCTTTGAATCAGGCCTTCAGTGTGGCAAACAAGTGACCCGCATGCCCACTAATTATGGGGTTCTGTCATATTGTTCATTCCAATGGAGGGGGGTCCCAAGCCCCTACAAAATACGGACATGGTGCACCTATTGTAAATAGCCTCACAGTATGTGTCATCAGGTGTGCAGCCCTACAGACACTGTAGGGATGGGCATACGATAATGCTGACTGTGTTAATAGACACTGACAAAGGGGCACGTTTACCCGATGCTCTCAAAGAGGATGCTACCCTGTTCCCACCTGCAGCGCCAGCACTTTGAAACATTGTTTTCCTTTCTGCAAAATCAGTGTATGACCTTAGTATGCTCGTGGCACAGCCTGTCCCCAGTGCACCAGGCACACAGCAGGGGCTGTGCTGATACTGTACGAGGTTGGCACCATGACATGGAAAGGGACCACAAATACCAAAATAGGCAAAGAATAGGACACTATTTAGAAGTCTACCAGAGACACTTTTAGGCAGTAAGTGGTATATGTCATACAATGACATCAGAAAATGAAATCTCAAATTCCTGCGACTGATTCAGTGGTCCAGCACTGAGATACAAAACGGGCAATGTGCTCTCCTTGGGAACAGGATGATGGCGAACAGCATGGGCTTGAACAATCGTCAAGTGTTTAGAAGATGGTTGCATATGGCAGGAAGTGCTCTATAAATGGCCAATATTATTATTAATGATAATAATACAAATCTGGTGTTCAAAACAATGATTTCCAAAATGAAGAAGCAAAAAGAACTCACGCTGAAAACAGTATTATTGAAAATGAAGACATTATTTGCATGGTATTGTTGTAAAAAAGACAAAATAATGGGATTTGATTTGATTTGAGGCATGTATACCGTGCACAACCGGGCAGAAACATGAAACTGGCCACAGATCGGTACCAATCAAGCACAGCAACAGACATTTGCGTGTGAGGACAAAGTATGGTTTTAGGGTACTCGAATACAGGGATCACTGCACTGATCAACCAATGTAGAAGTACACTGTGCAGCTAGTGGGAGAAGGGAGAGGGGGTTCAAGAAAGACAGTGCCCTAATTGGACTGACACAATTCTATGAAGAGGAGCCCTTATCACAGGAGCTGGGTGAATGAGTTTAAGAAGTTTAAATGAAGTTTAAGACTATATTGTCCAAGTTCTAAACAACAAGCAGACACCAGTCCTTCCACACAAAAATAATGTAATTCTGTAGCAAACACCTGTTTCGATCCTTGTGGGTCTTTATCAAGGCTGAGGTAAGCAACACAGTTAAGAGATATTGTGTAGAAACAAATTATAAAACCCAAATTGTACATTCAGAAATAAAGGCAGAATGCATGATAATAATATTAATGTACAGTGGTCTATTGAGAGACCAACTGAAGGAAAATATATATGGATGATCTGTATGAAGCGAGGAGCCTCAACATGGTAATTACAGGCACAGTGCCAGCATCGAGGGACGCGCGTCTCAACCCTCTCTCCCTCCCCAACTCTTGAAGGCCAAACAGCTCTCAGGTAGCACCCTCTGCACCAGGAACAGGCGGTGAGTCAGTACACACACCCCAATCAATGTTGCAGGGAGGGGAGAGGCAAAAGTGGAAACCACACTGCCACCTACAGGCAGTCACCAGCACCACAAAGCCACACATGATGGCCACCACCCCAGCAAACCCTGCCAGGCTGGCCACAAACTTCAATCTTAACCCCACACCACGTGCCCAAGGATATGGGGGGCATGGAGGAGTTCCCATGGCCCTGTTTGAACCATACCTAGAACTATCGTCGGTGGGACCCAGGTGGGCCCTTTGGCCACAGAAATTTGAGAGGTGATGGAGTGCAAAGACATTGGCACACCGGGAAAGATGTGCTCACACCTTCTACTGAGCATAGGCCGATGACACACTGCACATTTTCAACTCGCTGCCACTGGTCCAGGACGTAGATTATGTATACAAGTCAGCGAAGGACACCCTGACACATCCTTTCATGTCCCAACTGAACCCGGCCTATGAAAACTTTAATTTCTGCTAGATGGTACAAAACGAATCATACCACACTTGTTTGTGACGACTCACACTATCATGCCAATTTGGAAAAGTAGACAGAGGAATCAGATGGCAATGCTGATTGAACGCTATCTCTGTATAGCACAACAAAGAAAACTAATTAACATTATTGACCGACAGGTCTCAATCTCAACATACGGCTCAGCCATTCGGCCTGCATGGACCTTTGACTTTACACAGATAACTACCTCATACCGGCAACACTGCCCATTTACATGGTTGGTGCTACCTGCCGTATCTGCATTCACAGCATAATTCTCTGAATACCCCGCCCATGTCTTGTGAATAGCCATGTGATACTCTACCATATGCCGCATACTGCCTCACTGAGCTAGCAATTTGCCGCAATATCCACATGTGTAACACTTGATTAAGTACAATGATCAACATCTGATCTGATCTTCTAAATGCTGTGTACTTTGCTCCTATCAATAAGTTGTTAAACTGACTCACTGGGCAGCTACCTTAGACCCTTCATCGAAATCCCCAAACTCAGACCCCCCTTCTCCAGCGACCCCAGTACTGTCGCCAATATCTATACCATAACCCTCATCAGAGCTGTGAATGCCATAGCCGCAATTGAAAACAAAAAGGAAAAAAAGTCTTTGTATACCAACTCCTGTTTCACGGAAGGCCTTCAGGCCTTACGCTCCAGCAAACGCACAGCCTTAGCTAACTGGCAATACACCCCTAATGACTCCACCAGAATTCAAAAATATCTCCAACAAATACAAACATGCTATATTTTTGGCCAAATCCAACTCATTTAACACACGGATCACCAAGGCCAGCTCTCAGCCCAAAGAAATGTTCACCATCTTCCGTGACCTCATTACTCCTCCACCAGCCCAGACGAGATCATCAAAGACAAAGCATGGTGCACTAGCATCCAGGGTCCCATCCGAAAGTAAAATCGAACTCCTCCAACAAAAAAATACAAGCGCAATGCTTGGCTCTGCCTATACCTAATCAACCTTCCCAGCCAAGCACCTCCCCCCACTCTGAACCCACCTTCTCCTTCCGTGACCTTACAGAAAAGGAAGTCTGTGATCTTCTCCTACACCTCAAGCCTTCCACAGGCAAAGGAGACACTTGACCACCAGCCATTATTAAAGACTGTGCCGATTCCTTAGCTCCTCTACTTACTGCATTCATTAATGCCTCATTCTCTACAGGCATTGTTCCCTCCAGCCTTGAAGAAGCCTGGGTACGACCGCTTCTAAAAAAAACACTGTTGACCCATCATCTCCCATCAACTACCAACCCATCACTACCATCCCCTTCCTCCTAAACATTTTCGACAAAGCAGCTCACAACCAGATACAGCATTTCCTGTAAACAAACACCATCCTGGGTAAAAGGCAATCTGGTTTCCGTAAACAGTACTGAAACTGCACTCCTGGACCTCAAAAACCAAATAACTTCAATCATGGATAAGGGCAAACCTGTCCTCCTCCTACTCCTAGACCTCTCGGCGCCTTCGATCTCGTGGATCACAAAACCCTGACCACTCATCTCACCCAGGTAGCTCACTTCTCGAACAATGCTTCCTCATGGATCACATCCTTCTTGGAGGGCAGAGCTATGAAGGTCTTCTCAGATCAAGCCAACGCAGACCCCTCCACCATCCACTGTGGAGTCCCCCAAGACTCCTGCACCTCCCCTACACTCTACAACCTATTTACCAAATCCCTTTTTGATAAACTTGACTCCTTTGGCATAGCTTACACAAACAATGCCGACGATACGCAGGTACTTCTGCCCCTCTCAGGATCATATGACCAGGACGACGCAGCCCTTACAAGGACCTACTTCATCATTCAAGCCTGGATGGCAGCCAACGGGTTGTGCCTGAACGGGGACAAAACGGAAATCATCATCATGGGCCCCAAAAAAACACTAGCTAACCTCAACCAACAATACTGCAACTTCTCCATTGATAACTCCACCATCCCCGTCTCCTCCTCAGTTAAATCATTAGGGGTCTACCTAGACTCCACTCTATCCATGACCAGGCAAGTCAGCGCCATTGCCTCTGTGTCGGCACTCACCACCAAACTCATAAACGCAGTGTCCCCTTTCCTATGCAAGCAGAACTGCCTATCCATAGCCAGAGCCACAATAGGGGCCAGATTAGATTACTGTAACATCCCCCTGGTGGGTACCTCCGTCAAAAAACCTCAACCGTTTGCAAACGGTCCAATACAGTGCACACAGAGCAGACCTCAGAATCCTCAAAAGAGACAACAGCTCGCAGGCCAGACTAGATGACCACGGGCTTCCTGTAAGAGAAAGGATCACCTTCAAGACCCTCTCCCTCACGCATAAATGCATTTACCTCTCAGCCCCGCGGTACCTCTCAGATACCATTATTAGAGATACTTCATCTCACCCCAAGAGAGGAAACTAAGCCAATAAACTTGCATCCCACACATCCATAGAGCAAAAGTGGGGGGTATTGGCTTTCCACACATTGCTCCCAAACTCTGGAACTCCCTCCCCAATACTCTCAGAGCCGAGACCTCCCTCCCAGCATTCCGAAAAAAAAACCCACTCAAAACCATCCTATTCACTTAAACCTGCCCTCTGATAACTTGTAACTAAGTCTGTAACATGTAAGTCTGTTTTTTTCACATGTTCTATGTCTGTATTATGCAACTAAGCCCAATGTTTGTAACTGCGCCACAATGCTTTATAAATACTAAATACATAAATAAATAAAATAAACCCCTATTGTTGCCACTTGCTATGTTCTCTGCTCCTATCAATTACTTTGTTAACATGATTCAACCACTATTGTATGATCTGCCTACTATCTTGTTGCCTGGCCCTAGACTTGTCAACCTGCCATAACTACATTGTTGAATTGGGAATTACCAACATGTTTCCTATGTCAATGCCTGGCCACAGACTAGCTAATTTGTTTCCAACTAACTGCCGCCCCTGAATTACCAATGTGTATCTCAAACGGTCTCCATTTTACCGCTTGGCCCTAGCATAGCTAACATGCCTCATCCTTTGCTCTAGTCTGCGTTTTGCTAATGCTGCTATCCCATGGACTACCACTTTATGCACACTCACGTCTGCTCGATGTCCCCATAGCCATGTGCAGGAGCAACGCACCTAGTTCCTGTTACCTAATTGCACTGTTAGCTTGTTCTCTGGATGCTATGTAGCATGTCCTATCCTCAGAGGTATAACACACAACACATTGCTAACTATTTTTACCACATGACCAACAAATATAGCATAACACTCACCATGTCCCCTGGGCACCCCCCTGCATCTGGCCATCTGCTCCCCCTGGGCACCTCAGCACAGAAGCCCCTACCGCCTCCTGCGCCCATAGAAACACGCGCGCCGACATTTTTTCAAAAAACAAGATGTCGGGCGCGATGCGGCCCGAAAGCGAGGCTTAGCATTACACGTTGCCTAGCAACGGTGTGTAGGCTGCGTTTAAGCCCACACATCCGCCGGCAGGCGGAAGCCGGCGGCCACTCAAGGCCAACATAAGGCCGTCTGCCCTGTTTGCCCCTGTTCGCTCCGGGGAGCTACTGTTACTGCTAGTCCCCTGACCCACGCAAAGTTCAAAGGCAAACTCCGCATTACGGAAAAACATTTTTTAATGCACTGAACGCGGATGATCGTATATATACTGGACATTATTCCATGTGAGTACTGCTACTGTTAATCTGCTATGCTATAACTAGCCACAGTAGTGCTCCCCTGTTACCCCTGTCACGTGCTATGCCCTGGATCAGACACCCATTGTCCTATATTGTGCTTTTGATAGTTATATGGTTCATGCTATGCCTGGTGTTGTGCCTCACGGTAACCCACAAGTGAATTGTGCCCCATGGTCGCCTACAGACCAGTTTAGAATTGTATTGTGCCCTATGGTCGCCCACAGACCAGTTTAGAATTGTATTGTGCCCTATGGTCGCCCACAGACCACACTTCAGTATTGTATTGTGCCCCATGGTCGCCTACAGACCAGTTTAGAATTGTATTGTGCCCTATAGTCGCCCACAGACCAGTTTAGAATTGTATTGTGCCCTATGGTCGCCCACAGACCAGTTTAGAATTGTATTGTGCCCTATGGTCGCCCACAGACCAGTCTAGAATTGTATTGTGCCCCATGGTCGCCTACAGACCAGTTTAGAATCGTATTGTGCCCTATGGTCGCCCACAGACCACATTTCAGTTGTGTTGTGCCCCATGGTCGCCTACAGACCAATTTAGAATTGTATTGTGCCCTATGGTCATCCACAGACCACATTTCAGTAGTGTGTGCCCCTTGGTCAAAATGCTTTTTTGTGATACTGACTGCCCCAAACTGCCCTGATTTACTTTGTGATCTGAGCTACAGCGTTTTTGCCCACCTACCTGTACATCTTTTGTTTACCAATGCAGCCCCCTAGCCCACACCCAAATGCGCCTACACACATCCCTTCCACTTTTTCCATCTTTCTCACATCCCTCTCCTTCTTGGCCACCTGCAACATGCTGCATGTGCACCCAAACCAACATGCCCACCTTTGCCCTACCCCACAATCTGATCTCATACACAACACACCACCATATGCACTCCATCCCACACTCAACTTCCTTACCGATCAGGTCGGACACCACCCACTCCACCTCAGGCTCTGTAGACTAAGAACTCGCACCAAACACCTCCTTACTCTCCGCAGTACTCCACACTCCACACTCCTTAGGAACTACAGACTCAGCTCTCGCACCCATACTTCAGCCGCCCAGACTTCCTTCCCTGACCACGCTCACTACCTTAGCTCTCATCACGCTGCATGCGCCACGCCCAAGCCTCACACACCCAAATTCACACCGCCCACCCCCAGCACCACCAACACTCACACTCTACATCCAAATTTAAGATGCGCTCTCATCAACGCGCGCTCTGTCCATGCCCATGCCATTGAAATCAATGACCTTATCACCACCCACAATCTCGACATACTTGCCATTTCCGAAACCTGGCTCCATGAAGCCTCCAGTCCTTCCATTCACCTCGCTCTCCCTGAAAACTATACCATCCTTAAACAGGACCGTAAAAACTTAAAAATTGGTGGCGGCGTGGCCCTCATCTTTAAGGACACCCTCTCCATAAGAATGTGTAATCAACAATGGGACAATAACGCCGATCTCCTCACTGCCAAACTAGCCCTTTCACCTAATTGCACCATAAACTTCTTTATCACCTACAGACCACCAGGATCTCCCCTTGACTACCAAAAGCAGCTCCTCCAAAACATAGGCAACAACCTCAAAAGCACCACCAAAAGCATCCTTCTAGGGGACATTAATCTTGGCTTAGCTGACCCGAATGACAAAGCAGCCGCAAATTTAGCCAAAGAATTATCTAACATGGGGTTCGAACACAAAATTACTGCACCCACTCACAGCAAAGGCAGATCCATTGACTGGCAAGGTGATCACAACTGCTCATCTGCAATTACCTCCATCTCAGCCCTTCCATGGACGGACCATCACCTCATCCAATTCACCATTCCTACCACGCCCACTCATAAAACCTTAACTCATGCCCCACCCGCTAAAGTAAGAAGCTCCAAAAAACTCACTGCTGCCAACCTCGCCCCTCTCCTTGATACCCAGCAACTCAAGCATCCTTTCCCCCTTGACCCCACATCTCTAGCCAACATCTACTCCAGCACACTCACTCAAGCCATCGATTTCATTGCCCCGCTAGAAGAAAAAAAAGGAAAAAAATCAATACACTGCAATTCCTGGTTCACTGAAGAACTATCCGTCCTACGCACTAAGAAACGCAAAGCCCTATCCAGGTGGCAAGCAGCGCCTAACCAATCCTCGCTTAATGACTTTAAAGAGATCTCTCTGACCTACAAAAAAGCCATATTCCTTGCTAAATCCGAATCCTACAACCAGAGAATCACTAATGCCAGTTCCAAATCAAGAGAAATTTTCTCCATATTCAAAGAACTCACCACACCAGCCTCCAGCCCAGACGAAATCATCAAGGACGAAGCATGGTGTACAGGCATCCAGGCTGCTCTCCTCAACAAAGTTAAATTACTCCAAGACAAAATAGCCTCCCAACGCAAAGCTCTCAACACCCCCACCTGCCCGCCCATACCTCTCACCTACAACTCTCCTTCACAAACACCCCTCTTTGCCTTCAGAGAAGTCTCAGAGACGGAAGTCAAGGACCTCCTTAAAAAAATCAAACCCTCCACATGCAAAGGGGATATCTGCCCACCCTCCGTAATCAAAGAGTGCGCAGAATACCTCACCCCCATCATCACGGCTTTTATCAATGCCTCTTTCGCGTCTGGAAGTGTACCACAATGCCTAAAAGAAGCCTGGGTCCGCCCACTCCTAAAAAAACCCTCTCTCGATCCTTCCTCCCCTAACAACTATCGCCCCATCACCACCGTCCCCTTTCTCCTTAAAATCCTAGACAAAGCCGCACACAATCAAATCCAACACTACCTGGAAACCAACACCATCCTAGGAAAAAGACAGTCAGGTTTCCGCAAAGGCCATGGGACTGAATCTGCTCTTCTAGATTTAAAAAATCAAATTACTAAAATAATGGACACAGGCAAACCTGCCCTCCTCCTCCTACTCGACCTTTCAGCAGCATTCGATCTGGTCGACCACAGCATTCTCACATCGCACCTCTCCAATGCTGCACACTTCTCTCACAAGGCTACCACGTGGATCACATCCTTCCTTGAAGGCAGGGCCATGAAAGTGTACTCTGACCAGGATAGCGCCCCTCCCACCACTATCAATTGTGGAGTCCCACAAGGGTCCTGCACCGCACCGACCCTCTACAACCTATTCACCAAACCCCTCTTTGACTTACTGGACTCCCTCAACATAGCGTATACCAACTACGCTGATGACACGCAGCTCCTCCTCCCCCTCTCTGGAGACTACGACCTTGACTCAGAAGCCCTCATCAAAATCTACTCGACTATCCAAACATGGATGGCTATCAATGGTCTCTGCCTAAACGGAGACAAAACCGAAATCATCATCCTAGCCCCTAACAAAACGCTAACCAAACTCAGCCCCGATTATTCGCACATGAACATCGACAGTATTAGCATACCTGTCTCCTCTGCCGTCAAGACCTTAGGAGTCTACATTGACGCGACACTCTCAATGACAAGACAAACCAGCGCCATTGCCTCAGCTTCTGCTCTGACTACCAAACTCATCTACGCCATAAAACCCTACCTCACCACGCCCAACTGCCTTTCCATAGCCAGAGCTACGATAGGAGCCAGATTAGACTACTGTAACGCCCTCCTGGCAGGCACTTCGTCAAAAAACCTAAACAGGCTCCAAATAGTGCAAAACAATGCCCTCCGTGCTGCACTACACATTCCCAAAACTGACCATATCTCACAGGCCAGAAGACGCGTCCACTGGCTCCCAGTCAAGGAAAGGATCAACTTTAAAATCCTCACCCTCACACACAAATGCATCAATCACACAGCACCCCCCTACCTATCTGAAACTATAACCAAGAACTCCTCCATCCGCCCCAGAAGAAGTCATCACGCCAACCAACTCCAAGTACCCACTGTAAAAAGAGCCAAAGCCGGCGGCATTGGCTTCCCTCACATAGCACCTAAGCTCTGGAATGCCCTCCCCAACTCGCTCAGAGCAGAACCATCGCTGTATCTCTTTCGCAAATCCCTCAAAACCACGCTATTCAACTAACTCCTCCTTCCCTACACCCACTTCAGCTCGCACGCATCTGATACGAAAAGTTTTCGACACGAAATGCTTGCTGTAATGAAAATTGCTTTGTAACCATCTTCCTTCCATTGTAACCAGACTATGTATGTATTCATGTAACAGCGCCACGATGCCCCCGGGCTGACGTGCGCTTTAAATAAATCCGAATAAATAAATAAATAAATAAATAAAATAAATATTACCACTGACTCATGCTATAATACCTACTAAATTCCTACCAGCACTGCAGCCTGTCAAAACCACCACCAACACTAATCCAGGGAAGATATTGTGCAGCCATTGTCCGCTCACTCCTCTCCAATGGATCCGGCTATATGCCGCTCGACCTACACCTAATCAACCCTGTCCTTTAAACATCAAGAACGCTAGACTAGGATCATGACTAAACAATGTCCAGCTGTTGCCTACCTACCATAGAACCCGAACTAGTACCAAGACTATTCTTATTAGAGTAAAAGGGGCAATCAAGACAATTGTAAATACAGAAGCAAATTGCTTATCCTTGCCAATAATCCTCCACCTACAGTTACCTCAAATTCTAATGGCCCACTAATTAAGGGCACGCTCATAAATGCAAGTTCACTTCTGGCACATGCGCTAGATATAGCTGTCCTCATCGTAATGAACAATTTGGACTTCTTAGCAATTTCTAAAACCTGGCTACACGCTTCAGCAGGCCCTACTCTATCTCTAGCTATACCTCAAAACTATACCATCCTCAGATTAGATAGAGAAGCTTCCAGAGGTGGCGGAGTAGCCTTCATTGCCAAAAATCAGCTCGGCCTAAGAGAACTCCCAAAGCAACGGTTCCCTTCAGGAGAACTTCTGTCCATTAAACTACCCCTCACTGCCTCACGTACAGTAACGATCCACCTTAAGTGTAGACCTCCAGGCCCAATATCCTCTTTTGAGGAAGACATCACATAACTCCCCACTGGGAATACTAAACCAGGATTCCAAATTATGTTGCTGGGAGATTTTAATTTAGGCCTCTATGACACTAATGATGACAATGCATCAGCTCTAGCTAACACGATCAGTGATTTATGCTTCTTGCACCGTATCAGCAATCCTACGCACAGTAAAGGGAGAACCTTGGATTGGCTTGCTGGCCTAAACTGCGACACTAAGATCTTACCCAATGTACGTACCTTGGGCGTGGTCGGACCATCACATTATCTCCTTTACCATCCTGGACAGCCTGCGCTTAAACTCTGGCAACATACAAGCACCTCCAGCACTCACCAAAAACAACTTCACCATTACAGCTGAGACATTTCTGACTTTACTACAGCCCAATACTAAGTACCGTAATCATATCAGCATGGACCCCTCCACGCAAGTATAGCTGTACAATCACACTCTTCGCCAAGCTATTGACAAATTAGCACCTCTAAAAATGTGCAAAGCTAAGCCACTCGCTCACTTAAACACGTGGCTCGCCACAAACCTCAAAACCTTGCACAACATGAAAAGAATCGTTGAAGCAAATTGGAAAAAACACCCCACAGACCTGAACAATGACATTTTCACTAGGGTTTCTAATAGCTATAAAGCTGCCATCCTCCAGACTAAAAGTGACACCTATAATGATAGAATTATGAAGGCTAACTCTGGTACTAAAGAATTTTTCGTCATCCTCTTGTTTTTTATTTATTTCTTATTATTATTGATCTAGTTTAATAAATCAACGTTTCAATATATTTCATTTTACAAAAACATTTTAGTTTAAAATTCATTACGTATTTTGAGGTCGATAAAAGTTGTTCAATATTCAAGACAAATTAGACACCCCAACGATAATAGCAGAATCCACAATTACTTGTGATATTTTTAAGTTCTTTTTGGTGTATGTTTACACTTGGTGATGCTGGTTTAGTACAATCCATTTGACATTTTTCATCCATTATAATAAATCATGACATTAGCTATTCGCTTTGGTGTTTTGTGTTCATCTAGATTTCTTCCAAATTCAATGAGAGTAAATATTTTACTATCGCCAGTCTTACTGATGTCATTTTAGCATTATATAGAGCATTCCATACAAATGCTGCTATTAAAATTCGATATCCATCCATTAAATGCTTAAAATATGTTTTCATTGGTTCCAACAAGTCAGGGCAACCTGTCATCAAATGTACTAGAATATTAGCACTCATGGGAATGTGTTGCCATTTAGCATGGACCTCTTTTGTTTGTCACAGGTTTAGTCTAAATCTAATAAAGAGGTATCTGTGCTTGGAGGATGGGAATGTGTTAAGGTATGATTCTGAGGACTGAGGTGTTTTTTTTTTTTTAATTAAATTCACCCTGATCACCATACAGTTTAGCAGCAAGTATACCTGTCAATTTTCCTGTACAGTTTCAATTTGTGTTTTCTCCCCCCTCGTTCACACCCACCTCCCTCTCGAGCCTACCCCGCATTTAAGCCTCTCTCAATTTGTTCTTGCGGGATCCCCTTCTTCCTCATCTTCTAATGGGCTATTCTCCACCAGGGTTACCCGGTCCGATCCTGACAGTGCAGCTACTAATTGTTTCCAGGCACCCAACGTATCCGCCCTCCCATTTGTTGCTTCGTTCCATACCGTTGTCTCTGCATTCACCCATTTCTGAAGATCGTGCCACCAAGTCTCCACCCTCGGCCCCCTGCTTGCTTTCCAACTCAGTGCAGATGCCAGATTTTTAAGTTTGCTACATGTTTAAGTTTGCGTGGCCTGGGGAACCCCCCCCAACATGCAGGCCCACAAGGAGTCCACATCTAGGTTTATCTCCTTTACCACCAAGAGGTGGGCCACCTCCCTCCAGAATCTCCTTATTACGGGGCACGCACAGAACTCTCCCTGCATTTTGGGCATTTCTGTATTGCCACGTTTTGAAACTTGGATATCTTCTTAGGGGTCATGTACGCTCTGTGGGTGACATATACTGAATCTGTTGCAACCTCACATTCCTGGATACTTTTTTGTGATACCCTTGTACTCTGCCCCACAGCCCGTCTCCCATTGGTTCTCCCACCTCTTCCTCCCAGTCTCGTCTTGTCCGGAACACCTCTTTCCCAACCTTAGACATCAGCACCTCATATATCCGGGATACCTTGTGGCCTCCTTCTGATATGTCATGAAATGTTTCTATGACCGCATCGGGTTGCTGGGTCAGCACTGTCTCGGGCTACGTACCTTTTATCATCTTCACCAGCCTAGCATATGTGATGTATTGGCCCGAAGTAATCCTGTATCGTCCACCAGTGTGTCAAACTCTATTGCTTTCCCGTCTTGCCACACACTCCCTAAGGTTGCCAAACCCACCGGTTCTCACTGCTTTCTTATATTCCTCCTCATTTGTCCATCCACTCCCTCCAGTGCAACTAGTGGCAACTGTGGGGAGCACAGGAACAAGTTTTCGATCAGTTGGCAGGCTCTCCGCCACATCCTCCCTCCCAAGTCTAGCAATCTCGTACCTCCTCTCTGATGCAATTCTGGCAACCACATCCATTCATAAGGGACGCATTCTGCTCTCAACAGTTTAGACTCAGGCGTAGGATCTTCGGTTAACCAATTTTCCACATATTGGAGTTGGCTAGCCACGTAGTACACCTCGAAATTGTGCAATCTAATGCCCCCTTGTTCATATGAGTTTTGAAGTTTCCATAACACTATTCTATTCCTAGAGTTGTGCATTATGAATCTTCTGCAAATGCTCTGTACTTTGACGAAGAACCGCTTGGGTAACATATATGGTATATTCGCAAATTAGTGTAACAGCCTGGGCAGAACAACCATATTTACCAGAGCCACCCTCCCCATCATGGTCAAAGGTAGCTTGGGCCAAAAAGTCATGCTACTTTTGATTTTAGACACTGCCTTCTCAGTGTTTAGCCTGTGTTCAACTTCACGGTTATGATATATATCCACTCCCAGATACCTGAACATCCTAGTTTCCCACTTTATCTGTAAGACTGGCAGTTCCTGGTGTGGCGTTCCTGTGTATCTGCCTAGGGGGAATATGCTTGACCTTTTTGGGTTAACTGTTATGCCAGAAAGCATGGAGTACCGCTCCATCACCTCTAAAATGTACTGAAGGTTTTCTTCAGGGTTCTTCAAATAGAGCAACATATCATCCGCGTACATCAATATTAAATGTTGCCCCCCCCCCTTAGTGTTCATCCCTACATCTCCTTCTTTCATCTGCTTCTCACTGGGAGTGAGGTCCTGTTTCCACCCTCCTGGCCATCTGTTGTTCTCCTGCACATGTGGAGTTTGTGCCTGGCTGCTGACCATTCCATTAGGTAGGTGCACTTTCTGTGCATTACTCCACCTCCTGGGGAATTACTGAACCAGAAAATTCTGAAAAAAAAGAAGAAAAAGAAAAACAGAGGAATTGTGCATAATATTGTTGGAAAGGACTGTTTTATTTGGCATTTTATCGTGCAGCCATTTTATGAGCTTTTTAATACCTGGAGCTGCGTTGCTATTTTGAAAGCACTCGTTTTTTCCTACTATTGCTGCTTATTCGACTGTTTTTGGCCCTTCCAGATGGCCGCCGTGGTTTTCTTTGTTGTGTAGGCAGGCTGTGCTGAATCACCTCTCCCTGTGCTGCACTCCCATTGGTTGCTGAGTGTTTTCTTCCATCCAATCAGGGACCGGCAGGCTTCAGCAAAGGCCCCTTCCAAGGCCCCTTCCAAGGCCCCTGTCTGCTCCCTGTCTGCTTCCGGAATGCTAATTGGGGTCCTCCCTGCACCTTAACCACAATGATGCTGCCACCTCACTCCTCTAAGAAATCCGGACTGCCTTGACTTTGCTACCTCCAGAACTATGGGTTAGTTCCCTCCTTATGGACTCACTTCTGCTGCCTTTGACTATCACTGTTCTTTCTGCTTGTTGCTCCCATGTTGTCATCCTGCTGTGCAGTGCTTCCTAAAACCCTTTGCTAACATCCGACTCCAAGATTGAAAAAGTCAAATCTTACTGTTTTTGCTGTGTGCTAAAACGTCAAACTTGCTGTTTTTGCTTTGTGCTAAAAAGTCAAATCTTGCTGTTTTTGCTTTGTGCTAAAAAGTCAAATCTTGCTGTTTTTGCTTTGCTCTTAAAAGTCAAATCTTGCTGTTTTTGCTTTGTGCTAAAAAGTCAAATCTTGCTGTTTTTGCTTTGTGCTAAAAAGTCATATCTTGCTGCCCATTGCGAAATTCATTGTATTTTGGTTGTATATTGTTTCTTCTTTGTAACTTGCCAGCCCAGTGACCTCACCACTCTCTTTTGTCTCATACCTACCTGTCTTAGCCCCGCCAGTATCTCCATCCTCTCCTTACTTCCACCCCAATGGCGCTTTCTGTTTCTCCTATCTTCTCCAACTGCTTCTACATTGACTATCCTTCCCTTCTCACTAAGTCTGGTAGGAAGAAGTTCAAAGAGGATATCTTGGCCTCTAATCCTGGTCTTCCTATCGCCGACACCTACTCCAATGCTTCCGCCAGACAGACCCTTACCGACATCCTCTTTGATGTTCCTTCGCCAGATCTATGGACTCCTCATATGGTCTCTGTGCTCTGCCCTATCTCCTCCTCTCCCATTAATGGTGGCACTCGCTGGGAAGTTATCATGGCTTCCTTCGACTCCTCTAAAGTCATCATTAATGTCTACCTAAATGGCACTGTCATGGTCCAAGGCCCTCAGGCCAATCTCCTCCTCTTTGATAGGTGCTTTCCTCGCCTCATCAATTTCCTCTCATCTCCTGCTGACCCTCCTCTCCCCCCTTGGCTACCTTGCCCTCTCTCTCCTCCTCCTCCTCTGCCCCTTCTAGGGCTCTTTCTCCTACGCAGGGCGTACCTCTGATCTGTACTCCTCCCCGGAAGGCTTTAAGGCTGGCAACCTTCTTCATATTGCCACTCTCAACTCTCGCTCTGCCGTCAAACACTCCTCTGACATCTACCTCCTCCTTGAAGAACTAGACCTTGATGTGTTTGGTATTACTGAGACATGGTTCACGGCCAGCTCTTTTACGAGCTTTGACAGTCTCCTCCCTGATGGCTACAAGATCCTCTCAGCACCCAGATCCTCCCGGTCCGGTGGGGGGGGTAGCCCTGATCTTTCCTAAGTGGATTCCTGCCTCTATCATTCCCACTCAGACCTACTTCTCTTTTGAATGCCTTGTCTGTAGGCTTTCTCTCTCGCCTACCCATTCTCTTACTGTGGTTACCATCTACCGGCCTCCTGGACAAATCACCTCATTTCTCTCTGAGTGGGCAGACCTCTCCTCCTCCCTCCTGGCCTCTACCACTCAACTCCTCCTCCTCGATGGCATAAATATACATTTAGACTAACCTTACTCCTCCTCTGTACTCTTCCATGACCTCTGCGACTCCCTCTCCCTGTCCATCCTCCCCTCTGGCCCGACTCACTCTGCAGGGCACACACTCGATGTCTTGATCTCCTCCGACCTCCCCCTCTCCATCCCTCTGACCACTCCTCTCTCCTGGAGCGATCACTCCCTCATATCATATCATCTCATCTCTCCCTCTCTTCCCCCAAAGCCAAGCCTACCCCAACACTGCCACCTACCTTCTCGGACATCCGGCCCATGAAGCGTGTGTCAGTTGAGGCTTTTGCCACCACTTTCTTTCCCCCCACCTCCTCCACCTTTGGCTGTCTCTCATCCTGATACAGCCCTGTCTCTGCTCTACTCTTCAATTTCTGATATACTTGATGCTCTTGCCCCTGTCATGAGGATCCGTTTGAAGTCCAAAGCCAAGTGCAATTCCTGGTATGACTCTGACCTAGCTACACTTAAACATAAGTGTAGGGCAGCTGAGAGGAAATGGAGGACTTTCTGTTCATCCTCTGACAAACTGGCCTATCGCCTGCAACAAAGGCAATACCGACTCTCTGTCCTCACCAAGAAGAGAGTCCATATTCAAGCTTGTGTCTCTGTGGCATCTAACAACTTGGCCGAACTCTTTAAAATCAGCAAGGAGCTGGCCTACCCTGCTGCAGTCTCTACCCCTCCTGTTGCCTCCCAGGCTCTTTGCAATGTCCTTGCCTCTCACTTCATTTAAAAAACCCAGGACATCCTGTCCACCCTCTCCACCTACACTCCTCCTCTTCCCTCTCCATCTGTGCTTGCTGACTCTCCTTTAGCCACCCTCCCACCATCCTTCTCGTCCTTTCCTCTTTTCACCCCTGACGAGGTTGCTAGACAAGTCCGATCTATGAAAGCCTCTTCAAAACAGGTTCATCCCTGTTCCTCTAAAACCATCAAGGACCACATTGACACCCTCGCTCCGGCCCTTGATGATTTTTGCAACCACTCCTTTGCCTCTGGATCCTTCCCCTCCCCTCTGAAGCACTCCTTTGTGCATCCTCCTCTCAAGAAACCCACAGATGATCCTTCTTGTCCAGCTAACTATCGCCCAATTTCCATTACTCCCTTTCATGGCAAACTCCTGGAAAAGTTGGCCATCTCTCAGCTTAACCTTCATTCCAATTCTGTTGGCTGTCTCCATGACCACAAGTCTGGCTTCAGAGCTGCCAGAAGCACGGAAACTGCTCTCCTAAACATCCGTGAAGATCTGCTCACCAACCTTGACTCTAACATTCCCTCTGTCCTCATCCTCCTCGATCTCTCTTCTGCCTTCGACACGGTCAACCATACCATCCTGCTCAACCGTCTCTGTGAAAACCTGGGTATCACTGATCAGGCTCTGGCTTGGCTGACCTCTTTCCTCTCAGATCGACCCTCCCAGGTCCAACTTGGGTCCTTCCTTTCATCTATCTTCCTCTCTACCTGTGGTGTTCCCCAGGGGTCTAACCTCTTGCCCTGGCTTTTCATCCAATACCTGGCAACTCTCGCCCACAGCATTGCCATTTTCTGCTCAAATTTCTAGTGCTACGCTGACGAAACTCAACTCATTTTCAGGCTGCCCTCTGCCACCTCCTCTCCCTCTCTCATCTCTGATTGCCTAACTGCCATTCAAGATTGGTGTGCCACCAATGACCTTTGTCTGAATGCCAGCAAGACGGAGATCCTCCTCATTGGCACACCTTCACCATCCTTTCCCCTCACTCTCTGGCCGGCCTCCATTGGCCCTCCTCCTACCCCCACATGCGTGGCTAAGAACCTCTGGGTCATCTTTGACTCCACCCTTTCCTTCTCCGCCCACATCTCTGAGGTCTCTAAAAAGTCAAATGTCCGACTGCACCTCCTCAGAGGTACTCTGCCTTTCCTCTGCTTCGCCCAGAAGCTCATGGTATCTCAAGCTCTGGTTCTCTCTAGCTTGGACTATTGTAACAGCCTCTATCTAAATCTACCTGCCTCTACTCCCCGCCCTCTGCAACTAATCCAGAACAGGACTGCAAGACTTGTCCTTGGCCTCAAGCCCTGGGATCGTATCTCTCCAGCTCTGAAATCTCTCCACTGGCTCCCAGTGGATGCAAGGATTAAATTCAAAACCCTCTGCATTGTCCACAAGGCTTTCTGGGGCCTGGGGCCAAAATACCTTCAGCTATCCCTCCGCAAATACCTCCCCTCTCGAACTCTTTGCTCCTCTACCTCCAACTCACTCAGGGTCAGTCATTTTTCTAAGAAACAATCTGGGGGTAGATCTCTGTCTTCGGCTGGGGCCTCCCTCTGGAACAGCTTCCCTGCCACTCTAAAACTTGAGGAGAACCATCTCCAGTTCCGGAAGCACCTCAAGACCTTCCTCTTTTCTACTGCCTTTGCTCCCCCTCTCCCCTTATGATCTGTTCTCTCTTGGCACCGTGCACCTGGCCACCCTCTGTCTTTTGAGCCGAGGTACCTGCTCATCCTGCCACCCTCCCGCACTGCCTCTGGGCCACCCCTTGCACTGGGGTCTGTGTCTGTACCCAAACAGCCCCCCCTTTTTCTTCCTGCACTTATCAGACCTACCCTGTCTGCTGCCTTAAACCTAGCACTTGAAAATTGCTGGCTGCATTACCACTGTTTGTTGCCTTTATTATTTATTTATTGTTATTTATCTGTTTCTCCTCTGCTTCGCACTTTCCACCTCTCCCCCCTTCCATGCACTTTTCCCCTCCCCCCTCTCCCATTTACTTGAGCGTTCTCAATGTCACTAGGCTTAGTAAGATCGACATTTTGTTCTCCCCTGTTCCCCTCCCTTGCCTTGTCGCACTCTGAAACACTTGTGTACGAGCGCGATAGAAATAAAATATCAATCAATCAATCAATCATATTATTGTCTGGGACTTGCGTTTTTTTATTTAAGGAAATATATACTTGTAAGTGTTTTTGTTCCAACCATCTTTCTTGCAGGAGTGGGCTGTGGTTCTGCTTAATATGGACTGTGATGCCATGAAACTGTGAACGATTTTGGGGTATTTTGTGCTTTGTCCCGAGAGAGGGGTTGTTGCTAACTGACCTGGAGGATATATGCTTATGTGTGTTTGGGTCCCCGCCACTAAATTGGACCTTGATGGAAAGGTGTATGTGTGTTTTGTTCCCATTCCCAGCAGTCCCCCACTCATATCCAACTCATGTCTCCCAGCACCCCCACCCCCCAGCAGTGCAGGGTACCTGCCAGCAGGCCCCCACTCATGTCTCCCAGCACCCCCACCCCCCAGCAGTGCAGGGCACCTGCCAGCAGTCCCACACTCATGTCCCCCTGCACCACCACCCCCCAGCATCCAGGGGCACCCTCCACCAGGCACCCACTCATGTCCCCCTGCATCCCCACCCCCCAGCAGTGCAGGGCACCTGCCAGCAGGTCCCCACTCATGTCCCCCTGCACCCCCACCCCCCAGCAGTGCAGGGCACCTGCCAGCAGGCCCCCACTCATGTCCAACTCATGTCCACCTGCACCCCCACCCCCCAGCAGTGCAGGGTACCTGCCAGCAGGCCCCCACTCATGTCCAACTCATGTCTCCCAGAACCCCCACCCCCCAGCAGTCAGGGGCACCCTCCACCAGGCCCCCACTCATGTCTCCCAGCACCCCCACCCCCCAGCACTGTGAGACACCTGCCAGCAGGCCCCCACTCAAGTCCAACTCATGTCCCCAAGCACCCCCACCCACCAGCAGTCAGGGGCACCCTCCACCAGGCCCCCACTCATGTCTCCCAGCACCCCCATCCCCCAGCAGTGCAGGGCACCTGCCAGCAGGCCCACACTCATGTCCCCCTGCACCACCACCCCCCAGCATCCAGGGGCACCCTCCACCAGGCCCCCACTCATGTCCCCCTGCACCCCCACCACCCAGTAGTGCAGGGCACCTGCCAGCAGGCCCCCACTCATGTCCAACTCATGTCCCCCTGCACCCCCACCCCCCAGCAGTGCAGGGCACCTGCCAGCAGGCCCCCACTCATGTCCAACTCATGTCCCCCTGCACCCCCACCCCCCAGCAGTGCAGGGCACCTGCCAGCAGGCCCCCACTCATGTGCCCCTGCACCCCCACCCCCCAGCAGTGCAGGGCACCTGCCAGCAGGCCCCCACTCATGTCCAACTCATGTCCCCCTGCACCCCCACCCCCCAGCAGTGCAGGGCACCTGCCAGCAGGCCCCCACACATGTCCCCCCAACACCTCATGACGATCCATAATCATGGCCCCCATGCCCCCTCAATACACTGCCTACGCCACCCCAGTCCGAACACACGACCAGGTATGACATCCACCCCACAAAGAAATCTCCAGCACATGATGCATCCCAAATGGCTAGTCTGCACATCAAGCTATATCCGTCAATCCCACACAATGACAGCATGTGAATGATAAAACACACATTGTGACATGCATGAAACCAAAGAGAGAATACCACACATTGAAGTACCATACCAAATGATAATGTATTAAACAGAAAAGCAAGGCAATGAAATGGAACAGAAGAAAATGTAAATAATAAATGTAATCCAGCATGTCCAATTAATGAAAAATATGCATGAAATCCAAATGAAAAGCAATCCAAAAGCAAGTCTCTAAAGTGTCAGTCTGAGAAAATAAATCCAAGGTGCTAAAATAATAAAAAAACATAGATCCATGGGAAAAAAAATCAACAATCCAAATCCATTGTCAAACTATGTACAAAGTGAACATCCAGGGTCCATGTGCCCAATCCTTTAAATGAAACCTCTAAAATAAAATCCTACCTAATGAAGAACTATATACAAGAAGTTGGGGCATTGTCCAAGCGCCCCAAAACAAAACCGAAAGGAAACTTAACACTAAAGAACTATTTACAAGGGCAGCGGGCTAGTCCGACGGCTCACTTCTGGATGTTCTGGGCCAGGGCATCATCGAACTCCTGCTCAATGTCCCGGAGGCGGTCCTCTTCCATGGCCCTGAGGGTCCGCAGGGATGATGACATGTTCGCCTCCAACTCCCTGCGGATTGCCTCGAGGCACTCAGCCCGCCTCAGGGCCCTCCGCATGGAGTTCTCCGCCCTGACCATCGTGAGCCGTGCCTCTTCCACCCGCTGCCACTCCACATCTATGGCGTGGCCCAACCGCTGCCACACGGAAGACACTTCCCGTCCTGGGTCCTCCTGCCCTCTGGCCGATGCCTGCCCCTCCGGTGTCGAAGGCCCCGAGCCATCATGGCTCCCACCTCGTTGCTGCTGCTGCTGCTGCTGTGCCTGTGCCCGTGCCCTGGCTCCTGCTGCCTGCACATCCTCCACCGGCCGGGGTGCAGTCATTGATGGGGCCACCCCTGCTGGACGTCCGACTCCCGACTGTGGCAGGGATGTGTCCTCCACCAGCCTGGCCGCACCGTCAGAGGTAGCTCCACAGGGCACCCAGGCGACAAATGGGTGGAAAGATGGCACGGAGGACGACTGGCGCATAGAGTGTTCAGTTGAGGAGGGGGTCGGAACAAGCTCCAGCAAACGGAGGAATTCGGCCTGGGTGACCTGTCCCAGTAGGCCGACACAGTCAACGAGCCATTCGAGATGACGTGCATTCTCCTCATGAAAAGACTGCAGGTCACCTCGCATGGCCCATTGGCGCAACGCCACACCAGTCAGGACAGGCTCAACCCGTACCTGGATAGCCACGTCCGCAGGCAGAGTAAGCTCATCCCCTGCCTGAAAACGGGTCTAGACGTAGGCATCCCTGCTGGTGCAAGATGATGCAGTGACAGGATCAGGGACAGGATTGCACACAGGCACCTCCGCGGCGGCCTGTCCCTGGTCATGCACTACACCACTAGCACCAATGGAATCCCCACCTCCAGACCCCGTCTGTGTCGCTTGCATGGCCTCCTCCTCCACCAAACCCCCCACCAACATGGATGACCCCGTGCCATCTTCCCCGTTGGGCCCTGTGGGGTCCCAGCTGCCCCTTCTCCTGCCGAGGAGTCCAACTCCGACCTCTGCCTCTTGGACCCCCCCGGCAGCTGTGGCCTGGGACGCGGCACCGGACTCCTCACTCCCCGACGAGATGACAACCTGGGAGGGGAGCCGGGCCTTGCGTCTCCGGCTGGCGGTGCGATCCCTGCCGTTGTGCTCCACAGCACCTTCTCCGCCCTCTTCATCAGTTGACGCTGCAGACAGGGAGAAATGAAACACAGGCATCAGGGTACTGTACAATGGACTTATACACACATGACAGTTCCACATGAGTGGCATTGTCAAACTTCAGACATGGCATCACAATCCCCAACACACATGTCATTTCAACTTGCACACATGGGCCATACCACAGCCATATCGCAACAGCCAGCACCATCCATACACATACAACAGCATGAGCAGGCAAAGGTGAGCCAGACATCACATGCAACACAGGGAATGCACTACACATGCACACACACCACCACACTTGCATGCATGTGTACACCTCTGCCAACTGTCGCAGTGTTGAGATCGGCATCCATGTCACATCTGCCAATCAGTCTTCCACATCCCGGTGTCACATGCATCCATGTTGCATCACTGTTGCACCCTTGACAAATACACACACATGCACATGTACACAGTGCAGATACATGCAGCTGAAACCAACATCCATGTGTGACATCACGAACATGCCTACTTACATACACATTCATTCAAACATGTGTGCCCACACATCTGCATTTGGCATGCAAGCCTACACACACAAGCACCATCCATGTCTCAAACATGAGAGCCCTCGCATGTGTTAGCCTCACGGCCCTGTACATACACCCCCATACTTGGCCCCATAAAAACACATGTGCAACCTGCACACTACGGGCACACCACCACACGCACAGCTTACAATCAGGATGCATGTACACTTACCGCTCAACTCCAGACGGGTCTGCCTCTCAAGGACCTGGACGTGGAGTGCTGGGTATATGCGTTCCAGGACCCTCATCTGATCTTCCGACAAGTGGCCCCGGCGCCCCTTAGCATGCGCTGCCTTCAAGAGGCGCCGGACCTTGTTGAGGGTCCTCGACCTGAAGTCCTCCCAGCGCTTCTTGACATGATGGAATAGTCGGACTGCCACCCCCTCCGCGTTCATGGCAGTCACGATGTCCGTCCAGATCCGAGTCCGTCCTTCCTTGTCGGCGTGCAAACTTCCGAAGAGGGAATCATACTGCCCCAGGACTTGCTCCACCAGGACACCAACTTTGGTGGCAATGAAGCTGGTGCCCCTCTGCCTCTCTGGCCGGGGGTTGCCAGTGGTGCCAGACGTTGCAGTGCCCGACATGACAACCCCAGAGGCAGGAGTGGGTGGGCAACTGGGTCCTGGGGCTGGTCTGTGGAGTGACGGAATCCCAGTCGGGAGTGTTCGGTTCCAGCAGGGGTGGTCACAGCAACAGCACCCCTGGCTGATGTGCAGGCAGCAAATGGCAGGGCACGTGGGCAGCAGGCAGTCAGGCAGCAGCAGATGGCAGGTGGGAGCGTGCTCGGGGCTCTGGGGGGGGCAGTAATTCGGCCTTCTGGGCAGGAGCGTGGTCTTCCGTGTGCTTACGCGTGGCCAGCTTGATATGGAGTGATTTGGCACGTGAAAATCCAGCACGTCTTTGTGTAATTCGAGGAAAGGCCCTTAGCACGTAAGCGTGTCAGCACACGCACGCAAATTCATTGGCCCAAAGTCCCCCAGCGTGTAGGCGCGTCTATGACGTTACACGCACATGCGTTTTCCATGGCGCGAAGAAAAAATAAGCACGTCAGAGTGTCAAAGCGTGTAATTGGTGGAAAGGGCCTCAGCGCGTATGCGCGTCTGTGACGTGCGTGCGCGGGCGTTTCCCTGTACACGGGTGCATGTTACACGTCCAATGACTGCACGTCAGAGTGTCAGCTCGTTTAATTGGAGGATAGGGCCTTAGCGTGTACACACGGAAGTGACGCTGGACGTGTGGGCATGTTTAAAAGGTACGTGTAGAACGCCATTTCCTTGTACGTGCTTTTCGTGGAGAGCGAGTGGGTGAAATCTGTACTTCTTGTCGGTTCACACGTAATTTACTTCACGGTGTTCCAAGTTCGTACGCCTTATTACCTCTGACAGCTTTTTCTCTTTTTGTCTTTTTCCTGGGCCTGTTTCCTCAAACAGCGTTCACTTCTTCTGTTGTCCTGTCTCCTCAGACAGCGTACAATTCTTCTTTTGGCGGGGGTGTTGCCAACGCGCACACGTGTGTCTTTTTCAAGCTATTTTTCCAGGCAGACGGTGAGTCGCGCACGTATTTAACATCTGTGCTTGCCCCGTGTGTCGCGTACCCCTTCAGAGGTCATTCTAGGCTGCGTGTGAAATGCATACGTTCATTTTTGTGTTTATGGGTGCCACAGCGTGGTGCAGGTTCATTTTTCAACGCACGTGGTCTAGGAGGGGTTGCGTGCACATTATCTCCCTTTTTTGGGGTGCCTGTGCGTTGCGTGACCCGTCAGCTTCCCCCAGGGGTCACATACAGCCTTGCTAGAGCACTAGGTTACGAATTCCATCTAGTACCCTACCCCTTTGACCCCCAATTGCCCAGGACAATAGTTTACTGCAACTCCCATATGAACAACAACATCAGTGCCATGGTTGGGAGGCGAGCACACGGTAAGGGTGGCAAAGGTGGCCGAGCCTCAAGAGGTGGGCGTGGTGGATACGGTAGGGGCGTGGCCGGGACTTGCAGGGTGCCCCTAACCCTCCATGTGTGGATGACCAGTCAGGGACACCCATGCCCCCCCCCTGGTTGAGGGTAACGTGGCTGACACCATCCCTGCTCAGCCCTTGTTGGACCAGCCCATTGTGGCACCAGACCTGGCACAGGGTGACTCCATGGCTGACTTCCAGGTCAGCAGGTCTAGGCCACGTGTGGCGGTGCACGTTGGTGTCACCAGGCCACGTGGATCAGGGGCAGCTATGTCATCTGCTGCCCCGAGTAGGCAGGGTGGGGAGGCTGCAGGGGCAGCTGCGGCTCCATCCACCCCAGCTCTGAGTCTCCCAGACAGGACAGTGTCGGTCCCAGTCCATCCTGCAGACGTTCCCACTGACTACACCACACTTCAGCTAACGCCTGCACCAAGTCCCATGGTGAGTGTTCATTCCCACACTCCTAGTCCACAGTCCACCGGGGCTCCTGCCCCTAGTGTCCAGAGCGGCTTAGGACACTCAGGATCTCCACCACCTTCCAAGCGGAAGAGGAAGAGTGCTCGTCCAGTACAGGCTGATGCCCCAGACACGGCTACACAGTCCGGCCCGCCAAGGAAGCCCAGCTTCAATCAGGCCTAACTTGATGCACTTGTGGAGTATGTGTCCGCACATGACCGCGAAATGGTGATTACTGCAGGATGCAAGATGACACCTGCTCAACGTCAGGCACACTGGCAGACGATTGCGGACATCATAAGTGCCCTTGGATTCGTGAGGCACACAGCTAATGATTGCTACAAGCGCTGGAATGACCTGAAGCGCAGGGCAAAGAAAAAGCTGGCCTCAAGTCATGCCGCTACTCTAGTGACTGGAGGTGGGTCTCCAGCAGAGGACATTGAACTCACTCCACATGAGTATGTTGCTGGGACCTACGTCACGGAGGGACAGATCCAAGGCGTGGGAGACCTGCCAGATTACGAGGCATTGTCCGGTGAGTGCACATGCATGTGTGTGTCATCCATGTGCATGGTGTGTGTGTGAGGGCTTCTGATTGAGTGCCAGGTGAGGGTGTGTGTGCCTGGGTGCTTTGGGTCACCCATGTGCTTCATCCAATACATTCTGCGCACCAGGATTTGGGCATTGCAGTATCCCTTCTGGCAAGAGCAGACATTTAGCCCAACATCACGCCAGTTGCCCTTGAAGTGTCATCTTGCCACAACATTGTTGCGTATTATTCTGTGTTCATTCAGGCTGATTGTTTGCATTCCACCACTTTCACTAGGCATTTCTCAGTCCTATTGTCACATGTGTGACATGGCTATGGTACATGCCATCTGTGTGATGGCATGTGTCATGTATGTGTATTGGACATGCCAATTACAGGCCAATGTGTGATGGCAATGCTAGCCAGCATGCAGCAAATGTGTTGGTCTTCCATCTTGGTGTCATCAATGTGTGCCATTTGCCTCCCCTTCATACGCAGTGACGGTGCATGCATGTGAGGGTTATAGTCATGTGGGACATGTGTCAATGAAGTACTGGTTCTGTTGCCTCTCAGCCCTAATTGTGTGCCATGGTGCTAATGCCTGTTCCCATTTCTTTTCTTTCATGTCTTTGCAGGGGATGACGCACTTGATACTGCTGTGGTTGTGGAGATGGTTCAGACCCAGGAGGGGTCTCAGGCCCGACCGGGCACCAGTGAGGGACGTGGTATGGTGGTGGGTGAGAACCCACACTTGCTGCAGACCATTCTCTCAAGGGGTGTCTCTGGGTGCACCTCCCCCGAGCTCTATTCAGGTGTCGATTCGGATGATGAGACCTATGTGCCGTCACAGGTAAGTGTTTCTGGGAGGGATTCTGTACTGTCCAACCCACCTGCACCAGGGGTAGAACCCTCAATGGGGATGTCAGTGTTGGTAGGTCCGCCTATGGTGGTTACGGATGCAGGGTCACACTCCGCAACATCTGATCCTGTTCCTGGGCCAGCAGATCAGAGGGGGAATGCAGTCCTGCAGCCTCAGGCAGTGCTGACACAGCAAGGCGCAGTTCGCCTTGCCCCAGACAGGTATGGTGCCCGCCAACGCGGTGGCCGTACGCCACCTGGCAATACCGCATGGGAGCAATCCATATACGGTATGGCAAACCAACAGGCAGCATCATCTGAGATGATGGCTCAGGCCATGGATAGGGTGGCCACTTCCATTGTCCCCCAAGAAAGGCTGATGGAACAACTACAGCATGAAACAGACTCCATTTGCCAGTCACACAGGGAGGACATGTTGGCGTCCAACAGGGACAGACGGGCGGCACTGGAGACTCTGCGGGAAGCCATTTCTATTGAGTCCCAGGGCCACAGGGAAGCCCTGAGGGTGGAACTCCGTCAGCTCAGGGTGACTCTTGTTGAGCTTGAGGCTTCAATTGACACAAGGACAAAACAGCAGCTGGAGCGGCTCACACGTACGCTCTCAGCTGAGATGCAGGCAACTCGGGAGGAGGTCCGGGCATCCCGTGAGTTGTTGCATGGGGACCTCCGCACGATTATCCTCCAGAACCAGACCTTCCACACCCGCATGCTAGCTGCCATGGAGGACCAGACTAGGGCTTTGCGTCGGCTGCCTCCCAAAGTACCACCCCCTCCTGATGCAGCTGCAGAGGGTGAGGAGAGCGACAGCAGTGATTCTCTCACAATAGGGTAGCCGTGCAGGCCATGAGCCCATGGAGGTGTTTAGTTTCCCCAAAATCCACACAGGTGGGTTTTCGTGTGCACCCTGTCCTCGGACCTCCTGGGTGGCCTCCCCCACCCCCCTGGCCCATATATGGCCATTTTTGATTTTTGATTTTTTTTTTTTTTTACAGTGTGTTGCCTTGTGTGGCTCCCGTGGGCATACGCTGTATTGTGGCTGGGCATATGCAGGCTTGTCTTAAATTTGGGTTAGATGCTTGGGTTTGTGTGACACACACCCCTCCTGCTTCCCGTTTCCATGGGCTTGCAAAGGGTGTGCCCAAGTGACATTGACTTACACAATGACTCCCATTTGCTGTGTGGGCAGTCTGTAGTCAATACTGTGTATACATTCCTAGTGCATATTGTTGTTGTATTGTACACTGCATGGTGTATTGATATGTGCCTCTGCATCCATCTCATCCTCCTAATTTGCAGGTCCATTCCTCATGTCTTCACAAGGCGGTCTACTTTGGAAATGGAGTCCATGTTGTAAGCAGTGCACCTACACTTTTGCGTGGTGCTAACACTGTACAGTTGGAAGTGGTGGAAGTGCTGGCATTATCAGGTAGTGAGACTACCAATTTTTTAAATCCGTACTGTCATGTTTATGGTAGGTTTGAGGTTGTGTAGGTGATTTGTATTATTGCTAAATAGTTGGTAATGTGTGTTGTTGGTCCTGAATTACTGTGAGCATTTCATGTGTGGCCAGTTTCCATTAGGGACACTGTACTTTGTGACACTTGTGTCATGTTGTGGGGATTACTTTGTTTGCTCTCACATAGCATGACATGCCATGGTGTGTTGTGTGGCGGTGCCTGGGAGGGGTTGGGTGACATGGCAGTGTTCTCATGTTGTATTTTGCAAGTGGGTATTCATTTTTGCTGCATGGAAGTGTGTCTTTTGATGACACTGCATTGGTGGTGTTTGTGTAGGTAGGGATGCACACATTGTGACACTTCCAAATGAACAATCTCAGGCTGCTATGGTTCTGACAGTTGACTGTCCCTTAATTCATCAAAATTGTCAGATTGAGTCATCATTGATTGTCAGATGGTATGTGCCAGGGCTGTGTGCACTCCACAGGGGTGTGCTTTCTATGTGAAGTAATTAGCCAGCAGCTGCGTACGGGCTGCCTCACCCCGTGCCCTTTCCCCTCCCATGCGCAGCGGGCGTGCATGTGGTTGGGGAAGTGGGGGCACCACCATGCCCACAGCCAGGCCCCGGCGTGTTGCAACATTGTGCAGGACACATGCTGCCACTATGATCCTGCACACTACTGGGGGAGCTGTTAACAGCTGCCCGCCAGAAAGGTCAAGGGAGCGAAAGCGTGACTTGAGCACTCTGAATGTGCGCTCCACTATGCCCCGGGTTGCAATATGGGCTGTGTTGTATCTTACCTCGGGAGGCGTGATGGGGTTCCGAATTGGCGTCATCATGTGGGTCCTCAGAGGGTAGGCACTGTCCCCTGGGGAGGTGGTGATGGGAATCATTAGTGGGGTAGTGACATTACTCTGTATCTGACATGCATGCGTGTGCAGTGGCATTTATACTCACCAAGTAGCCATGTATCGCCATGCCGCTCAGCTTCCATGTCCCGGTTTAGGGTTGACATCCTGTAAATGAAGCTGTCATGGGTGGACCCTGGATAGTTGTCATATACTGAGGTGATGATTCCCTTGGCATCACATACTACTTGGACGTTGATGGAATGCCAGTGCTTGCGGTTTCTATAGATGTGCTCATATGCCCTAGGGGGACGTAGAGCCACATGGGTGCAATCAATGGCACCTAGCACTTTACGGAATTGTGCCACCCCGTAGAAATCCTGTATGACAGGCTGCCTTTCTGCAGGTGTTCTGGGCAGGTATATGTGCCTGCGGACTGATGGGCGTGCAGTGATGATGGCCAACACCTGGTGTAGGCACTGTGACTGCGTGGCCTGTGACACCACCCCACTATGGCACTTGTCCGCTGAAATGATCCGGTAGCCAAGAAGTGCAGTACATTGAGGACCTTCTCCAGGGGGCTGAGTGCTTGGGAGCACAGGGTGGGTGATGTGAGGTCATCCTCCCACTCACTGACCAGGTCGAGTATTATTTGAGGTGGAAACCTGTACCTCCCATACACCTGGTCATCAGGCATACCAAAAAGGCTGGTTCTGGGTGTAAAGATTCTGGCCCTGACTATCCTCCTCCTCCTGCGGTATCCCACAGCCACTGCTGCTAGGAACGGTATATTCATCCTGGCGTCTGAGCTTGTTTGTTGTTTGCGCACACTTTTATGCTGAGCGGGTCGACGTACGCCTGCTTCCTGCGAGTCGACGTGCGCCTGCTTCATGCTGGCGTACGTTTTTCCGGAGTGGACCGTCTTTTTTGGCGCGTTGTAGGCGACCGTGTAAATCTTCCCGCCCACCCCAGGAATACACGTAACACGCTCTCCCAGGCCCAGTCGCGTGTAAATCTTCCCGCCCACCCCAGGAATACACGTACCCCACTTTCCCAGGCCCAGTCACGTGTGGAAGTTCATGCGAACCCCGTAATACACGTACCCTGCTGATATCGCGTGTGGAAGATCACGCGAACCCATAATACACGTACCCTGCTGAAATTGTGTGTAAAACTACCCGCGCACCCCTGAAATACACGTACCCAGGCCAATCGCACTGCTGGGGGGTGGGGGTGCTGGGAGACATGAGTGGGGGCCTGGTGGAGGGTGCCCCTGACTGCTGGGGGGTGGGGGTGCTGGGAGACATGAGTTGGACATGAGTGGGGGCCTGGTGGAGGGTGCCCCTGATTGCTGGGGGGTGGGGGTGCCGGGGGACATGAGTTGGACATGAGTGGGGGCCTGGTGGAGGGTGCCCCTGACTGCTGGGGGGTGGGGGTGCAGGGGGACATGAGTTGGACATGAGTGGGGGCCTGGTGGAGGGTGCCCCTGACTGCTGGGGGGTGGGGGTGCTGGGAGACATGAGTTAGACATGAGTGGGGGCCTGGTGGAGGGTGCCCCTGACTGCTGGGGGGTGGGGGTGCAGGGGGACATGAGTTGGACATGAGTGGGGGCCTGCTGGCAGGTGCCCTGCACTGCTGGGGGGTGGGGGTGCTGGGAGACATGAGTGGGGGCCTGGTGGAGGGTGCCCCTGACTGCTGGGGGTTGGGGGTGCAGGGGGACATGAGTTGGACATGAGTGGGGGCCTGCTGGCAGGTGCCCTGCACTGCTAGGGGGTGGGGGTGCTGGGAGACATGAGTGGGGGCCTGGTGGAGGGTGCCCATGACTGCTGGGGGGTGGGGGTGCAGGGGGACATGAGTTGGACATGAGTGGGGGCCTGGTGGAGGATGCCCCTGACTGCTGGGGTGTGGGGGTGCAGGGGGACATGAGTTGGACATGTGTGGGGGCCTGGTGGAGGGTTCCCCTGACTGCTGGGGGGTGGGGGTGCAGGGGGACATGTGTTGGACATGAGTGGGGGCCTGGTGGAGGGTGCCCCTGACTGCTGGGGAGTGGGGGTGCAGGGGGACATGAGTTGGACATGAGTGGGGGCCTGCTGGCTGGTGCCCCTGGATGCTGGGGGGGTGGGGGTGCAGGGGGACATGAGTGGGGGCCTGGTGGAGGGTGCCCGTGACTGCTGGGGGGTGGGGGTGCAGGAGGACATGAGTTGGACATGAGTGGGGGCCTGGTGGAGGGGGCCCCTGACTGCTGGGGGGTGGGGATGCAGGGGACATGAGTTGGACATGAGTGGGGGCCTGCTGGCAGGTACCCTGCACTGCTGGGGGGTGGGGGTGCAGGGGGACATGAGTGGGGGCCTGGTGGAGGGTGCCCCTGACTGCTGGGGGGTGGGGGTGCAGGGAGACATGAGTTGGACATGATTGGGGGCTGCTGGCAGGTGCCCCTGGATGCTGGGGGGTGGGGGTTCAGGGGGACATGAGTGAGGGCCTTGTGGAGGGTGCCCCTGACTGCTGGGGGGTGGGGAGGCTGGGAGACATGAGTGGGGGCCTGGTGGAGGGTGCCCCTGACTGCTGGGGGGTGGGGGTGCAGGGAGACATGAGTTGGACATGATTGGGGGCTGCTGGCAGGTGCCCCTGGATGCTGGGGGGTGGGGGTGCAGGGGGACATGAGTGGGGGCCTTGTGGAGGGTGCCCCTGACTGCTGGGGGTGGGGGTGCTGGGAGACATGAGTGGGGGCCTGGTGGAGGGTGCCCCTGACTGCTGGGGGGTGGGGGTGCAGAGGGACATGAGTTGGACATGAGTGGGGGCCTGCTGGCAGGTGCCCTGCACTGCTGGGGGGTGGCGGTGCTGGGAGACATGAGTGGGGCCTGGTGGAGGGTGCCCCTGACTGCTGGGGGGGTAGGAGGGGCAGGGGGACATGAGTTGGACATGAGTGGGGGCCTGGTGGAGGGTGCCCCTGGATGCTGGGGGAAGGGGGTGCTGGGAGACATGAGTGGGGGCCTGATGGAGGGTGCCCCTGACTGCTGGGGGGTGGGGGTGCAGGGGGACATGAGTTGGACATGAGTGGGAGCCTGGTGGAGGGTGCCCCTGACTGCTGGGGGGTGGGGGTGCAGGGGGACATGAGTTGGACATGAGTGGGGGACTGGTGGAGGGTGCCCCTGACTGCTGGGAGGTGGGGGTGCAGGGGGACATGAGTTGGACATGAGTGGGGGCCTGGTGGAGGGTGCCCCTGACTGCTGGGGGGTGGGCTGCTGGGAGACATGAGTTGGACATGAGTGGGGGCCTGGTGGAGGGTGCCCCTGACTGCTGGGGGTGGGGGTGCAGGGGGACATGAGTTGGACATGAGTGGGGGCCTGGTGGAGGGTGCCCCTGGATGCTGGGGGGTGGGGGTGCTGGGAGACATGAGTGGGGACTGGTGGAGGGTGACCCTGACTGCTGAGGGGTGGGGGTGCAGGGAGCCATGAGTTGGACATGAGTGGGGGACTGGTGGAGGGTGCCTGCTGGAGGGTGTCCCTGGATGCTGGGGGGTGGGGGTGCTGGGAGACATGCGTTGGTGGGCAGTAGTGCAAGGTGACATGTGGGTTGGCTGGGGGGCATGGCCATGGTGGATGGGCTGCCTGCGGGACATGTGCAGGGGTGCAGGGTAGTCCCTTGTGGTGTGGGCTGCCTGCAGGGGACGTGGAGGGTGTAGAGGGAACACCTGGGAGGACACACATGGCCAATTCACGTGCCGTGAAATACACGTAGGCTGCTGGATTTGCGTGTGGAACTTCCCGCGCACCCGAAGTATACGTACCCTGCTGAAATCGCATGTGGAACTTCACACGCACCCTGAAATACACGTACCCTGCAAATTTGCGTGTGAAACTTCCTGTGCACCTTGGAATACACGTACCCTGCTGAAATCGCTTGTGGAACTTCACGCGCACCCCGAAATACACGTACCCTGCAAATTCACGTGTGAAACTTCCTGCGCACCTTGGAATACACGTACCCTGCTGAAATCGCGTGTGAAACTTCACGCGCACCCCGAAATACACGTACCAAGGACAATCGCGTGTGGTACTTCCCGCGCACCCTGAAATACACGTACCCAGGCCGATCGCATGTGGAACTTCCCTCGCACCCCGAAATACAAGCACACGCTATTTTTCACACAGCGGGTGTCCGTCTTTGTCATGTACCCCTTTGCACCTCATTTGTCCTAGAGGGCCACAGTATGGGGCATTCATCATAGCTGTATATAGGTGCTCTTTGTTAGTGCACATTTTGCCGCACATTTATTTCAGGCGCAGGGATGCTACTGCCTGCTTTCTTGTGGCGGACTTGTTTGGCCCTGTGTGGGTCTTTGCCCGTGCGCTGGTTTGCCCTATTCGATTCCATGAATATGAGTTGTAGGCGAGCGTGTGGGCGTTCCGCGCACTCGCCTCCTGTACTACCCTGTGATGCCCATATTTTCATGCGTTGTTCCCCATTCCGAGTGTTACGCCCCGTGTTCCGCCTACTTTTGTTATGTGCGCCGCGCTATGCGCGATTTCGCTGTGGCAGTGGCGCACGCCGTTGGATGACCTGTGCGCCGGCATGCGCCACGCACTTTTTCAGCGCACATCCAATATTTTTCTTGCGCACGGACTTCCATGAGTCGATGTGCGCTGGTTTCCCTGCGATTTTCACAATTGCACTGCGATCCGTACGTTTTGGCACCTCTGCGCCGGAATTTTCGGCGCACATTAATTCTAACTCAGAACCAAAATATCTCACAAAGTCACTAGAAACCAATCTGACCTACTTACCCGGTCCACACATACACACTGTCTAAAGGTTCCCAGATTTAAGTTACAAAAAGGAGGGGGAAATAGTTTTCCAGTAATAGCTGCCAAACTATGGAATGCCATGCCGTTAGCTCTTCGAGCAGAACCATCATTTTGAAGCTTTAGGCAAAATGTTAAAACCTAGCTTTTTGCACAAGAGCAGCAATGATGCCTCCAACCATCTAACTCATCACTGTATCTATATGCTATGACTGATTTCCTACTACCTGTAACACCTTCTTTGTACTGATTTAGTTTTTTCTGTCTCTTAATAACATTGTAAACCTCATGTAATGCACCCGGATACCCTTCGGTTAGGTGTTCTATATAAATGAACATATAAGTAAATAAGTCATCAATGGGATGCATTCTGAAAGAAAATGATGGAGGATCGTACTGAGTGAAAAGGCAATCTCCCTGCCTTGCATCCTAGAATATGGCCAACAGAGGAAACTTTCACATGCCCAAGCGACACACATAGGTACCACGATCCAGAGGCTGCAAATAGATGCTGTCTCAACGGTGGCTGCCATTACTGATAAACTGATGCCGCAAGGGGAAGACCAAGACCCTGCCTGTACTGGGGGGGGTCATCCCATATCTGTACCAAACAATTGCGGGTGCTGTGGTGGACCACGACATGGGAAACGCAACTGCCCGGCACAGGGTATCCCGTGCAGCACATGCGGCCGCATGGACCACTACGCCAAGGTCTCTGACGGTCCTCAAACAACCCTGCGCAGCCCTGCAGGCGACCCCCAGAGACAGGAAACAAGCTAAGGCATGCCAGGTTACGGCAGATAACAACTCCTCATCGGCAGAATTAGAATGGGAGGAAAGCCAGACAAGGGCAACAATTGCAACCCGCCAGGCCAGGAAAAAGAAGGGGAAAGTGCACCTAATATCAGTGCTAGTACGAGGAAACCCGAAAGGCAGAAGAAAGAAAAGGAGGCCTTGATGCAACATCATGGTAAGGGAGCATGAAGTTCCAATGACGATCGATACTGGTGCCTAAGTCAACGTAATGCCACTCAGAACCCTACACACCCTAAAACCCTGACCCGCATTGAAGCCAACAAACACCCATCTCTACGCATACGGGAGCCGGAAGCAGCTACCCATAGTCGGACGTTTCCACACCACACTCAGCAGAATGGGGGGGGGGGTCATCTATTTAGTCAAAAATATATGTGTTGGACACAGGGAACAAATGTTTGCTCAGCTGGGGCTCCACAGAAGATCTAGGCCTCACAAAGTTCATCTGTGACATCTCAAGCCATGACGAGGTCCGCAACTTCTTAGCACAACACACCAAACTATTTAAAAGGATCGGATGTCTCAAAGGTAGGGTCATAAAGCTGTACATCGACCTAACCATCCAGTCGCAGGCAGTACAACATCGGCAGACCCCATTTCACATGAGGGACCTGGTTGCAAAGGAGCTGCACGACCTTAAAAAAGCAGTGATCATTGAGGAAGTGACCAGACCAACACCGTGGGTCACCCCGATGGTCGTCACAAAAAAACAAAGCAACCTGGCAAGATTAGGGTCTGGATCAACATGCGCCTCCGAAATGCAGCCATTGTGCAGGAATGACACATCATTCAAGATCATTGTGGACTTCAAAGGGTCCAAAAATCGATTCAAAGGCAGGCTACCATCAACTTAAGCTACATATTAAAGGTACATCACCACATTTTCAACACACCTTGGCCGGAGGTGATACACATGCTTAAACTTTGCAATTTCGTCCAAAACCAAAGTCTTCCAACAGACATTCCACACCATCCTGCAAGAACTTCCAGCAGTCCTGAATGTCAGTGACAATATTCTTGTAAATTGAAAAGGTAAAGAGGAACACACGGTTTACTGGTCTAAGTCCTTGATAGGCTGGAAAAATCAGGCGTAACCATACACATGGACAAATGTGCGATCCTCACAGGGACGAATGTTCTTCGGTTACATTTTCAACAGCCGGCGCATGTCAGCGGACCCACTGAAGGTGGCCGACATCAAGACGGCAACACCTGCCAATACACCAATGGGAATTAGCAGGTTTCCTGGCCATGGCAACCTACTGTGGGAGATTTATAAACAACCTGGCCACCTTATCTGAGCCATTATGGGCACTGACCAAGATGGGTGCAAAGTGGGACTTGAATGCAGGATGCCAAGATGCCTACAATAACATCAAGGAAGCGTTGTAGACCTGGACCACAATAGCATACTCTGACGTCAATCTAGAGACAGAGCTACATGTCGATGCAAGTCTGGTCGGATTGGGAGCAGTACTGGTGCAAACCTCCCCAGCGGGAGACACACAGCCCATAGCATTTGTGTCCAAAGCGCTCACATCCACAGAACAACACTACTTCATGGATGGATGGAATGATTCACGGATGGATGGAATGATTCATGAATGGATGGGTTGATTCATGGATGAATGGAATGATTCATGGATGGATGGGTTGATTAATGGATGTGTGTATTAATGGATGGATGGAGTTGTTAAATCATGAAGGGATGATTCATCGATGGATGGGTTGATTCATGGATGGATAGATGGGTTGATTCATGGATGATTCATGGATGGGTGGATGGGTAGATTAATGGATGGATATTTTGATTCATGGACGGATGGGTGATTCATGGATGGGTTTATTCATGGATAGATGGATGGATTCTTGCTTCCAGGACGAGTGCATTGCCACTGAGCTATACTACCTGTGTAAGTAAGCATATCAGAGCTTGTTGAAGCCACAAACGATGACCGTTGCTGCACCCTGATGAAAAATTTTAGGAGCGGCATGTTACACGTTCCTCCAACACAACCACAATCGCACCACAGAAGCAAGGGAGTTCCTAAAGGGCATTTTCACCGTTCACCATGAACTATCAATCACGGAGGAAGGCCTCATTCTAAGGGGGTCCACATCGTGATCCCTCTGTCCCTACAAGAGAGAATAATCACACTGGCAAACGAAGGACACCATTGGATGGTGAGCACAAAAGCAAGAATCAGGGATAGGGTAAGGATTCCCCTCCTTGACCCCAAAGTGGAGGACATGACCATGACCTGCATCCCTTGCATATCCCCCAGAGCCCAGCCAAAGCATGAACCCATCCAGAACGCACCGAAGGGCACATCACACTAGGAGTCAGTGTGCGCTGACGTCTGCACTGTACCAGAGGGGACCTACCTACTAGTCGTCATTGACAAACACTCTCGCTACCCAGAAGTTGAGATTGTTCGCTCAACTGCAGCGGATGTCGTCATACTGGCACTGGAAAAAATTATCACAACCCACAGACTGCAAAAGCAGTTGAAGAGCAACAACAGACCGCCTTTCCAAGGTGCTGAATTAGGCAAATACATGAAAGACCTGCAGATCGTACATCACCACATCATGACCCCAGGAAAATGGGGACGCTGAACAGTTCATGAGGACACTGAACAAAGTCCTGAGGATTTCTAAGTCTCAGTCAGCCCTGTGGGAACTAGAACTGTTTACATTCCTCTGCAATTATAACCTGGCACCCCAAGCATCGACAAACACCTCCCCAACCGATGTCATGTTTCGGGTCATGCAACGATTCTCCATACTGCACCACAGCCGGAACAGCCAAGTCGATAGATAAGGGGTTAGGAGAATGAGGAGAAACAAATACATGAGTCAGGAAGTCACATACCAAAGCATGGGACCAGGTGCTAGTCCGCCGCAACCCATCTAGTTTGAAGCTAGCAAGCCCATTTGAGACTGAGCCATGGACAGTTCTGCGACAAAAAGGAACCATGGTCACAGCCAGTAAAAACGGGAAGCTTCTCCCCGGGGAATGCCTCATGGTTCAAACAAGTTCCAAGGGAACTATGGGCAGAAAGCTGTGACCTGAGAAGAAACAAACATCAAGGTGAACAACAACAAGGGAGCAAGGACAAATAGAGTGCTGGCACCAGACGCGCGGCTCTCAGGACAGAGGGCATCCGGCCGAGGGCGACGTGGAGCATGGAAACCTTGAATCCGAGCGGCAGCCCAGGACAACGGTTGGCCAAACAGTATCCATCCAGCCCCCATGCGAGCCAGATTGGACGGCAGCACAATCGATACCACCTGAGAACAGTTGTGGGGCCGCCAGACAAGCTAAGTGACTATCTGCGCAAGCAAAGGCTTTAATGATGCACCAGGAGCATAATGTAATGTGTTTGTTTAATTAGGAAGGAAAGGAATGTTACATCCACGTCACCACTTCTACGTCGTGACGTGAAGTGAAATAAATGCCAGGACGTCTTCCGACGAGGAAGTCAGTCCCGGGCGAATAATGAAATAGGTGTGGTTTGTTCTTGAGCAGGCTGCATCCAGTGAGCGCTGTGGCCGGCCCTAATAATCACTTCAGCCAGTGGTACGGGCAAAGCTCACAACATGCGGTTAGGTTACTTAAAAGGCTTTTGGTTAGGGATGATGCTGGATAATAGATAGTAATCTGTACGGTAAGGCAGAAATGACCCAGTGACCTATATGTCACAATAAGCCAAGAACAAATGGGCTGAAGAGGTGAATGAAAAGCAGATTAGAACCTCACAGGTGAGGTGCAGAACATGATTAAACTGGACCCCATTGGATCCTAATTATAGATGGAGGAGGGAAGCAAAGCCACAGAGGCACGGTTATATAAAAAGTCCTGGGACATTCCCCATCATGATAGAGTATGTCCTGCATGCCAGAGGTCACCTATGCATGAGGCAATCATTGACACGCCTATGAAGTTATGCAGACTACAACATACTATAAGGGAAATTATAATTGAACATCAATAATAACGACAGTCCTGGCTATAAAAAGACATTAAGCTCATGTTCAGTGATCTAACCGGTTATGACACAGACTTGCAGATGAGTCTAACTTCTTTTTATCTCAAAAGCAATTTGCCATCACCGCCTCTAACATCACAAGTGACCACTTTGAGTCCCAGAAAGCGGATTTCCTTTTTATAATCCAATCAATGCCTCTCTTGCCAATGTGAAGGTGTTCTCTAATTATGGCACATAGTTGCATTATCCTACTTCCAATGTACATCAATCCACAGACACATAGAATGATACACACAGCAAATGTGTGGCGACAATCATGAATACACCGGTGAATCTTGTTGATGTTTGTCAGATAGGAGACATACTATGGAGGGAAACATACGTTTATGGGAGTGGGGGGGCCTGGCAAGAGGCGAGGGACACCTGGTGAGTGACTGGGGGACGAGGAAACAGTTTTTCTCTGTTTATTCCGAAAACTGCGGTTATCCGATGACTAGAGATAACCACAGCTATCTGTAGTACATTGATATTATAGTCGCGGTTATGAGGAAAAGTAAAACAAAAAGAAAAAATGGAAATATATTTTAAAAGTATTTGGCCATGGCCAGTGGCCCATTACTGTATTAAAATATACTGTGGGCACAGTCGAAGGCCATGTTCACTGGCTTTGTGGTCTAAAACGACAAGTACAGTGGTCATTGTTATTATTATTGTTATTTGGCATTCATATGAAGAACTTCCAGGAGTCCTGAATGTCAGTGACAATATTCTTGTAAATTCAAAAGGTAAAGAGGAACACACGGTTCAACTGGTCTAAGTCCTTGATAGGTTGGAAAAAGCAGGCTTAACCATGCACATGGACAAATGTGCGTTCCTCACAGGGACAAATGTTCTTCGGTTACATTTTCAACAGCCTGCGAATGTCAGCGGACCCACTGAAGGTGGCCATCAAGGAGGCAACACCCGCCACCACACCAATGGGAATTAGCAGTTTCCTGGTCATGGCAACCTACTGTGGGAGATTTATAAACAACCTGCCCACCTTATCTGAGCCATTATGGGCACTGACCAAGATGGGTGCAAAGTGGGACTGGGATGCGAGATGCCAAGATGCCTACAATAACATCAAGGAGCTTTGTAGACCTTCGCCACAATGGCATACTCTGACGTCAATCTACAGACAGAGCTACACGTCGATGCAAGTCTGGTCGGATTGGGAGCAGTACTGGTGCAAAACACGCCAGCGGGAGATACACGGCCCGTAGAATTTGCGTCTAGAGCCCTCACATCCACAGAACAACACTACTTCATGGATGGATGGAATGATTCACGGATGGATGGAATGATTCATGAATGGATGGGTTGATTCATGGATGACTGGAAAGATTCATGGAGGATTGGGTTGATTAATGGATGTGTGTATTAATGGATGGATGGAGTTGTTGAATCATGAATGGATGATTCATCGATGGATGGGTTGATTCATGGATGGATAGATGGGTTGATTCATGGATGATTCATGGATGGGTGGATGGGTAGATTAATGGATGGATATTTTGATTCATGGACGGCTGGGTGATTCATGGATGGGTTTATTCATGGATAGATGGATGGATTCTTGCTTCCAGGACGAGCGCATTGCCACTGAGCTATAGTACCTGTGTAAGTAAGCATATCAGAGCTCGTTGAAGCCACAAACAATGACAGTTGCTGCACCCTGATGAGAAATTCTAGGAGAGGCATGTTACACGTTCCTCCAACACAATCACAATCGTACCACAGAAGCAAGGGAGTTCCTAATGGGCCTTTTCACATCCCGCCATGAACTATCAATTACAGAGGAAGGCCTCATTCTAAGGGGGTCCACATCGTGATCCCTCTGTCCCTACAAGAGAGAATAATCACACTGGCAAACAAAGGACACCATTGGATGGTGAGCACAAAAGCAAGAATCAGGGATAGGGTAAGGATTCCCCTCCTTGACTCCAAAGTGGAGGACATGACCACGACCTGCATCCCTTGCATATCCACCAGAGCCCAGCCAAAGCATGAGCCCATCCAGAACGCACCGAGGGGCACATCACACTGGGAGTCAGTGTGCGCTGACGTCTGCACTGTACCAGAAGGGACCTACCGACTAGTCGTCATTGACAAACACTATGGCTACCCAGAAGTTGAGATTGTTCGCTCAACAGCAGCGGATGTCATCAAACTGGCACTGGAAAAAATTATCACAACCCACAGACTGCAAAAGCAGTTGAAGAGCTACAACAGGCCGCCTTTCCAAGGTGCTGAATTAGGCAAATACATGAAAGACCTGCAGATCGTACACCACCACATCATGGCCACAGGGAAATGGGGACGCTGAACAGTTCATGAGGACACTGAACAAAGTCCTGAGGATTGCTAAGTCTCAGTCAACCCCGTGGCAACTAGAACTGTTTAGATTCCTCTGCAATTATCATCTGGCACCCCAAGCATCGACAAACACCTCCCCAACCGATGTCATGTTTCGGGTCATGCAACGATCCTCCATACTGTACCACAGCCGGAACAGCCAAGTCGATAGACAAGGGGTTAGGAGAATGAGGAGGAACAAATACATGAGTCAGGAAGTCACATACCAAAGCATGGGACCAGGTGCTAGTCCTCCGCAACCCATCTAGTTTGAAGCTAGCAAGCCCATTTGAGACTGAGCCATGGACAGTTCTGCGACAAAAAGGAACCGTGGTCACAGCCAGTAAAAAAGGGAAGATGCTCACCGGGAATGCCTCATGGTTCAAACAAGTTCCAAGGGAACTATGGGCAGAAAGCTGTGACCTAAGAAGAAACAGACGTCAAGGTGAACAACAACAAGGGAGCAGGGACAAATAGAGTGCTAGCACCAGTCGTGCGGCTCTCAGGACAGAGGGCATCTGGCTGAGGACGACGTGGAGCATGGAAACCTTGAGTCCGAGTCGCAGCCCAGGACAATGGTTGGCCAAACAGTAGACATCCAGTCCCCATGCGAGCCAGATTGGACTGCAGCACAATCAATACCACCTGAGAACGGTTGTGGGGCTGCCAGACAAGCTAAGTGACTATTTGCGCAAGCAAAGACTTTAATGATGCACCAGGAGCATAATGTAATGTGTTTGTTTAATTGGGAAGGAAAGGAATGTTATATCTACGTCACCACTTCTACGTCGTGACATGAAGTGAAATAAATGCCAGGACGTCTTCCGATGAGGAAGTCAGTCCCGGGCGAATAATGAAATAGATGTGGTGTGTTCTTGTGCAGGCTGCATCCAGTGAGCGCTGTGTCCGGCCCTATTAATCACTCACAGACAGTGGTGCGGGCAAAGCTCACAACATGCGGTTAGGTTACTTGAAAGGCTTTTGGTTAGGGATGCTGCTGGATAATAGATGGTAATCTGTATGGTAAGGCAGAATTGACCCAGTGACCTATATGTCACAATAAGCCAAGAACGAATGGGCTGAAGAGATGAATGAAAAGCAGATTAGAACCTCACAGGTAAGGTCCAGAACATGATTAAACTGGACCCCATTGGATCCTAATTATAGATGGAGGAGGGAAGCAAAGCCACAGAGGCACGGTTATATAAAAAGTCCTGGGACATTCCCCATCATGATAGAGTATGTCCTGCATGCCAGAGGTCACCTATCCATGAGGCAATCATTGACACGCCTATGAAGTCATGCAGACTACAACATACTATAAGGGAAATTATAATTGAACATCAATAATAACGACAGTCCTGGCTATAAAAAGACATTAAGCTCATGTTCAGTGTTCAAACGCGTTATGACACAGACTTGCAGATGAGTCTAACTTCTTTTTATCTCAAAAGCAATTTGCCGTCACTGCCTCTAACATCACAGGTGACCACTTTGAGTCCCACAAAGCGGATGTCCTTTTTATAATCCAATCAATGCCTCTCTTGCCAATGTGCAGGTGTTCTCTAATTATGGCACATAGTTCCATTATCCTACTGCCAATGTACATCAATCCACAGACACATAGACTGACATAAACAACAAATGTGTAGCGACAATCATGAATACACTGGTGAATCTTGTCAATGTTTGTCCCATAATTACTTGATTAGTGTCCTTGGCAAAGGGGCACATGTGAGTGTGGAGTTACAAACATTGACAATAAGAGTGTGTTCAGGAGCATCTCACACTGGAATCAAAGCACAAAGTGAGAGAGCCATGGGCAGGGAAGAAAAGAAAGCTTGCTGCGGTCCTTCCTGTCATAAATAATTGCCTGGATGAGTTCCTACGGAACCTTCTATCTCCTGCTTTCTAAGGGGAATAATTGCCTTTGCAAGCCGTAGAGCTTCAGAGCTGCTGGCCTATGAATAGCAAAGGGCGCATGCAGTTAACCTTTGCTAGGGAAATGCGCAGGAAGATTAGTGCAGACCTTTCATAGGGATCCCAGACAATGCTCTCCAATCCTGCTCTTCCTGCCCCTGGCGCCAAGAAAGGCCACGCGGTAACAATTCTCTTAATGTCAAGGGAAGAAGGTCATTGACAAACATAAGGGAGGCCAATGAGAGACAATTGCAGCGCCTTATTGAGCTAGGCGTTATTCTCCTATTGACGTCAGGAGATTCTGATCTGGGATTGGTGCACACCAGAGCCTAACAGGAAAGCCACCAGTGGTATGTTTGTGTTGCTGCGTGGTTATCCAGTTAACAGGGCTTCATTTGTGAAAAAATAGGCAAGTGCCAGAGGCCACAATTGTCCATGTTTTAATTGACCCGCCAGTGCTGTATACATACCTACCCGTGGGCCAGGGCTCCTGAAGGCTTTGAGGTCGATGTATTTGGGATCGTGTACAATTTATCCGCATACTAAGATCACTTGAGACGTTTGAACGTAAAAGTCTATTTCAAATGGCCTTTGACCCAGATAATTCAGCTAAACCGAATTCTAGCAAGTGGACACAATTCAGTGAATGAACCGTTCATGCCTTAAGAAAGGACTGTGCTATTATGGGATGACATCACTGCCTCCCACTCCAGCCATGGAATGCTGGTTGTGAGCAAACTTGCTTTGCTTATTTGTGCAACTCGAGGATGAGGTGAGGCCTATGCGAAGGAGCCTTGCGATCCTCTAGATATTATAGATCGATTGGGCCAAATGTGACTTTTAAAGCACGTTTTTCTAGATACAGTGGCTAAACGACTTGTGCCGAAGAGCTCATGAAAAAAACACATCATACAAAATGGCTGCCCCATCTTTGCTCAGTATAAAAAGGCTTAGTCGAGCACTATATATATATATATATATATATATATATATACCACACTGATATACAATCGCAATCGTGTTTTCTGGGATGTGAGAACATATGGGCTCGAGGTTAAACCCATGAGAATGTATTTTCCAGACAAATGTGCTCAACTGAATTCCTGTGTCACAGGACTTGGGAAATACTATTCAAGTGAATGTCAAGAGAACAGCTCTATAGCAGAATTGGCTGATTATATTATCAGGCAGGTCTATTATAAAATAAATGCTAAAAAATAAAAAGCACGGATACTTTTGTACTACTTAATTCTCCCCCCACCCACTGCCACATGTGGTATGAACAACATCATTGCTCATGAGGTAATATGCTATGGGAAACCTGCCCTTAAGTGAATGAACGCACAAATCACAGAAGGCTACCCCGTCACAGTTACACAGCTGTGGGGAACCCAACCTCCATTAATTGTGCCACAGAAGTCAGAAGGTCTGCTCATGACTAAATGCGCCCAGAGGAATACCTCATCGGCTATTACGCCACATACTGTACGGCTTAGCTATTGTTTTTACGGTGCATGGAATGTGTTTCTGAATCGCTAGCCCTTCACTCCACCCCATCATTGTTTCTCTTTCAGTCATGGGGCCTCATTACACGGTAGGAGGTAACCATGGCGCAATTAGCACCATGGCTACCCCTTACCGCCTTCTAGGGCCGGGTAGGTGGTATGGGGACGTACCGGGTCATTCAGACCCTTGAGGACCTGGTAAGTCCCCATGCCAATTACCATTCCCCATTCCCATTCGAGCCCCCATAGGGCTCCTCCTATCACACATGTGTCTGCCATACTTGTCGCTAGGATGGGGGTAATGTCTGCTAGCAACGTATTGAGGAGAGCCGGTGGAGAGTATATTGCCATAATCGCCAGAGTTTGGTTCCATAGTGTAGCCTGCAACTGTACATATCGTCCACCACTGTCTTGTTTTACATGTTTAATCTCAAGTGGTAGTCTTTTATGGATCAGTATCTGTACTCCTCTCGCCCCCATGGAGAAACCCGCATGTATCGCTGTGCGGTAGTTGGATCTCTGGAATAATTTACATGTGGTTCCCGCCAGGTGCATTTCTGTTAGGAGAGCTATATCTGGGGAGTGCCTGTTTATGTATTGCAGAACAAGTCTTCTTTTGATGCTGGAGCCCAGTCCATTCACATTCCATGTCAGGAGCTTTAGGCGTTCGTTATCTGGAGTCGATGTAGGCGCCATCAGGCATTTGGTTGTGAGGTTCCCGGATGCATTCTGTAGGTTGTATTCGTGCTGGAGATAACAAGGCAGGTATTGTCACAGCAAATGCCTCGTATAATGTGCTCATGGTGTCATCGTATGCTAAACATTGAATAAAAATATTAGTACCAACTCCCCCCTCCCCACACTTTGAGACTGGGTGGTATAGCGCATCCTATCGGTGCTATGAGTTCGTTACTTCCTCTAGGGGGGTGGCTGCTGGGTGGCAGCCATCGTGTGCTTCGTGGTTGAGTTATAGTGCAGGACGTGGGTACTTTGGTTTACAATTGCTGCATTAAGATTTACTTGGGTGGTATCAGGACTTGTTATTCATTTCCTTGTTGCGGGATCCCAGGTAGTTGGTGCTGCTGGGGTTCCTGGTCTGGTGGTCACTCAGGGTGTGGTCTGTTATGTTCTCTTCTCCTTCTCCCCTCGGCACTGCAGTCACCATTTATATGTGTCTCAGCCCAGTTCCACGCCTCTTTCAGATCAGTGAAATGTACTGTCGTGCCTTTATGGAAAATTTTGAGCTGGGCAGGGAAGATTATCCCATATTTGACTCCCAATGAGTGTAAGCGTCTTTTGAGCGGGTCAAAGGACTGGTGCACCTTCTGGACCTCTCTGGTGAAGTCAGGGACGAAAGCGATTTTTTGACCCATTGTACGTAACTGTTCCCTTCGATCTTGCTAATTGTAGCACAGTGTCCCTATTCCTGTAGTTCAGGAATCTCGCAATAACTGTGCGCGGTGGTTTGCCTGGTATGACTTTGCCAGTTGGTATGCAGTGTGCCCACTCGATGGATAAGAACCTGGAGAAGGATGCTGCGTCATATCTGCTTATCAGCCATTCTTCAAGAAACAGTTCCATGCAGTCTCCTTCTGCTTTCTCGGGAAGGCCAAGAATTCGAATATAGTTTCACCGGGATCTGCCCTCACTGTCATCTGCTCTTGCTTCCAGGGTTTTGATTCGGGCTAGCATGTTGGACATTTGACAGTTTACCCCTCGCATGTTGTCTTCAGTCTTCGAGATTTGTGCCTCTGCTTCACCTGTGCGTGAAGTTAGTTTCTGCAGATCGTGCCTTAGCAGGGACACGTCCGCACCAATACTGTTTATCTTCTTTTCCATCGATGTTCTGGAGCTGGCAATGGCACTCATTATGTCTCTGAGGGAGATATCATTCTCCACGCAGTCCGCCTCCGCCAACGACAGCCTCTCCGGGGAGCGGGACACTGGTGTTGTAGCGTATTGCTCGATCCTTCTTTGTGTCGATGTTTTCCTAGGTTTATCCTTCCCCATTTTGCTTATTTGGCAAGGCGGCGTTTGAGTTAGAGGCCCCGCCTGGAGGGGGGGAGTTGGTATGCAGTGTGCCCGCTCGATGGATAAGAACCTGGAGAAGGATGCTGCGTCATATCTGCTTATCAGCCATTCTTCAAGAAACAGTTCCATGCAGTCTCCTTCTGCTTTCTCGGGAAGGCCAAGAATTCGAATATAGTTTCACCGGGATCTGCCCTCACTGTCATCTGCTCTTGCTTCCAGGGTTTTGATTCGGGCTAGCATGTTGGACATTTGACAGTTTACCCCTCGCATGTTGTCTTCAGTCTTCGAGATCTGTGCCTCTGCTTCACCTGTGCGTGAAGTTAGTTTCTGCAGATCGTGCCTTAGCAGGGACACGTCCGCACCAATACTGACTATCTTCTTTTCCATCGATGTTCTGGAGCTGGCAATGGCACTCATTATGTCTCTGAGGGAGATATCATTCTCCACGCAATCCGCCTCCGCCAACGACAGCCTCTCCGGGGAGCGGGACACTGGTGTTGTAGCGTATTGCTCGATCCTGCTTTGTGTCGATGTTTTCCTAGGTTTATCCTTCCCCATTTTGCTTATTTGGCAAGGCGGCGTTGGAGTTGGAGGCTCCGCCTGGAGGGAGGGAGGTAGCGACAACTCGGGTAAGCAGCTGATTTTGTGGTAGTGGGGGCAATTGCTCCTGGGTCTGATTGCAGCGTATGGTTAGTCTTGTAGACCAAAATCATGCAAGACACCTATGTTCCGTCTCCGCTGTGTGCATGGGGTAATCACCAGCCATAGGGCTCCATTTGGGATAGCGGCAGTCGCAGGTGCGTGGTCACACTTCTTCTGATTATGGCTGTTGGCTAGTTCGTTTAGAGGTGTGGTGTGTCACCCAGACTGGCTATGAAACGCACGTGCTGGTTCGCCTCCGATAATGCTGGGTAACGGCGGCCGGAGCCATGGGGAACAGGCTGCAACGTATTTTGGGGTTGTTTACTGTCCTCCACGTCGCAGTTTCAGTGCCTCAAGGGATCATTACCATTTAGCCCTGTTAAGTTTGTGTTTTCTCCTTCTTATGACACATAGTTTACTTAAGGAGAGGTGCCTGTGTGTCCAGGTTAATAGGAGGCCCAATGTCTTGATCCCAACATGCCGGAGCAGTGGCTGCCGGGGTCTGCGAGGGCTCTGTGGCTCTGTAGCTCTGTAGCAGTGCTGGTATGGCCAGGAAGCGGACAGGGACCCAGACCTGGACCTGCATCCACGACCACCACCCCCCGTCAGCCTCCCCGCCTCCTCCTTACCGCTGGTTTCAGTTATGGCTCCTTGCAGTTCCGGGGGATGTTGCTGCTGTGATGGGGAGTGGGCGGGCGCTCTACGCAAAGCGGAGCGCCCACGCCCGTATCACGGGGCAGGGGAGAGGTCGCACCACGGTTCTCTGGGCTTCTCGGGCCTTGGGGTATAGATGTTGACCTCGCTCCCTCGAGTCCCCAGAATGTGTCCGCTCTTTGTTGTTATGCGGTGGCGAGGGGAAGGGCCTCAGGCCTCGTTCTCCGCCGCTGTGCAGCGCGAGTATGGTGATCCACCTCGAGTCCGCCTCGGTGGGCGGCGGGCTCAGTCCAACTCCACTCGCCTGCGCACACCGCCCACCCCCGGGAGAGACGGCGGGGCCAATGCACAGGCCGTTTCTTGTGCTCACGGTGGCAGCGCCGCCGGGGACGGCTCTGTCTCAGCACCAGTTGACTCCCTCGCTGAGTCGTCGCGCTTCGCTCCTATTTTGGGTTCCCGGCGGCCATCTTGGACGGCTCATCCACGGGCAAACGTCGTAGTTTCAAATGGTGTATCTCCTGACATACACACCGATTTTAGTCCGCACTGCTATGTTTCGCTGGAGCAGGATATCACGCTTCACTAAGGTGTATTTGGGTATCTTCCATATAGTTTTAAAGCAGGATGGACGCAGGATCAGGCTGGTGGCCCGGGAGCGACGAGAGATCACGTCTGCATCACACGCCGGTTGGCCACGCCTCCCGCTATCTTTAATTATTGAAGAGTTCACTGCTATACATAGTGGCATGTATACATAGTATCACATGTAGCTGTCAACATTCAAGCAGAAGTACTTTTAAAAGCCATAATTAACTATTGGGATGAATAGTGCTGTGATGCATCTTTTGCAGTAAACAAAACCATCTATAGTTGAAGTGAAGTTAAAGGCAAGGTTGGATAGTATGCTATAGGTTTGACAGAAGGCAGATACCACATTTTTAGTACTCTAGTTTGGTAATTGAGATATTTTTAATTATGGAATTGTGCACTGCTTTAAATAGTAGCACATATAACAGTCATTATGCAAACAGAAATACTTTTAAAAACAGTAATGAACTATTGGGATCAGTGCTTCAGTGCATGTTTTGCAGCACAGAAAACCAGTTATTCTTGAAGATGTCTTATCAAAAAAGGTGGTGTAGAAGATTACTTTTAAAAATTAAAACATGCGTGTAGTTTGTCTTCCTAGATGTAGATTCTGGAATATAGCGCCAGTAGATCATGTACAACTTTGTAAAGTCGGTTGTGATAGAGCAGGCTCTGAATGACAGCACCTATGCACTGTCAGAGTTGAAAGATAAATCTGAACTGTTGAAAATTGTGTTAAATTGTGCTACATGTATGGGTTTTGGATATGATTTGTAAATGGGTCTTGGGTGACTGAATGTAGCCAATCAGCGAGTGTTAACGAGAAAAGGGTAAACCAGGGTCAAGGGCCATCCTCTGCTCTGATGTTCACAGACAAACGCAACTGTTTGCAGATCCTCGACTGACTTGGACTGCGTTCACTCTACAAGCGCTTTGAGATCATACCAATGTTATATAGAGTGCTATATAGATGCCAAATAACAATAATAATAACAATGACCACTGTACATGTCTTTTGAGCCCACTAGCCACTGAACACGGCCTTCGACTGTGCCCACTGTATATTTTAATACAGTAACGGGCCACTGGCCATGGGCAAATACTTTTAAAATGTATTTCCCTTTTTTCTTTTTGTTTTACTTTTTCCTAATAACCGCGGCTATAATATCAATGTACTACAGATAGCCACGGTTATCTCTAGTCGTCGGATAACCGCCGTTTTCGGAATAAACTGAGAAAAACTGTTTCCACCCCCACTCCCATAGACGTATGTTTCTCTCCATAGCCTTCTCCTATGTTCCCCAAATCCTTCTGTGACAGACTTTCATTCTCAATCTCGTTTTCTTCTGTAGCTGCGGTTATCCTGAAAAATAACCATGGCTATGGAAAATCGTTCATGCTCTTAACTTGGTCCCCAGCCTCACCTCCAACTCACTAATTTCACATGGTGTCTTCGCCACCACCCCCGCTCCCAGACTGATGGCCTGTAATAATTTTTCCTCCTCCAAATGTCATTTTTCTGGCACTTTGTTTTCGGGTAGCCGTGAGTATACTGTGGTTATCACATGCAATGGGAAATAAAGATGGCAGCTTTTAATTTTCTGACAAGCCTTTCTCTGTCAAATATTTTAAAAAACGAATGGAAATAACAACACCAGACACCTCCCCCCCAGAAACTGATTTAATGCTTTGCGTCCAAGTTGTTTTATACCTGGTCCAATTCCGTCCAGAGGTGTTCGCTGTGAGCTAGAGCAAAAATTGGGCTTTTTCGTCTAAGGGATAATGAATGGGGACTAGTCTGAAATTGTGTTTTTTTGTTTTCTTAATAACCTCTTTCTTTTTTAACGTATCTTTCCCTAATTGTCCAGTTTGTGTGTGGGGCACTGTCAATACAAATTTGTCTGCCCAGTTTCTGCTAAATTTGTCAAAAGTTATTAGCAATTCATTTTATTGGATTTCCTATGGACCTCAGTATCTAACTCTGGGCACCATTGCTGATAACACATGTTACTTACAGAGATGCTGAAAGACTCAAGCACTCGCCGGGAAGGTGATCAAATATATTCTGTATTGCTCCTCCCAATTCATAAAAACATGGCTGTGCAGGCTTCAGTCTCCCAAAAGCAAAACCATGCATTCCAGCTCAAATGGGGTTTCATCAGGCTTAGTGTGAAGACAATGTGACAGCGTTCCTAATATAAACAGAAGTTTCTGCCCAGAATACACATAACCCTGACTCATCTATCATTTCAATTTGATGTGGATTCTCAAAGTTATGGGAATTACTATCCACCATACCCGAAACTCAGGTATTTTGCTTTATGTTTTAAGATTTAAACTGTCACCCGAATATTCATTCTTCTTGACTATGTGGTTTTGGAACAGAGGTGCAGTTTTTAAATGCAGACTCTGTGCTGAATAGACTTGTCTGTCAAAGCAGTTGTGAAATGGGAACCTGTGACCCTTGGGGCTGCTCTGTGCCACTGCAGAGCAGGCGCTGTAGCTCAGAATACGGATCCAGCAGGGCCCAGGTGGACACTATGCATGGAGCTCATGCATAGGGGATATCTGGTTAGCAGATCATCCTTTCTGAGATGGATTTACCTGCATCATTTCATTAATTAATAGAAATCAAAAGATCCAGACCTTCCACAACCTTGCCAGTTGTCAATTCCTCACAATTGTAAACACTGAAGAGAGGGCAGAGAGTCCAGTCTAGTCAACTAAAGAGACACAGAATGTGATGTAGCATAAACAGAGAGGGCAAGAGGCAGTGCAAGATGGAGGCGGGAGAGAAGCATGTACACAGTAATGGCAAAGAAACAAAACGTGGGTCGAGGAGATAGCAAGTGAGACTAGAATAGGGGGAAATGTGATGGGCAGAACAACATGAAGAGAAACAGAAAAAGAAGGGATGGTAGAACCGGAAGAAAAGGGAGAACAGGAAAGCAAAGGGGCGCTGAAAACAAAGTGGGAGACCAAGGGCCTCATTACATGGTAGGCGGTAGGGGATTACCGGCACCGGTAATCCCCTACCGCCCTACTACGAGGTCCCTCAGCGGGTCCCGTCCTTAACGTGTGGTCAGACCACCCGTTAAGGAAGGGACCCGCTGAGGGACTTCAGAGCAAATAACGGTAATGAACAACGCCCTAGATCGTACGCATCTGAGGGCCAGAAACCCCACCACTGTCAACAGACTCGCCGCCTTTGCGTCCGCACTGGGGCTTCGAGACACGTGGCGAGATCGACATACAGAGGAACGTGAATACTCCTTCCACTCAGGAGCGCATGCCTCAATGTCTAGGATAGACTACTTTTTTCTCCCATCCCAGAACATTCATAAAGCCTGTAATGCATCCTTCCTTCCACGAGGCATATCCGATCACTCTCCACTATTATTAGAACTGCAAACAGAGAGACCACGCCCACTGCCCACTTGGCGTCTTAACTCCTTCTATTTGGGGTTTCCAGACCTACAAGAGAAAATAGAAGCTGCCACCTCCAACTATTTCGAGTTAAATACAGGCTCAACAGATGACCCCGCTATTCTATGGGAAGCATACAAGCCAGTCCTCCGAGGAGAGATCATATCATGGACTTCCGCCAAGAAAAAGATGCAACGTGAAATGATTACTGAAGCCGAAAAAAGAAGTTGTGACCAAAGAAGCAGAACATATCTCCGGCGACACCCCTCAGACACATAGGGCATGATCACGACCTCAGCGGTAACCCTTAAAACTGGCGGTAGTGCTATTACCGCCGGATTTAAGGGTCCGCCAAATCAGGGCTTTGGCGGATTTCACCCCAGCTCTTGGCTGGGGAGAAATCCGCCGAAAATATGCGCTATAACCGCCGACGGGAAATCCGCCGGCGGTAAGAGCGCAAATTTTCCCCATTGAGCCCAATGGGGAATGGGCTCAATGGGGAATGGGGACTTCCAAGTCCGCCCAACACGTGATCCTGCGCTATTAGCGCCGGGGGCTATGGCGGTCGCGCTAATAGCCCCCGCGCTAATAGCGTTAGCATTACCCCCGAGATCGTGATCAGGCCCACAGAGCCTTAATGCTGGCACAGAAAAAGTTACATAATCTGTCGTTAGATTGTGCCAAAAAAGTGCACAGTGCCATGAAAACACGGCTATATGAAACAGGGGAAAAAGCAGGCAAGATGCTTGCATGGTTAGGAAAACGTGATGAAGGACAGCGTACAGTAAAGAACATTAAGACAAGAGATGCCAAAATAGTCTCCACCGAAGCGGAAATAGCAGAACGCTTTGCTGACTTCTACGAAGGACTCTATGCGCCTCCCATTGGCACAGCAGACAGCTCCATACTGGATAATACCAATCTTCCAATCCTCACCACGGAACAAGCTGAGGCGCTAGATAGCAAAATAACAGAAGAAGAGATCTCAACAGCCATTGCACAACTCCAAGCAGGCAAGACCCCAGGCCCCAATGGTTTCCCAATCGACATTTGGAAAAGATTAAGCCACCTAGACTTACCCACCCACCTACTCAACCTGTTCGAACACTCCTTAATAAAAGGCGTGCTCCCGTCAGACCTTTGCAAAGCCACAATAATAGTGATTCCCAAAAAAGACAAACCCCCGTATGAATGTAGCTCCTACAGGCCCATATCATTGATCAACAGCGAAGCAAAAATACTGGCAAAAGTGTTAGCGAATAGACTCCAAACGGTCATCACGGCACTGATCCACCCGGACCAATGCGACTTTATGCCCCAAAGTTCAACAAGAATGAACATCCGCAGGCTGCATCTGGCATTGGAGAGAGCGCCCACACTACAGCAGTCTAGGGCACTGTTGGCCATAGATTTTGAAGAAGCCTTCGATTCGGTGTACTGGGAGGCGCTATGGGCAATCTTGAGAAAGATGAACTTCGGTGAACCCTTCATACAATGGGTCCAGCTTCTATACAACAACCCGCTGGCAGAGGTGAGAGTGAACGGATGGCACTCGTGCATTTTTCAATTGGGGAAAGGCGCCAGGCAAGCATGTCCCCTCTCGGCAATGCTGTTCGCCTTAATAATTGAACCAATGGCAATCATTCTGCGAGACGCAACCAGATGGACAGGTTTCCGCTGGAATTCAGAATGGGAAGATAGGATATCCCTATACGCGGATGAACTCCTGATATACCTAGGTGACCCGGAAATCTCAGGCCCCATAGTCACTGAAATTCTAATAAAATACGAAGCCTTTACGGCCTCAAGGTGAACTGGCCCAAATCTGTGCTCTTCCCAGTGAAGGGTGTAGACTGTATAACACCACATGGCTCCCCGTACCAAAATGAACTCACACAGTTCCGGTATCTAGGCATCATAATCACCAATGCACTCGACACTTACATATCCCAAAATCTATACCCACTAGTTAAGAAATGTTCTCAAGATGTGGTCCACTGGGAAGCATTACCGCTGACACTACTAGGCAGAGCAGCGCTCTTCAAGATGTTGGCTTTACCCCGGTTCTTGTACATCCTTCAAAACGCCCCTCTTCACATCCCCATGGAGGAATTCCAGAAAATAGACAAAACGACACGTAAGCTGCTGTGGGGAGGGAAACATCCGAGGATAGCTCTCAGAACCCTCCAACGTTCAATCTGGGAGGGGGGAATAGGTCTCCCCAACATCCAAGTCTACTACTGGGCGACCCAAATGGCGACAGTAAATGATATACTTCATGGTAATCAAAAACTCCCCCACATACAGGCGGAAATAGCTGCACGACACGATATGTAAACTCCCCAAATGGCCTAGCTGGACAGCAGCCGGTATACAAACTTTACAACACATATATGTGAATAACCAGTTCCCGCCATTTGCCGAGATCTCTGTTAAATATGGCCTCCCAGCCACTGAGTGCTATCACTACAGACAGCTGCATCATGCACTCTCAGCACAAAGGGACCAAATGGCAGACATGCCGGAATGCACACCAATAGAAAGAAAAATAGTCGTAGATAGTGTAGACTACAAAGTCACATCCACCATGTATAACACCATCTCCTCATTTGCCACGTCAGAATTATCAGGCCTGAAGCTGAAATGGGAAAGAGATGTGGGCCCAATACTACCCCAAGAATGGATTTCGACCCTAATGTACCCCAGAGACATTGCAATCTCGGCCAGAATCAGGCTCACTCAACTGAAGATCCATCACAGGATATACTACCCGTGACTAACAGTATACAATTGGGGAAAAGCAACTGACCCTAACTGCTTATGCTGTAAACAGGAAGAAGGAACCTTCTACCACATCCTATGGCAGTGCACACAAATACAAGACTTTTGGCAACAATGCAGTGAAAGATTATCGAGGGTCATGGGCCGCCCGATACCACCCAACCCCAAACTCCTCCTCCTGGGGATCGAAGAAGAAGGAGAACTGTCTTGTTTTGAAAAGCTGCTACTCTCAACATCCTCATGGATTGCCAAAAGAAACATTGCACATCTGTGGGGATCAGAAACAACCCCAAGCTATGATCGATGGACTGCGGACGTAGATGCTATCATCCTAATGGAACGCCGAATATACCCAGCACGTGGCTGCCCAGGCAAGGCGGATAAAATATGGGGAAAATGGCAACAAATATCATGAACATGCAGAGAATGTACTTCCTCACGTATCTTCGCCACCACTCCAGGACACAATACAACTACCTGTTAACACCCGGTTGTGAGCATCAAGAATATGCTGTAGTTGGCAATGTATATGTATAATACTTCTTTGTATATGTATATATACATGCACACAGCAACTATACACAATGCTCTTTCATATGTATGCACAGTTATATTTCTTTTGTTTGTTTGGATATTGAATGTTTTGGGTGTATGAACAAAACTCAATACAATTTGTTATTAAAAAAAATGATTAAAGATAGCTCAATGACCACGCAAGAGTACCAAAAATGATGATATCTTTTAAAATAATTACCTGTCTTCTGTCAAAGTATAAGAAACCTAAATATTACAATTTAAAATACAGCTTTGCCTACAAAACTATAACTTGCTTTCTGTGTTGCAAATCATATTTCCAAGCAACACCCACCCCAAGTCTATCAGATATTCAGGTATTATAGCGGTATTTACATCTTTCTTATGCATTTCCAGAAAAAGATTATTACAGAAGAAACCTAAACAAGAAAGAAATCTCTTACATTTCTAAAAAGTAAGTATATTAATGTGTTATGAATATCATTACAATTTTAATGACATAACTATGTGTATTACCCTAATCTATATTCATCTTATAAAACCATCCATTCATACAATATGCTATGATATTCCTTACTTCCTCATTGCTGCAAGTGCACTTTTTTCCATTACACCCACACAACTCTTGCTGATCCTATAACAGCACCACTCTGCAACCTATAACACTACAAATATTTTATCTCACAACTCCCATTGCCTATACAACCTTCATCCACACACCAATTCCCAATTACAATCAAAATCATTTGCTCAACACCCCTCTCTTCTCTCCCAGGACATTACAGTGCTACATCCTCTTACTCTACAAATGTGTTGTCCTACACCCCCTATTACCTGTGCTTCCGTCTGCCTTGTTACTTCCAAAATTCAATGTATATAATTTTACTCAACACCTTTGTTCCTCATCCTAGTACCCAACATAGATCCATAGTATTATCCTAAAACCAATCTCCCTCATTTCACTACATTAACAACAATACACTCAGTGCTATATTTCCCCCTTCCTCATACCATTACTGCAATCACACTCTTTTGAAATATGTCCACACCCCGCTTCCTCATACCTTTACACCAGAGGTCTACAACCTCTTACTGTATAAATGTTTACATTTTTTAGTCCACAGCTCCCATTATCCATACATTCCTCTTCCACATCCTACTTCCCATTTATAATCTATATCAATATACAGATACTCACCTTCCTCGTCCTAGTACACCAGAAGTCTACAACTGTAAACACGTGTTGACCCACAGCTCCCATTACCTATGCATCCCTGTTCCTCATGCTTCTTCTCAATCATAGCCCATATCATTACTCCAACACCCCTCTTCCTCATCCCACTAGCCAAACAAAATACATATCATTATTGAATAAACTCATTCCAAGAGAATAGTCTAAATATTGTCTAAATTATTACCTCCACATTCACCTTCATCATCCTATACTCAATAGTAATCCAAATCACTATCTCAACATACATATTCCTTATTCCACATTTTAATATTCACACATATATTTACCCACTTCACACTCAAACAACATTCATGTACACCTTTTCTTTTCTCCAACAGATACAAAAGAATGCCCTCTAAATCTCAGCCCTGTATAATACAAAAATGATTGAGTAGATATATGGAATGTCATATAGTCACCCTCCACTAAAACAAGTTATGGAAAACGTACAAGCAAGAAAACAAGTAACTCTGCTTTGCAAAGTACCGCAACAATCCTCACTAACAAAAGTATTACTCCTGCTTCAAAAAAGAAAAGTAACCAAATATGTATAAAAAGAAATACAACTGAAACTGAATCTCAAACTATATCTAGCAATGTCACAGAGTCCTAACAAACCCATACAAATCACATAAAAAACATCTCAAAAGTCACGTTCCTCACTTCAAAATTACCAAAGAAGACTGGTACTTGAAGCACTGATTGACAGCACATCCAAATTAAAAAGTAAACTATTTATCCTAGTTTTATGGAGAATTAAACAACTAACTAAATACATTTTAAAAGACTACAAAAAAGCTGAAAACATTTGCAATGTCAACATAGATATATTTTGCAACTTCTGTGCAGGTCAATTGTTTCAGCATACAAACAGCAACAAACAAACCAAATCTCAATAGATAATAACAGAAGAGGCTATGAAACAGTAGGAGACACCATTATGGCAAAATAAATCTTCATTGAATAATCTCTCCCAGAATATGTTGTACCAAATGTCCCTCATGTCCACACAGCTTGTCCAGTGTACCAATGGACATGCAGCGCAATATCCTATGTGAGCCAACAGTCGCTCAAAAGTTTACGACAATTAATCAATATGTTTAAATAAAAGACAAAAGTACAATCAACATTTTACAAAACATGGACTCTTGTCAAGTGCACATCCAAAGTGGACTACTTGGGCATTTGTTAACCTGTATCCCTGGATCATCTTGTAAATGCACCATTAATAACATTCTAATGTTAGCAATACACCTTTCTACAATGCACAACATTGTGTATAAATTATACAGTGCTAACTGTCCAGCACTAGAACTTCAAAATGGCAGTCTCCCAAATGTAACAGCCCAAGAAGTGCTGAGACAAAGAGAAGGCATACAAAGTAAATGATTTGAAACTGAAGAATTGCAAAACACAATTAGCTTAGAAAATATTAACCAGCAACTTTCAAGCACCAGCCTTCTTACAAATACATACAAAAAAGAAATAGCAAAGTTTGCAAACATGCCTGCTGAAATTCCAAACAAAGTATGTGTCTGTTGTCGCAGCACTTTCTATAGGAAGAGTACAAAAATGGCAAATATATGTCCTACAAGACAGAAGACAATGGGGAATCGCAATGGTTCCAATTGGCCTTGCATCTAACAGCAGAAAATGTATACAATATAACTGATGCCTTAATAGTTTGTGCATACTGCAATATTAAGCTTGACCATAACCAAATTTCATATCGAGCTATCAATAATAACTTAGAAATATTTTTACTTCCAAATGCTCTATGACATCTTAATCTTTATGAGAGTAACATAATTCAAACAGGGCATGTATTCAAAGCTATAATGTGACTGCAGCCCAAGACCACAAAATTACCTCTATCAGAATTACTCAAAGCATTCATGGCAAGGTAGTATATTTCCCATTAGAGCTTAATGAAAACGTAGAAACACTGGGAGTAGGGCAGCAATGGTTATTACAAAGATATACACATAGACGTGAATTTAAAAGAAACAAGACACATATATGAAGATACACCACAAACAGGTCAATTAGAAGAGTATAAAAATGACCCACTACATTCCAGAGACACCATGAATGATGCATTAGAAACATATAAAATGTGTCCAAATGGACTCCAAAAAGTATATGGGAACAAAGCTTAGGTGCACGTTGTTTTCCACTACTCTTCCCTACAGGAAAAGGAGGAAGACATGATGAAAGATCCATACAAATCAGTGCATTACAATATCATTCTCTATGAATATATTCTGAAGATCCAAGATCCTGGCAAAATGTTGAATACATTTTCCATCACTTGTATGGAGGAAAACTAGCAACTCTATGTTATGGAGTTGTACACAAACTAAAACAGGAACCCACTTTCTAAACATGCCAGATAGTGAACTCCTTTGAAAGATAAAAGACAAAGATAAAGTGTTGTAGTCAAGTATTACAATCCTCTTGGGAAATATGCATGGTAAAAAGGAATACTGGTTCCAACATCATGCTGTCCACCGCGTTTTGAGGAACCTAGGCCCATCACATAGTTTGTTACTCTTAGTTGTGAAGTATATGCATGGACTGACTTACATGACTTCCTGCACATTGCAAACAAAAATAAAGAAGAAATAGACATAACACTACAGGATAACTCTGTTCTCTAGATCCTTCAAATGTCTCAAGATACTTTCGCCATCATTTTTCACTTCATCTGTAATACAAATTGCCCTCCACTTGAAGAAGTAGAACCATTCTTTTGGAGGCAAGAATACTGTCCAGGGGGAGAACCACACATCCACATGCTTGACGGCACTGTTTTAAAATGTATGGAAAATTACTTTACCTGTGACATTCCTTCAGAAGACATACATAATGACATACAGACAATCATTCTTACGTTTCCAATGGCATAAGTGGCAAACACTGTTAGTGCGGATACAGAAACAAAGGGAAATACTACACCAAATTGCATTTTGGATTCCCTAGATCAGTTTGTACCAAACATCAAGTAAATAGTTTAATGTCTTCTGTTAGGCACAGTGCGAAAGGCAAATCTCCCAAAAATACATACAACATCAAAATAGATGAAGCATCCAAGTACATCAAAGATTTCAATCCTATAGTTTCACTCTTGTGGAATGCTAACTTAAACATTCAATACATTGTAGACAATTCAACTGCAGTTGCAAGATGTGTCATGGTGTCACCAAAGCTAAGAAAACTGAACTAAAAGACCTATGGGATGACATATCATCTGATAAAAAAAACTCTTGCAGTAATTGTACAGCTTTGCTATCAAAAAGTTGTTACATAGAGAGTGTGGGTTGTATAAAGCTGCAGATTGTGTAACAGTTACAGTCTTGTATGGAAAATCTTAAAACATTCTCTGGCACAAGCTTGGTCCAGCTTCGTCATGAAAAAGAGTACTAAATTCCTGCCAAGAAATCAAATCTATAGCTACAGAACATGCCAACAGCCAAGACATCTTAAACATGTTCTGATTGACATATACTATCCAAACACAAATACTGCTCTAGAAAACATGTGCTTGTATGAAATAGCATACAACTATATAAATGAGACAGCTGGTTTTCAATACTCAGTATTAAATTGTGAATTAAGTCTTATCAACCCATGAATGAAAAAACATCCTTTAAATATACAGAGCAACTATTCAAACCGTGGTGAACAAAGGAAGAATTGTTAGATGACCATGACACATTTTACAACTACACTCGAGGCAAATGAAAGCTGTATAACAAATGACAATTTTAAACAGTACAAAGAAATGTTAGACAATGAACGCCAACAAGAATATGAAATAGAAACACAACTAGATATAGACACGCCTAAAGGGAGTCAGCCATCTCCTACAGGAAGCCAAGAACCTCTTGGAGGACAAATAATTCAAAATGAAGCAGGAAATAGCAATGATGTAGAAAACACCAGGTATCAATCCAAATAACCTAAAGATGATTTGTTAGTCCTCAATTCACAATTAAATGATGAATAACTCACCTTTATCTAGAAGTCACTGAATAAATTGAACATAGATTAAAACATGAAAATAATACTTGCCGTTTTTAAAATTACAAACCCATGTTCTTGTATGTAAGTGGTGAAGCTGGTTCTGGCAAACCCTTCTAAATGAAAACAATACAGAAATGATTAGAAGGCAAAACAAATAACCTTTCAGCTATTGTAAAAGACCCCACATGTCTAGCTGCTGTCACAACCCATTTCCTTGAACCCCCCGGGCAGGCCCAGGGGCCAGGAGGGGTCTCGGTTCAGGCCCCCAACAAGTTTAGGCATCCTTGGCCAAGGCTCTCTTGGGGCGAGTCCTGGCACCTTTGGTGCCAGGCTCATACTTAAAGAGACTTGTGCTTGATGCTGGGGACTACTTTTTTCAATGCCAGTCAACATGGAGGCCTCCACATAGCTTGGCTCCTGGGAACCAAGCTATGCGGTATAGTGTTTTGGGTGTGGTAGCCTAGGGACTACTTTTCATGGACTATTTTTCTTGACGCTATTTAAACCACACCCGATTGGAAGAACATGCATCGTGTTACTTTGCGATCCAGCAACCTGACGCTCACCATGTTCTGCAGCATCTGCAAACCTCGGGTGAACCGCACCTGAAAGGACAAAAAGGACATCATTATTAGCAGCAGCTTGCCTGAGATTCCACCGTTAGCTGTCCACTGCTCCTGCGAGCAGCATCCAAGGAAGAGCGTGCCTCCTGGATCGTCGAACCTGCAAGAGAGAAAAGAGACATTAGACAATACATTTGAGCCGGCAGCTTACCTCAAGTCACCCCTCGATCAGCACCGCTCTGGAACTTCTTGCTCCGGTGAGCACCACAACCTGCGGGAGAAAAAGACCAAATGGATTTGGTGAGTCCAAATCCAGCCAACGTTCCACAGCGGAGAGAGAAAAAAGACATTAGTAATTCAAGGAAAGGCTGCAGTATACAGTAATAAGACCTACCTGAGAGACTCTAAAAGGGCAGCATCAGTGAAGTAACTAGATCGCATTCACCCACAGAGGACAACGGGCCCCTGCCAAGAAGGCAGGACAGAGAGCACGCCAAAACCCAAAACAAGGTGAGGAAAGGTCCCGGGAGGGGCCGCGGGCATACCCGGTGTTGGGAGGCTATTCCCCCAGTTGCCCAGACTTGAAAATTGCCCACCTCTTTTCCAGGCAGAACTTCCCCGCTGATAAATCCAGGGAGCGACCGAGAGAGGTACCAGAGTCCCGGCAGCTGGGTGGCATCCCCGTGGATACCAGGTGAGCGTAACACTGCTTAAAACATAGGAGGTGTAACTGTACGCCGACTACTCTTCCTCCCAGTGGAATACCAAAACAAATTAGAATATTGAAAATTGTCAGCAGAAGCTGCAACTGAAATACAAAGAATCCTATGGATAATAGATGAAGTAAGCATGGTTTCCAGCCTAATGCTTGCTTGAATTTATATAAGAATATAGGAAGTCCTAAAGACTGGATAAATAAACTATTTAGAGGAAAACATTTCACTGTATGTGGAGACCTCCTGCAGTAAACACCAGTGAAGGGGCAACCCATATTCAAAACAATAGGTCACAGGGAATGCCAAACTACACTCAGCAGCACAGGCAATATGAATCAATGGCATCATTTTTGCAACAGGCACATTGCACAAAACATGCATAAATTGGCTGATCTAACATATGCTCACATTTTAAATAGCATTAGAACTGGGGTGATTGCGGAGCACGCAAAGCCTTTTCAAGTAGATTAACACATGAGCTGTATGGATAAAACACAACTCCCCCTGATGGCATGGAACAATTAACACTACAGAATCAACAATGCACGTGTTTAATGCCAGCCATTATAAACTGTGACTAATTTATTGAAACAATACTCAAAAAAGAGATGCAACCCATAGGCCACATCAGCTGCCTAGACAAACTAGAAGTGCATGGCATGGCACGCCCTATGGGCCAACAACCAACACCATGACTAAATAACCTAGAAAAATGTTTTAGTCAGAGGAGCAACTGACACTGTTGTTGGCTTTCAACCATATCCAAATGAAAACAATATCCAGTTTTTCATCATCAATATCGACAATTTAAACAAACTAAGCATATTACGACAACACAGCATGTTTCCTTCTTCTTAAATTCATAAGTGGGTTTAGAAATGAAAATTGTGCTCTATATGCATTTTAGCCTAGGAACTAACAAGATAGGAGCGGCACACCAGTCTCCCTCAAATCCACTACCTGAGGTTGGGTGTTTTTTGACAGGAAAGGTAACTTTTATGAGGTGAGATGCCCAATATGTTATAGATGACAGGCAACCCCATGTCATATCTATGACTGTGTACAAAACACAGAAAAATCAGCAGGCTACCCTTCCAACACTGGAAAGCTGATTTCGGCAGGGTATCACTTCTATAACTCTCAGATTATGGGCAGGGAAATGAAAGCCAGTTGTGCAGAGTCTTGCAATCTAGGCATTTTATTTTCAAATGATTGCCGTTTTCCGGCCAGTAGAAGTCTGTTTTTGCTGCCTATTGCAACGGGGAGTGCCATTCTACTCATAAACTCTGAGAAACACGGATCACGCAGAGTCATGCAAAGTCTTGCAGTCTAGGCAGTCTCAGCAATTGAGACATACCTAGACCCAGTTGAATGCGGCAGTCCCCAGCATCATATAAACCGGCAACAGTACCCGACGTCAAGGCAAGCAACAAGATGACCTGATGGCAACCTCCACAAATACAGCTTCCATTACCGGACACAATGTGAGTCTCAAAGCAAGTGTTGTAAGTTTTGTCAGTGATCGTAATGAGTGTCGGAGTGATAACCCTTCAAACAGCACACCAACAATAACAATACACAACATTGCAGATCTAGCAATGATGCAATGATTCTACCAACACTAAACAATACCCCAAATGCATCAGATGATTTATTAGACTGAACCTCAACAACCACAACAATTGAAAGAGCAACTACTGAAAATATTACACAGGTCACAAAGTCCCTTACACCCAAAGAACAAAACAGAAAAACAAACAAACAGTCACAAATGACAATAATTTCACAAATAGTAAGCATCTCTGCTCTAACTGAAACAGCTCACCCTACCCTGGGGAAATCAAAAGAACTTGACACCATTGAATCATCCGGGTAATCTGTCATGGCACAACTCTTGCCGAATCCTCAACCAATCAACCGATGCATGAAGACCGACGGTTCAGAAACTCTAATTGACCAAATAGACTGGGAAAGCTCAACTCTGCTACCAAAGAGCAGAGCTCAGAGCAAGACATTTAATCACCCGGTCCTAGCAATGGCTGAACTGAACTAGACAAATGCTCAAACATCGCAAGCAAAAGAGGGTGACAGTAAAATACTTAAGGTCTCCCAAATTATGTCATCTTACACAGAAGATGACTGTGCGTTCTTGGATGACTTACTTAGATGCCCAGAATTGCCAGAATACCAACAATCATATGAAAAATGACACTTCTCAAAGAGGAATGAAGATAGCATTCCACCTTAATCGTGCAACATTCAGCGATAGCAGCCAGATTGACATGTGATACTGCTAAAAAATAATCAAACATTGAACAACAAAAAAGATTAGGCGACTCTGGAATAAGCACTACAAAAATACTGATCCACCTTAGCACTGCAAAAAGTTGCATTGATCCAAACCCTAGTACTCTCTGGAATTTGAAGCCTCAAGTGAGCACAACACCCGCTCTACACGTACATGACTTGAACACATCACAAGAGAATTAATGTTGATACATTCAAGCAACCTCAGCTGAGGAAAGACACACCACCAACAACAGTTATAGAGCAGTAACTCATCAATCATGCATAGGCCCCACTCAGAGGAGAGCGAAAGTGACTCTGAACATGTGATGGAATGAACTTATTGATCCTTGAAAACTACTCTTGCCCAGTTACAAACAAACATAACATCTGGAATAACCATTGTCTTGAATCCATTCAGCAAGCTTTACAAAAGCATGAACGACAACATCAAAGACCAGGCCACTCTCCTAGCCATGATTCACACCAAATTAATCTTCTTGGAATCATTTACCCACAATGTATAGAAACATCTAGACCAAGAATACAAAATATCAACACAATGTCAAAGAAGATTTTTCAACATGGCTAGAGGTGAGGCGAATGATAAACATATTATGATGACTGCTCTACCTGAATCGATAAAATGGATGAGAAGAATGCACAAACTAGATCTCCAGTAGACAACTGAGACTCCCTCTTGAATCCGAAGGCCCTCTACTGGTAGACAAAAAGCCTCAACAACAAGACTTACATCCAACACAAGTGCTTCTCGAACTCTTCCACAGCACAAACCTTCCACGCCATCATCCCAAGGTTCTGAGATGAACAGACAGTGACAAAAAGACCTTGTGTCTCAAAAGAACGGCTCAACTCCTAAAGAACCAATCCATATAGCCTCTAGAGATCAGTCTTCCTCAACAGATGTGCCGCCACTCCAAGATCTTCTCCTTTTAGAAAATGCATTGGGAAACAATGTTGATCATCCAGCTCAGACTGTACTAAATGTGGGACAGATACTGGAGGCTGAGAAATTACTCCAAGACACAATTCCAATCTTCGATTGCGCACAAAATAATAATAACGCAACACACATAGTACCAACTATCAAAGAAAATAAACCCAAAAAACAACAGGCAAAATCCTAAGCGAAGTCAAATGGCTTGCATTCGTTTTTCAGAAATCTACTTACCCCTACCAAGCACAACGATGATGTATCACCCCAACAAAAAGGTGAGAAACCAGACGCACACAAAAAGACACATAAATCCTCTAAGTCTCAACCTCTAATCAACGAAAATTTTACCAAAGAAGATTTGTCCCTTTTGAACTTATCCACTTACTCCGACAACAAGTTGCTAAGGCAAACTGATGTGTCTCTAACCACAACCCCAGCAACAGTTCAGAGCACAAAGCACATTCGGCATGTTGAAGAAAACACAATGAAAAACCTGAAGCCATCTTTGGAATCCCACGTCGCTGAAAATGCTCAGCCACAATACAATTCCTCCTTCTTAACTCTGGAACAAAGGAGAAATCTGACAACAAAAAAAGCAGACTTTTCTCCTTCACGACCCAGCCAACCACCCGTAACAAAAATCAAGAGAGCAGATGCACCAGTGAAGCAGATCAACCAACAACAGTGTTCAAACCAAATAACTGTACTACTAGAGTGGTTACTACAAACCGAAGATGATTTAATTCTGAACCGAACCAATGGAGTAAAACTGTTACAGTGCAGCGCAGCATAAAGTGCAGCACAAAGCTCTGTTCAGTTGGCTAGACTGACCCAAATGGTATTACTCGACGCCAAGGAGGATGTACTACCCTATGGATTTGAAATCAGTGCTGACCTACAGTCACATCAGATCATACAACCACAGGTTAAGGTTTTTACCTTAAATGGAACAAATTACCTTCCCTAACCATTAGAGCAACAGTCTTTTTAACACAACCTAAACGGTTCCTTGGGAGAACAGATTAGTATAGACTTTACTGTCACATTCGTCAAAAGAATAGATAGAAACAATGTCCTGGCTATCTCTAGTAGAGGAACACCCTGACCTTAACAGGAGTGCCTTGCCCTAGGTTATGGATGGTACGCCGCCTATCTAATAGGGATAGTGGGAGAAGAAACTGTCCCTCATCACTACTAATTAGATTGGATATGTCAAATCTCCTGTACTTAAAAAAAAAAAAAACAGAGAACAACCCCTCGATTATTTAGCAGGCCGGACTGGATATTGGATCCTGTCTGGATACCTAATTGGATGGAGGTTTTTGATTCACAGGACTTTTTGTTATTTTATTTACCCATAGCGGTCAAATATACCAAACAAGATTGGTTGTGCTCATACTTGGTTATTGTCTTAAAAGTCCCATATGTTCGGAACACCTAAAAGGCTCACTACTTGTGGGTTAACTTTAACTTTTTTGTTGTATCCTCCTTTATTGTCTGGGATATCATGATGGTCCTGAGGCACCTCATGACCAAATGGTCGACCGGTTTCGAAGGCGGGTATACTTTGTGCCATCTTCTTCAGGACCAGTGATTTATAAATGGCAATTCCAATTCCGGCATGCATCTGTATTTAACAGATCAGGCGAGCCCATCCATCCCCTGTAGCCAGCAGTTTGTTGGTTTTGGGGGAGGGGGTGAACAGCGAGACTATGAGCGTTCAATTCCTATTTCTTCCATAAAACATTTAATTGTTCTTGCCATGATTGGTGGGTGTTGGATCATCGGTCCCTTGTACGTTTGCTCGTTTGTTCTCTCCTAGCTGGAAAAAACACGGCAAGAACAATGAAGCGCTCAACCTATCCCAAGCGCACATCAAAATGTCAGACCACACGATCATCCATGGAACAATGAACTTGATAAAGACATCATACTAATGATAATCAAGAATTTGAATACGTCCCGAGCAACTGGCCCAGAATGCAATCATCCAAAAATCCCCTGAATCTTGGGCTGATCTATGCATATGCCTACTTAGCAAGATATTAACAACCGGAAAAATTCCTGATTCATGCCGAAATGCTATACTTTTTCCAATATTAAAAAAGGGAGACAAGAATGATCCATGGAACCACCGTCCAATTGCCATTGCCTACTCGATGGCCTGGGGAAATATTTTGGCGCATTATTACTATGGCACCTAAAGGCATGGGCGAAACAATCTGGCCAAATGGACCTGAGACAATCTGAATTTGTTAGAGGAATTGGCTCCAGTCTTAGCTGGCGCCTCTAGACACTGACAAACCTCAAAGCAATACAAACCAAAACTAAGGTCTACGCTGCCTTCGTAGACCTAGAACAAGCTTCCGACAGTGTCAACAGAAAAACTCTGGAGCAAGCTGCGTCTGTGGGGCTGTCCGGGTGACGTACCTGAAGTGAAAAAAGCCCTCTACTCATTAACATCTATTCAAGTGAGATTATCAAAAGAAGGTGCTCTAGCAAACAAAACAAGCACTTTTAGGGGTCTAAGCCAAGGATGTCCCCTAAACTCAGTTCTGTTCAACATCTGCCTAGCAGATATGAACTCCAGCCAAAAATCTGTAAGAGCTTTTCCGCCTACAATAGGCAAAGTCGAGATGCCATAGATTCTGTACGCAGATGACCATGTCATAATAGATAGGACCAAAATAGGAAAGAAGACTCAATCACTTGGAATCCTTAATGAAAAACAATGATATGCGGGTAAATGTAAAACAATACTAAAATAATGGTGCTATCAAGCTTCAAATGCAAAGCATGATGATACGAAAAGAACGTTTTGGGAGAAAATCCTGTCTCTTCCAAAGAGCATCCCAATTGCCTGGATAAGATTCGAATGGGGATTACAATCACTCCGATCGATAGTGCTATAGAAAACCATAGCGCTATATCACAAGTGTGTTCTGAATGACGCCTTCTGTCCATTCGATATTGTAAGGACATCGGCTGAGAAGAAAACTGATTGGCTTCTAACTAAATAGAAAACAACTACCCAAATTTGACTACACGCACTGGGCACAACTGAAGAAATTCTCATTTCAAATCCAAAGAAAGTAAAATCTAACATCCAAGCACAGGACTGGATAAACACACAACACAGGAGATCACAATACAAACTAGCAATACCAATGGAACTAGAACCTAGATCGATATCGGACAAAATTTTGTTCATCAGACCTATAGACATATTCATTCAGATTTGCTTAAACATATCGCCAACGAGACAGGTCTTAGGAATGCGAAACCAAATTCCTCTAACAGAGAATGACTGTCTCTTCTGTCTATATCAACACACTGTCGAATCCATGAGACACTTACTCACTGAACTGAAAGTCCTGATTGAGATAAGGACTTTAATCCTAGCAAATGTTAACAAAGATCTGAAAATCTTAACAGATGAATGGAGGCTACTGTTTTTAATTGGACAAAAAGTCCCTCTAGTCATAGCAGGAAGAAAACTTGCCAGAGCAATTTTTCAAATGTGCCAATGACCCTAAAAGGAAATGAAATCACAAGACATAAGAGGGGAAACCACTCTACAGGATAACACAGAAAATTCTGTACTTTCATGGTAATCTAAAGGACTGCACGACATTTCAATTCTTTTATGAAAAGTTTGTACTAAACTAAATCATAAATTAAAAATTAATTTAAAAAAAGCATACAGGCACTAGTAAAACTTGAAGTGCAACTCAGAAGTTACTGATCGGCTTATTGTCTACCCTCACACATGGGTGATAGGGTCAGAGAAAAAACTGGACCATAGTTGAAAAGAATCCAGAGCATGGTCAGTGGGCCATATCTTTACAATGATTTAAAATGGACATGCTGCCTAATTCTGGATCTCAATATGATACTGCAGATGGCATCTGTATATTTTCTCAGCTTAAGGATGAACCTGCCCCTTAGAAGGTTGGGTCTTTACTTGTTAGGCTCGGGCAGTTGTGTAATTGCCATCTGCAAGTGTAGAAGCACCAGCTCTTTTAATGCTTATTATTTAATAAACATATGCCGTTAATTCCTTCTCAGAAAGGGTGATCTGCTAACCAGATCTCCCTTACATATGCCCCATGCCAAATGCACAGAGTACACCTGTCCCCTGCTGTATCAGTATACTGATCTGCAGTGCCTGCTCTCCAGTGGCACAGTGAATGTACAGGTGTCACAGGTGCCCACAGCCAAGTCACTGCAGCACAGAACAGCGATATTCCACAGGATGAAAAAGATCAGTCTGGACACAGTTTTCTGAGGGTGATTTACAGGAGCTATTCACAAAACCCCTGCCATCCACCTCATGCCGCCCCACCCTACAAAGCCCCCACTCATTGGCGGGTTCCAAACTAGAATGGGACACATTAACATTAATCAATTATAGCTCAGCGCCATTAAGGGAGGGTATTGCATCACGCTTGAAGTGGTCAATAGTCTAACCTTAAAAGTATGTTCTGTAATTTATACTTTAACTTTGGGAAAGTCGTTTGTTTACTCCCTCTGAGCTTTGTTGTTCTTCAAAGCCCATTTGTTATGTCATTATTTTTGCACTATGTATCTGGTTCCCCTTTTTAAAAGTAGCTGTCTTTCAAGTCTTCAGAAAGTTGGCACGTTGTCTCTTGCTAAACCCCACAACCACAACTGCCATTCGCGTGCATAGCTGGAGGCAATCCCAGCCGAGAGGTCAAGCAGTGAATGGCCTCTCTGGACAGCGGCTGGGAAAATCGACCACATTTTGCCTTTGTGTGGCATTGCTTGGGTTTTCACTGCACTATCCAACAAGTGTAGAACACATCACACGTTCTGTTTGCCTTTCTATGATGTGATTAGGAAATGGTAAGCCTTATGTTTTATGCATGCTTATTGATAAAGGTAGTTAAAAAACATGTTTTTACTGTTTGTTTAATTGGGAAAAGTATAGCGTCTGCAGTCCCTTTTCACAGTGCGAACGGCTCTTATATGTTCTTACCTGACAGTCATGATTTCCATGAGTGGGAAGAAGTTTGTGCTGGTTTGATTACACAGCAAAGGAGCTTAAATATGCAATCTCCTGATTAGAAGGAGCTATGCAAAAGCCACTTAGAAACAAACGTCAGCACCACTCATGAACTGTAAGGCAAAGCAACAACTTCCATGATGTTATTTTCATATGCTAACCACACTGTGCAACACCAACTTAAGACTGCCTATCCCTGCTTGCATTACCCACTAAACAACTATGTAGTGGGTATCTCGAGCTAGGCAGCTCGAGCGAGGTTCCATCATTGACAGGGATGTCATTTCACCAAAATGCCAGGGTTAGCGAAAGTGACATCACATTACCCTTGAACTCTGGTGACATCACAGGAAGTGATGTCATTTGATCCCACCTCGAAGTGACATGGTGGGAAGCGTTGGGACATGATCTTTCACCCCTTGACCAAACAGGAAGTGGCATCACATAGCATTGTTCCTAAGTACACTACGAAAAATATGGTTACAATATCACTGTAATGTGATACACATTTCATACAAGAATGGATCACCATATGTATTGTTAATACCAGTGTGTATAGGCCCATATTACCAAATTATTGTGAATGCAAGCAGACGTCCAAGGCCAAATGATAATTATGTGTTATTATGTAGTATTGCTTCTGGGTATCTTGTAGCATGGTCTACTACAACCAGGATAAACCTGTTCCCTGAAGATGTGGGAGGATCAAGGGGACCAACAATGTCGATTCCCACCCCCTCCAAAGGAACTCCCATCATTGGGAGAGTCACCAGGGGTGCCACATTCTTGGCTCCACTCTTGCCAGAGGTTTGGCAAGTGTGACAGCTCCTACAGAATTTGTCAACTTCTGAACCCATCTCAGGCCAGTAGAAGTATAAGGAGAGCCTTTCCTTGGTCTTTTCGAAACTCAAATGACCAGCCAGAGGTATTTCATCGGCCAACTGTAGGAACTGGAGTATGTTGGCAAGGGGTACTCCAATTCTTTTGCAGTCCCCAGGGATAGACTCGGTTGGTTCACTGTAGAAGAGGACATCTTCCCAGCTTAACCTTTGCTTTCCAACTTCTTTCCCATCAAGGTGAGAAGCAGCCTGTTGTTGAGGACCTTCAAGAGTAGGACACTCTCTTTGTCCTCTGCTGAAGTCTGCCCTGTTTGGTCCACCTTCTGCCAGTAAATGCTGCAGCTCAGAATGGTCAACAGGGTCAAGATCTCCAACCAAAACAGTGTCCTCCTCTAGATCTGATTCCTCAGAAACTGGATCACCACACATGGTTGTACCTCACACTCTGCCTCAGTAGGTGGAGGAGTCACAGGTGTGACCTTGGGCAATCTTGGTGATGTCCTTGTTGGTAGCACAGGGGTGCTGTCTGTATTTTTCCTTGAGATCATGGGTTTACCCTTTGCCTCTTTCTTTCCAGAAATAGCAGTGAGCAACTCCTGTGGAGTGGGAGTGATAGTTTTCTCTATCAACTCCTCTGGAGAGCCTCTTAAGGTCCTCACCCTTGCAGGCCTAGTGAGCTCCTGTTTCCTTTTACTGGGAGGCCTGGGGGTACTGGACACAACTCCAAGAGTTTTCAAGTCATTACCAAACGGGACTCTCCCAGGCACTTCACGCTGCACACTAACAGGTATTTTGACAATCATATCATTGTGCTGGATGAGAGCTGGTAACTGTAGAAGCATTTGCACAGGGCATCCAGCTAGCTTGGTGAGGTGCTTGAGTGCCTTAGCAACATCCTCTACCTTGAAAATTGATTCATCCACCACAGTTATGCTGGCTCCAGTGTCTCTGATGGCAGGAGTCTCCTGGCCATTCACAAGAACACTATCTCTATAATACTCTTTAGTATTATCTGGGATGGAATTATAGACATCTACATTCTGTTGTTCCCATGAACCCAGGGACACTAAAGGAACACTAGCTGAGACTCTCATAGGTTCATCAGCCAGTAGGTGAAAGTTTCCACTTGCCATAGGTACTTCTTCCTCTAGGGAGAAGGCTACGGAGACAGTGTGGACCCCTGAACATTTACCCTTACATATGGGATCCCCTTTCACATGGTCAGTTGGCCCACAAACATAACATTTCCCAAATGACTTGATGAATGGGGGTTTGTTCTGATCTCCATCTGGTTTGGGTCCAGATGGTGCACTAGCCTGATTCGGTTTCCCTTGTGGTTTACCCTTATGTTGCTGTTTGTGGCCCTCTTTTGGATTGGAGGTATTAGAATACTCCCTGTTATCTTTCTTTGGCTGCTTTCCCTCTTCCTTCTTCTCAGTTGTGAGTAGCCCTGTTAGCAACCCACAAGTCAGCAGCCTTAGCTAACTTCTTGGGATCTATCTCCTTTGAATCAGCCACATGCTGTCTGAGCTCAGGAGAGCAGGAGAGCAGGTATCATAAATTGACTCCAACATAACAAGCTTCCTCATACCTTCATAAGTGTTTATTCTGTAACCCTTAACCATCTAAGTTTTTCAAACACTCACACAACCAGGTAGCCCAAGAGGTACCATCATGCTTTTTGAGGGTCCTAAACCTCTTAAGGTATTGGGAAGGGGTCTTCCCAAATCTAGCAATTAAAGCTAGCTTCACACACTCATAATCCATCCTATCCACCTCCCCCAACTCCATCACAACATCAGATGCAACAGTGGGTAGCCTAGAGAAGAGCCAGGGAAGTAACTTATTCCCTGTGAGACCTTGAATACCATGGTTATATTCAAAATTTGCCAACCAATCCAAAATATCAAGCTCAGCCTCATACATAGCCACAATTTCTTTAGGCGTAGAGGGTCTCTTAGGACTGGAAGACCTAGAAGACTCTGGGAGAGAACCATTTTCAATAGACAACCTTCTCATTTCTAAGGCATGGTTCATCTCCATTTCTCTGAGCTTAAGTTATTGATGCTTTTGTTCAGTTTGAGCATTTAAACGTTAAAATTCCAATGCAAGCCTCATCTTTTCTAGAGCAATGAATTCAGGACTGAGTGTAGGACCTGTAGGGGTCCCAGTGGACAAAGGTTGAGGTTGCTGAGCAGCTAAGGGAGCAGTGAGGCCTACATTATGAGACACCTCTGCCTCTTCTAACTCATCAATAATAGACACATTATCATCCTGGGTATTTTCCACATTTACTGAGGGGTTAGGTATTTCAGACCCACCCTCCAGATGTTGGTTCTCTAACAACCTTTCAATCAATTCAGACTTTTTGCCATTGTCAGAGAGATTCCTTTCTCTGCACAGATTTTTCAGATAATCCACAGTGTAACTAAGGATGGTCTCCTGACTGTAGCTTTCCATATCAGACATGATTAATATTGTTTTTTAGTGATGTTTAGCCTTGTGGTTAGTTGATCCAAGGTAATAGCAGCACTCTAAGTGTAATCACTATACTTGATCCTCGCCGCTGAACACCAGTGTTAGGCAGAATTATATGCAGTACCATTTGGGAACACCACACAATTAAGGCTACAAGTGACAGTACAAATTCATATTTAGTACAAGCCTGTACTACACAGTAAAGTCGTAGCGATGACTGAGCTGCCAGACCTATCTCAAGAGCAAGTCAGCAGTATTAATAGTTACACAAAGGACAGCAATTACTATGATTCAAACAAACACTGACTCAAGGTTCTGAGTAAAAGAATATACATTTATTTACACATCCATTGTAAAACGTTTCACTAAAGTAAAGCAGTTGAAAAATCACACTCTTAATACACTGCACCGCCCCCAATATATTCTGGACAAGTTAGGCTCAAAATAAAGTGTGAGCAAAATGGCATTCGAACAATTTAAAAAGTGAGGGAAAGAAGAAGTTAGACAAGAATTGAGCAGCACCAACAAGTAAGTAAGCAGGGAAATCTAGAAAAAGGAACTACAGTGAGGAAATCAAATTAAAGGGGCCTGGCCCAAAGTCAATGGACCAAAGTCTTTTTCGTGGTTAAGTCTTTGCCAAGAGTTCAGGACGAAGTTGGTCGGCAGAAAAAATTAGCTTAAAGAATGGAGAAGGAGAAGCCCTCGGATTGGCAAAAGTTTCACACACCTTCACCGCGGCTTGACGAAACCAACAACCGGATTTGAACAGTACCTTAAATGGAGAAGAAGGCTGTAGCTGAGGCGGATGTTCCTGGCAGGTCCTGCAGGCTCACGGTTCCTGAAGTGACTGTCAGACTGAAACAGAGTAGGAAGACTGGTGGGTCCTGCAATGCCCAGGGAAGAAACCAGCAGCAGAGCAAAGCAACAAATAAAAGGTGCGTTCCTTAAAACGCAAGCAGGGTCCGTTCCTCCTAGCTATACGGTTCACTGTAGCTCTGTACAGTAAATTCGACCAGAAAAGGGAGGCCTGGCGAGCAGTTTGGTAAACTGGTAGTTCCCACCAGCTGAAGGGGAGAAGATACCTTGCAGATCTTCACTGTTGTTGGAGTATGAAGATTCGGACTTGCAGCAGGGCTTCACCGGGAGGTTCAGTCATGGTAGGGATCCTCGTCTATCAGTTCCTCTTCGGTTCTCTCGTTCCAGTGGCGACTCTGCCTTTCCAGCCCCAGAGACCTGCATTTTATGCAGTTTGCCTCCATTCACACAACCTGGCTGTCAATCACACAGCAAGGTGGTTGTCCCGCCGGGAGAGTCACCACAGCCAATCAGATCAGAGTGTGACATGGGTCTCCAAGGAGACCCTTGCAGGGAGTCCTAAACCCCTCCCTCACATCCTGTCCGCCCAGATATACAGGCGCCTAAGGAGGGCTTCTGTGCAGAAGCTCGCAAAAGGACAGTGAACAAAGGAACCAAACCTGGTTTGGCGCGCAGAGTAAAACACAAGAAAGACTTATACAAAAAGAAATGGTGACTAAACCCAGCTGGAACCGTATAAAAACGGCTTTAAGTTCAAGGATACCAAGATTGCCTAAAACAATACCAAGGTTATTTAAGATAACCACGGTAGGAAAAATAGGGTAGTTACCACTGCCACCAGCCAAGTCTTAATGAAAAGGGAGCGAAACAGTGCCCCAAGAGAAACAGACAAAAAAGGATAAGTATTAACCCTTTCCAGCACTCTATTTAAGATAGTTTGTACTGGGTCTATGAGTTTTCAAGGAGACTAATAAAGTCAATGGCAACTTTACATGTTCTGGGAGACAGTAGTCAGTCCCAGAAAATGGAGTCGGAGTTGGGAAGTCAAAAAGAAAACCCTGTGTTACTGCACTGAAGGTGCTGTGTAACACACAGTAAAAAGATGATGCCTATGGAGTAGGTGAGGCTCCACAGTCTATGAACACAAGAAAATGTTAAATACACACAGCAAAACACATGTAAGAGTGGTGAAGAGGGAAAATCGAGACCAAACCCATGCCCCCTCACCCCAAGCGCATATATAGAAGAACAGCAGGAAGAACAAGGAGCGCACTTATCATTTGAACCAGGCCCCAGCGCACCCATGGGTGACAAATATGCTGAAACACACCCACTTCACCAACAGTGCAACTTCCATGCTACATTAGAATCAATGCTGCAATATCAGAATCTACAAACATAAAAATCCCTGTTTAAAGGCTTGCAAATGCCTATATGAATTAACATGGTCTAAATGCACAGTGTAAAGCCATGTTTCAGGAAAATTACAGCCAAGTTCTTTTCCCTCACTGAACACTGGCTGCAGAAGCCTTCAGCAAAACATCCGACCTGCCAAGGCCGCACATTCAAGATAAGATTGCTTTCTGCAGACAGACATTTTTGAATTATCCACAAATGCGAATAAATCACGGCAACCCAGTGTGCTTTTTTTTCTTTCCGGGAAAGAAAGAAATTTTCTCAAGGACTCGCACAACATTTGAAACATAAATTGTAACAAGAATGGCGCAGCCCAGCGCCCAGAGCCCAGGTGCGAACTGCTTGTTCAGCTAAAAAGTTATGGGAACAAGGTCATATTGCAACAAGGTAGAATTAGATAATGGGGGCTGGCACAGCTAAATCAACCCACTGACGCAGAAAGGCTAACACCCAATTGTCAAGTTCTCTATAAGGGCTACATAGGTAACCTATCACTTAGCAGCCAATAGCAGGAGGAGATAGGTTTCTGGGAGCTGATCCAATTCTGTGAGGTCAGCCTGCAGTGTGATTACAAAGCTGGCTTGCAAGCCAGCCCCGGGGGAGACGGCGCCTGAACTCGCGATGTGCACGATGCTCTGTGTTTTTTTTTTCTTTTTTGCTGCCCAGAAATAAATGCAGTTTGAAACATGCTGCTGCCTGCTTGGGACTCTGTTGCATTTCTGGGGGCCATATGGGAGGTGTTGGGGCCTCCCATAGCTGGTGAGGGTATGGCTGCTGGCCCCCCACTGCCCTGGGGGGGGCGGTCCAGCTTCTCCCCAACAAGTTGATGCCCTCTGTGAGGCTCATTGCTCATTGTAACATGGGTGAATGAGCACTGCCTGCGCAAGCCCTGCGTTGAACTGAACTCCCTGCCGCCGACTCAAGGAAGCTGTGGGACCCTCGCCTGCACCTGAAGACCACCGGAAAATGCGTAACCGGCTAAAGGCTTCGGGGGCCACTTGGAAATACCCCGCTTGAGGGCAGGTGAGAGCCCTGCAGGAGAAGGGGTCAGGTGAAGCGCCTTGAGGGGGTGTCCAGCAGCGGAGCAAGTGCCAGTGCAGCATAGGAAATAGTAAGTCAACCAGCAACATGGGCTTTGAGGGGGGGAAATGTTTAAAGTATTATGATGCATTGTTGATCAGTATGTTGCAGAAATGTTAAGTTCTTTTGTTTGGGTAGAAACTGAGGGAGGGATTGTAAATTGGGTGGTGGGTGATTGTACATTGTCGCAAAATTCAGCGCATTGGTGGTGATCGGCACGTGAATTGTAGTTGGGACTGGGGCGGTGGCAGTGGTCCCTTCTTGTGTTTTTGAGCCTATTGGGTGGGGTAGTGACTCCCTACATATAGAACAGGAGTGCCGCGCTGATTGGTCTAGATGGTGATTTCATGTACGGGATCTGGATTTCCTATGAATTGACGTTATAGATCAATGAGTAGATGAGGTTCCCTGCTAATTGAGCGTTTTAGTTCAGTGAGTGGATGATAGTTGGCTGGTTAAGGTCCCCTGGTGAGGAGCGTATCACACGTTAGGCGACGCAGCGTGTGCAGTCCAATTATAAGAGTTTTATTGTGGTTTACCTTGTTCCAGTTGAGACAGGAAGACAGCTGTGGGGATTGTGGGGTTTTATTTTGGGATTTTTGTGGGGTTAGGAGAAATGAGTTATTGTTCTGTGTATGCACATTTGTCTGTTCATTTGCACTGTGTTTTTAGTTTGGTGACGTCACCTTCAGATTGATGCATAGGACACAGAGTTTTGATGGTGAAGAGATAGTGGTGTGGTTTTGGATTTGGAGAATAGGTGACCCAGAGGCGGTGTGTGGAAGACACATGCGCAAGATTGTGGGGGTGTGCCGGAGAAGGCAATGGTTTGGTGAAGATGGGCTGCACGTGGAGTGCACTGGCTAAGGTGCGGAGCCAAGAAGGCTCACAGAAGTTAAAAAATGTTCAATTATCTTCTAACTTTTGCTCCCTGAACAGCGGACTATCGAAATTTTCGAATTGAATAGAGGTAAAATGTATCACACAATACAGAAATGACTCCCCTTCACCTGTTGTGTAGCACACAGCTCCCATGCCGAAATAAGTCAGTAAAACATAGTGTGCAAAGATTCAAAAGTACTGAAGGTAAATTAAAAAAGACCATGGCTGCTCATAGGCGGCTTCTCCAGAAGCGTGCAGCAATCGCTAATGACACACATACACAGCACTTACACGGGAATAGCTTTAAAAGCACATGGCTACAGTTGAACTGTGTGCACGAAGGAAAGGGAAGATGCGAGGGGTCAGCTCATGCTGAACCAGCACGAGCAGAGGGAAGAGGGGACTCACCCTTCTGAACCTCCGTGAGTGTAATATTAGATGACACAGATGGTAAGCAAGTAATGCATTGCATGAGAGAACTGAAAACAGCAGGACAGTTAAACACCACACACACATACACCAATCACAATACATGTACAGACACAACAAATGACAGCACCACTACCCCAGCACTGACTAGAATCACAACACAGGGGCACTGCACAGCAGCCAGCACCCATACAGAACACTGACACAATAGCAATGGTACCGGTTACATGACTTGGTGGGGTCTTCCTGATGGGGAACAAACCTTTCAAAGGACATAGATTGACATTATACCGCTAATAGGACAGCCCAAGACAAACTTGATTTGACTCACTCTGCCACACACACTCATGCTCCACCTCCCCGACAGAGCGGGCGAGACGCGCGCCGACACACATACTCACGCACACTCAATAATGCAGAGGACAATTGCATAGGGGTGGTGATAGGTATCAAAACATTTTCTTTTCTGGGTGACAGTGGGGCGACTAGACCATGCATTAGGGAAGAGACATTTGTGATATCATGAGCGATGTGGACATGACCACCTTATTAACAGAGAAATCCATAACTTGTTAAACACCAGGCATACACATGTTGAAAGTAAGGAAGATTGTTTAAGGATAATGGGGGTACACGGTACAGAGGGGGGTGCATAATGATAGCGCATCACAAGAGAGTACATTTAGCTACATTTTGAGCACACATCTTTCAGTGAGGAGACTGGGCTCATGAATACACGATTAACACAGAACAATTAAATGAGACACACAAGGTGGAAGAAGGTGCACTTGAGGGGGGAGGCCTACATTTCATTGACAGTTCACCACACGAGGAGAGAAATAGGGGTAAAGGGTGGATGATCCATGTTCCCAACAGAATTAATTTGGCGACAAAATAACAGTGCAAGTGGTGATGCCACTAGCGCTTTTGAAAATAGCACTGGCACAAATGCATTAGCCAACACACATAGGGAAAGAGGTCATTGCTGCACGAACTGGAGAATTATGGTTGTATTAAAATTTGAGAGCAGATAATGGGGGGATAAATATATTGTTTAAATGTAACAGTAATTAAAGTAGTGGAGTAATAAAATACTAGACTAAATGAGTAATTAACAGAGTAGGTAGGGTTTAAAAAGTGGACATGGGGTGGGATAGAGAGAATGGGAGTAAATTGTGACGGTTGGGTTTGAAAGAAAAGAGGAAGTAAATAAATAAATAAATAAATACAAAGAGGGGGGAGAGACAGGTAGCGAATAATTGGTAGCGGATTTCATTAGTACCAGCTTAAAGTGCCTGCAGTTCGCTGCGAGGCACACCCTGAGAAGTGAGAGAGGAGCCATAGAAAAAAAAAAGATTTAAAAACCCTGCGATTATCTTAACTAAGTAACATGGTGCACTTAATTTAGAAACACAGCCACCCTATATGACAAATTTACCACCCTGATGTTTCCCTATTTAGCTTGTCAGTGCCTGATGCCCCACGGGACAAAGGCACGCACTATAAATAGCTTACAACAAAAGCACAGTAAATATAAAGATCCAAAGGCCCATTTGTACACTAGCACCTAAATTGCGTATATATGATCCGAGTGTGCAATGAGTATCTTCACATAAATTAAGTGACTACCCATTTTCTGGGTACATTTCGAATTGTGTAACAATTTACAGTCAGACCGCCATTGAACGCACCAGGTGGTGACAGGATGGTGCATAGGTGTACCATTGGCTCCTCCCACTAGGACACTGAATAGTGTGAGAGTAGTGCAGAGAGGTTAGGTCAAGAAATTGAAGAATATGTAAATTCTCAGGTCTCAAGCGCTTCCATTTCATTTCTCGCCAGATATAAAGGACCCAGGGCAGGCCGGAAGACAACGGACAACCAACACCCAATGGCTATGGACTACAGTGGGACATTTTCCCCTCCTGACAGACTTTGTTAGAAGCGTAAGGCGTCAAGCCCTATAAAGCGGTGGCCACCCTGGCAACGAGGGAGCAACGATCAACAGGGCCAACGCAAGAGATTTTCATGAACTGCAAAATAGCACGAACACTCCCGAGTTAGGGAAACATGGCCATCCTATGGTCCAACGCACACTAGCAACTAGAATAGGGACCGACACACGCATTTCCAAAGTTTAATTGAGTTTCATATTACATTTTGTGCACCTACAGCTGTAACACTGTTTTGTTTCTTCTCTTTTCCCCGCACATGCAGGTTGTTGCGTATGTATGCTGTTAGAAATGTGTAGGAAATTTCCTTAATGTTATCTTCCATTAGAAATTGTGAGGCCTACTGATTAAAACATCGTGAAGCATTCCCCACTCAATTGCCCACCCTATCAAGAACCTCAGACCCCTTAGAGCATGTTTCCCTGAAGTATATTTCCTTGCTTCCATTGAATAAACAGCCCAAGATTTTCCCTACCCATATTGAGAAATTTTGAAAACACGAAATGTCCAGGGGGAGGTTTTGATTTTTGCCCTTAGTGATTGTTTAGTTCGCGGAGCTTGAGGTTACTAACAAGCAGCGTAAGTGGTTATGGGCACGCAAATAAGGACTTTTACCTTCACGATGGGACTATTAATGATGAACGAAATAATGGGGGTGGTACTTTGAAAATTATATGTAATAGTGAGCATTACCGCTGTATCCCCTGCTAACATTCCCTTACCTAAGCCGGAAGAGTTACGGCGTCAGTGGGTAAGGAAAAGCTGCTGCTAAAGTAAAGAGAGTTAAGGGCAGACACAAAGGGAGTAAAACATACACATAACACACATAGCAGAAGTGACCAACAACATGCACACATGTACAAAATTGGTAGGGACACCACTGGAGAGAGCTGTCCTGACTGTTCTTTAACATATGCCAGAAGAGAATTGATTACAACAGAAATTACTCAGCAGAGCACGACGCCCATGTATCCCAAGGTGCAAAGAAGATTGCAAGGGAAGACAGCAACATTGAGATTGAAAAATAAATAAATAAATAAATAAATAAATAATAAAAGAAGAAAGAAAAACAAAAAGAGAGAAGAAAAAAATAAAATAAAAGAGACAAAAAATATGATAAGTGCCTAACGGAGTGAGACAAAAGAGCAAAGATGGTCACTTGGGTGGAGAATGAAGAAGGACGTATACTGTTAAGGTACCGACGTTATGTTATCAGCACAACAGTGACAAGAAGTGGACAATCATTCTGGATGCAAGAAGGTTGAGAGAAGTTGCGAGATGAGAGCAGGAACATCACTGCTTATGGACTACTATTGAGCACATGCATCCAAAGATCAAGAGAAACTACCACTGAATTGGGGAGGAGAGTGTTCATTGGTGCGCATCAGCATGCCCTTGTTGGTGATGACCAAGGAAGATGTGAAGAGTGACACATTCACCAAGATGGAAAACAACGGAAGAAGAGAAACAGACAGAGAAGTAAAAAGAGGGGGGAATTACTTCTCGCGCGAGACAAAAGAATAATTGGTTGAAGTACCAGCATACTAAAGAATGGTCAGCAAAAATGCATCTGAAAAGAGAAAGCAAAGAACTAGCTAGTGCTTGCATGGTAATGGAGGACATCATGACTGCCTGGTTGATTGAAGGTGATAACGGAAGGACTAGTACCGAGCACAGCATCATTGTGCAAGATAGAGATACATTGTAAGGTGTAAGAGAACAACAGAAGAAGACATCGGAATGCAAATAAGAGACATGGTGAAAGGAAGAGCCGGACTAAGATAGCGGTGTGCAACATGGTTCCAGCAGTAATAAAGGTGTCCACTCCCTGTGATCAGAGGAAGTACGAAGGGAAGTGAGTGTGGTGGAACACAGAAGGAGAACACTCCTATATGTACTGTTCATCAACAACAATGCAGAAAATTATGGACACTTCAAGGAATTGACAAAGATATGCAGACCGGAAGGAGGTGAATGTTGCTTGGTGGTGTGGTCGACAAAGTCGACCAGAGGGGGGACTGAAGAGGGAAAATCGAGACCAAACCCATGCCCCCTCACCCCAAGTGCATATATAGAAGAACAGCAGGAAGAACAAGGAGCGCACTTATCATTTGAACCAGGCCCCAGCGCACCCATGGGTGACAAATATGCTGAAACACACCCACTTCACCAACAGTGCAACTTCCATGCTACATTAGAATCAATGCTGCAATATCAGAATCTACAAACATAAAAATCCCTGTTTAAAGGCTTGCAAATGCCTATATGAATTAACATGGTCTAAATGCACAGTGTAAAGCCATGTTTCAGGAAAATTACAGCCAAGTTCATTTCCCTCACTGAACACTGGCTGCAGAAGCCTTCAGCAAAACATCCGACCTGCCAAGGCCGCACATTCAAGATAAGATTGCTTTCTGCAGACAGACATTTTTGAATTATCCACAAATGCGAATAAATCACGGCAACCCAGTGTGCTTTTTTTTCTTTCCGGGAAAGAAAGACATTTTCTCAAAGACTCGCACAACATTTGAAACATAAATTGTAACAAGAATGGCGCAGCCCAGCGCCCAGAGCCCAGGTGCGAACTGCTTGTTCAGCTAAAAAGTTATGGGAACAAGGTCATATTGCAACAAGGTAGAATTAGATAATGGGGGCTGGCACATCTAAATCAACCCACTGACGCAGAAAGGCTAACACCCAATTGTCAAGTTCTCTATAAGGGCTACCTAGGTAACCTATCACTTAGCAGCCAATAGCAGGAGGAGATAGGTTTCTGGGAGCTGATCCAATTCTGTGAGGTCAGCCTGCAGTGTGATTACAAAGCTGGCTTGCAAGCCAGCCCCGGGGGAGACGGCGCCTGAACTCGCGATGTGCACGATGCTCTGTGTTTTTTTTTTTCTTTTTTGCTGCCCAGAAATAAATGCAGTTTGAAACATGCTGCTGCCTGCTTGGGACTCTGTTGCATTTCTGGGGGCCATATGGGAGGTGTTGGGGCCTCCCATAGCTGGTGAGGGTATGGCTGCTGGCCCCCCACTGCCCTGGGTGGGGGCAGCTTCTCCCCAACAGTGGGAAGAAAAGGCTGACACTCTTACCATGTGAAAAAAATAAATCCTAGAAATCCAGCAAAGCTGCTGAGGGACTCAGTAGGTAAGGGAAATTAGCCCTTCTGGAGAATTCTCCCTAACAAGGGGAACATATCCTTGTAGCCGTAGATGAATACTCTCACTTCCCTGAGCTACCAATAGTGCCATCCACCTCTGCATATTACACCATTCCCACCCTTGACAGGACGTTCACTGCGTATGGCATACCATGCGTCCTGATATCGGACAATGGTCCTTCTTTCACAGGACAGGACATCAAAGCCGTTTCTGAATATATGGGTTTCGTCCATCGCCGCATCACCCTGCTGTGGCCGCAAACGAGCGGCACAGTGGAACGCTTTATGAAGAATGTAAAGAGGAGCGTACAAATCGGCAGTCTGACCAGAGAACCGATAAACTGCTGTACCAGTTACTGCGAGACCCGCGAAATACCCCACACAGCACCACAGGGAAGACACCTTTTGAAGTAATGTTCGCCGGAACACAACAACTCGACTGGCCCACACAACCAGCCTGAATGAACATTTTGAAGGAGATGCTGAAATGTGAGAGAAGGACTCAAAACGCAAGGAAAAAATGAAACAGCAAGCAGATGGAGACAGGAGGGCTCGACCGAGCACCCTACAACCTGGAGACGCAGTCATTGTGCGTCAACCACAAGGCAGGGAGGCAATGGCTGTATTCGACAAAGAGCCCCTAACGGTGATGCATGTAAAAGGCACACGCATCACAGCTGAGACGCATGCCAGGCACTATCTCGGACATCACCCTCAATTCAGATGGCACCGCTGCCGGGTGGGGCTCATCGTATGAAGGAGATGGGGAGGACTCTTGCGAAGAGCGAACCCAGTCTGGTCCAGAAGACAAGGGAAACCTTATACCTGTGAGACTTACGAGCAGACCTCAGCTAGCTCGCAATCAACCTCAACGGTTAATTGAGGAGATGAACTAGAGACATCATTTTGTTTAGTATCGGGGTGGGGGGTGATGTTTATACACTGTTAGTGCTCCCTTGTCAAGTGCCAGGGAACAGGGAGTTGCGGGAAGGGGGTCTGGAGGCAGGAGGAAGTGGGCAGTTGTTATGGAGAGTTGATAGAATAAAGACGTGTTTGCTTCATCATCTTGAGTCCGTCTCCTCCCTCAAGTAATTGGTTGAGTGAGACTGTGTGGGGCGCCTCAGGCAAGGCAACGTCGAAGAACATTACGCTATTCGTTGTTGAACTTGCGTGAACATAGAGCTTTTGCAAGCAGACATTCAGTTGATTAATTAATTAATTTATATTTTACATTGCGCTTAATACGACCCTGTGTTGCTCTGCATTGTCTTGTTTCCTTACAAGACAAACACGTTGTCCATGAGCTATCCTCCCGGCAGTATGTCATACAGTCATACCTGCCTGCATTTGAAAATCAAAAACCCTGAGATGTATGCCACGGCCATATCTACACAAGACCAGCCAATTTCACAAGGATCTGCCCCAGTGGCGGCTGCTATCATAGGGCGGCAGGGCGGCGCCCCCCCACTGTGACTCGGACCGATGTTCAGAATAATAAAGCAGAATAAAGATTCAGAACAAGTTCTTCTGAATCTTTGCATTTGCCAGCAGTGCGTGTGTGCTGTGGCAGTAATACATTGTTCAACTTGTTGTCCTATCACTGGCGGGCTGCCACAGCGGGGCACGTCCCGTTTTACTCTGCTTTTCCCCTATAGTAAAGAGTGTGGAGCTCGTAGCTCCACGCACTCTACGTAACCCATTTTATTATGAGGCTGGCGGGGCGCTTCAGGGGTGGCCCTGCCAGTAAAATATGTGCGCAAACAGCGCACCGAAGATTCCCTCCCTGCATAGATACAGTAATGTCATTGGCTGTTTGCCAGCCAATGACAATACTGTATCTATGCAGAGGTGATGTTCGGAATCATCGCCGAGACGAGCTGAGCTGCCCTGCCCAGCCCAGCCCAGCCAAGACGGCCATTGCCAGAGAAGATTGCCGGTAAGTAACCATCAGTTCTGACCATTGGGGCCATGTAACACGGCCCCAACAGTCAGCACTGAAAGATGTGCAGGCTACGCGTCTTTCAGTGCTGACTTTTGGGGCAGTGTAGGCAACTTGGGGCCCCTGGCCCAAGGCCTCCACTACCTGGGATGTGGGCCACATCCCAGGTAGCGGGGACCTTCATTGGCCACAGACCGTAGGTAAAGTAAGGTTCAGGCGCGCACCGCTTACTTTGAAAGTAAGCGGTACGCTCCTGGGCCAAAAGAAGTGAGCCACAGGATTCGTTTTGTTGGCCCTTCACAGCTGTTACTTAGCTTCTGCCTCTGCGTTGTTTGTAAGTCCATCTGTCACATTTTGGGGCGGGTAATGAGGAAACTGTTGTTGTTCGTAAGTGTTAAATAAACATATTAACAGTAAAATGTTTAATCAGAGGCCTCGATGGCCTCTGATTTGCCCAGGAAGCAGAGAAGCCCAGTTAAAATTAGATTTTGATAAAAAGCCATTCGCCGTCTATACTGGCGGTTTAGAAGACTGTGCGGCTTTCCCTGGAGCTCGTTAAAATTAGGGAAATGAACATCCAGGCTGTTTGCCAGCAGTAATCGCTCATTGCAGTGCCATGTTACGTCCGAAGTAGAAAGCCAAACGTCATTGGGCATTTACGCCAACTCATGGCCCTCAATGGGCCTCATTACGACCCTGGCGCTAAGTGACAAACGATGGCGGTAAATGCTTACCGCCATCGTTTTCCGCCAGGTCCGATCATGACTCCTGACCGTAAACTACGATGCCAATAGCGGCATCGTAGTTAACGCTGCCGCTAACTGCGCTAAGGGTGCGCGCACGCGACCGCCCACACCGTACTTAGCGCCATGGCGGAAAGGCACGCAAATGCCGACCCAAGCGGACATGCACCTAACGCCATCACCGAGGCCGCAAAGTACCTTACCGCCATGGTGCAAATAACGCCATCGCGAACCAACCGTAAAGGGCCAATTCAAGTGAATGCAGCTGCCACAGGTGCACAGAAACAGCACAGGTGAAGGCAATACAGACTCAGGGGAGTACAAAAAGAGCACACCCCACCCCTACCCACACCCAGTCACACTCCACAATGATGCCAATACGACTAGCAATGTTGGGGCTGGAGGACCTGATAGCAATGCATGTGCTACTACAACAGCAACAACAACAACAACAACAGGCAGCACAGAGGAGACGCAGGAGGAGAAGGAGGGCAAGGCAGGCCCAGCAAGCCCCACCAGCACAGCCAGTGCCACCACGCAGGCAGCCCCCAATCCCACGCATCAGAGCCAATCCAAACAACCTCACAGCTGAGCAGATCCACACCCTGTACCGTTTGGACCGGGACACCATCACCGCCATCGTAGACATGATACACGACGACATCGTCAGCATGATAGAAAGTCCAACCGCCATCCCCCCCCTACTGAAGGTAGTGGCTGTACTCCACTTCCTGGCCACAGGCACCTACCAGCACACAGTGGGGCACCTGCATGGCATTTCACAACCATTATTCTCACGAACACTCATCCAAGTGCTCGATGCCCTCCTCAAGCACACAGACGACCACATCTCATTACCACGGACTGCCCAGGAGATTGCAAACACCAAAGTGGGTTTCCATGCACTAGCCAGCATACCCGGTTGCATTGGTGCCATCGACTGCACCCATGTGGAATTGGTGGTTCCACGTGCCATGGAGGTACCGTACCGCAACCGGAAACAGTTCCACTCTATCAACGTGCAAATGGTCTGTGACTCCAACAAGATCATCACACATTGTTGTGCCCGATTCCCCGGATCAACCCATGATTCCATGATCCTGAGGAACTCCACAATACCACGCTACATGGAGCGACATGCAGGCCCAAGATCCTGGCTACTCGGTGAGTGCTATGTCATGGAAGTGGGCATGGGAATGACGTACCAGTGCATACTCCACCTGGCAGAAAGGGGGGGGGGGATGATGCATACTCCACCTGGCAGAAAGGGGGGGGGGGGATGATGCATACTCCACCTGGCAGAAAGGGGGGGGGGGGTGATGCATACTCCACCTGGCAGAAAGGGGGGGGGATGATGCATACTCCACCTGGCAGAAAGGGGGGGGGGATGATGCATACTCCACCTGGCAGAAAGGGGGGGGGGATGATGCATACTCCACCTGGCAGAAAGGGGGGGGGGATGATGCATACTCCACCTGGCAGAAAGGGGGGGGGGATGATGCATACTCCACCTGGCAGAAAGGGGGGGGGATGATGCATACTCCACCTGGCAGAAAGGGGGGGGGGGATGATGCATACTCCACCTGGCAGAAAGGGGGGGGGGGGATGATGCATACTCCACCTGGCAGAAAGGGGGGGGGGATGATGCATACTCCACCTGGCAGAAAGGGGGGGGGGGATGATGCATACTCCACCTGGCAGAAAGGGGGGGGGGATGATGCATACTCCACCTGGCAGAAAGGGGGGGGGGATGATGCATACTCCACTGGCCTGTGAGTAACACAGAGAACGGATACAGAGGAAGGGCACTCACAATGCACAAAACCCCTCTGCATACATAGGGTGATGGCATGCAAAACAGGCCATGGCAGCAATGAGCATATACTGGTTGCATAGTGTGAATCAATTAGTGCATGTAGAAGTGAGCCAAGGTAACAGTTCCATGCCAGCCATGGTGGAACATCATGTCCCTGATCAGACAACATGACTGACACATACATTCTCGCCTACATACAGGTGATGCAGCCTACCCCCTGAAGAGGTGGCTCCTCACGCCAGTCCGGAACCCGCAGAACCAGCACGAGGAGGACTTCAACCGTGCACATACACGTACTCGTGTGGTCATAGAGCAGACATTCGGCCTCCTGAAGGCACGGTTCCGAAGCCTCAGCAGGTCTGGTGGGGCACTCCTGTATGGCCATGAGAAGGTGGCAAAGATCGTCATGGCATGTGTCATGCTGCACAATATGTGCGTCAGACGGAATGTGCCCCTGCCCCCTGACGCAGAACTGCAACCACCTGACGATGAGGATGAGGATGAGGAGGGTGCAGATGGGGCGCCACCACATGGAGGAGGCGATGTACAGGAGGGGCGTGCCATGCGCCAAAGTATCATCAACCACTGCTTCTAGCACACACGGCTGGTGTTCATCGCATGGAGACTGCACTTGGGGCACTGTGTGTCTCTGAGGCATGCACACTGTGGACTGTACACCAATAAAGCACACATACGCAATGAAAATGTCCACACATTTCCTTTTTTTGAAAGAAAAAAGTGTATTGGAACCATGAACTGTCGTGTCACACCCCCTCCCCCCTCCCCCCTGCACACCCCAACACACCCCCTCCCACCTCCCACCTCCCCCCTGCACACCCCAACACACCCCCTCCCACCTCCCACCTCCCCCCTGCACACCCCAACACACCCCCTCCCACCTCCCCCCTCCCCCCTGCACACCCCAACACACCCCAAGTAGCTGTCAACAGATGCCTGTGACAGTGTCCACAGGCCGTCACAAGCCCCCTCTCCCGGCACCCGGGGCACCCCTGGCTGTGGAGCGCAGGTTGCGTCCGGAACGGCGCACGGGGCTGCTCTGCGCAGAACTGGCAGTGGAGGATGTCCCTGGCTGCTCCTGTGCATGCACGTCCTGTCGTGTGTGGGTGAGGCCAATGACCGCACGACGCAAGGCCGCATGTTCTGCACAGATGTCCCTGGACATGGCCTGCATGGCATCCCTGAGGGTGGCTGTGCTCTGCGCCACTTCCGCCCTTAGTGTCTCCGTGGCCTGTTCAATGCTACACCTAGCCCCCACACATTCCGCTGCATGCTCATCCAGCATTGCGGACAGTTGATGCTGCCGTTGAGTGATGTCCTCGAGGGACGGCTGGCCGTGCTGGCCCATGGCCAGTGCAGGTGGAGTGATGGAGGGGCTGGTCCCCTCCTGTGGAGTGTGGACAGGGCATGGGGTGGAAGGCCACTCCTCTGCCTCAGTGTGCCCCTGTGTGTCGCCCTCATGGGGGCTGGCGTCTGAGAAACAGGGGGAATGTAGTTGGTCAGTGGGGCTTCTGACCTCCTGCTCCATGTCCGAGTCAGAACATGCAGCTGTTGCAGCTGTCTCCCCGATGTTGCTGCTGGCCGCTGACCCCCTGCCTTCTGTGGCAGGCAATGTCGGTGGAGGTGGAGCAGCAGCTGCTGGCCTGCTGCCAACAGGGGTGCTTGCCGGTGGGACCTCCGGTATGCCTGCAGTGGGACCTGCTTGTCGTGGGGTCTGCCTCACTGCAGCTGAGGTTGAGGGTGCAGGGAGGTTGTTGGTGGACTTCGCCCTCTTCGGCGCAGGGGTCTCCTGGTCCTCTGGGTGTGATTCTGTGCCTGTGGTGGAGCAAAGGTGGGAGGGCGTTATTGATGGGTATACGGACTTTTGAATGACAATGGTTGACATTATTTTGGCCAGTGGATGAGGCAGATTTCAGGCAGTGCCATGCAGGTTGTCTCCTTTTGGTGTGGCATGTGGATGCAGGTATGCGGGTGCCAGCAGTGTATGCAGGGTGGTGCTCGCATGTGGCTATGGGCAGTATTGATTTGTGTTGCATTTACACTCTAGGGCAACCTTGTGCTACACATGATTGGACTGCTGTGTCTTGTATGAGGCACCTACCTTCATCGCCTGATGTCGGGGCTCCCCTTTCCATCTCTCCAACGCCTTCGATGGATTCCATGCCGATGGTGGCAGCACAGATCTCCTCCCACGGTTGGAGTTTCAGGGGGGATTCTGACCCTCCACCGGTTCCCTGGGCAAGGTTGCGGTTTGCCGAGATGACGGCTCTGACCCGTATGCGCAGGTCATCCCAGCGTTTCCGGCACTGCTGTGGGGTGCGGGGTACGGTCCCCACCGCGCTGACGCGCTCAGCCACCAGGGCCCAGATGGCCTTCTTCTTCCCGATTGCTGTCCGGCTCATTTCAGGGGAGAAAACAACACCTGCGTTGTCCTGCAGGGTCTCCGCTAGCATGCAGAGTTCCTCCCGGCTGAATCGCTCCTGGCGCAGGCGGTCACAGGCCTTTTTCACGCATTTCGGCATTTTCGGGAACTTGGGTGGGTGGGTGTTTTGTCGGGACAGGTGTCAGGGTTGGGTCTGGTGTTGTTTGGTAGGATGGCGATGGATTGTGTTTTTAAAGATGGCCGACAGGCTGCTTCCCGTTCCGGCGCGATGACGCTATTTCCGGTTTGGCCTTTTACGGCCACCGTAAATTACGGTGGCCGTAAATTACGCTGGCCGTAAATTACGGTGGCCGCTACTTACGCTGGCGGATGGGCACCTTGCTCGCTTAGCGATGGCGGTAGGGGCCTTTTCCGCCATGGCGTTATTTGCATTACCGCCATGGCGTAATGCTCGTGCGCGATGGGTCGTGATGTGGCGCTCTTTACGCCATCGTCCCACGGCGTAAACGCTCATTACGCCATGGCGTTAATGACGGGCGCTTACCGCCAGGGTCGTAATGAGGCCCAATGACATTTTCATTTGAACTCCCTAAAACCCCACCCCACGTTTGCATGGCCCTTTCCAAAAACATTTGTTGATGTTGTGTTATTTAAAATAGGATAAATCTACATACATGCTCAATGCGCATTTCCCGCAGCTTGTCATTGTCTCTGTAGGTGTCATTGTGTACACTGAGCCAGGGACTCCCGTAACAGGAATAGGACGCAGGCGTTAATGTGTCACCACAGTACGGTTTCCATGGCGGTTGGGATTACAACAACAGAGTATTAGGCTTTTAACAAATGGGACAATTGATGGCAAATCTTAGTGCCCCTGGATATGCACTCATTACATGAGGTAATGCTCGTGGTCCCATGTGTCAGCAAAAAACTGAAATCCAAATGTATCCCTGAAAAGAGAATTTATCAGGCCTGGCTTCTCACATCCTAGGTAGTGGTGGGGGGCTTGGGTCCTTTGGGCCTACTAAACACGCTGGCCTGATGAGGTGGAGCTGTCTGTAGGGTGGTATTAAGCAATTAGTTGCCCTTTGTTAAGTAGGGTCAGCCCAGAGTAATGCGAGGGCTAGCAATCTATAGGGGAGCTTAATGTAAACTTATACACGAGAACTGTGTTGTCAGTGCCCAGGTTAAAAGCAGAGGGCAAGGGCAGTAGATGTAATAATAACGTGCAGCTGTGATTGTCGCTGGCTGGTTAATTAGTAAGCCTGTACATGGTCGGGTGTGCCCCTGATTGGTGTGAGTAAGGAAAACCAGTGCTGGGTCAGGTGATCAGTGGCTTATGAGCTGTATCTCGGCTGGGGGAGCTAATTTGGGCCTTGGGCCACAGATCGTAAAAGCCCAGGCGTGCACCGCTTACATTGAAAGTAACCACACTTGCACATGGCAATTCATTCCTTTTGTGACACTGTTTCAATATGACCCATGGTGGAGTTTTTTTGATAAAATGTGGTGCAAATTGTGCATTAAAAAAATATTTACTCAGCAACACTGGTCAAAACTAGTAGCTGCAGCCTGCATGGTAAGTTACTTATCATCAACCTGCTTGAGTCACAATGGCCAAAGAAGTGACCCTCTTTGATAAAAAAAACGGACCTGCGCCAGCATTTTGGGTTTTTGTTTGAACCATGGGTCAAAGTGATGGCCTGAAGGGCTGCAGCAAATTAATTTTGTAATGTGAGCTCCGCAAAGCGCACATTTAAAGCCCCAGAACGGAAAATTATAGAAAATAATCTATTGCAGCGTTATACTGATGACTGGCACATGGTGGCAGTTGCTGGTAGTTTCTTTACACATTGCATTGAGAATATTCTGGTGCAACTTCAATGTTGCAAGCAGTTAACTCTCTCCGTCATGTCTGAAACCATTTTAATACAGCTCTGAGCCTATGTTGTCTTTTCTCAGATCAGATTCTCGCTTTCTCTTTACAGACCATTGAAAACATCTTGCATGATCAAATCCAACCAGTCCAGGGTAATTGGGAAACTAAAAACATCAGACTTCAACCTCCACAGTGCACCTTCCGGGATTTGGTTTTCCGATAGCCTGCAAAGGAGTTCATTGCAGTGACCATTCTCCAGAATGACAAGGCAGGTGAGCTAGCATGAGTCTTTTGTAGGGCTAGGTGCTCCGGGCACTCAAACTCTGTTTGGGTTCATCTTTAGTAAAGAAGGTACGAAGCTATTTTGTTTAAAAAAGGTTTGTGGGGATCAGATGTCATATTTTGGTAGGTTTGGACAGTAAATGCAAGGTATGGCTTGAGATAAGCAGTCAGTAAAAGAACAGGGACATTACCCACTGCAATCTTTATTCGGGGGTAGGTCCCCCGACACCTCCGTTGGGTGGTGTGGGCTTGCGCGCTGTGCACGCTCGCTCAAAGAGTCACCCTGGGAAATGTACGCCCCACCAGCTTTCAAACTCACCAGCCGCCACTGCTCCGCACACATGCGCTGCCCACATGTCAAAAAGGTAAACTATATTGATTGTGTGAGTGGCTATGTGCACCAAACTGGACCAAATGAAACTGTGCATATGTTTTGAATCCTGTTTGACTACTGAGGATAGTTTGTAATACGTGGATTATGCAGGTCGTTTTTCTTTTAGCAAGTTGTTGCTTGTGTTTTTGGGAATGTTTAACAAGATCTCTGCATTGTTTCCACGCATCCTTCGGAGGAACAGTGAAAATGAGTGGCTTGTATTGACTGCAAGGTTTCGTTGTAACTAGATGTAAGGTCAGGATATAGTTCCATGCATTCAGCCTCTGTCCTAGATGGACTGCCTTAATTGTTCCCGATACGGTTGCTGCAGCATTGGCTTTTGCGAGCAACATGTTCTTTAAAGACAGAATGATGGATGGATCTCTCAAGTGCCTCTGCCTTAGCAGCAGGTCAGGGCCGGCAGGCACCACGTCATGGCCACTCACACAGACAGGTAGAAATCGGCAGGCCGGGCAGGCAACTCTGACACCCTGTCTCATACAGTCCTGGTGTGCGCTTTACATGTGGACAATATGAGTATCCTTGCAGCCATCACAAAATAATTCAAAATAGAGTTTTGTCCAGCTTTCATTACTTTGTGTCTCGGGAGGATAGCCCAAGGGCAACGTGCTCGTCTTGAAAGCAAATGCCACAGAGCGACAGAGGTTCAATCCCCCGGTCCGTGCTTAGAAACCTCTGGGTATTAAGCGCTTTATAAATACTCTATCATATCATATAGTGGGTACAAATTCACTGCATTACTACTGGGTCCCGCTCCCACCTCCACCCAACTGGCTACCAGCAGCTGTCCTTTTGTAGCCAATCGGAGGGAGGCATTGGCGGAGCCGCAGCAGCTCTGGGCCTGCGGCCGAAAACCCATAGACGCCACGCTCTTGCCTGGAAACCCAGGGAAGAGCGTAAAAACCCAGAGTCTCCAGGCTACGCCCAGAGGTTAGGCTGGTATGCATCCAGTGCTGCATTGCTTCTCTGCAGTCTGATCCCATAGTTTCATTGTTTCGGTCGCATTACAAATGCTAAAATGTTATGTTACCGGATACAGGGCACTGCTGCATCTACTTGAATGAAACAAGTATTGGTAATTCCAACAGATTTCCCGTTTGTGTATATGATTTTGCCAGGCTCTGTTGTAATGGTACTATCTGGCCTTTATTAGTAGCAGTTGCAAAATGGTGCAAGTACCAGGGCGTTTAATAGCAGTGCCTTGCAAGTGCCTATTAATACCCATACACAAGCCAAATCTGTTCGTTTTGCCAACACTTGATTTTACCAGGACTTTAGTGAAGGACATGCATACTGTTCATTAATCAGTGACTGAAAGCACATTTCGTTAAGACATTTTTATTACTCCAATAGCGCATTTAAAGGTCCAATTAATCCATTAACTCACAGAAGAGTGCTTTGAAATAACACTGCCAAGGACAAAGGGTTATGTTTCTTCTTGATAAACCTTGCTCAAAGAGACGCAGGAGGATGTCTCTTGAAGCGGGGAGAAGCAGGAAGTGGGTGGGAATGGCTTTAGGAAATAGTATGTCTATGGGCAGTTAATGGATGGGTAAATAACCAAACAACACCTACAAGCTTTGTCTCCCACCTCATATCCTTCCTAGCTGTACTCCAATGCAATAGTTGTGGCTTATAGTTGTCATTTAGTGCCACTGAATAGCCAAAACTAAAATAATTAAGAGTGGAGGAAGTGCCTAACTATTGGAATCTTGGGATCTCCTGCTTGCTTTTTCCTTCAATCCAGTGAAAACGTCACAAGTACAGAACTGGGGCTAAGGGGCATATGTAGTAGCTGTGGGTTGTGTAAATAATAATGGAGGTTATGGTTGTAATAAAGATTGCAGTGGGTAATGTCCCTGTTCTTTTACTGACTGCTTATCTCAAGCCATACCTTGCATTTCATCAACTGCCAAGCATCTTCACTGCCCCCACACCAAAGTGCACAAAGCAGAGGAAACGATCTCTGATTACCATGAGGATGTTCATTGTCTTCGACTGGCAGAAAAAAGAAAGGCAGCCAGAGAGGAAGCTGAAACACCAAATAGCCACTTCAGAAAAGCTGTCAAGCTTGCTATGTCAGAGTGACAAGGTGCCCCCAAGGATGTGGGGGACCATTTCAACTGAAAACGGCCGTAATGCCACCCCTGTGTTCTGTACTCGCCATTTGTCCATGTGAATTACTTTGTGAGTCCTGGTGAAGGTGTTGAGGAGTTGTGTATCTGCGTCTAGCTGAACCATGTGCAGACTCGATTATGTGTGTTGTAGGCTGGCGGCTAACACAGCCAAATTAGAAAAGCCAATTAAATGATTACGGCTACCTTCATTATGTGCTGAGTAGCCATACATTATGAAAGAGCGGTAAAATGTAGAACAGGTTGATTTGCTCCATGTGCTTTTGTGCCTCTTGCCAAGAGCGAATTGAGGTATAATGTGCATGCCATAATGATTTTTATTTAAGAATTAATTCTATCAAGAAGCATAAAGGAATGACTATTTTTGCCGATCTCTGAACAATTGTATGGCCCTTGACTGTAAAGCAATGAACTGTAAGGATGTACAGTTCTAAGGTTGTATGATTACACAAAAGGTGTTTAGACACTAGTAATTAAGCTGCAGAAATGTACCCAGACTGTCTGAAAAGAAAGATAGTATGACTGGCCCAGTTTTTAACAGACTTCACTTCAGATACTAGCTTGTTGCTAATCCTGAAATAGTGTGAATTACAATATCGCTGTCTGCATCAGAAGCCTTCGATGAGGCATACTTACGAAAGGGCATATTCTTCAAATGTTATGAATATGAACATAACCTACCTTTGTGACTCATCCTAGCTGGGGGGAAGCTGACTGTGGAATAGAAGACCCAGATTTCTAATCCAGTTGGCCAGAGTTGGTAGCTGACCTTGATGTTCCAGACATTGCAAAGCGAGCCGCCCTGAGGAGGGTCAACAAAAGTGCAGGACCTCTGTTTACCACGGTGTCGGCACAGGTAATTGTCCTGCATCCATAGCAACAAGTGGTTAGAGAACTGTGTGCTTTATCCCTTCCTCATCGGCAGATAGTTTTCCAAGGCATTCACTTAAAGCACCAAAAGCACAAAGCAGTGAAAGGTGTCACCCCGTCCTTTCTTTTATGGTCAGGGATGTCATTTAGGGGTCGCCAGAGGTCGCAGTGGTCTCCCTTGCGACCTCTGTGGACTCTCTTGCGACCTCAAAAAAAAAAGAAAAAAAAGGGTGTTTTTTTTGTGTGTGTAATGCAAGCTCCTGGGCTGTGGCCATCACCATGTGACTCTTTACTTCTGGAGTGGCTGGGTTTCTTGTTCAGGCCCCTTAAAAAAAGAAGAAAAATAAGAACAGGAGTGCCACAAGTCCAACACTTTCAGCACTGACCCTGAATATGAAAGAATGGGAATACGAAATAATATGTCTTTCTGGAATTCTATACAATTATTGCTAGACTCATTAAATGTTCATTTCAGGCACACTTCATGGGGCGCGTCACTGATTTAGTCTGTTCTTAATCGCCTCAACTCAGCCTTTCATCCTTGAGGTCGATAAATGAGTACCAACACAGGTTGGTTGACATTGGGTGTATATTCTTTCTATATAAAGCTCTTAAGCGTAAGTGCTATACAATAACAAAACATTATCATTTGGTCATGGACGTCTGCTTACATTCACAGTAATTTGGTAATGTGGGCCTATACACACTGATCTTAAGGATACATGTGGCGATCCATTCTTGTATGAAATGTACATCACATTATAGTGAAATCATAACCATATTTTTCGTAGTGTACAATGCTATATGATGCCACTTCCTGTTTTGTCAACAGGTGAAAGTTTGTGTTCCATAGCTTCCCGAGATAACACTTTGGGGTGGGTTCACATGACATCGCTTCCTGTGATGTCATCAGGGGGGTCAAGGGTTGTGTGATGTCACTTCCGCTACCCCTGGCATTTTGGTGAAATGACGTCCCTGCAAGGACCCAGAGTCTTAGAAAGTATAATGGCCTCCGGTATCTGGTTAGGAGCTGCCAGGCCCTCCCCAAAGCAGCCCACATACACTCTTAGAATTCCCTCACCACCACCCCCATTCACATGGTGTGCCGCTTACCAGCCCCCACCTCTCTCCTCCACCAAGGCCTCAATCCGTACCTCGCTGCTCCAGTCTGTCAGGGCATATAGTGGGAGCCCAGCATGATCACTCCCCAGCCGCCTGCTCTGCTCTGACTGTCTGCTGAGAGGGGTCCGAAACAGAGCGTCTCTCCTTTCCTCACAAGGGACCTCCGATGCCCATCACACAGGCCCTGCTGGCCACCCACCCCTTCCTGCCGGTTGTGCTTTGCATCGCGGACTCTCCTCGGGTGCTCACTCTCCCTGCTGGGCATCCGCTGCCTGCATTGTCGCTCCTGCATGCTCATTCACGGATGCAGCCGTCCCCAGGAGCCACATACCTCCGCTTGTCCCGCGGCCCTCCGCTTCATACAACGGGCCTCTGTGTCCAGAGAGGGCAGCCCACCCATTTGCCAGGCAGTGGCCTCCTGTCAATCAGCAGGGACATCATTTAGGGGTCGCCAGAGGTCGCAATTGCGACCTCTCAGGTCTCCCTTACTACCCCTGTGGTCTCCCTTGCTACCCCTAAAAAAAAAGAAAAAAAGTGTCTTTTTTTTTGTTTGTTTGTAATGCAGGTTCCTGGGCTGTGGCCAGCACCATGTGGCTCTTTACTTCTGGAGTGGCTGGCTTTCTTTTTCAGGCCTCTAAAAAAAAGAAGAAACAAAAGAACAGGGGTGCCACAAGTCTAACACTTTCAGCACTGACCCTAAATAAGACAGAATAGGAAAACCAAATAATGTGTCTTTCTGGAAATCTATACAATAATTGCTAGACTCATTAAAGGTTCATTTCAGGCACACTTCAGCGGGTGAGTCACTGATTTAGTCTGTTCTTAAACACCTCAACTCAGCCTTTCATCCTTCTGAGGTCGATATATGAGTACCAACACAGGTTGGGTGATTTTGGGTGTATATTGTTTCTATATAAAGCGCTTAAGCGTAAGTGCTATATAATAACACATCATTATCATTTGGCCATGGACGTCTGCTTGCATTCACAGTAATTTGGTAATATGGGTCTATACACACTGATCCTAACGATACATATGGCAATCCATTCTTCTATGAAATGTGCATAACTTTTTAGTGATATCGTAAACATATTTTTCGTAGCGTACTTAGGAACAATGCTATGTGATGCCACTTCCTGTTTTGTCAAAGAGTGAAAGAGTGAAAGGTTGAGTTCCATTGCTTCCCGTGATATCACTTCGGGTGGGGTCAAATTACATTCCCTCCTGTGATGTCATCAGAGGTCAAGGGTCATGTGATGTCACTTCCGCTACCCCTAATCTCAGTCCATGAATCTAGTTTCTATGAGTATTCCATCTTTTTGCAATCAAATGTGATAACTGATTTCTTTCTGTTTTTAGTTAACCAAACTGCATAATTGAATTGTTGTGTGTTTTTGTTCCCTTTGTGTTTTCTTGATGAATAACTCCAAACTTTGAAACTATTTATGTATGCAGTTATATGCTTATTGCACCACGTTTTCTAACGTTTTTCATGCTTTTTATGCTTCTTATGCTTTTCACTATCGACACAATTTCCACATGTAAACCACTTTAATTTCTTTGTGTAAAATAAACACCATTTTTTTCTTTAGAAACTTGCCCTTTTTGTTTTCAGAGAATCCCAACAAATTGTGTGATACCGTTTCCGGTACGATTTCTAAATTATTTTTGACTAGAATCATTGTAATTATACTTCACAGCAGCAGGGACCCTCCTTTATATATTGGACTTCCGCTACCCCTGGCATTTTGGTGAAATGACATCCCTGTTTATGGTTATGTTGATTTAAACTTGTGGGTCTAGCCAGTTCACTTGGAACATGAACCTTAGCAGCATGAGGGGGATACACATTGCTCCGCGGAAGGGACGAGCAGGAAGATGACACAAGAGCTATCAGGATGGTGAAGGCAGAGATCGGGTAACACTACTCTCAGAATCATTCATGGAAGTAGCTGATGCCCCACACTGACTAACATCCGTCTGGCATCTGCTGTTCCAACAGTACACATATGGTGCTCTCTAGGTAGCAGACAATGATCAATACTTCACTGACAAAGGTGACACGCTGCCTGCTTGAACAACATCTCTGATCACAAGGGGCTTCAACCAAAGTGTGCTGAACTGGATCCCTCCTGGTTATCCAACAGATGTCACATTACATGACAATTCACTCTCCACCAACTCTTTCCCATGGGCTCAACAATGTTACTTGTTGCCTTTATTACCAGTGTGGATTATTGGGGTGGGGGGCCTGCTTCCAGAACAGGCAATCAATATAGACCAGTCTGTCAATGACACTCAACTCTAAAGAGTATATGGCTGCTGCACGCATAGGCGAAGACACAGAAGATGCAGGAACTGGTCATGTCTGCCAGCAATCTGCGTGTGATGCATGTTGAAGAAGAGGGGTGATAGAACAGAGTCTTGCGTTATCATGACATCTTCGATTTTAAGGAAATATTATCTTGATGACTGTACTGGCTGCACCATTTTCTAATACATTGGTGCAGAATTATTTCAATTTTGAGAAACTCGCAAGTAGAATTTTGTGTAGGGTGTTAACTGTTGTGGATTTTGTAGTATCTTAAGGCCATGTGGAGGTGTTTTTGGAAGCAAAAAAGGACTAATGTTGTGTACAGTGGGAGTATTGGATGATTCTTAGTTAGATTTTAGTACTGGTTTATTATATCAACTATAACTTTGGAGGATATCATTTGTGGATTTTAGTGAAGAAAATGTAGAAGGAAAGTCCAAAGTTGTCTGACCAAAGGAAAGAAATTGTGGGGTAAAAACAGAGATGGAGGAGTCAGAGCTGAAAATGCTATCCAAAGTGTGCTTGGCTGAGTGGGTAGGTCCTTGCATTAGTGGAGTAAGGCCGAATTTGGAGGACAAGTTAGTAAGAATGTGGTATCCAGTATATGAATTCCCCTAAAGTTATTAAGAAGAGCGGTAGAGGATTGAGTGGATTAGCATGTCAGTCAGCATGTCAGTCAGGATGTGAAGGAAAGATGGGTTAAGGGTGGGGGGCCTGGAAATAAGAAAGATGTCAGATGGCAACGATTGTGATAGTATACATTTGAGCTATGTGGATTCAGATTTTGGCAGTTTTGCAGAATCAGTCATTCTTATTTTGTAAGAGGGTGGCAGTCAAAAACCGGAGAAACAATCCAACCAACCAAAATAATCACTGGCGCTGTTTGCAAGGTAAAACAATGTGTATTACATGCAAAAAGGGTCTCAGATGGTCCCGTGGAGCATAACTGACACAGAGCTCCTCTTATCTCAAGAAGGCACATCTTTTATAGCTAGCAGAGAAAACACACATTAACAATACTATGCATAATAATGAGTACAACATAACTCCACCACCCTCATTGGCTACCACCTATAGAACATGATAAGCCCCCATTATTGTCCCTTGACGGATTGGCCACATTTAAACTACCCTCATCCCCCTAGACACGTGGTCCCCTAAATCGTCAATGTCGAACACAGGTATATGATTGGTGGGTTCTTATTAATAGTGCACTGTACCACTTTGAAGCATCTTTTGTGCTAGATTAAATGACAATAATGGTCACAAACCAAATAACTGGAAAGACTCAAGGAATGTCGCAAAGTACTACTTTATTATCAATTCAATAAAGTAGTGAGACCTGGCTAACATTGGGCTGATGCATGTAAACTCACAGAGCAGCTTGATCACATAGAGGTTTATACCCATAAATCCCTCATCTGTTATATCTGTTAAACCAAAACCTATCAAGAAAAGGGATTGGTGAAGGGAAAATATTTACTTATAGAACATACAAGGATTAGTGCATCATTGGCTACTCCTTATCTGTAGGGCACACTTTGAACTAACTCTAAACACATATAGTGCTGATTATAATAGACATAACAACAGTGGGTTGGTTCCTGCAACATTGTATGCTAGGTTGTCCCCCAACCCCGCTGATTGGTTGGCATTCTATCCCAACCTTGGACTTTTGTCTCCTTAGCAGCACGTATGTGAAACAAAAGCTGGGTGTATTAATCCTGTCAGACTACTCCCCATTTTCCCAATTAGTCTATCATCTGTCATCGATAGGCCATCAGCCAAGGTTTTCCATTTGTAGTTGACCTTGTTGCTGCTCACTGTCCTGAAACATTCACAGGAGTGTGAACATACTACTATGTTAGCTTAAGGCTCTAATGAACAGCCTTAATTTTCAACTTCTGGGTCACATGTGAAAAGACCACAAATGTGTCCATTTCAGCATTCCATTTACTGCTATTTGATTTAATTATGCAGGGTGCTGTTGCTCCTCTTGGCCTCTAGAGAGTTGCTCACTCTGTCTCTTATGAACTTTATACATGTTTAATTGACCAGCAGTTTGGCTCTCACAGATGTTTTCATCTTCTTCCTTCTACGAAGAATGTCCCACATTCAGAGCTTATCCATCGCCTCCCTTTGTGCTCTGCGCTTTACCTTTAAAAACAGCATCTTCACTTTGGGCCAACCTTTACTCATCATCAGCTCCGCGCACAAAACTGTTTACCTGTGTCTCCTGATTCCTACAGCCTCGGCCTGTCTCTGAGGTAGCTTGGTTAAATTCAACGTGAGCAAGTGTCCATTTTCCTTATATGGCTGTCCTTTCCACATTATATATCCCTCTATAACAAGCTTCGATATGTTTTCTTTCTACCTTGTGTTACTGGTATTTACAGTTATTGGTCAGTAAGTTACTTCATCTTCTTTAGATCCACCATTACTCTAGCTTTAGGTTCATGTTAATCTTAGTGCTTATTTTGATATTGTTTCAACATAGGTTCATATAGCCTCTTCATGACACCACTTTGTCCTCATCAGATTTCACTTTAACGTCCATCCATGATATTCACTGATGCATTCGACATCTTGACAAGCGACATCCTTCCATGTAGCTTTCTTCTATGTGACATCCTTCTATACTTTGAGTGCAAGAGTACATTCTGTGTGGCTGTCTGCATTCATAACATCTCTAATACACTTGATGCGGTATAGGAATGATGCAGGGGGTTGCATCTATGACCTTTCTCGACTGTTCCAATATGAGAGCAGTGAGGAAGGAGGAAAATTGCAAGAAAATGTTTACCTGCTCCTCTACATTCCCCCCTCTGGTCAAATTTCAACCAAATTCTCTTCTTCCATAGTCTTTATCTCTTCTTCATCATTTATCAGCATCTTCTCTTCCTTCTGCTTATTTTTTGGGATCCAAATCTTTGTCACCCCCTCAGGTGGCCTGCATTTTGTATGTGTTCATCCACCCTTCAGGTCATATAACAGCATTCTCCAGATGGTGAACAGAATATCTAATGACCTACGTATCTTTTCTGATCCTTGGGGTATTGAAACTTGGTTCCTGGAGGTGCAAGGATACTTTTCTTTATAATCTCACGAGTACTGGCTTAATTTGGATCCGCTTACCAGTTCCAGCATCAATAGCAATCATTATCTTCATCCCAATAGCTTTCTTGGCTGTCTTCTTGCATTGTCCCACAATGATCCTTATGAGACAGAATCCTAGCAACCAACACGAACACTAGTATTGCTCCAATCATTTTGAAAGCATTTGCTAGCCAGGTTGGAATTCATGCGTACAGATATGGTAAACCAATCATCATCTTCAATTTCATCTACTTCCTCCACCATCTTTGTGTGCAACATGATGATTGCTTCGGTCAGGGTTCCATTTCCTCCATCATGAAATGGTAGGAACGTACAGGAAGAAAGGCCGACCTTGCCGCAACAACCTCCTTCTATTGCTGTAATTAAGTCCAGGCCACACCTGTTCTGGAGAGTCATCACGCTGATGGCTCTTAATTCTTCTCTGACACACAATATAGCTGTCATTATCATCATTGCCGTCTTGCTGAACATTTTGTGCTCACCTGGAATTGTGTCATAGGTCTCCAACACATCCATATATGTCTAGCTGAGGTCCCTATCCACATCTTGGCTATCCTGGTTTTTCAGTAATTTTTTTTGTATTATTATTTATTTATTGTATACCGTTAATAGTCAAACCTTTGCAATAAACAAAAAACAGCTCAATTCATATTAATAATACCCAATCAATCAATTATTTATAAGAAATAGAATAGAACAAGCAAAGAAGAAGCAGGAATACAAAATAAAAAAGGCCAAAGAAAGATCATATCATATCAAATTCAAACAGAAACCAGCATGTAACACTGTCTCAAAAAATCAATTAATTTAGGAGCACATTTAATTTAATTGCAAGAATCATGCCCCATGTTCTATGGTGAGGTAATTTCGAGCTTTTGAGACCCAGGTGGTGTCAGATATAATCCAAAATGACAACCTAATTTTTTGTTTGTTTATTAAACGTATTTAGTTTGAAAACAAACTTTTACATTTATGATTCATGTGATTCTGAGTGGCCCGAAATAAAAAAAAGTTTTTAAGTTAATTTGGCTTCATGATTGATGTCCAAAATTGCATTATAATGATGATCAGTTTGATATTTCTTCCAGAGATTATTTGGAGCCACATTTCTTCATCTTCAAAAGGTGTTCTAGAATACTTCATCATACTGGCAAAAAGAGTCCTGTGCTCTGTTAAATTCGAGCACTCCATAAAGGTGTGGTGTATCGTCTCTTCCTGATTTCTTTGTTCACAGAATCTGCAAACATTTTCTTCATTGGGTATTTGCTTGATGACTGCAAGATACTCTGTGGTGAGCAGAACGTAAAGACGGAGTCGGAAGAATGTATCTCGCATTGGTTTGGAGGGAAAATGTTCTAAGTAGGGAAGTTATTTGTTCACGGCTCTTAATTCGAGTTCCGGAAAAATGTACATTTTGTACATTGCTTTTTCTTGACTAGTTTGAATCCAGTTGTTCTCCTTGAGCTTCTTTTTCACATTCATGGTTCTATTGATCTGAGTCTCGAGTTGGAGGTCGCATCGAATGAGCAGGGCTTGACAGGCTTCTTTCCATACTCTCAGAGTGGGGGAGACAGGAGTCTCTTTGGTTTGCGTGAGAATCCTTATTGCTGGCGTGTCGTCATTATTGACAATTTTACAGTAGATGTGTAGCTGCTTCCAGTTTTGAACGGTTCGAGTGACTGTAGGGCTAGTTCATATCTTATCCTCGATGTTGGAAAGGCGGGGCCAATGTTATTACTTTGTGCCAGAATATGCCTTCGACCAACGGCCAGATGTTTCTTGAGATGTTAATTAGTCTTTCACTCCCATATAGTAAGATTGCAGTTGCCTTTTGCCTGTAAAAGGTTATCACTGGTCTCATTGTATAGGCACCATATTTTCAGTGAATAATCAGGGTCAGCCTGGCTAAGGTAAGTGCTCCGTGCTTTAAATGGAAGAACCAGCTCTGTTTCACCTGTGACTGATTGAGCCCTATACCAAAATATTTAATCTCCTTGACTTCCTTGATTTTTTTCCCATCTAGGTACACCTTGAGAGACTTACATTTTTTTTGTTGGTGCAATGACCAATGACTTTACCTTCGTTTTGCTTGCATTGATCTTCTTGTCATGTTTTTGATGTAAGCATCCAGATTCTCCAAGCTTTTTTGAAGACCAACTTTAGTCTTATCCATGAGCACGATGTCGTCGGCGTATAATATGTACTGGACTGGAGGTCATATTCAGTCTCGGAGGGTTTGTGAGTGGGGGCAGGCCATTTCCAGCTATGTCGAAAAGGTAGAATTTAAAAAGGATGGCAGCCAACCTTAAGACAATGACAACCTTATATCATTGCACATCTTTCCAATGGCATGTCGCCCCGAACCCACGTACCATTTATAAGGAATAAGGGGCCCTAAAGAGGAAGGACAGGCTCACCAATTAACATTAGAGTATAATTACATTATTTCCATGCTTTTAATAAATGACTATACTCCATTCCTTCTTGAGGAAACTGGATATTTAGGCAGCAGAGCCATACTGATTTATCACCCAACATGGTTCCTAGCACATCAAACCTCTCCATATATTTCTTTCTCAGGGGCCCCAGGGCCTTACACACAAACAATGTATGCCTCATTGTGTCCACAGCGGAATTACAAAACCGACAACAGCATTTATCCACTGTAATGAGATTCCTCCTCAATTGGATCTCTCTTGTAGCGAGTATATTCCACCGTAACCTCATCAAAATATTCCTATAGTGCATATTTGGAAACAAAATAAAAATCAGCAGGACCATCCCTCATCTTTTATGTTCATGGGATAAATGACCCATCGACTGGTAAGCACCAATCCTGATCTAACAAGACTCTTTTCACTCTAGTTGGATTGTTTAGGAGATAATCTCTATCACTCGCTATACCATCGAGGATAGCTTCTCATCTCCCACTGAATTCAGCTATGTGGTTATGAGCCACCAAAGCGCCAGTCCCCCCTGCTAATGACTGGCTCAGGGCCTTGTAGATCATCCCCGGGATTGGGGAGATACATTTTGCATACAAAGCCAACATACTCCAATCAGATCAGGCCTTGAGGGACGAAATACCCAGGTCATATCTTATGGCCACCCCTGGGATCGCATTCAGGACCCTCAAGGTTTTGTGCCACAGCCTTGCTTCTGTCTGATCCAGAGGTTTGTACATGAGAGCCCACAAAGCTCCAAACCCTAGGTAAGTTTTGGGACGATTTTGCCCTCATAGAATAATAGGGCCGGTTTTAGTGAAAATCGCCCATATTTAAATATTTACCCTCACTAATTGTTTTTGCTGAACAGTTGCCTTTTGAAGTGTGATATCTTGAGATTGCCGCAGTCGTGGGTTGGCACAGAAATGAAAACCCAAATAAGAGAAGCTAGGAGTGGACTTGATTGGGGTATTTCCATACATGCACATTTGTGTGTTACCTTCCCCTAGAGAACGCTTATTTCCTGGTTTTCTCTGGATTGATAATTAACCCATTCTCATTGATGTATGCAGCAAAGGCAGATATAAGTCACTGATGGCCTACTTTTGAGTTATCCAGGAGAAGTAAATCATCTGTGTAAGCAAGCCAAAGAATTTTGCATTTGCCCACGCTTGAAGTAATCAGGCCTACTTTATCTAAATGTTCCCCAGCGTCTGATGTTTATTGGTTATAGAGCCAAGGCGACAAGACACACCCTTGTATTAGGCCTGTAAATGTATTTATTTGCCCAGAGAGATCTCCTTCTCTGTTTAACCGAATCTGAAACCTTGAGTTCTGATATAAGCTCATCAGTAGCCATAGTATTCCATCTGGTAGCCCCCAATTATCCAGTGTAGACCAAAGGCGGTTCCGATCTACCCAGTCAAACGGCCCCAGAGGTCAATGGAGGCGAGGAAGTACATCCTCCCTTGGTACCCCGTGCTGTTTCCTGTATACTTCAAAGCAAGAGACCATTGATATTAGTAGAGTGACCTCTAAGGAAACCTACTATTGACCATTCCTCCAAATGTTGGAGGAGTAGAGTCTGAAAGATTTTACAATCTGTGTCAATCAGAGAGATCGGGTGATCATTTTTTGGCTCAGCCTTAATGCCCCTTTTAAATATCGGCACATCAATTGCCGAACTACACGAAGGTGGCATTAGGCCTGTGTCAAGGATACTTCCAAACTGCAGAAAAAGGGCACTGGCCCAGTTTACTGTGTCTGCCTTAAAAGTGTTATTAGTTAGTGTGTTTAGCTCCGGGCCCTCGATTTCTTACACTTTTATAGGAGATTAAGAATATCATCTCTATCCAGTTCGAAGGGCCATAGGTGATCAAAGGTCGGAATCCTCAGGACTGCTGTATCACTTTCCTTATTCCCATGGCCATTACCATACATAGGGCCTCATCACAAGTTTGGCGGTAATCCTTAAATGCGGTGGTAGCGCTATTACCGCCGCATTTAAGGGTCAGCCAAATCACGGCTTCAGCTGATTTCCCCCCAGCTGCTAGCTGGGGGGAATCTGCTGAAATTTTGCACTCTTACCGCCGGCGGGAAATCCGCCAGCGGTAAGAGCGCGAAATTTCCCCATTGAGCCCAATGGGGAATTCACGAATCGGCTCAATGGGGAATGGGCAATACCCGTTCTGCCAAACCGCTATTAGCTATTAGCACCAGGGGGTTTGGCGGTAGGGCTATTAATGCCAGCGCTAATAGCACCAGCCTTACCACCGAACTCGTGATGAGGCCCATAGTCTCAACATAATCAACCCACTGAGATTCTGAAACGGCATTAATCAGGATTGTGTTGATTAAAGGGTCATGATTCGGCATCAAGGGCCAAAATGACCCCATATCTACCGAAATGAGAACAGACATCATTACCTCTGCATCTCGTTTCAGCAACATACCTTTCATGAATTTACAGTAATGTTTGTATTTTTGCTTGATTTTTTTTTATCAAGCTTAGTTTATCATCTAAATTCATGGCAGCAACTTTAACCCATCTGGTATCCTTCCTCATGTTCCATTCCAGGGACAATGAATGCATAACAATACGTAATTTCAATTCAAGGTCCCAATATTTCTGTCAGACCAACGGATGGCTCGGCATGAAGCATTAGTTCTCAGCTGCGAAAGATGAGAGCGCTTCCCGCAGGAGATACTGATGTTAAATCTAGCCTCCAGGATGCCTTGGTCACTCCAATCATTGTTCAGTTATGTCTGAGCAACTCAGCTTCTTCATCTGGACAACCTTTATTCATTCTCCTATCTGGGATGGAAACATAAGTTTTTTACTTTTCCATCCGAGTCCATTTTCCATCCTTCTTGTCTTCACAGAGGTGTCTTCATATGGAAATACCATTTTTGATCGCCATCGTAACATAGCCCATTGTCCTTCAAATTGTCCTCTGGTTGTTCATGCTGCTAGATGGCTGAGGCATATTGCATCATCTGTTGACATTTGTCTTGCAATGTATGTTCTTACCGCATTCATAGATTTTGGTATTAAGAAGCAAACATAACAGCCTTGTCTGACGTTCTTTCACAGAAACCTTTTTCATGTGCTGGTACCATAGGTTATTCTTTAAATTAACTGAATTTTCAAGATATGCTTTTATACCATCATGGTCCTCCTCAACATCCCTATTCAATCGAAATAAACTTCTAGTTACATTGTAAAACAGGCTGTCCGTGCCTTTGATGGGAACAATAATAGATGTTTCATACATACCCTCCAAAGATATTTCATTCATACCCTCCATCTCTGCGCCATTTTTGCAACATTTCGTAATGCCATAAAAATGAGAAAAACACAAATCATAATACCAACTGATATAATCATCAATATTCCATGAAAACCTATCGACTGTCTGGACGGCAATGAATTTTTAAAATGTTGAAGCCTCTCCATTTAATATATTTACTTTAATATACAAATGTGCTATCCTCTTTTTTAATCACGTCTATATCAAAAACTGGAGTATTATTGTGCTTATCACACTCCAGACGATACAGTTATTCTTTGAGTTCTCCAAAAATGTAATAAAATGTATTCCTCTTTGTATTAGGGCTGGATAAGTTTGCACTATGTACAAGAAAAGAAAAGATAAGAATGTGTATACTAGTGTAATAATAGGTATCATAAACGATGGTCGATGCTTGTCTTTCTTCTTCAAAGTTCAAACTCTTCTCTCATTGTCTCTTGAGCCAGTCTAAAAGGAGTGTTCTAAGCTAGCTGCAAGTCTAATTCCTTGTCAAATCCAGAAACCAATGATCTTTAGTTGGTTTTGAAAAACCTTGAACCCTAATCTATAGCGCTTGTGTGCACTTCTTTCTCCTTATTCTCATTTCTAGCCATTTGGCGGGTCTACATGCGCGGAACTACTTCTCTTGCTTCGTTTGGATGGATCAGCACACGCGAAACTACTTCTCTTTCTTCTCTTTGAATGTCTTCCGGAGGGGCCGATATTTCTCATTTATATGGTTTGACATCATGTAGATGTAGCCCTGCTCTTCGCCCCTTCAATTTCACTGTAGTGGCGCTAGCTTCCTCTACTTCATGAGGCCCTTCAAAGCTGGACATACTCCATGTGCGTATGATTTTGTGCCCTAGCACCCGATTTCGTGGGTACAGCCATGGAGTTTTCAGTAAATCTTCTGTTTCATGAGATTGATTGTCTTTGTTACTTCTTTTTGACCCCTCCCTTCTGTTCTTGTTCTGTTGAGACATAAAAGAAACACTTGCAATCATTGTTATTGAGTAATCGTGCATCTTGTTACCTAATACGTTTGCTACACTGTGGGCTTCAGTCTTACTCTAGTTGGGGAGTCAATGGGATTCTCATGAAGCATCCAGTCACTAACTCATGAGGAGTTAGATTGTGATCTGAAACAGGCTGATTTCTTAGGGAATATAAAGCAAGAGGCAGGCAATGTAGCCATCCCTTGCTCAAACTCATCTTCAACTTGGCTATACGCTCCTTCATCAATCCTTTTAATCTCTTATTGACACCATTCGCCTATGGGTGATAAGTGAAGGAAAATGTATGTTTTATACCTAACAGAAGTACTATCTGCTCAAAAAGTTCATTTACAAAGTGTAGACCTTTGTCAGATGGCAAAACTTTGCACACCCCCACCTGGGAAACTCCTCGCATACAAGGAACTTGACAGTGGACCAGCCTCTATCCATCTAGAAAAAGGGCATACTTCTACGAGCATATATCTGCAGCCATTGCATATCTGTAGCATATCTACATAATCAACATGAAGATGCAGAAATGGGCATTGGGTCTAGGGATTGCTCCTCTCACTGTTCACGAAGTGTGCCCTACAGTTCATTTCTAAAAAGAACACCCCTGCTTTCTCCATAAACTCTGTTCTTCTTCAGGAGCACAACCTTGTTTTTCAATTAACTGAACAACAGACAGCATGTCAAAGGGCTCCTTTGCTAACATGCATTGTCCTGTCTTTTGTTCAACATCTTCTTTCTCTAAAATAGATATGGGTGGATAATAAGCTGCTTTTTTGGCCTCTGCAGCTGTGGATTTGTTTCCGATGGAAATTAAATCTGCATGTTTAGAATGCGATGAGCATTTAAAAGCAGCTAGAGTCAATGGGAGACTTAATGCTTCTATAAGGCTAGCCAATAGGGCTGCATGTTGTACCGGAGTGCCGTCTGCAGGGAGGAACCCCCTCCTTTTCCATCGTGACAAACCTGCATGTACAGTGGATGTCACATAGGCGTCAGAGTACACCACCACTTAATCATCCTCAAAACTCTGCCGTGCTTTGATGAGCACCACTAATTCTGCAGCCTGTGCTGAACAATTCAAAGACAATCTCATGCGTGTTACTACCTCAAATTCACCTTCTCCATTCAGTTTCACTACTGCTGCTCCTGTATGCCTTTCCTAACCATCAATAAAAACAACTTCCTCCCTACCAATAGCATTTTTTCTAACTTGGGGGATTCTGGATTCACCGTCTTACATTTAACAATTTTAATTGCTGGGTTGGAAAGAATCACCTCATAACCCAATGCTCTTTGTGTGGTCAATGTACTTTTGGGCTTCTCTAAAATTGCAAATAATGCATGTTCTACAAATAACGTTACTGAACACCCCATCGTTATACTTGAAGCTGTTTCAATTGCAAATGCAGCAGCAGCTAAAGATTTCTCACAGGGACAGTGCCCCTTCATTACTGGATCTAAAATCCCACCATAATATACCAATGGTTTATGCCCATGTCCTAGTGTCATTTTCTGTATAAGAACTGCTGTCATGACTTCTCCATTTGAATGGGAGAATAAATAAAACTCTTCATTGTAATCTGCGATTCCCAACAGAAGGGCTGTACTTATTGCTTTTTTCAGTTCTTCGAACCCTTCAATCATCTCATCTGTCCATGTTATTGTACGTTTATCTACCTGCGCTTCTTTGAGCCCCTTTAAAAGTGTTTGAATGTATGTACTGTAATCAAAAATCGAAGCCCTGCAATGATTGCATAGGCCTAGAAACTGTTGCCTTTCCCTCACTGTTTTAGGTGCTGCAGTTTTCATGATTTCTTCTGCTCTTTCAGGTGTCAATTTTCTCCTTCCATTAAAGATCAACTGTCCTATATCCAAGACTTCTTCTTGACAATATTGTAATTTCTCCTTATCTACCTTGTATCCTTTCTCTGAGAGTGTAGTCATGAGTTTAACTATGTCTTCCCGGCACTTTTCTTCTGTCTCACTACACACCAAAATGTCACCCACATGCGGAATTATTGCACTTGTGCGGAATTATTGCACTTGCAAGTTGGACATTACCCAAGTCCATCTGCAGGATGGAAGCAGACTTACAGTACCCCTGGGGCAAACAAGTCTGTTTCTGGTGCTTATTTCTATACGAAAATGAAGTCAAATCATGTCAGTCTTCTTGAAGGGGAATTGAAAAGAATGCATTCTTTAAATTGACAACTGTGAAATATTTGAATGAGGACGGGATGTTACACAGTATTATCAGAGGATTTGGAGCTATAGGAAACTCAGCTTCGACTCTGGTGTCACTGATAGTACTGAACACATCAAGTCACTCTGTGGGCTGTCCTATTGTGGATATAAATTCATCCCTGTACCTGTGAATGGATTTCTTCCTATCACAGTTACACTCCCCATTTTGGGTGTGGGTACCTGTTGTGTTCCTGGAGTCATGTTCCATTGTGGTACCATTGCCTGCCATAATGGGCCTTTTGTTTTTGCATAGTGCCTGCTGTGGCTGCCCTTGCAGCGATTGCATTGCAGCAGTGCTGGATGCATTTGTTGGTGTTGCAGTGCATATGTCTGAGCATACGTGTGATCTTGGGCATAATATTCCTATGGTTCTGTAATATATTGTGGAGCATAACCCATACACCCTCTCGGAGCTTGCCAATTCTGTTGCATACCTCCTCTGCTTCTGCAGGTCCTAGCTATATGTTTAATTCTCCCACAATTCCAACATTGTTGTGGCTGTTCATCATAAAATCCTCCTCTTCCTTGAACATTTTTAAATACACCTTGACCTATTCCTCTAGGCCCATTTCCTCTTCCTCTTGGCTGAAAATTGTACCCAGTCTGATCTGCGGGATATCCTGCTTTTATTTTGCTGCCCTGACTGTGTCTCCTGTTTCAACCTTCCTTCATTACTTGTCCATACCTCTCTCTCAATGGCTATTTTGTACAATGTCTTCTGAACTAACTTTCCTTCCTCTGCTTTCTATTCTCTGCTTTCTTCTTATTGTTCTCCTGCATTAATTGACAGCGATGCACGATTGTCAATTGTATTTCTGGCTATGGCTTCGCTTCCATTCCAACCTGTTTTTTCAATTGCCATTGCACTGGCTCAGGCAGCCCCAGACACAAAATGTGATAAAATACCATTATTACTACCATTTTATCCCACTGTTCGCGAGTCTCCTGCCGCCATCTGTCCTGATTAACTTGAATACATACAACAGGATATTCATCCACTCCGACCTTCCTAGTCATGGTCGCACCCATGCCTGATGTATCCGGATATTGCACTCTGAGCGCTTGCCATACATCTGGTTTGCAATTATTAAATGGTGCTCCATGGTGTGTCGTGTTTCCAAATGTCATAAGCTCTCTCCCCTAGCAGCCCTTTTATGTCACCTATAGCTAACGTCATTCCTGATGTCATCCTGTCTAACTCATACATCAATTTTCCTGCACCAGAAGTTAAACTTGCCAATTTACACCTAAATTATCTTTATCCATCTGTGGTCATGGTATATAGCGTGGTCGTCCTCCCCCTTCTCCAATAATGGGAATTGTGAAAATGCTCCTTCACATTCATATTTACCAACGCTCCTTGGCTTTAAGGCAGAGTTAGACTCGCCCATTTGTTTCCTTCTTGCGGTTGGTCTTAACCTGCTTACATATGGCAGTGATATATCCCCTGTACTGCACAATTGTGCTGGCGGTCGCTCAATATACAGTGTTGATTCTGGTGTCCCTCTTTTAGGGTCCTATAAATCTGACAATTTTATCCATTTTGTGCACTTGATTATTTTACAAACCTGCATGCGCCCTCTGTGTGCGCCCTTTCATCCTCCCCCCTTTCTTCATCTGACATCATTATGCCCCAGCTTGTGTAACTATTGTCTCCTTCAGCGTCGTCAAGTTCTAATCTGTTTAAAGACAATGTTCTGTACTCATCTGTTATGATGCCACCTGATCTACAATCAGTTCCCTTTAATAGAGATCCTTATATATTCTCTTGTATTCTGTACCTTCTTCTGTCCCTCATTTGCCTTTATAGCTTCCCAAGCCTTTGCCCTATGTCTTCTGTATCCTGCCCACCAGCCCATGCTGATCGCAGCATTCCTTGCAGCTCCCCATGGGACTGTTGTGACGCTCTCTCCTCCTCCAATCTTGTGCATTAACCAGCAATGTGCTAATATTGCATAAATACTATATTTAATGATCTCTTAATCCTCTACTCTTATTCATTTCTTCTTCTATTCTCCTCATCTCCCTCAATTCATCTTCCTCTGGCCTTTGTTGCAACCTATGTACTTTCATTCTTTGGGCTTCTTATCATCTAGCTTAAGGAATATTTGTCCTTCCCATCCAATCCATTAATTGTGCACTGTAGTTATTTCCTTAGCTGTATCTCTATCTATTTCTGTTTCCCTGTGTCTTCCTCCATTTCTATTTGTCTATCTTGTCTGTCCTTTCTCTCCTCACACTGTTTACTTTCAATGCACGCTGCTCTATCTTTGTATTCTCGGCTCTTGCTCTTCTCTGCATTATCATCACTGCTATAAGCGGGGGGCACGTAATTCGGATTAACATACCCCACTGCGGCTTTTAATTCCTTCAAAGGATAAAATCCCTTCTCCTCTGTGTCCATACTTTACTCTTCAGGAGGAAAAGGGGAGCCAAAGGCGTTTTATCCTCCCCGTTATGCAGATTGAGCATCCACTCCCTATACACTGGATCTTCACTGGTAAATTCTAGCCATTTCTGCAACTTTTTTCCCTCATTCGTGGCATGCAAATATGTCATCATATGCCGCAACACGTCTTTTGACAGTGAACCCTTCTGAGGCCACAATCTGAGTGTCTTATTAGTTGTGGCTCAAACGCATTTTGAATTATATTTCCTTATTTTCGCTGTGTATCTTGGTAATAGAGGTTTATTCGCCATGATGGCAGATTGGTTTTGATCATCAATACTTTCCTGTTGTTTTATTTGATTCTTTATTTTATCAAATATACCACGCTGATCAATTGGCGCAGGCACCATCAATCACTATTTATAATCCCAACCGGAAACATTTTAACCACTCACTTTATTTAAAAAATCTATGAAGTTATATTTTATGTCCTTCTTTGTTTACATTTTCTATCAATTGTTATCATATCATTCTTGTACTATTAGTATAAGAGTCTCTTCTTTACTTATATATTACTTTCCTTTGATTTTTCCCATCCTGATTGACGTTAATCTCTTGGTCCAAATCTTTCACCAATCGGTTCACTTTTTTTACTATCATTTTAAATTCATCAGTCTAGACACAACAAACAATTTTAACAGTTTTATAACCCCACACATGTGTACTTATTGAATTTGTTTTACTGCATACACCTTCCTTTACTATATTAGTAAATGTTTCTTCTTCTCTGTTTTACTCCATTCTGTAGTTCGGTAAGCAACTCTTCTCTGGGCTTTGCCTCAGGAATCCTTAATGCCCTTTATCTTAGTGCATACCCTTCTGTTCCTTCGGCACCAGGAATCGAGATATCTACTTGTCTCTATAATCTCCCCAAAAAAATCCTGTTACTATTTCACTTATTATATATAACGCAAACTCTTCCCCTATTTTTGCCACGTTTGTTGTTCTGCTTGCATCCATGACTCAGTTTCCACGGGGAGCCTGCGGGGACCGGACACAAATTTGGTCAAAGCTATGATATTTATTTGGTTGGACATGCCAACCAAATCTTCTTCACACGTGATAACTGCACGCTGATCTTCACAGGAAACTCTATGGTCATCTGGCTAATGGCGTGAGTAGCCGTGCGTCCGGGCGTCTAGATCTGTCGTAGGTCGACTAGACCGCAACCATCCTCACAGTTACCAAATTGTGCTGTAACACTTTGGAGCGTCTTTTGTGCTAGATGGAATTTACAATAATGGTCACAAACAAAATAACTGGACAGACATAAGGAATATGACAAAGTACTACTTTATTATCAATTCCATCAAGTAGGGTGATTGGTGAAGGGAACATATCTACTTATAGAACATATAAGGATTACTGCATCATTGGCTACCCCTTATCTGTACGGCATGCCTTTAACTACCTCTCAAACACATATAGTACTTATTATAATGGACATAAAACCAGTGGATTGATTCTTGCAACATTCTATCCCAACCTTGGCCCTATTTTCATGAATATGTCCTTCAAAGGGTGCATCCCTTCCCGCTCTTCTATCAACTAGCATTCCGTTCCCACTGCATTCAGACCCCACAGCTGGATACAATTAGTGCATATCTGCGCAGAATGGGAGCCTCGGACCTCAGCTTCTCTTCTGGGGAACGGGAAAGGGGATTTCTTTTTGGAGCTGAACCGCCAGAGCCACAGCTCCATGCCAAGGCCTGTGTTCTCTTCTGTTCATTGTGCACTAGGCTTTAACACCAAAAATGGCAACACTTCTGCCAAGTTAATTCACTGACCTTGCTTCTACTGCACTACCTTGCTGACTCCATCTTCCGTCTATTTCAATCCTTCCTGCATTTCACACTATCCTACGTCACTGCCTGACCTCTGCAATCACCACATTAATACATTTGTTGCTTTTTTGTGTTGTGATATGTGAGTTTCAAATATGTAACCGAGATAACTAATACAATCTATGCTCTGCCCGTGGCGCAATCATCACTATGCTCCCACAATGTTGCACTCTAATAGGTTTTTTTCAACCTGAACCTTTAAGGCTTGCTGGTTGGCTGTACCTGCATGCTAACATCCCATTTAGTTAATACTCCATTAACCAACCCTACTTCCGTTGTTCTATACTCGTCGTCCTTGGGTACCCATGCTCTGCACACATGAAGAAAAATCCTCCCTTCAATGGGCATATTCCTCTGGGGTACCAGTCATAAAACAGCACCCTCCCGATATCCTGCCAAGTTGACCCAACACTCAGTATCATTCTCTGGGTCTGGTCACTGGCCTGAAAACCCCATGTGACCGATCATCCTGCGTATACTTATGTTTTGTGCGGAGGAGGATCTTTGCCTGCTCTTATTGAAATCCTCATCATAGCGCTCTTTGGCAGAACAATAGATGACCAACAAAAATACTATGATGGGCACAGCATTTTTACACCTATCTCTAACCACAATGGTGTCCATGAAAACATGGTGTCAAACCATTCATCTGCATTCACTCCAGCTTTTTTTCTCCATGGCAATCCCCAAATTGTGAAGGTCCCCTATTACATGACAGAACAATTCATTTTCAGCATCATTTGAGAGTATGTAGATACAGCAAGACCACTTTCCATGTAGCCGCCCCCCTCCATAGCTGTTAGCAGGTCCATAACACCTTGATTCTGGAAACTCATAAGCCTAATGGCTCTCTACTCATTCTGAATTAAGACCCTGCTCTGTCTGGTTCGCCATCTGAAGCATGTTCCGTCTAGTGATCTCTAGCCATTTTGCATTGGTGGCAATCTGGATACCTGGTACCAGAAGGGAGTCAAAAAAGGTTACTGTCTTGGTGAACAACCGGTATTGGTCCGCAATCGTTTTATTTTCTCTGAAGAGTATTTGTACAGGTAATTATATCTATTCTGCCGACGACCGCTTAGTGAGCAACGACCACGCTTAGCAGTTTGGGGATTTGTTGGTTCTGGAGCCGGCACATTTATAACTGATAGATGAGAATCAAAAACTACTAGAACCACAGAGTGTAGGATGGTCAGTGAGCATACACCCCTCCATGATGCGGGGAGGTGTACATATGCATATTGTCCACAAACCCAGTACACGTTCATTAACGCTGCTGTGCTCTCAATTAGATTTGGGATGAATAACGTTTTATTACAGTGGCTGTTTGTTCCTATGGGTACAGTGCCTTTTCTTCAAAAGCAAAAACAGTGCTCTGCTAGCCTTTGTACTTTGCATGGTGTTTCATTTAGTTCATTACATGTCAACTGCAGCATGTAGTTAACCCCATTTTTGCCCTAGTTTTCATTCACACATGCAACCACATTTTCAGGAAACCCCAGTACGCCCCCTGCTGCACAGCTCACACACCTGCCACCCATCTATTGTTGGAAAACATCGCTATATCCATCTTCAACAATGGTTGCATCTTGCACAGCACCAGTTCATTCTTCTTGGCACATTCTTCATCATTCCTGTCCATAACGACTGTTTGGACAGTGTGCTCTTGGAAAAGACTCTGAACTCTGCACAGGGTTAAGTGTACCAGGCACTGAGCTATAAGAAGGAGCCTTTATTGGGGCATAAACAACATGGGTGCACCCGTCGCATGAGGTATCAAAGGGCATACATACCTGCTCTCATTTGGCCTCTGCCGCTCCACATCGTGCATGTGATTATACCACATGTTGTCCAATTCATGGTGGTGCACATCAGCCATGGTGTCAAAAAATAAGCCCAAATACTGATATCTCCTCCTCAGTTTCCATCCTAGTTCAAGTTATGCATGTGTTTCATTCTCAAAAACATTCCATCATTCCCCTAATCCCCCCTTTATATGACCCTGCAATATGAAATAATCACATAGACACAATATACAGCCTGCAAGGAAAAAACAACATATAAAACATAACATATATATATATTAACAATGTCTGTGGTATTGCACCTGCGGAGGGAGAGAAAAAGCAGGCATCCATGCAAACAACCACAAATCCATCATTATAGAAAATGTACTGGAATGAGCCAAAATATCAAAAAAGGGACCATGATAGGTAACGCACTTTAATCTCAATGGGCAACTCAGTCAGAAAGGGAACGTGGTGCACGATACAACTCATAGTGGGTCAATAACTTGGTCAGTTCAAAACGTTAATAGGGCAATGGTAATGTGATGTAATATGCAGCTTATTCTGGGTCAATACTTAGGTCCGCTTCATGAGAAGGTGGAGTGGTGTCGGGTGCCTCCCGAATGTCGGATAGGTGGACCCAGTACTGCAACTCCTTCACCTTAACTTGAAAAAGGTTTTGAAGTGACTCTGGTTCCAGCGGTGGATGACGTTACAAGTAAATATTTGTTCTTCTGCAAATAACTGTAGTGGTGGCAAGTTCAGTTCATCTGTCGGCAATGTAACTGCTGCATCTTCTCTTCTAGAAGCAATCTGTAGAGAGAGCATTTAGAAGCATTTGGTTAATTCACGCAAGTACCAATGAAAATCCTCCCCCAAATCTCCTGCTGTCCTGTGAGTATCTGATGCTGCGCATGTAGGTACAAGAGCTGTGTGCATCCTTCTCCCTGTCACTATCTCATGTGGAGACAAAGGATGGTCTTTGCTGGGCTGAGTTCTCAGGCTAAACAATGCCAGAGGGAGACATTACATCCAGTTCCACGTAACATAAACAATTTGCTTTTTAAAAATCTGTTAACTTTTTCTACATTCCCGTTGGCTTCAGGGTGGTATATAGAGCACCTCTTATGCTAAATCCCTAATAGAGATGTGATCTCCTTAAATAAATAATTAAATAAGTGAGTACCATTATCAGATGGTAGGACTGCACAGCCCCTGCCAGAGAGGAAATACCTTGCATACTAGAGATATTGCTGCAGACTTTGCATCTGGGCGTGCACAAGGGCCAGCCTAATTCCAACTGAAGAATGGGCATACCACAACAATAAGGTAAGAGTAATTAAAATACCTGTTAGACCTATCTGCACAGTCAATGTGAAGCTCCCAGAATGGCCCGGTGGGATGGGGCAATGTTATGTTAAAGATTGTTGTACCGCACTGATGCCACTTGCATGGTCTCTTGGTGCTCCGGCAGATATGTAATCCAAGGAGGGTGAGGGCATTTGTTGTTCAGATTGAGTCAGAGAAGAGCAAGAGAGCTGTGATGTGATGTGGTGTTGTCAGCTTCGGTTCATGGAAACCGGTCTCTGAGTGTGGGTGTGTTTTTAGTTGGTACCTGTTATATGGTGTTGAGGTGATATTATGTATAGTTTGTTTCCTTGTCTCGGTGTTGTGAAGTGAGTGTGCTTTGTGGTGCTTTAGAGGTATGGTTGTGTTTAGTTCAGAGTGTGAGAAGGTGTATGCAGAGGAGTGAGTTTTTAGTATGGTTATTTAGTGGCAGTTAATTTCCTAACCCCGGAATTCCGACTAAGTGCGACCCATATCCCACCCCCTGTCGTTCATTCTAGTGCAAAGCAATTACCAACCCCACAAATTCCTCCAGGGGAGACACTTTCCCTGTCCCCCAACCTCAATCCATTTGCAGCACAGTTTCTTCCCCTAAATCCGATCTTTTATGTGTGAGGCATTTCACACCCTCGGCAAGCCATTTAAGTATGATGCCTCTCCCTCCCCTGTTCATCCATCCCAGAGAGGGACGCTTCCGGCATTCAGCACTCTATCAAGGTGATATACCCTTTTGTCTCCAACAGCCCTTCCAAGTGAGACATCTCTCCCATCCCCACTCTCCACCCTGATACAACACATTCCTTACTCTTGAATACATCTGGGTGTATTCCAATTCCTGCTCCCATAAGTCTGCAATGAAGTTGATGTTTCAGCGCCAAGCAGAGGGGTGCCTTTAACAATTGCAGGAATAATGCGGAAAGGCGGGCACACCCCCAAGAGAGGGACACGGGATCACTGGAGGCTGTAATCAGTTACAAGGACCAAGCATGGAGGGGAAAAAGGGGTACACCCTATACATATAACAACATGGACACAAGGGAACCTGTTGCATAAGTGCAAGGAAGGTAAAAACAAAGGTAAGCGCACTCCATGGGGATGCTGGTTGTGGACCTTTCACCCCAGGCCATTTTGAACACACAGCAAATACGGTTAATCATGGCAGCTGGGGAAATCGAACATACCCAGGGAGGCATTGGCATAGCACCAACAACGGGTTCAAATCGCCCCTTAGGTAGTAGGTATGGGAACAAGGATGTGAAATGAAGGGGCTCTCTGAGAAGAGCCAATCAAATGGTATGTTTTGGTGTCCCTGAAAAGCAACAAGTACACAGTGTATCCACAGCTACATTTGTGAGATTTCACATCATGCAGGTGCTGTCTGAATGTCTCCCTTTCCACTAGTTCAGTGTGTCTCATGTTTCTTCTTTTCCAGACAAATACAATGGCAGACAAATACGTATCCGGAGGTCAGCATAATCATGTTAATACTAATTGCTAATTGTTTGCGGGGTGGAGCGCAAGGCAATTTGGCGCCACACTGGGAGGTTACAAATTGGGAGAGGGCAGGTCTGCTTTGCTCCAATCGTGTCCAACTAGCATATGCTTTGCTGTAGTGGCCTGACGTATTCTAACCAGTCAGCTTTGTGAGAACAGTAGAGACGTGAAGTTTGAAGTGCAACTGTTTCTAACTGTAAACACATTGTATTAGCAGTATAAAAGTATTGTTTGCTGTGAGCCAGTTTGTCAGCACTCATCAAACACTTCTGTCCCACTGTCCACTGTGCTGTTTGATTTATGCTTATCCAGCTGTAATAAATAGCATTATTTCTTGCCTGATGTATGCTTCTTCTTGAACTTCTACTGGCAACACATTGATTACATGCCTTTAGAAGATCCCTAATTCATTTTGGAGGTGCCAGGGAGATCCTCAGTTCCCTCAATCAGCTGTGGGTATTCAGGCCACACACCCTGGGGGTGCGGGTTTGGGGACCACAGACCGGTTCCACGTGAGACACCGAGGAGGCCCTGCAGATGCCAAGTTTACAAAGGTCTGCCTGGTCCCGAGCGCCGCTGTGCTCAGCGGAGGAGTGAACCTGCACTGAGAGTGTAGCTGAGCAAGAACGTTCTTTATCGTGGTTGAATGACTATGTTAGAGGGAGGGATTGTATTTTATGGTGTTTAGTACGCATCCTCAAGTTGAAAGGACGATCAACTATATTAGTAGTATGTTTTAGTACATGCCATCCCATAGGGAGTGGACGTGTGTGTGTGTGGGCACACCTGCTTTAGAACAGGCGAGGTGCAGAATGATAGGTAATACCTGTTAAATAGGAGTTTCGCATAGTGTCGGAGATTGTATTGTTGTGTCATTTAAATGAGACGGGTGTTATTATATGGTGCAGATGTTGAAGCAGGTTTTTATTAAGGAGTGGAGAGTGATGGCAGTGTTGGTAAGTGTCGTTCGTATTGCTTTTGTGGTATTGACCAAGGTGGAAGGGTCTCTGCCGACAGGTATCTGGTGAATAATAGCGAGATCGTCATTCTAGAGGTGGGCGTGAGCAAGAGGAGGAGAGGTGTCATGGCGCCTGCTTACTCTAACATAGGGAGAGGTGTGCCTGTAGAGAAGGCCATTGTATTACTAACCTGGATTGAGTAGACAGGCCAGGGGAGCTGGTTGGTGGGCCTGATGAGAGTGCATGGGTGGGCCTGTGGAGAAGGCCAAACCAAAAGAAAGAAGTGAGGGGAGACGGGTGAATGCGAGTGAGAGTGGGAAGTTGGGGAAAACAGATAGAAAAGACAAGAAGGAAGACATAAGGGGAAAAGGGGACGATGGAAGAGGTGCCTAGGTTAGTTAGGGCACAGGGGAGGGATAGCTGAAAAGAGGGAGATAATGGCTTATGCAGACAGCCCCCTTGACCCTATGTGTGAAAAAGTAACCCAATATCATGATAAAATACTAAAGTGTAACTTTCAGTGGGTCCAGGAGACTGCAGGTTAGCATTTCCTTTAATGGCACAGGAAGGGGACATTCAATAGTAAAATATTACAAAACATGTTCTCGTATTTATTAATGAGATATAAAGGCTCCAAGTAAAAGAGCCGGCAGAATATATTGCGGATCTGGAGACTGTATCAAGAGAAGAGTGAGCCCATTAAAGATAGAATCAGAGGGGGCTGAGGGAGGGCCAAGTCCTACGCCTCTGCCCTATGGTGCCTATCCGGCGTTACGATGGTATTACTACATATTATCCCCACCAAAAATATCACTGTATATATGGTTGTCTGGAACGGCCGTAGGCGATTTTTTTAGGGGGGGGGATAATTCTTGGGGTTTTTGGGAGCGGGGTGCAGGGGTGTATTTTTGCGGGGATATTAACACATGGAACCGTTACCATCTGCGGTGGGGCACACAAAAAGGGAGCAAAGAAACAATTGGTGGACATTGAAAAGAGCACACAACAACAGGTGGATGTATTATTTAATCATGCAGAGAGGGTGATTGAACAGGAGGTACAGCAGAAGGATAGACAGAGAGGGGAACATGGGGAACGGAAGGAATGGTTGTCAAGAAGGATAAAAGTCAGAAGAATTAAGAGAACAGTTAAGTGATGGAGAGTATGAACAGTGGACCCCCAATAGGGAAAGAATAATGGGAGGAAAGCAAAGGAGTTGAGGGGAACACGAGGAGCCCAGGAGGGATTGGTTGACCTCCCTTCACAGCAGGAAGTAGAAGGTAAAAATAGGGTTGGCACAGATGAAAAAGAGGGAAGGGGAGACAGGACCCTGGGTGACTCAGATGCCGTTATTGCAGAAGGGTAGAGGGGACACGCACTATGCACCGTGGCAGACCATGGACAGAGATAACCTAATATGTAGCCTGTCCTCCCTTGTGGCCGGGCCAGCAAGTGGATATATGCACTCAAGAAAAAGGTAGCCAGTTTGACGATGGCAATAGGGGACATGAAAAGCTTGTTTGTGGCCATAATAGGAGAGCAAGGGGATAAAATATGGGAGCAGGCGGGGCACAAAGGGGTGAAATTGAGTAACAATGCACACAATGAGGCTCTGTTCAACAAGTGCCGAGGGCACATGCGGAAGGTCCTGAGAAGCATGTACCCATATCGTTCAGATTTAGGGGCAGTCATGGCACACATGATGAAGCCTGACGAAGACCCAGCAGGGTATATAAAACAGGTCCAAGATCTTTAAATGTTGGAAACGCTGAAGCCCTGGGATGAATGGATACCGCTTTTCTACCACATAATGGTAAAGCCACTGCCTCAGATGTCCAGGAGTCTCGAGATAAGATTTTAGGAATAGAAGAAAAGGGATGGCCCAAGATACAGGCAATGGTTGTACACTATTGTAAAAGGAAGCAAGAGAGCAAGAAGCAGCCAGCAGAAAATGCTACAAAGGCAGAAAATAGACTGATGAAAAAGAATTTGGCATGGTACACTATGGACGGGGAAGTGCTCGTACCTGATGTCGTGGCGCCTGCCCATTAGGGAGGGTTTCCCGTGGGGAACATGTTCCCGCAAAGAGGGAATGTGCTGCCACTGTATGCTCCACAATGGGGAGCTCTACAGAAGGGAAATTACATACCAGGTTGGTTCTTTCCAATGAGGAGAGTATATCCACAGCCACCACGGAAAGGAGGATACAGGGGAGTAGGATGCAGGGTTTTCAGGCCATGCTTTATATGTGGGAACATGGGACATTTTGCACACACTTGACCTTTTGGGCAACAAGCTCATGCAACATAAATGGCACAGCAGTAAGGGTTTGTTTCAGCACAGCAGCAGGCGCAGAAGGTGCAATCCCACCGGGCACAATTGCAGCAGGGGCACCCGCGCCTGTCCCTTCGGCCACAGCAGGCCCAAAGGGGCCCAAGAGATGGCAGGATGGCACTTCTGAGTATAACACACCAGCGGAAGGAAGTACAGTGGTATTAGAGCAGAATGGGGTACCTCACTTAACTGGGGTCAGCATTGTGGGGGAAAATCCTTTCCTGTTATGGCAGAGTAACCCGCAAAAATAGGGGGGCTCCCAAGGAGTTTGAGTGTGTCCAGTCCTAGCAGTAACTGAATGGCCAGAAGAGGAACCCGAGGTAGCAGTGAAAATAGGACCAAACAAGTTCTCATTTCTCACAGATACAGGAGCCACCAAATCTTGTATCAGGGAGGGGGGAATTCCCGCTATCAAACAAAGTAATGGACATGCAGAGCTTCTCTGGGGCGTTGGTGATGGTACCAGTAATGAAAGATTTACCACTAACAATAGGGATGTTGCACATTATAGCACCCCTCTTTTATTCCAAAGACACTCCCATCAGCATACTGGGGAGAGACTTATTGAGCAAACTGAACACCACAATATCATTCACAAAAAAGGGGATGGTGTGCTCAACGCCAGGCATCTATTACACCGTGGCCCCACACCTCTTAGCAGCACATGCCCAACGCATGCTACAAGACCAACCCATGTACCCTAGAACGTTCTAGAATGTTCTTGTATGGGGTCGAGATATTGACAAGATGGGTCTGAGGGATACAGGGAAAAGTGTTCCGGTTGGTGTCAGAGTTTCTATTCCAACCACAGTGCCATAAGGATGACACAAAGGCACCACAATAGTGCTACAGCTTGAAGGGCTAGTGATCCATAAAGACATGATGATACTATGCGTAACGGATAATGACAACATGGAATGGTGTACAGTGCTACGCATTGACCCAACACTGACGATTTAAGGAGTAACGGAGGAATAACTGTTCTCAAATGGGGAGGAAGAGAGGGAGATGGTATTCCAGCTCCAAATACCTTGCCCAATAAGAGTAGTAGAAAGAATTGTGCTGATAAGACGAAGATCTAAAAAAGGTTCCAGAAACACTATCGACAAAAAGGTCCCATGATTTAGGGGGATTAAAAGGTGTAGGGGCGGTAAAGATAAAGTTAAAGGAAGGAGTGCTGCTGCCCCAAACAAAACGATACTTGTTGTCCCGAGAAGCAGATGAGGGGATATACTCAGCGCTGAATGCATTGTGCAGCAGGGCATAAAACAGACATCAATGTCCCAATGAAACAAGGCTATATCAAATCAAAGGGTGGATCATGGAGATTTATTCAAGATTCCCCCCATTTTAACAACGTGGTTGAAGCAGAATTCAGAATTTCGCCTGGTACCGAGTCCAGGTACAAGACAGTGCAATGTTCCAACAAAGGCAAAGTACTTCACTGTCATCGACCTGAAGAATGCCTTCTTTTCCATCCCGCTATACCCAGATTCTCGATATTTGATAGCCTTTACGTATTGGGGAACCTGGCTTGAACACACTGCCCCAAGGGTATTGCGAATCTCCCAGCATCTTCAAACGAATGAAACAGATGGATCAAGGAAATGTACAAAGGTCAAGCACAGTCATACAGTATGTTGATGATTTATTGGTGTGCAGCGAGACTGAGGAGCAGTGTAGGACTGACTTAGTGCATTTCTTGATGCTTCTAGCCATACTCAATACCCTCAATCACAACTCCAGTTGCTGTGTAGCTGGGTCAATACTAGCACCCTGTGGTCTGCTGACGCTGCTCGGCTGCTGCGTCCCCTGAAGTTTCCCCTTCCTGGTCTGCTGGATGCCTCATGGACCTTGGGCAGGATATTTCCGAGCTGGTTCCTGATGACCTTTCCCCCCGGTAAGCGTTCCCCGGATTTCTCGAAATATGCCAGGATCCTGCAGCCTCTTATGTTCTGCGGCAGAGGAGTCCGCCTCCTGCCGGCTGGCACAGCCAACCATCAACTCTGCTACCAACTTGTTTGGTGAGACTCCCAGTTATGCCAGAGGATGACTGGGGGTCTGCTTGACTTTGATGGGCCGACACCCTCCCCAGAAAAAACAGAGGACTCAGCCACCGGTAAGTTAGAACAGCGTTGTATTACAAATATAACCAACAGGGATCAATACAAGAAAATGGGAATTCTCTGGTACATCTCAGCTCTCCCTGATGCTCATGCCAGTTTTGTGCATGTGTGGTGTCATCGTCTAAGCCCTTCCCTGAAAAACCTATCATCACTGGGTATTGGGGATTGAGAGCACTATTACCTATAGAAGATCCCTATAGAGGTTATTCTTCTTGTCCTTGCATGTCTGGTGGCTGCCCTGTCCCATCCCCAAGAAACTATTACATTGTTCCAGAGTAACGAGCTTACCATTGGTCCATGCCTCTTGACATCCAACCCTGACTTTCTCAGCTGTGATTGGGTAGGGCTGATCTCCTCAGGCCTGGGAATTGATTCGGTTCTCAGCCCGATGTGCATCTCTTCAAGGTGATGTGAACGGTTATGTGTCTGTATTATGCCTATGAGAATGCACTCCTTATGTTGCAGTACTTGTTGCTGTGTGCATCTGGCTTGCTGGGATCGGTTCTGCGTTCCCACCACAGGTGAATGTCCATTGTCTCGTCTGGCTGTACCACATGCTTAGAGATCACAAAATCGAGCTCTTCGGCTCGCATCTATGAGGAAGTATTCTGTTTTTTTGCATCTGGCCCCCTTGTCATCTAGAGATGTCCGTGTATCTCTGACCTTGGCTGTGAGGCTGCTTCATGTGCTCTTTGCAGCCTGAATCAGCTCCACTCGTCTCATGTTGTGGCTTTTGGGCCTAAACGTTAGTCACACATGGTCCCATCAGGTTCCATATATGCCTGTATTCCCATAGGGTTGTTTGCGTTTTAAGCATCTGCAAGCTTTCTCAGAATCTCTTGTGCCTTACGGTTCTGCGTTACTGCAGTTAGCTATTGAAAAAAACAACAAAACATCAATAGCATGTATATGTATCTTTCCTCTAGCTATAGAACTGTGTAAGCATTTATCTTGTGTATGCAAGTATATGTCTGTGTAATGAGCTGCAGGGCTGCAAGTGTACTTCGTGACTAACGCTGCTACTTCGTAGGGTCACTAATAATGTCAGCATTGTGGCTTCTTGGTGCCTAGTCAAGACTGTCCATATAGGTGTTTCTGTCCACAATATATGGTTCTTCTCCTATACCTGTGAAGACTAGTATTGTATTCGGTCTGTATGGCAGACGAAGAGAATACCTTTCATGGTACGTGTTCATCATTTGTGCACTCAGGATTCATCCAAAATAAGTTGGGTGGCTGTGAGCATTTCTGACTCTTTGTTTCATCATAAATCTGGGGGAGCGGAGTGGCTATCTTAGGACCCTCTCTTCAGTTGCCCCTCTGGTCGGCTTGTCGACCAAATCAACATATTTAACACCTTTAGCTCTTGGTTGCATACTCATTCTGGGTTGCACCATTCTCATTTTCCTTCGTAAATCTTAGCGTCAAATGGATGATCTAGCTTCATTGCCTCAAGTGGGAATAGTGGACAGTCTGCTATTCTCGCTCTCAGCTTGTCTCTTTCCTCCATTATTTTGTCTTTTGATCCTCCTACATTCATTACCATGAACACCTTCATCCTAATACTTTTCTCTGTTGTCTTTCAACACTGGGTGATACAGATCTTTACAACGCATAGTGTTACTATCTCCAACATCAGTGCCCCTAATATTACTTTTAGTCCGTTTGACAGCCATGAAGGCATCCATGACCACAGGTAGGCTATCCAACTCTGGGTCTTTCCAGTCCCTTTGGCTTCTTCCTCCATCTTGGCTTGCATATTAGATAGCTTGCTTACTGCTTTGGTCAGCATGCCGTTATCTTCATTGTTGGCAGTTGTGAATGTGGTACAGGAACTCCCTATTTTTGCATAAACTCCTCCTTCCATTGCTGTGAGCAGATGCGTATTCTGTAGTGCCTTACTGCTCGGATCTCTTCTTTTATTGTGTTGAACCCATTCACTGTAGAGTTTATCATGATCATCAGCTTCCAACTGGTAATCTGCAGCCATTTTTCATTTGCATACGTCTGTATAGCTAGAACTACTAATGCGAAAAACATTTGCGTTCTGCTGAATAACCTGTGTTCTGGTGGTACATCATCTAGAGCTGTTTCTGACTTTTTGAGAAATAGTTGCTTCTGTTCACTCTACTTACTTCTGCCAGCCTCTTTTCTTTTCCTGTTTGTTCTTCTTGCACAGACCTCTTCTTCCTTTTGTTAGTGTCCATTTTTGGGAAATCATCGAATTTTATGTCCTTTTGTGGCACAATCAATGATGGTATATTATTAGGTACCAATGAGCAAACTCCTCCCCAGTGGGTGGCAGCTTCTCGTATGCCTTGGACCTGGATGTCCAGTAGGGATCCATCAGTACTGCAGTGCCCATCTTTATCGCTGCATGTTTTTCTATGTTACGACATCCTGTGTTGTCTCCAACTTTCTCTTCACCATCATTCTGGTAACAGCGTGCTGGCTATTTCAGGGGTATTATAGGGATCAGCCCAGCTTCATTCTCTACCTAAGTGAGCAACTTTGCACTTGTGTCCCACTCCTTCAGGCACTTGTCATTTTCTTCTTGTACTTTATTCACTGGTGGTGATTGTGCTAGGGTGTGTGCCTTGCTTCCCACTACTCCGTCTTTCCATGTATCCTCTGTCTACACTTGTCCATACACAAGCATATGTGGTCTTTCCCAGCACCAAGGTTTTTCTCCTAACTCATTTACCCTTTTCCATGGGCAGGGCATTTCTTTCAACATTATAGTCTTTGTGTCTCCTTTATTTGGCTCGTCAGTTATATATTGTATTGCTTCGTCCAAAGGCCAATAATTGTTCATCATGTTGAGAGTCTTTATGTAACTGTCTTCATAAGGAAATGTTGCCTGGGACATCCATCTCAATGTGGCTGTCTTCTCTTCAACTCTTCCTCGAGTTGTTACCATAGACAGGTACATCAGGCATTGGGCCCTTGCTGCTGGTATTTCAGTTGCTATGAACATTCTGGAGGCACTCATGGTGTAGGGGATTAATGAACAGACATAACAGCTCTCTCTGTTGGTTTCCTTACCTGCTTTGGTCATGTGCTTATACCACATGTTATTAGACACTCGAGCAGTGTCGGTGAGATAGACATCTACACCCTTCATGTCTGTGTCAACACTGCGCTTACCTCTCCTTATCGTGCTTGCAGTGCTTCCTTGTTCACCTGACATGGTCGTTCCACCTGCTGTGGTTGGGGTAGTGTTAGTAGAGGATACAGCGGTATTGCTAGCAACAAGCAAAATTCTCCAAAATATAAATCCAGATACTCTGCTTGGAAATAAGAGACATGACAAAATAAGCACATTTTTATAATTTAACCCATTTTTACCAGTGCTGCTGGGTTCGTGTGCAGCTTTTGATGATATTGTGGTCTGCCTGAAATGTGTTAGTATCAGGTTACTCTTTAAGCCCAGTAAAACCTATAATCGTTGATTGCGAAGATTAATAGCTGCTTGTTACGCTCACCTGGTCTCTGCGGAGGCGTTGGGGCACAGTTGCAGCCCTCCCTGGAATTAGATCACCTTCTTCTGGTATCGTCCCTTTGCGAATCAACTGTGGGTGGCGACGATCGGTAGCACTGCTCCTGCGAGGATATGGAGAAAAGTGAATGCGCTGACAGATGACTGTGGTGTCTCCCAAACACTTTGACCCAAGGTGCGATTTCAGTGGGCACGTACGGGCCCATAAGGCTCACCTGGTAAGTGTGAATGAAGAGCTCTCCGTCCTGCTACTTTGGGCAGGGGCGCTTGTCAATGGAATTGAGTTCCTTCACGTATTCCTGAAAATTAGTACAGTCCATCTGCGACTAAACTCTTCTTTCTGCTTTCTCGCAATGTCTTGAGGTTATTACTCTCAATGTTGTTGTTTTTTTCAATGAACAACTTTCCTCTCTGTTTCCTCCCAAATAGATGGAAATGTGGCATAACTACGGCTGTGGAGGCGGGAAAATGGCTTAGTGGAAGATGGATGCGACCGCAATGACCGGCAGCAGGTGAATGATGGTTTTATGGAAGGTGCGATATTAAATGGCAGAGCGCCCTTAACGAATGTCTGTTAAGTGTCTCACCTTGTCTTTTGCCTTTCGTTTGCAGGTGCTGCGAGTTCGGATGAAGTGTGTCGTGCCGCGATGCCCAGATGATGCTGTCTGCGTTCCGAGATGCTTGCAGGTGAGCCGCGGTGCCAGGAAGAAGATGCCTGCGCTCTGAGATGTTTTCAGGTGAGCCGCGGTGCCAGGAGGAAGAGTACAGGTGAGAGCAGGATCCTCCGGGTGGTAAGTATGTATGTAGATGGCAGGATCTCTCCAGGTAAGTTGAGTCCCAGGCGACGGTGAGCGTTACGCTGCACAGAGGTGCAGAATAATGCAAATCGTGTGCCTTGTGATTGGGCTGGCTTTTATAGCTGAGCTCTTAAGACCACGCCCCCCTTAGCTTAGTCCTGCTTGGCACACCTGCCACTCCAAGAAGATGCACATGCAGATGCAGATAGAAGCCACGCCTGGACTAATTACACAAAAGTGAGAAGTTCTAGAGGGTATTCCTGCCCATAATAAAAGAGTTTCATTCCATTCCAAGCACTTCTGCCCATAATGAAAATGTCTTGTTTAAGTTCTTCCATGAGCCTGGTGCCAAAGGCGCCAGGACTGCGTACAACCAGGCCTCCCATGTATAAATGTCCCAAAAGGACATGTGTGACACATGAAGTTCCCTGCTCCCTCCACTTGATGGTGCCACTCCTGTGATCTTGGGCAAGTGGCCATGACACTGCTCCCATAAATTTCTAATTCCAGGATCCCTCAGTAGGGAAAGAATTGAAGGGTTTCCCTGTCCAAGTTGTGGATACACTTGGGGCAAATATGCAAAAAAATGCAAGATAGTATACTGTAGGCGAACTTGCCCTAAATCTGCTCGATCTTCTCACATCGTGGACAAACTGGTTCAAGAAAGTGTCAGGGTGGAAATCAGCAGGTAACATAAACATATATCAAAGTGGGATTTCTCAAAGAATGTATATAGAGAATACAATAACAAGCAGACAGTGTATTCTAGCTCTAGATATGTAGGCAGTTTGTTTTTTTAGCACTGCTGCCCTTGAGAAGTAACCATTGGGTGCCCTCCTCTCGGCAGTGTAAGTTTGGAATTGTCGTCTTGCTCCTCTTGCTGCTGATCGTTGGCCCTATCAATCTCATTGCCAGGTGAGGCCGCTGCTTGGTAGGTCTTGACATCTGAGAAATGTTTCCAAACTGTTTTCCCTTAAAGTTTTACTGCTCGGTCCACCACTCTCTCCACTATGTAGGGACCAGTGCATATAGGTGCGCCCCACCTCCTGATAAAGTTTCTAAACCGAACGCTTTCCCCAAACCTGACAAGTCTTTCAGTCCCAAAGTCCTTTGGCTCGTTGTCACTGTTGCTTTCTCTGCTATCTTCTGGGCCTCCCTGGTTTTGTTGTATTGGGTGAGAGATAAAAGAGGCACTAGCAATCAAGGAAGTAATGTATTCATACATTTCCTGGCCTAACACTTCGGCACTATTCCAAGCGTCCTTTAATGCCCTAGTGGGAGGAGCTGGGGGAAGCTGCGTGCACCATCCTTTCACCACCTCATGGGGCATTAAATGGTGGTCGGACCCGGGCTTATTGTGCAATGCAAGCAGTGCAAGGGGTGGGCAATGGAGCAAGTTTTTATTTGTGCTCTGTTTTGTTTTTGCAATCATCTCCTCTAAAAGGCCATTTAGGGTTTCACACAGCCCATTTGCTTACGGGTGATAAGCACAATAGAACTTACGTTGAATGCCCAGCAACGCAGTATGTGCTAGAACGTCTCATTGGTGTAGTGAGGGCCATTGTCAGACCACAGGGCCTCACACACGCCCCATCTTGTGAATACTTCCCTGACTAAATATTTTGATGCTCTGAGAGCATCAAGATGTGAACAAGGGCCTGCCTTAATCCACAGAAAGAATTGGCACACAACCACTATCATGTAGCATTCACCTTGGCAAACCTGGATCATGTCAACATAGTCAAGATGGAGATGCTGAAATTAACCAGCTGGGCGAGGTATGGCTCCTCTCACAACTCTCAATGTGTGTCCTGCCATGAACTGCTTGCATGTCAAACAGCTACTCACAAATTGAGCCACATGTTCTGCCAAATTAGTCCAGCATGCAATAATGCTAGTGCCATCACCACTTTTCCAGTGTTGTTCTGTTGCCATAGGGCGTCTGTGTGAGGAACTGTACGTCCCCTTTAGGCCACAAGTCTTTCTCCTCCCTGGGTGTAGCTCCCTGCAACTCCATTATTTGTGTCTCTGATAATACATTGTACCCTTCCTATAATACCATTTTCCTTGCATAGTCAAGGGCATGTGATGTAGCTTCCATTTGCTAGGGGCTCTCCAAAGTATGCAGCGCATTTTGCTTCTGAGTCTGCTGCTTCGTTTCCCCTTGAGATGTGATCTTCCCCTCATGTGTGTGCCTGGTACTTCACTATTGCTATCGGTTCGGGATACTGTATTACTTCAATTAATCTGCCCAGTAATAGTGTTAACGTCACCTACGCTGAGGGAGAGTGTACCGTCACCTTCTACCTTCTGCTGTGCTCCAATGATGATATTGAGGCCACTAATTCTGCTGTTTGTGCTGAGTAGTGTGATGGCAATTGCACACTGACCACTGCCTCACTTGTCCCATCCTCTCTCATCCACTGCAGTTCCTGTAAGCCTGACCACACCTGTCTGATCAATTGTCGAAGAATCATCAATGTAGAGCACGTCTCCCCCCTCAAGTGTGTCCTTATGTACTTTGCGGTTGTCACAGAATTCCTGTATGTTTTCTGTGCAGTTCAGTGCATAGTCTCCTTCCTGTAAAATGTCTGCTAGAAAACTTGCTGGGTTAACAACTCTACACCTCACCACCTTGAGCGATGGGTTTCATAGCAGCACCTTGTACCCTGATGCTCTCTGGGTTGTCAGTATTCTCTTTGGTTTCTGCAGAATCACAAAGAGTGCATGCTCCATGTAAAGAGTGGTGTTACACCCCATGGTAGTCCCTGCTGATTTTTCCACTGTGAATGCCGCAGCAGCCAAAGCTTGTTCATACAGATAGATGGGTCGAGATTCCCACTGTAGTAAGCTATTGGCTTGTACCGTAAGATTGTCTTCTGTGTCAGTACTGCTTTCATCACCACCCCATCGGTGTGTGAGAACAAGAATATTTCCCTTTTGTAGTCTGGGATCTCTAACACTGAAGCCATGCATATTGCTTCTTTGAGCTCATCAAATGCCTCAGTAATTTCTGTTGTCCATTTTATTGTCTTGTGCCACTTCTGTGCTTCCTTCAAGGCATCCAGTAAAGGCCTGGTGTAAGTGTTATAATCGAACACCCATGCTATGCAGTAGTTACACAACCCCAGAAATTGCTGCATCTTTCTCACTGTCATGGGTTTTACTGTCTCTGCCCTCTCTGACGTCACCTGTTGGCCATTTTCTGAGGTCATCTGTTCAATGTATAACACTTCTTTCTGACGGTACTGTAGTTTGGCTTTGTTCACCTTGTATCCCTTGTCAGCTAACACTGTCAGTCAGTTTGGTTATGGGGGGGCTGACTTATGAGGGTATAATGATACTGAAAAAAGCAAAAGTGAGTCAAGGCAACCTCTCCCTTGTGCCACTTAGGCGGAGGTTGACATGATTCTAGGTCCTAGTGTAACATATTTAGATTACACTAGTAAAACACACAACTAATAAAAATAAATGTTATTCTAAAAAGATAAACAAAGTGATAACATATATCACTTTTCACATACCATAAACAAAACAGATTCATCTGTATATAAAATGCAATTCAAAATTCAACCACAGTGATCAGTATACAGAGGTATGATCAGCTGTACACTGAAACATAGCACAAGTCAATTATTGGCATCTGGATATGAATGATCAAATTCCATTTAGATTTCTCACAGTGCTTAATGCATAAAGATTTTTATGAGCTATAGAATAATACATAGCCCATGTCAAAACTTGTCAACACTGTATTTGGTGTTTCAAATTCGGATGCTTGTAGTTCTCAAATGTAGTCATCAAATAGCATAATTCATAGAACAGTTCCGAACTTTCATCAGGACGTATGATCCTTGTAGGCACAGAAGTAGATAAGTGTTGGTCGATCAAACACAATTCAAAGGGTCATCTAAAAACAATATAGACAGAACAACAGGTGAGTGTGTGTGTCGCCATTTTAAGGCTAAGCTTTAGATAGATAGTGCAAAAAAGAAAGGTGTCAACGTACCGCTAATAGGTGGAGAGCGCCATCGGGATATTGACAGCGATCCGAAATGGAAGGCATCGTGTGTTTGGAGAAATACACAGAAGGGCCTGCAAAAGTTAGGTGGCAGTGAATACTAAAGTTATATGTATAAATATGAAAAAGGGCTGAGATTTGTTAATAAAAGAACCAAGTACCTGGCAGCACAATAATAGGAAGCAAGAAGTAAAATCACTCAGAATTCCACATAGAATGATGTGGCATCAATATTGCATGAGAAGCTGGTGGGACAGTGTGTTGTTGGTATGTCATCAGATGTATCGTAAAGGGCAGCCATCTCTATCTTGTCAGAGGCACTCAGGTCTTGTAAGGACAAAGTGTAGTGTGATACAGAGATACACTCAAGAGTGAGCATATGTTAATAAAATGCTGCTCCAACTCAAAAAGCTGGTGTGGCCGAACATCATTTAAATAGTTCATGAAAGGTAAAGCATGCCAGTTTGGGCATGTACATGAGCCAAACAGAGTGCAAGCTGCAAGATAAAGAACCGCTGTAAAGTAAAGGCAGAGCATATTGCATTCTGCTCTGCCTTTACTTTCCACTGCACCTAGCAGACATCTGTTTTAAAACGCTGATGAGCAGGTATCTCACACTGCATGTTCCTACGGGGCATTTTTAGCACCTCGATGTATTATGAACTAGTTTGTCAGTGGTTCTTTCTCTTAGCCGAGACGTCGGGAGCTTCCTGCACTGCCTAGGGAAGAGGCCACAAGCTTTGCTAAGTGTCAGTTTTAAGGTGTGAGTGCCTTAAAGTCTACAAACTGGTATCCTTCTGACTGGCTATACGGTTTTCAACAGCACTCTGATGAAAATTCGACCAGTATGGAGACTGTGTCCAGGTGGTTTATGAGTTGGTTGTTCCCACCAGCTCAAGGGAAGAAGTCGTCCTTGAAGGAGCTTCTCTATTGATGGAGTTTCAGGCAATTCGGACCTCCAGCAGGGCTTCACCGTGCAAACCGACGGTCCAGGAGTTGCAGCAGTCGTCTTCCTTCAGCTCGTCTATGGTTCTTTCGTTTCAGTGGTCGACTCTGCTTTCCAAGTCCCAGAGACCTGCTTTTAAACATTTTTCTCCCATTCATTACAGCCTAACTGTCACTCACTCAGCAGGGTGGCTATCCTTGCCGGACAGTCAGCCAGCCAATCACGCCAGAATGCATTCAGGTCTCCTAGGAGACTAAGCACAAGGAGTTTCTGGAACCTCCCTCACATCCTGTCCACCGCAGACACTGAGGCGTCAGAGGAGGGCTTCAGCACTGAAGCCCGCCAAAGGGCATCGATCAAAGGGACCGAAACACAAGAAGGACCTTTCCTAAAGGAAACAGTGAAAAAAGATGACCGTAGTCTGCTTGTACAGAGGGGTCATGGGCGCCATATTGAAAAACATGGCGGACCCGATTTTTAGCTACTGGTGTTCGCAGTCGGGAAAAATCATGGTAGTTTGTTCTAAAACTACTGCCACCAGCCATTTCAGGAGGAACGGGTAACATTTGACTGTTACTTGAGAGTTTAGACACAGTGGATGCTAGGCAACCCCTCCAGCACTCTATAAGAAGATAGAGTGTGCTGGGTCTATGAATTTAAAAGGACTAGTAAAGTCAATTTAACTTCACATGCTCTGGGTCAGTCCCAAAGAAGGTATTTAAACCTTGGGGAGTCTGAAATACACCCCTGTGCCATTGCACTGTAGGTGCTGTGTGGCACACAAGAAAAGGATGATGCCTATGGAGTTTGTCTAAAACTTCATATCCAAAGAACACAAAAGTAAAACACACATCAAAATACATGAAAGAGTGGGGAAAAAAAGGCTCACACTCTTTCCAGGTAAAAATTACAATCCTAGAAATCCAGCAAAGTTGCTGGGGGTCTCAAAAGGTAAGCGAAATTAGCACATTCTTGAGAATTCTCCCTAACACTTGTCGCCCCCAGACTAAGGGACAGGAAGATTTAATCCACTCCTGGATGAATCTCCTTACTCCAGTCGGTCAAACATCCTGGAGAGACCATCAGCATTTTGGTGGTAACAGCCAGACCTATGTATAATGGTAAAATAAAACCCTTGCAAGCTGACTGACCATCTCAGTAGTTTAGGGGTTTCCCCTTTCATTTGCATCAACCATCTGAAGGGCTGGTGGTCAGTCTGAATTACAAAAGTAGATACATACAAAGTATGGTCTAAACTTCTTCAATGACCACACAATAGCAAAACATTCTCTTTCAATGGTTGCCCGCCTTGTTTCGGGTTCCTTCAGCTTCATGCTGATGAAGCAAATGGGGTGCTCCTACCTTTCTCACCCAGCTGACTCAGAACTGCACCTATACCTGTATTGAAAGCATCTGTTTGCACAATGAAGGTTTGGCTGTAGTAAGGATCTCTTAAAACAGGAGCTTGACAAAGGGCTTTCTTAAGTCCTTCAAATGCTTGATTGCACTCCTCATTCCACTTGACCTTTTTAGGAAATGTGGGTGAGGAGATCACATTCAAAGGAGAAGCTATGAAGTTCCTATAGTAACCAGTGAGGCCTAAGAAGGCTCTCGCTTGGGATTGAGTTGTGGGGGTGGCCCAGTTTTGTACAGCTTGTACCTTGCTAGGAAATGGCCTGATTTTACCTCCTCCTACCTCATGTGCAAGGTAGACCACTTTACCCTGACCAATTTGAAACGTACTCGCCTTTATGGTCAGATGGGCTTGCTCAATAGCCTGTAAAATATATCCTAAGTGGTCAACATGTTATTTCTAAGTAGGGCTGAACACTGCAATGTCATCCAAGTATGCCATGAAGAAGTCCTCCATCCCATTCAGAACCTGGTTAAACATCCTTTGGAATGTTGCAGGTGCATTCTTTAGTCGAAAAGGCATTACCTTAAACTGGTAGATGCCTGCTGGGGTTTGGAATGCAGTTTTCCTCTTGGCATGGTCTGTCAGAGCTATTTGCCAATAGCCTGAAGTGAGATCAAATGTACTGAGGTACTTGGCTGAACCAAATTTGTCCACCAGTTCATCTGTCCTTGGTAAAGGATGGGCATCAGTCCTTGTGACTGCATTAAGAGCTCTATAGTCCACACATAATCTCAACTCCTTGGATCCTGCCTTTGGTACTAGCACAAATGGATTAGACCATGGACTTGTAGATATCTCTATTACCCCGAGATCAAGCATCTTGTTGACCTCCTCCTTTATGTGGGTTCTTACATGATCTGATGTCCTGTAACCTCTGCTTTTAACAGGTAAACAGTCACCAGTGAGAAAAGCATGCTGGCCCCAAGGGGTCAATCCTGGTGATAGTGAAAACAGGAGGCACATTGATTTAACAGCAACTTGCACTCCTCCTGTTGTTCCAGTGTCAGATTAGAAGATAGATTGACTCCTTCTATCTTCTCATTTAAAGGCTGTCCTCTGAGTAGGTCAGGTAGAGGTTCACTCTCCTCCTCCTTTTATGCTGAAGCTAGAATCAAAGCTCCTACTTCTGATCTTGATACATAAGCTTTTAGACGGTTGGTGTCAAAGATTCTGGGAGCCTCCTTAGGATTGCCTAAGTCTACCAGATAGTTGACCTCTCCAAGTTTGCCCACAACCTTGAAGAGTCCTATCCACCTGTCCTGGAAGGCCCTCTACCTTGTAGGAACTATAACTATAACTTGCTGGTCTTGAGTAAACTCAACCATATGGCCTTCTGGTCATGCCAATGCTTCACCAGAGCCTGACCTGCTTTCAAGTTATCTGATGCTTCTGCCATCAACAGGACATGATATCCTGTAGTACCACACCAGACCCCTGATGCAAATAGGGGGTTCAGTGTTTCACAATGGGAATTGGGACGGGGGTTGGCGCAGGTTCACACAGAATGGCTAGTGGGATATGAAGAAGGGGTGATTGAAAAAGATAAATGACAACTTCAGGATAACATGGAATGTAAATGTCTTGCCATGGATAGACGAGAGACATCGACCAGTGGACGATTGTAATGGGGTGAACACTTGCTGCGGGAAGACAATACGCATCCCAGCATTGCAGAAAGGGACGGCGGCAGTGATGGATTTTTGGTGGCCCTGTGGATCTAGAGCCTACGCCCAGCTGCCTTCAGATTGGGGAGGGGTGTGCGCACGTGTGACCCACAATAACCATTTTTCATACCCCAGGCAGACTTACTATCTGTCAATGATCTCCCTACACTGTGGCAGTAGAAAAGGGAAAGAGAGCGGAAAGAGGTGAAAGGCAAACAAAGGCAAGTGGTAAGACGGAAAATGAGTGATAACTACATCTCAGCAGAATTATCACAGAGTTTGGATGCTATCCCAAAGCACTTAAGAATTTTTGAACAAGGCATCAGTATTTTTTACATCTTTACTACTTCCTGGAGTGCAAATGCCAAGTGACTGCAGATTACCCGCTATGAGGTGGTACAGTTGGAGAATGCAGATGAAAAAGACCTGGACGCAGTGTGCGATTAGCTCTGTACCTTGCTTCTGGTAGCTCTAAAGAATCAGTTCATTCTAAAATTGGGAGCAGCTGCTACGCGGTGATACCCGCCAACGATGCTGCCAATGGGGCACTCACAGAAGCTGTTGAGGAGATAAGCACACTACATGAAAAGATGGTAAATGAAATGCATGACACCATCCCAGACAGTTGGCTGAACTCACTATTTTCCTTTGTACTCAAGTGGCTAGAAGCTATGTTCAAAATAACGGTCCCCATGCTTGTTGTGATGCTCGTTGCCGTCTGTGTCGGACAAAGGATCATCAATAACTGTAAAAGTGGCAAGGGAAAAAAGTACGGTATATAATGACTGCTAATAAAGTTGGTGACGAGGGTAGTGGATTGGAGATGTAGCCTCCCAGGGTGAATGAGGGTGAGGATGGAGTGCATGTGGTCTTTGCAGTGCCACAACCAAATGCAGAGGACTATGATGCTCTTTGGGTAGCATGTTCTTTAGATGGACAGGATTGTGTAATACTTTGGTCCACATTGGATGGATACGAGCACGAGGGAAGCACGGTTATGGATGCCGAATAGCAAGAATAAAGAAATGATGAGGAAAAAGGTATCAATCGAAAGATCAATCGAAGGGCGGAATGAAATGAAGGTGCTGATTCAGCGCCAAGCAGAGGTATGCATTTATCAATTGCAGGAATAATGGGCTTGGACGGGGACACCCACAAGAGAGGGACAAGGGATAACTGGAGGCTGTACTCAGCCCCAGGGACCAAGCATGGAGGTGGACAAGGGGGGACACTGTATACATAACAACATGGATACAAGGGAACCTGCTGCATAAGTACAAGGAAGGTGAAAACACAGGTAAGTGCACTCCATGGGAATGCTGTAGGTGGGCCTTTCAGAACAGGCCAGTTTGAACACATGACAAATACGCAGCGCCTGAGGGGTGGGGGAAGCTGAATTCTGGCTGCATGTCTCCAGCAGACCGCTGTCGCTGGGAACAGCACCAGGCAATACAATCAAGTCCAATGAGCCATTCACACGGTTACACATGGCAGCTGGGGAAATCAACCTCATCTGCGAGGCAATCGCATAACACCAACAACAGTTTCAAATCGGCCCATGTCTAGGCGGTATGGGAACAAGGATGTGGAACGAAGGGGCGCTCCAAGAAATGGTACATTTTGGTCCCTGAAAAGCAACAAGTACAGTGTGTTCACAACTTCATTTGTGAGGATCTCATCAGGCAGGTGCTGCGTGAATGTCTCCCATCCCACTAGTTAAGGGTGTCTCATGTTCCTTCTTTTCCAGTGCTAACCAATGGCAGAGGAATAAAGATCCAGAGGTCAGCATAATTGTGTAATTACTAATTGCTGATAGTTTGCGGGGTATAGCTGGAGGCAATGTGACGTCACACTGGGAGGGAACAACCCGGGAGAGGACAGGTTGGTTTTGCTCCAATCATGTCCAGTTAACATACGCTTAGCTATCGCTTAGCTATCAGGGCATGACATATACTAACCATTCAGCTTAGTGAGAACAACAGAGACGTAATGTTTGAAGTGCAACTGTTTTTAACTGTAATCACAAATGGCAAAGTTATAAAGTGTCTGCATCAGGGCGCAGCAAGGGGCATAAGGACCAGCCACACTGCCAGACTGGATGCTGAATGCGGCTAACCTGCACGTACATGCTAAGTGCGAGTGGCTGATTTACACAAATAGTGTGTATGCTGGATAAGGTCGGCCTATGCAGGTAGGTTAAATGCTGCTAGGAGTATGGTATCAGGTTATTCTAATAGGCGGGTTTTCCTGCATATTTTAGTCTTGTATTTCCCTTTTTTCAGGCTTGTTTTTCTTGCTGGGTTTTGTCTGGTTTGTATTGTATTGGACATTTCTATGGCACCTATACACAAGTGCTTCCAAGAACCACAGGGCAAAAAGGGTGGGGGGGATACATAGGAAAAAAACAACTATACCGGTCATATTAGGCCTTGTGACATTCTTACTGTGCAACTGTAGACAAAAGTGCAGGGGAGGGTGGAAGATGGGGCCAGGGTATCTGGGGGTGTAAAGGGTAAGTGCAAGAGTGGTGGGCTAAGGGGGGGGGCTGAGCAGTGCTGAGGGGAGCCACGAGGGGTAAGTGTGGGGGAAAAGAGAAGGGGGTAAGTGCAGGAGTTGGGCATCCAGGGGGGCTGAACAAGTGCTGAGGGGAGCCATAAAGGGCCAGAGCAGTAAGAGAAGTGGTAAATGTTAAAGTGCAGAGGGGGGGGGGCAGATTCAAACCCTGAGAAGGATACCCAGGGGCAAGTGCTAGTAGGGATGCTGAAAGGGGACTGGTCCAGGAGGGCCTGGCCCCAGTAAGTCTCATCAGGGACCAGGCACCAGTCCCAGTTGCTGCTTGTCATTAGCAAGGGAGGAGGAGAAGAAAGGAGCAGGAGAAAAGGAAAGTCTTGAGAAGTTTCTGAGACTTAAGAAGTTCCGGCTCAAGTCTAAGTGGGGCAGGAAGGCCATTCCAGAGGGAGGCTCCTTCTGAGGAAAGGGATCTAGCTCCACCTCTCTGCTTGGATCAACATCTGACCTGCAGAGCATTGGACCCAGAGCACTGAAGATCTCTAGAGGGGAGATAGTTAGGTAGATAAAGTGGAATGTAGAGAGATCCCAGGCCCCAGAGAGCATTGTGGATGATGCATAGGGTATTGCATTTAATCCTTGCGGTCACTGGGATCCAGTAGAGAGATTTTAGGGCAGAGCGATGTGGTCCCTGGGCTTGAGGCCAAGGATAAGTCTTGCATCCCTATTCTGAATAAGTTGAAGAGGAAGAATGGAGCAAAGAGTCAGATTGAGGGAGAGACTATTGCAGTAGTCCAAACTAGAGCAGACCAGAGTTCGGGAGACATTGAGCTTCTGGGGGAAGGTGAGGAAAGAGAGAATGCCTCTAAGAAGGTAGAGTTGAAAGTTGGACTTCTTAGTAAGGTCCGAAATGTGTGGAGAGAAAGGAGTCAAAGATGACCCCACAATTTTGTGAGGGTGAGGGGAGGTGACCCAAGGAGGGTGGCCAGAGAGTGGTGGGAAAACAGGGAGCAGGAGTCCCAATGAGAAGGATCTATGTCTTACTGTCATTAAGGCAGAGATCATTAGCAGAGCAGTGTGCCTGGATAGCAGAGAGGCAGTCAGAAATGAGAGAGGAAGGGGAGGAGGTAGAGGAAGGAAGCTTAAAGGAAAGCTGAGTGTCGTCTGCATAACGCTAGAAGTGAGGAGAGAAGGAGGAGATAACGTGGGCCATTGGGGCAAGGTAGATGTTGAAGAGCCATGGTGATAGTATAAAGCCCTGAGGAAGAGAGTGAGGTGGGGGATAGGAATGGGCCCAATTGCACTTAGGAGGAATAGTTTGAGAGGAAGGAGGTCAGCCACACCAGTGCCTGGTCCATGATGCCTAGGGTATCACCGAGATGATTTATGAGGTTGACGTGATTGACTTTATCAAAGACAGAAGAAATATTGAGAAGGATCAGGACAAGGGGAGCGTTAGAATCCAGGTTTGAGAGCAAATCTCTGTGGGTGTTCAGGAGATCAGTTTCCATGTCTCTGCATGATCTGAAGCCCGACTGGTGGTCGTGGAGGCAGCCAGCCAATCTGGTGTGATGGGTCAGTTATGGGATGACCAACTTCGCCACGATTTTTCCCAAGAAAGGGGTTATAGAGATAGGGTGATAGTTAGCCGGGCATAAATAAATAAAATACAAATAAAATACAAATACAAATGAGGGATCTGCAGATGTATTTTTAGGAGAGGATGCACGAGAGAGAGCTTAAGGGTTTTGTGGGAAAGAACCAGTGGCAAAGGAGTGGTTATAGAGTCCAACCAAGGAGGAGCGAGAGAGGAAATGCTGTCTTTAATAGTTCTGGATGAGAAAGGGAGCACCTGCTTTGAGGAGACTTTCAAAGTCTCCACAAACACTTGTGTACAGGTGCATTATAAAAGCCATATCATATCAAATCATATCGTATCATATCAAAGAGCGGACTCCTCTAGAGACCTCAGAAGGTTCATTGGGAGAGAAGGAGGGAAGGATCGGAGGAGTGGGGAGGAGGGCCAAGGGAGGCAAGAGAAGAGGAGGGGCAGGGAGGTGAGTAGGTGAAACTGAGAACAGGATGTTCTGAGTTTTGGCGGAGAAGTGGGAGACAGGATCAGTGCAGAGGACCTGGCAGGGAAGGTGAGAGGAGACTCCAGTAGGATTGGCGAGTTCATTGCAGATTTTGAAAAGTTCAGCCACGTTGTTAGTTGCTCCGGCGATGCAGGCTTGGACATGAGCCCTCTTCTTGGAGTTGATGGGAAGACGATAATGCCTTTAGAGCAGGTGACAGAATAGTTTGATAGGGGTTGCACTTGAGGTCTACCACTTCCACTTAGCAGCCTTGTACTTGCGTTTCAATGCTGCCAGGTCAGGGTCATACCAAGAGTTGCATTTGGAGGCAGGCTTCATGTGTATCCTCAGGGCAGGGGAAAGGGGGACCAGGGTGCTAGTAATGGGGAGATGGAGATTAGCCAGTGCTGAGTCAGTAGCAGAATCAAAGGTAGGGGGGAGGTGGAGGTGAATGCAGTGACTGACACATGCTTCTTTGGTTGAATGACGGAGAAGGATACTGGGTGTGTGGGTAGAGGCATTGTGCGGGGGCCAGGGGGCTCAAGGTGGGAGAAGAGGAGAACATGCTCAGACCAGGAGAGAGAAGTGGTTAGAGGGCTGGAGAGAGTGATGTTGTTACGCTCACCTGACTCCCACGGAGGCGCTGGCCTGGTTCGCGCTGCTGTGACCTTTTCTAAGGTGATGCGCAGGGTTTGGAAGACGGACTGGACCGGGCCCCCAAATCTGGCTTGTCTGGCTAACAGAAGTATCCTTCTGTGGGCGAAAATAGGGGATTAACTGTCTGCGGGGTAATGCAATCGGCCTCCCACTTTCCCCTCTCACCCTCCTCGAAACCCTTCTGTGATTTCTCGTAGCGTCTCATCTTAGGGTCTGGAAGGACGAGCTCTCCATCCTGCTTCAGATGCAGGGGCGCGTTGGTATCCAGTTACTTCACTGGATTTTCGGGTTGGTGAGAACCAAACTTGCTTGGCTTCCAGGTAAGTTTTTTGGATAAGAGGTTCCCCTTGTGTCCATGCATTAATGTACTAATGCTAGTGTCTTTTTCCCCATAGGGGCCGGGGTACGGAATGCGAAGGAACATGCACCGACCCGAGATGAGAGGTGAAATCCTTGTAGAAATCAGGTAAGTCTTTAATGAGCGTTTTTTGGTAATGTCTTTTCATTCGCTCATTAACGCTGATGTCTTTTTTCCCCTTAGGGGCCGGGGTCCGGAAATGCCAGGATGCGGCGCGGACCCGAAATGAGGAGGGAATGAATCAACAGGTAAGTCTTAACATGGAGATTTAGCTTTCCTTATTCCCTTCTCTCTCTCACCTTTTGTTCTGGTCTTTTTCTCCCTAGGCGCTGGGGCGTGACTGCGAATCCGGATGATCGCTGCTGAACATGGAAGCGCCCTGTAAAGGTGAGTGGAATGCGGCGCTGCAGCGATCGACGCGATGGGCTTTTAAATTAAAGTCTTCCTTTTCAGGATTGTCAGCGAGATGTTTCTGGGATGCGGTTTTAGCAGGTAAGGACTTTTCCTTCTTCTGTTCTCTTCTTCTCTTCCTTTGCAGGTGATCCAGGATGCTGACAGGCGTGGCAGAAGTCAGGATGCAGGAGCAGACACGGTGAGCATCCAGCTGCTAGATGCAGAACAACGCGAAGCACGTGTAGCTGTTCGGGTGGGGTTTAAATAGCCTTGGAAGAAGTTCCAGGTATGTATCCTTCCTCCAATCAGGTATGTATCCTTCCCCGACCACGCCCGGATGGTAAATTAGTCCCACAGGTAAAGTAGTTCCTTTCAGGCCTCAAGGAGGCCGGAATCCTGCAGCATGGTCTGCATCAGGTAAGTGCACCCAAGCACTCCCATAATGAGCCTGGCGCCTATGGCGCCAGGACTGATGTCTTTTATGAGCCTGGCGCCATAGGCGCCAGGACACTGTCCAAAGGGCCCCTATATGGGGTTGCTGGGTCCTTCCTTGGGGACTGGATGTCCGCTTTCGGGGACGCAGGGCTTGAACTGGCTCCCCGGGAGCGGGCATCATGACAGCACTCCCCCCCCAAGGCCCCTCCCAAGGTTGTTCCCTCCAGGGGTTTTGGTTTGACTGGGAAGAGTCTGTGAAATTTCCTGACTAATCGAGGTGCATGCACATGGTCGCTGGGTTCCCACGACTTCTCCTGAGGTCCGTACCCCTTCCAATCAATTAGGTAGAACAGTTTTGACCTAAACATTTTTGAGTCTAAAATGTTCTTCACTTCGAATTCGGCTCCCCATCTATTAGAATAGGTTCTGGAGGTTTGAGTAGTCGGGTTCCGGGTACCACTGGTTTCAGAAGTGACACATGAAAAACAGGGTGAATTTGCATACTAGCTGGTAAATCAAGTTTAACAGCCACTGGGTTAATTATTGCCGTAATAGAATAAGGTCCCAGATATTTTGGGTTAAAAGTTTGAGGCCCTTTGAGTGGTAAATGCCTGGTAGCTAACTACACTTGATCCCCAATCTGATACGGAGGTGCTTCACTCCGATGTAGATCAGCATTCTCCTTGTATTTTCTCTTGGCTTGTTGTAAATGCGTAGTTGCCTCTTTGAAGGCTTGGGTAATTGTAGAATGCAGATGTTCTACTGCAGGCATTCCGAGGTTCTGAGGTGAGTCAAGGTTTGAGGTTCGAGGGTGATGCCCAAACAAAATATAAAAAGGACTGTGGCCAGTTCCAGAGTGTACCGAATTATTATATGCGTATTCGGCTATCCAAAGAATGTCTTTCCAGTTGCTTTCAGATTGCTGTAACATACACCGTAAGTACTGTTCAAGGGTCTGATTTGTCCTCTCGGTCTGACCATCGGTCTGAGGGTGGTGACTGGTCGATAATCTTACGTCGATCTGCGCCATTTGACAACATTTGCGCCAGAAGTGAGAAATTAATTGGCTTCCCCAGTCAGAGATTAGTATAGATGGGAATCCATGTAGCCGAACAATATTTTCGAGGAATTCTTTGGCTAGGACAGAAGCTGAAGGTAAACCTTTCAAAGGAATAAAGTGGGCCATTTTGGAAAACAAATCCACAATTACCAGAATAGTATTGTACCCCGAACAAGGAGGCAGGTCTGTAATAAAATCCATTGATAGGGTGTGCCAGGGTGCTGGTGGTATGTCTAGAGGTTGAAGGAGACCGGCTGGTCTTTTCTTTTGACTTTTATTTTGGGCACAAACACCACAGGACATCACAAAAGATTTAACATCTTTTCGCCAAGAGGGCCACCAAAATTGTCGTTTCACCTTTTCCTCTGTCTTGGCAATACCGGGGTGTCCCTCTATTAATGTATCATGATAACCGGAAATAACTAGTTCGTGTAATTCCTTATGTGGCAGGAATAAGCGTCCTTGGAAATAAGGTAAACCATTATCTATGGTAAAGTCTGATCCCTTTTGTATCCAATCCTATAAGGTTGTAGGGTCCAGGAGTTGTTTCACTCTGGCTTGAATGTCTTCAAGCGTCTGTAACGAAGTCATGCCTAGAATCCTCTGTTCGGGAATTATTGGTACTGGTTCTGAGTTTGTATCAGATTCTCCCATTCCAATTCGGTATAAGGCGTCTGCTTTGCCATTCTTGCTGCCAGGTCGCTAGGTAATCACAAAATCAAATTCAGCGAAAAACAAAGCCCATCGGAGCTGCCGTGATGACTGAGCCTTGGCGGTTTTCAAATACTGTAAATTCCGGTGTTCAGTGATCACTGTGATGGCATGTCGAGCGCCAAGCAGATAATGCTGCCAGGCTTTAAAAGCGGACTTAATGGCTAACAGTTCTTTGACGTGATTGCATAATTAACCTCGGGTGCCGAGAATTTTCTGGACCAAAATGCTACGGGATGCAGTTGGTTGGTTTCGGGATCTCTTTGGGACAGGACAGCTCCCATGGCTAGGCTGGATGCGTCAGTCTCGACGACATAAGGGAGATCTGGACGCGGGTGTTTCAATATAGGTGCAGAGGTAAACTTAGCTTTTAAATCCTGATAGGCCTGCTCGGCTTCTTCAGACCATTCAAAACGTTTATTTTTCCTCAAGAGTGCAGTAATGGGTTGTACCACACGTGAAAATTCCGGGATAAACCTGCGATAGAAATTGGCAAAGCCGAGCATGCTTTGAACCCCTTTTACAGAGCTAGGTGATGGCCATTTGAGGATGGCATCCACTTTTCTTGAGTCCATTCGGACTCCTTTGGGTGTCAGGATGAAACCTAGAAACTCGACTTCTGTGGTATGGAAAACACATTTCTCCAATTTAGCAAATAGTTTGTGTTGGCGCAATTTTTCAAGTACTGCCCTGACGTGTTTTCTGTGATCAGATTCCGAAGAGGAGTACACCAGAATGTCATCGATATATACGACAACACAAACATCGATGAGTTCCCGAAGGACATCATTCATGAAGTATTGGAAGATAGCCGGCGCATTACACAATCCGAAAGGCATCACCTGGTACTCGAATAATCCGTATTTAGTACGGAAGGCAGTTTTCCATTCATCGCCTTCTTTAACTCGTACCAGATGATAAGCCCCCCGGAGATCTAACTTGGTGTATATGCAAGCATCCTTCACCTGGTCAAGGAGTTCAGGGATCAGAGGCAGAGGATAACGTTTTTTAACCGTTATCTGGTTCAATGCGCGGTAATCGATACAAGTTCTAAGGTCGCCTTCTTTTTTGGGCACGAAGAACAAAGCCGAGGATGCCGGGGACTTTGACGGGCGAATAAAACCATTAGCTAGGTATTGATCCAAATATTGTCTCAAATGCAGATTCTCAGGTTCGGTAAGGGCATAAATCCTGCTACAAGGGGGTTGTGCACCGGGCACCAGATTGATTTGGCAATTGTACGATCTGTGAGGAGGTAACCTGTTGGCCTGTTCCTTTTGGAAGACGTCCTGAAAGTCTTGGTATTCCGGAGGTAGTTGCATGGAGGCAGAGGTTACAGATGCTAGATTAATCTCCAGGTTTTCTGGGTAGCAGGTTTGTGTACAATCCGGGAAGGTTATTCTCTTAGCTCGCCAATCAATTCGAGGATTATGTGTCTCTAACCAAGGGATTCCAAGAATAACCTGAAACTGTGGAGCCTTGATTACATCAAACACAACACCCTCCCGATGGCCGTCTGGACCAATAAGAGTCACCTCAGTAGTGGAATGTGTTACCGGTCCAGAGGCAATTTCAGTTCCATCGACTGTGGTGATGACATCTTTGCTGGTTTTAGGACGGAGAGGGAGGTTAATCCTAGAGACCAATTCACGATCCACATAGTTTCCAATAGCCCCACTATCGATGTATGCCTTTATTGCATGCAACCGCTTAGGCTGTTCTGGATCTACGAGAACCATTGGCACAATGAAATGCGAGGTCTGAGAGTTAGTTTTCAAGCTCAGCAAGCGGACCCCTACACTTGTCGGGCGGAGTCGTTTCCCGAAACAGAGTCTTCATGGTTTTTATCAGCGGCTCCTACCGCCTTTCGGGGCGGTTTTGCCGGGCAATCTCGTAGAAAGTGTCCAGAATTCCCACAATAAAGACATAATTTTAACTGCCGCCTCCTTTCAGGTTCCTTTTGAGTTAAGGGTCCTTTAACCCCTCCAATTTGCTAAGGCTCAGAGACATCAACTCCCTTGGGATTAGCATGGGTCTTGACCAACACCCGGGTCTCAAACCTGGACCGATCTGCTTTTCTGTTTTGAAGTCTGTGATCCAATTGGACCACTAAGTCTATATACTCTGTGCATTCTTGTGGCGGATTTACAACTTGGGCCAAGACATCTTTAAGTTCTCCGCGAAGGCCTCGATAAAATAACGTGACTCTTTTATCCTCTGGCCATCCCGTTTCCACAATTAGTCTATTAAAGGTTGCAATATAGGATAGGAGGTCCTGATTGCCTCGTCGCAGGGATAGAAGTTCGTCATCCAGAGCCTGCCCCTGAGAGTGTCGAGCAAATAACCTTTCCATGCTTGCTTGAAACCTTTGAAAATCACGGAGAATCGGGTCATCTTGAGTAACCAGTGGAACTGACCAATCGGCAGTGCAGCCGCTGAGATATGACATTACAAAGGCTACCTTGGTCTCATCATTTGGGAAGGCCCCAGGTCTGCATAGGAAGTGCAAACGACACTGATTCATGAATACGGCGAATCGTTTGGGGTCCCCAGCAAAGCGTTCGGGTGGGGAGACAGCATGTTTCCAGGTAGATTAATCTGCACAGGGTTACTGGAAACCACAGGAGCGGGGTTCCCTCCGGAACCGGGTAGAGGAGTTTGCCCAGCTTGACCTTGCAAAAGCTGTCTGGCCAGGTCATCAGTTCTTTCCTTTGATATTATTAATTCCCTCCTGAGGGCATTAGTCTCTTGACGAGCGGCATGTACTTCGGCCCGTAATTCCCCTAGTAATTGGGCCAACTGATCAGTCTCAGAACTTTCCATAGCGCCTGGTTGGGAATTTGTAGGAAGGCTTCGCGTTCTGTTACGCTCACCTGACTCCCACGGAGGCGCTGGCCTGGTTCGCGCTGCTGTGACCTTTTCTAAGGTGATGCGCAGGGTTCTGAAGACGGACTGGACCGGGCCCCCAAATCTGGCTTGTCTGGCTCGCAGAAGTATCCTTCTGTGGGCGAAAATAGGGGATTAACTGTCTGCGGGGTAATGCAATCGGCCTCCCACTTTCCCCTCTCACCCTCCTCGAAACCCTTCTGTGATTTCTCATAGCGTCTCACCTTAGGGTCTGGAAGGACGAGCTCTCCATCCTGCTTCAGATGCAGGGGCGCGTTGGTATCCAGTTACTTCACTGGATTTTCGGGTTGGTGAGAACCAAACTTGCTTGGCTTCCAGGTAAGTTTTTTGATAAGAGGTTCCCCTTGTGTCCATGCATTAATGTACTAATGCTAGTGTCTTTTTCCTCATAGGTGCCAGGGTACGGAATGCCGGGGAACAGGCACCGACCCGAGATGAGAGGTGAAAACGTTGTAGAAATCAGGTAAGTCTTTAATGAGCGTTTTTTGGTAATGTCTTTTCATTCGCTCATTAACGCTGATGTCTTTTTTCCCCTTAGGGGCCGGGGTCCGGAAATGCCAGGATGCGGCGCGGACCCGAAATGAGGAGGGAATGAATCAACAGGTAAGTCTTAACATGGAGATTTAGCTTTCCTTATTCCCTTCTCTCTCTCACCTTTTGTTCTGGTCTTTTTCTCCCTAGGCGCTGGGGCGTGACTGCGAATCCGGATGATCGCTGCTGAACATGGAGGCGCCCTGTAAAGGTGAGTGGAATGCGGCGCTGCAGCGATCGACGCAATGAGCTTTTAAATTAAAGTCTTCCTTTTCAGGATTGTTGGCGAGATGTCTCTGGGATGCGGTTTTAGCAGGTAAGGACTTTTCCTTCTTCTGTTCTCTTCTTCTCTTCCTTTGCAGGTGATCCAGGATGCTGGCAGGCGTGGCAGAAGTCAGGATGCAGGAGCAGACACGGTGAGCGTCCAGCTGCTAGATGCAGAACAACGCGAAGCACGTGTGGCTGTTCGGGTGGGGTTTAAATAGCCTTGGAAGAAGTTCCAGGTATGTATCCTTCCTCCAATAAGGTATGTATCCTTCCCCGACCACGCCCGGATGGTAAATTAGTCCCACAGGCAAAGTAGTTCCTTTCAGGCCTCAAGGAGGCCGGGATCCTGCAGCATGGTCTGCATCAGGTAAGTGCACCCAAGCACTCCCATAATGAGCCTGGCGCCTATGGCGCCAGGACTGATGTCTTTTAATACACTGTCCAAAGAGCCCCTATATGGGGTTGCTGGGTCCTTCCTTGGGGACTGGATGTCCGCTTTCGGGGACGCAGGGCTTGAACCGGCTCCCCGGGAGCGGGCATCATGTCAGATGTCAGATGAGATGAGAGCATCCAGGATCTGTCGGGCAGAGTGGGTTGGACCAGAGGGAAGAATAGTGAGGGAGAGAGAGTCTGAGAGGTCACAAAAGAGTACAGTGGTCAAATTCGGAGAATCAAGATGGATGTTGAAGTCTCCCATGAAGAGAAGTTTGGGGGAGGAGACCAGGAGTGAGGAGGAGAGGTTCGCCGATACCGAGTTGGAATGATGGTGGCTGGAACCCACTCAGGGAAAATAAGTACCACTCCGCCCCCAGACAGGGAGGGCCTAGGGTTGGATAGGATCTTGTAGCCCATGGGGAGAAGGGTGTCTAAAGCAGTGACAGTGCTGGCCTTGAACCAAGTCTCAGTGAGAGCAAGGAAGCCAAGGTCAAGGTCTTCAAGGAAGACACAGATATCAGAGGAGTGTTTGACAGACACCGGAAAGCGAATTGAGGGTAGCTTTGTGAAGCTAGTTTCCCCCTTCAAGTATTTTCCTAGGGGGGTACAGGGGTTGTATACAACCACCGGATGGAGGGAAGAAGTAGGAAGAGAGTGGGGAACCAGGGGGGCATTTGAAAAGAAACAATACATACCTGTCAAGGAGGAGTAGGTTGGTCTGAGAGCCTTGGGCCATGATAGTGTCATTACGATAGACATTAATGATGCACCTGGATGATGAGCAGTGTGCCAAGAGCACTTCCCATCTAGTACCACCATTACTGGGTGAGGAAGAGAAAGGGGAGAGAAGAGTGACCATATGGAGTTTCCATAGGTCAGGAGAAGGAACGATAAAGAGAATGTCAGTGACAGTCTGTCTGGAGGAAGCATTAGTGTAGGTGTCTGCTATGGGCAGACCTGGGTTGGAGACCAGGAGAGTCTTCTAATTTTTCTAAATCCTGTTTCAAAAATAGGGACCAGTATAGCTCTCCGCCAGCTTTCTGGTATCATCCCAATCTGGACAATATATATATAAACTATATTAGGGATTCCATCCGGGCCAGGGGCCCGTGAGGCTTTAGATTTACTGATTCATTTCACTAAGTTACCCTCTTCGATATCAAAGATAGAGAGGTTCTGGGGCATAACAGTGTTGGCCAACAAATGAATATAACAATCTGGGCTAGATTCGGGAAAGGCTTTAGATGTAATATTATATGTATCCCGAACATATATTAACCATGCCTCCTGAGATATGGGATTCAGTTCTTGTGGGGAAAAAGTCATTTGAAAGTCGTTACAAAAGACTACTCACTTCTCCTGAAAATCTTACCTCACAAAAAAAGTGGTTGAGCCTTCTCAATCCAAGGACAACAGCCTCTGGAAGTCTCTTCCGTATCACGTCTGGGACCTAGATGTTTTTTTTTTTTAAAATAATTATTATTATTTTAACAAACAACACTCCAAACATTACAACCATTTAGGACATTCATGATCAATGTTAAAACGTTACAATATAAAATTCTCTCTTCTGTCCTCCCCCCTCCCTCCCCATTAACTTGAACCATTGTATCCGTGTCATCCACCTGAGCCTCTTCAGGTGTCTCTGTTATCATCATCTCATCCAAGTCATCTGCTTCGTGATCGGCCTGGTGGGGGTTTACCATCGAAGTCACCATTTGCCTCCAGGCTATCAGGGGACACACCTCCCCCTCCCCACCTCTAGTGACTGCTTCATACCAGGCCGCAGTTTCTGCCTCTGCCCATTTCAGGAGGTCTGCCCACCACATCTCCAATCTAGGCCGGTGGGCCGCTTTCCAGCACATTGCAATTCTGTGCTTGGCCAAGATATACGCCAGGTCCTTCATCTTGCTTATATGCTTTAGGTTATGTGGCCTGGGAAAGCTCCCAAGCATGCATGCCCAAGCAGATCCAACATCAAGCACAACGCCACTGCTAGCCAATCTTGTTTTCAGTTCTATCCAGAATCTGTTCACTTCTGGACAAGCCCAGAACATATGCAGCAAACCCGCCTCCTCCTCCCCGCACCTGGGACATTTCTGTACAGCGGAGCCACCGAACCTAGCTATTCTACTGGGGGTCAAATATGCCCTGTGGGTGACATATAGCAGGATCTGCTGAAGTCTCGCATTCCGGGACAGTTTCTTATGGTACCTTTGGGCTCTGTCCCATTGTCCGTCTGTCATGGGATCCCCAACCTCCTCCTCCCAGTTATGCCTCAGTTGAAGCAGCTCTTTCCCCGCCTTCGTACTCAGTAACTCATATATCTGAGATATTTCATGCCCGCCCTTCGAGACATCGTACATCATTTCTATGGTGGCATCAGGTTGTTCTGCAAGTACTGTTTCGTGCCACCTTTCCCTCACCCGCTTCATAATTCTGGAAGAAGTAATATGTTGGCCTTTATGCACCCCGGGCTCCTCCATTAGTCTCTGGAATCCTAATGCCTACCCCTCCTGCCATTTGTCACCCAGGGTGGCCAGGCCCACTGGTTCCCAGTATCTGTGGACCTCTTTAATCAGTTGGGAGTCTCCGCCACATAACACCACCAACAGGACCTGTTGAGAAAGCGGGTCCGGTCACCAACAGTTCGCCATGCTCTACGCCAGACCTCCCAGCCCAGCACCAGCAACCTCCTCATCCCCAACACTTTCGTTTTAGGCAACCACACTGTCTCTCTAAGGAAGTAGGGGGCAGAGTCACCCTGCAAAAGCCTGGCTTCCGCCGATTCATCTTCAGACAACCACCTAGCTACATATAGTAGCTGTCCCGCCAGGTAATACAATTTGAGCAAAGCTGCTCTTCCCATCATGGCAAGGGGCAATCTGGACCAAAACACCATGCTGTTTTTGATACCTTCAACTGCTTTCTCTGTGTTTTATTTATGCTCTGCCTCTATCCTGTGGTATACATGTATGCCTAGGTATCGAAACATCTCCGTCCGCCAGGGTATCTGCAAAATGGGCAGCTTCTCTGGTGGAATGCCCCTGTATCTCCCCAAGGGGAACACGCTGGACTTCCCTGGGTTTACCGATATGCCAGAGAGGGTGGCGTAGCGTTCCATCACCTCCAGGACATATTGCAGGTTCTCTTCCGAGAAGCGCAGGTAGAGGAGCATGTCATCGGCATACAACGATATCAAACGTGTGCCTCCTGCCGTACGAATCCCCACCTCTCTGTATTGTTGTCTATGGCAAACTGCCAACGGCTCCAACGCAAGAATATATAACATGGGCGACCATGGAAACCCCTGTCTGGTCCCTCTACTGAGTCGCCATTTATCTGAGATTACGGCGCCTGTTTTAACCCTTGCGATTGGGGAGCTGTATAACATCTTGACCCATCTTATGTACCCCGGCCCCATCTCGTACCCTTTCAGGGTCGCCATCAACCATGGCCACCTCACTGAATCGAAGGCCTTGACCGCGTCCAGCGACACAATGGCCAGTTCACCCGGGTCTTTGTCTGTTTGGTCAATAATATGATGTAGCCTCCTGTGATTGTCAGTGATGTTTCTGCCGGGAACGTAGCCTGTTTGGTCTGGGTGTATCAATCTGCCAATTACTCGCTTGAGCCTGTTGGCGAGCACCACTGTGAGTATTTTGCTATCCTGGTTGAGCATCGATAAGGGCCTGTAGGACCCACAGTCTGCATCCGGCTTACCCGGGATGATCACCGCTTCTCGTAGGGACTCTGGCAACTCCTCCCGCTCGTAGGACTTGCTGAACATGGCCAGCAGTGGCTGGAGCAACTCCTGTCTGTACGCTTTATAGAATTCGCTGGGTAATCCGTCCGACCCAGGCGCTTTCCACGTGGGCAGGTGCTGGATCACTGTCTCCAATTCGTCCAAGGTGATTGGGGCCTCTAAGTCTGCTTTTCCAGGTCGTCTAAAGTGGGCAGACCTATATCTTCTAGTGTTTCCTGAATTTCTTGGCCCATGTCTCCACCTGCGTTCTCATACAAGCGTTTATAATACCTGAGGAACTCTTCATTCACACCTTCCTGGGTATCGCGGATCTTGCCCTCCTCGCCCCTTACTTCTCAAATCACTGGTCGGGGTGTCTCATTTTTATATAACCAGGCCAGCAATCTGCCCGGCTTGTCTCCACCCGCATGCTGCCTTTCTACGTATTTCTTAATATCAGCTTACATAGCCTATCCCAGGGCTCGCTGCTAGCACCTTGCAGCACCCTCATCTTTGCACTGTCTTCCCGGGTGGTCCCGCCCTTATGCATCAAATCCTCTAGCTCCCTTTCCGTTTCCTGCAACTCCTGTTCTATACCCCCTTGGAGCCCCCTGTATTTTGATATAGCTACCCCGCGCACCACCATCTTGAATGCCTCCCATACTGTTCCCACTGATTGCACGCTGCCAGTATTAATGTCGAAATATTCCGTGATGGCCTCCCTTAGGTCCTCTCGGAATCCTGGGTCCTGTAGGGCCTCAGCTCTGAGCCTCCACGTCAGGATACACGCCCTAGGGGGATGGTGTTGCCACTCCAGGACCAAAGGGGAATTGGTCCGAAAGCACCCTGGCTCTATATTCTGCTCCCACCATTTCTGCCGCTATCTCAGCGGCGGCGAACACATAATCCAGCCTAGTGTGCAGGTCATGCGGCGCTCCGTAATGTGAGTAATGCCTGTCTTTTGGGTGCAATCACCTCCACACATTCTCCAGTTTGTAGTCTGTCAACAGTCCCCACAACGCTTTGGCTGCCGGAGTGGGTTTTTCTAGCTTACTATCTGACCTATCCATCTTGGGGTTCAGGGTGCAATTGAAATCACCTCCCCACAGTATCGCACCTCCTAGTAGTGGGCTGATTTTACTATATAAAGACCTAAAGTAAGCCGCTGTGTCCTGGTTAGGGGCATATAAGTTTATAATGTTCACTTCTCGGTTCTCCAGGAGCCCTTCCGCCACCACCATTCTACCTTCCGGGTCTATTGTCGACCGGAGCAGCTGAAACGGCATATGCGGTGCCACCCATATGACAAACCCTCTTGCATACGCTGAGTATGTGGCTCCCATGACACTTCCCTTCCATTTTCTCTTAACCACCTCCAGTTTCTCTTTGGTGAGGTGGGTTTCCTGTAATAAAGCTATATCGATCCTCATCCTCCTCAGATACATCATTACTTTATTACGTTTTAGGTAACTACTGAGGCCCCGCACGTTCCAGGTCACCACTCTAAGATTACCCAATGCCATTGACTTGGTATCCTGCCTCTCCTCTCAATTTCCCATATCGCACCCGATAACACAGAGTTTGGCTCACTTCCCTCCCAACCCCAACAGCCTCCCCTCCCTCTCTTCCCCAACTACAACCCACTGCACACAACACTTTCCCTCCCCCCTCCCCACCCAGCCCCTACAAATGCCCAGCTCCATCCCTGGATCTCAGGCCCACCCGCGTTTGGTCCCTCCTCGGAATACCTGAGGACAAGAACCCAGCAGGGTGTCACCGGACTACCAGTGACCTAACTAAGCTTAATGCGCTATGTCACCCTAGGTACCACAGCCGCATATTACTTATCTTCTTCAACTCCTGTCTGGATACCTGATTCTTGGGGGCAGCTCTGCGTATCCAGCCACCCCATGGTGTCCTCTGGGGTTTCAAAAAACAAAGTTATGTTCTTGTGGAACACCTTCAGTTTGGCTGGGTAAAGCAGCATATACTTGTGGCCTGTTTCTCGCAGTATTCTTTTCACAGCCCTAAAGTTCATTCTACTGCGCTGCACCTGCAAGGTGTAGTCTGGGAATGTGGTTATCTTCGCTGTACCCTTTTCAATTGTTCCGCCCTTCCGGAAGAATTCGAGTATTTTTTCCCGATCCCGGTAATTCAGGATCTTCGCAATCAATGGCCTGGGAGGGGTTCCTGGTGGCGGCTTCCTCATCAGGGCCCTGTGCGCCCTTTCAACCACAACCCCATGGGTCAGCACCCCTCCAGTTATTTCCTGCAGTAACATAGTTTCGACGTATACCGTTGGGTAAGGCCCTTCAGTTCCCTCTGGCAATCCTATAATGCGGATGTTATTCCGTCGGGCGCGTCCCTCTGCTTCTTCCACCCTGCTTTCTAGGGTTCCCACTCGCTGCACAAGTGCATGAAGTTCTGATTTATGGGCGGCGCAATCTGCTGTGTTTGGGGCCATCTTCTTTTCCAAGTCCCCGGTGCGCTCCACCAGTGTCCTAACATCTTGTCTAAGTAGGTTTACCTCTTCCTGGACCGCCCCAACCTTAAGGTCCAGTGCCACCTTCAGTTCATTCATGGCCAGTCCCAATTTAGTTTCCAGGCAACTTTCAGGTCCGCAATCGCAGCGAGCACCTCCTGGATTGTGCCCCGTGCCTCTGCAATCCCGGCGGTAGTTTTATCTTTACTCCTGGCCCCTTCTGCCCCAGGCAATGTCTTCACATAGTCATCCAGCGTGGGCTGCTTGCTCTTCAATCTTACTGTCTTGTTAGACATCGTGCTGTACCAGCACGGTGTGGGCCAATGCAACAACCTCTCATCTGAAGGCCTACGCAGTGTTGGATGGTTCTCGGTATTTGGGCCCAATTCAACCGTGTCGGAGTTATGTACCCACTGCCTGTTACACTCCTTGAGTGGGCTGTGTCCTCCCACGTGCCAGGCTTGGCACCATCCACTTACACAGGTGTGCGCTGTAACTCTCGCACACACTGGTGGTCGTGCACATCCGCTGGTTCCACACGCTCCTGCTTCGGGCCCCGGCAGGACCCCACGGCTCCTTGACCAACAGTGGTGTCTTTAGCGCATCCACCAAACCCCGTGCCGGCCCAGGCTACCTTCTGCATGCTCTCTCGTGTGCGGCGTATGCCCTGGAGCGAAGTGTGTTGGTCAGCCCTGTTCTATGGGCAACAGGGTCTTGCAGCACTGGGACCTTGTCCAGGCGGTCCGCTGATCCCTCTCTCTTTCATGGATATTAGTATGGGGGCTCTGGCACCTGGTGAATGTCTCTGGCCCCAGTGCATTCCCCTTCTGTCCTCAGGCCTAGGCACTCAGGTTTCCTTTCCTCGGCCTGTGAGTTACGTTGGCACCACGCAGTGCTGTGCCCATACCCACGTTCCAGGGCTGGGTGTGCGTTCCTGCGTTCTTGGTAGGTGCTCCGCGGAAGGCCAACTGGGCACCACCTTCGGGGCACTCTGGTCATCTTACGGGTCCTCCAGTGCCCGGAGCAATCTCCGATTAAGGGCTTCTTGTGCTGTTCCCAGGTGCGACAGGTCGCAGCATGGCCAGTCTTGGCGCCCACTGGGTCCGGCTATTGTAGATCCCTTCGCAACTGTGTAGGAAAGATTCAGGCACCATCTCAATGGTGATCTGGATCGCTGTGAGGGCCGGTGTCGCTGTGGGTTTAGAAAATCCAAGATGGCCGAAAAGCTCACATTTGCGCCAGAATCCAGGAAAACCGCGCAGTTTTGCGCACACCAAAATGGTTGCCTAACCTGCCACTCACCAGTGCGAGCGTGGTGGGCCAGAAGCACCATGAGTGATACGTGGTGCTAAAGGAAAAACAGCAGTGCCTGTTAGCTCAAAAAGCGCTTTGAAATCACCTTTGTTTCTCTGAAATGCAAGCTAAAAATGCCTATTTTAAACATTGCAAGATATTCAAAAATCTCACTGAACACCAGCAGACATTTGGCAGAATGTAGTCTTGTGTGCATACAAAATCTGGAAAGATGAAGAGCCTAAAACAATGTTTATAACAAAACTGGCTGAGCTGTGGATGTCAGCAGCTGAAGTGAAATTGGACTTAAAGCCACTAAAATCGAAATGTTTAAAATAAATGAGTGACCTACTTTGAGTGTCACATAGGTTGCAAATGTTTAAATGTCATAGTTTTGAACTTAGAATCAGCGTTCTAGCTGCATGTGTAAAAATTGTAAGTTTGATTTGAATGAAGAAAAACTGGAAACAAAAGTGACATTTGGCTGAAGCCTGGCTTTAAGAGATTGAATTCTGCCCGGCAACTACCCCCGACAGGAGTTGAAACTTGCCCAGCCACTGCATTCGCAGGCCTGGCTGCCTTCTGCCTTTTCCTACCAAAAGGAGATTACACCTCTCTGATTGAATCAGGGGAGGAGCACTTGGGAGCAGGGAAACAGAACAACGAGCCTTCCTTGGCTCAAGCAAATGTTAAATTAGGGGGGGGGTCGTAAATGGCTTCCTCTTGGAAGAAACTGAGAGGAGCAGTGCCTCTGTGAGCAACCTGAGTTGGAGGAAGTGGACAAACCAGAAAATCCACCATGTGCTTTGGGAAACCACACCCCTCTGGGCCAGAGCATAATTTTAAAAAGATGGATAATTCATAGTACGGAGTTGTCAAAATTATATAATTAATATCATTATTCTTGTGATTTTTCTGTGCACATTTTAAGAGGTGTTAGGACTCTGCGGTATGTTCTGGGGGATAGTAGCGGAAAATAAGGTATTACTCCGAATGTCTGTATGTTAAAAATCTGCCACTTGATCATCTGATGCCCATATTCCTTGTGCATGTTTGTGTAAATTCTGGAAAAGTTTAGAGGTTGTGTTCTTGATGAAAAGGGCAGAATTCTTTCATAAGTGGACACAACATCTTACAAAGACAGGGATCGGCTGGTTTGGTGCTACAGAAAATATGTTAACTGGACATATAATATTAGAAAAATGGTACATAGATAAATATGTATTTGGATCAAAAATAGATTTGTGTGCAAATTGACAAGGGGAGTGTTCTTTCTGTATGCCATAAAATTGATGCCTGATGACACTCTATTCCTTCCCCCAATCAAGGGAGAGAGGAGAGCTTGGCCAATGATAAGTTGTGAGGGGCTGGCTTAGTTATGCCCATGCACACACCCATTTTCAAAAGACATAAAAAGAGCCACTAAGACCCAGGAAGGGACATTCACTTTCCCCTTTCTTACAAAGCGCTTTGCCAGACCAGACAATATCCAGAAGGACCATCTCCAGAACTTAGAATCCAGACTTCAGAACTTTTTCAGCAGGCCTCAAAATCTTTTGCAAATGATTCAAACAGCCGGGCTGAGCTGTTTGATTCTGGCTAGAACCCTGTGCCAGTACCCAGAAAGCAGTGCTGCATCCAAAATCCACTTGATCCAGACCAGCAGAACCAGAGATCCAGACCGCCGTGCAGTGCCGAGTGCCAGACCAGCAGAGCAGAGCTGACCCAGAGAGCTGTGACTTCAGAAACACCTGACAGGAGTCCAGTCCAAACCTGATCAGACCTTGACGGCCTATTTCAAATGTATAGTGTGAGTACTCAGCCAGAACTGTGCAAACCAATCTCTTAGTTTAAAATAATCTAACTCAAACCATTTCCACCTATCTAGAACTGCATCATAGAATTGTGTGTCCATCCTGTTGAGCCAAAACCTTCCACAGCGCATCTGTCATTCTGAAACTTTAATTTCATTTCTGAAAATCTATCTCCACAAAATCGTCCGTATCTCTTGAACCGCGTGTGCTAGGAACAAGATTTGACTTTCATTTTAAAGCTAAGAATCTAAGCTTTCCAACAAGCCATGAACTTTCGAAAAAGTGCCACAAATTGAAAACTAGCTCAAACTTCTCACTTGTAAAAAAAACGCTGTCTTTTGCATTGCATTGCTGAAATCAGTTTTAAACTTGATAATCGCTCATGAATCACTGATAGGGTTGACCTGAACCAATCAAAGTAGCTGACACCTACCCGGAATCTCCTATCGGGAATTAAAATCATTTTTGCATATTTTTCCATTCTTTGCAAATCAGATTTAAAGTATTTTTGCCTGTATTTTAAAATCATCCCTGTGCTTTAAACTTGCTGGGGGGAATTCAACATTGGATTGCATTTTGATTCCATCACTTTACATTACATAGGGGGGGGAGTGAATTGCCAAAAGGGGGAAAAGTGATTACATTGTCTTTTGTTGAAATCATATCAAGGTTATTCCTGTGTTGCATTCTTTTCCATCATGTAAGCGATATTCAATCAACACTACAGCGAAGTCAATGCCTAGTCTGGGATGCTGAGGAAAACCCTTATTAATGTATTTTTATGTCTAGTTCAGTACTCTGGATGACCACCCTTGTATAACACCCCCTCTTAGAAACCCCGTGACCCCACTGAGCCAAGAAGTAGGTTTGTTTTGCAAATTAAAAGGTTTATTTGAGAATTTAAACAATATATTTATATCACACTTTATAATAAATTAATATCTGATAGTACACTTGGACATATGATGTTGATCAACAATGGGTAATCTGGCACTAACACACTTCTTTACAATCAATGAGGAGTTAGTATAGGATGGATAAAGTAGCAAAAATACTTTTAGGATTTCAAGGGAAAAGCAATGAGGAATAAAATGCAGTACAGAAATACTTGATATGATTTTCGCAAAAGATAAGATAATCACTTTTTCTCTGGCAATTCACCCCCCTCCCCTATGCAATGTAAGAAATGGAAGGAGATGGAAAGAGGAGCACACAGTTCTCAGGAATGCCATCAAATACAATACAAAATTCAGTTCCCCCCCAGCAAGCTTAGAGGAAACAGGTAGGAGTTTGAAACACAGGCCCAAAATGCTTTTAAATGTGATGGCAATGGATGGGAAAATGTGCCAACTGATTTTAATTCCCTCTAGAGATTCAGGGTGAGTGGGAGATGCGTGTTGGTATTAGTTCAGGCTCACTTTAGCAATGCTCTATGAGTTATTACCAAGTTGCAAATGGATTTTAACAAAAGAAAGAATGGAGCTGCTATTTTGACAAGTGGAGAAATTGAGCCAAAATCGCAAATTGCGGTAAATTTCGCGAGTGTGTGAATCGCGATTGCGGCAAAAGTATAAGGAGTAGGAAGTCGGTTCTAGGCTTGTTCCAGAGATACGGACGATTAAATAAAGGTAGTTTTTCGGATTTAAAGTAAACTCAAAATGACAGGTGACAGCTTGCAGCTGCAGAATTGACAGGTGACAGTTGTGCAGCTTTAAAAATGACAGATGACACGATTTCTAGGAGGCAGTTCTACTTAGGTTAAAATAGTTTGGATTAGATTATTTTAACTAAGAGATTGGTTCTGCACAGTTCTGCTAGGTACTCACAATATAAATTTGAACTAGGCCTCGTCACGGATCTGGTCAACTCGTCCGGCTGCGGTTCTGTCTGCTCGGCGGGTCAATCAGGCACCGGTTCTGCTCACAGCGATCTGGGTCAGCTCTGCTCTGCTGGTCTAGCCTCTCTGGATTCTGGATGTAACACTGCTTTCTGGGTACTGCTACAGGTTCTTTCAAAAATTCTCGGCAAAACTTCAAACAGCTCGCCTGGCTGTTGAATAGTTTGGTTAGTTTTGAGGCCTGCTACAAATTCTGGAGTTAATTTCTGCTACAGGTTCTGGAGATTGATGGATTTGAAGTCTGGATCTCTGGATGTGAAGTCGTCGGTCAGCATGCTCCGCAGCAAATGGAATTGAATGTCTCTATCTGTCCCAGCAGTCTCTTTTTATGTGTTTTGGAAAGTGGATGTGTGCGTTGGTCATAACTAAACCTGCCCCTCTCACTTATCATTGGCCAATTCCTCCTCTCTCCCTGGATTGGGGGAAGGAAATGTGAGTCAGAGTGATGCTGTAGGTTTTATGGTCAGAGGAACCTCCCCTTGTCAGATTGCACACAAATCTATTTCTGACCAAAATACATATTTATCTATGTACCATTTTTCTAATATTATAGGTCCAGTTAACATATTTTCTGTAGCACCAAACCATCCGATCCCTGTCTTTGTACGATGTCGTGTCCACTGATGACAAAATTCTCCCCTTTTCATCCAGATAACGACCTCTAAACCTTTACAGATTTTACACAAATGTGCACCAGGGATATGGGTTACAGATGATAAAGTGTCAGATTTTTAACATGCATACATTTGGAGTGAGACCCTATTTTCTGCTAGCAACCCCCCAATATACACCACAGGGTCCTAACGCCTCTTAAAATGTTCACAGAAAAATCACAAAAATAAGGATAATACTTATATAATTCTGACAAGTCTGCACTATGAGTTATCTATCTTTTTAAAATGATGCTCCGGTCAAAAAGGGGTGTGGCTTCCCACATCACAGGGTGGAATAACTGGTTTATCCACTTCCCCCAAGCCAGCTTGTTCACAGAGGCACAGCTGCCACCCAGTTTTTCCCAAGAGGAATCTATTTTACGACGCCCCCAATATAACATTTGCCTGAGTCCAGGACAGGCCTTTGTTCAACTCCCTGTAGTCCCCAGCTGTTCCACCCCTAATCTAATGAGAGAGGTGACAACTCCTTTTGGCAAGGGGAAGAGTGGCTGAGCAGGTTTCAACTCCTGTCGGGGGTAGTTGTCAGGCAGAATCCAGTTTCATTAAGCCAGGTTTCAGCTAAATGTCACTTTTGTTCCCAGTTTAAATCACTTACAATTTTTACATATACATTAAATAATTACTTCCTTCAAGTCATTTCAGAATATAGTTTTACATTGTATCCACCTCTTAGCAAGTCTTTCCTTGGTCTGGTTTTGTTTCATTTGTTCAGTTTTACACAAAAGTCTGGTGGTTTTAAAACGCCGGCTTTCTGATAGTGGTGAGTACTGGTAATGCAACCATTTTTGGGATTAAGAAAATGAATTCCCCACAGTTCTGAGTTGCTTTTTTGGCAATCAGCATTGCCATTCCCATGGGTTCAGGCTACTGTGTGTGTAGCCCAATGGTGGTTTTAGGCAGTGCCCTCCTGTGCTCACAACATAGGCAAAAATGGGTGGCAGCCTATTCTTCATGTTTTCCCTGTGCACTCTCTGGGGATTTCTGGCCATCATGATGTTTTCCATGCCAGTACTGCACAGTTTTATGGTAGGGCTTGTATGCATGGGTAAAAACATCCCACAAGCCCCCCCTCTTGCGATGGCCATTCTGTCCTTTCGCTGATGGAACTCGCAAGATCTGGGATGTTCGCCTCCTCTTCTTCCAATTCCATGGATGGCACAGTTCAGCATATTTTCCTCCCTCCAGTCGATCAATCAGTTCTCCTTGCTAGTCCTGATGGGAGGGTTGGGCGGTACCCCGGGCCCCTCGGGTCTCTGCTCCCGGTCCCCGGTCGTCCTCCTTGGTCAGTCTCCATGGTTTCATCTCTCCTAGGATGATAAAGCAAAGCGGCAATACCTATTCGTAGACATTTCTTCACCACTATTAATGGTGTGGCGAACATATACATTTTATGAATCAGAAGATATGAACATATACATTTTCTTTTTTAAATTAGGAGACAAGAACATATATATATATATATATATATACAAGGATCACAGAATTTTATATGCTATATGTGGAATATTTTAGGGTTGGAACTGAATTACTCTGGAGCGGCCCCCTCTGGGATTCCAGTGGATTCCTCCAGTTGTTGCAGAGTGTGCCTGGGATGGCAACACTTTAGCTGATTTATATGTACCCACTTGTCTTCCCCTTCCGCCAGACTGCCTTTGGGGATGCCGATCTTATAGGCAACAGGGGAGATCTTGTCTATAATTTCAAACGGTCCCTTCCATGTAGGCAAGAATTTTCGCTGTTTGGCCTGGTTCCTTTGGAAATTGTATAGATAAACCCTATCACCCACCTTATATTCCTTTCGGGTAGTTTTTAAATCATAGTGGGTCTTCATGCTCTCGGCTGATCGTTCTAGATTCTGCTGAGCATAGGCAAAAGCATGCTGAAGGTTTTTCCTTAAATTCTCCACATACTCATGAGTTGTGGAGGCATTTATCAACGTTTGCTCTTGGGTTCTGTAGAGCAAATGCTGGGGAAGCATCATCTTGCGTCCAGTCATCAACTCAAATGGTGACATTTTGGTTGCAGATGAAGGGGTAGATCTGATGGCCATTAGGACCAGAGGTAATCGGATATCCCAACTTGGCCCAGAATCTGCCACAAACTTTTTTAAGATGCTCACAATGGTTTGGTTATATCTCTCCACTGTTGCAGAAGAAGCTGGCCTGTAAGCAATGTATAAGTTCCTTTTAACCCCCAGTATCTCCCACACCTTTGTCATTACTTCACTGGTGAAGTGGCTACCTCTGTCTGACTCAATCCTTTGAGGTATACCAAAACGGGAAAAAGATGTGGTTAATCATCAGGGCAGCTGCTGTTTCTGCCTTGCAGTTTGGGGCTGGGAGACATTCCACCCACTTGGTAAACAAGCATGTAACGGTCAACATGTACTTGTTTCCTCTAGACGAGCGAATCACAGGGCCTACAAAGTCGATTTGCAAATCTGACCATGGCAGTGTCATCCTCCTCTTTTGGAGAGGCGCACGGTGTCTGAGGGATGATGGCTGAAATTGCGCACACACAAGACACCCCTTCAAGTATTGGTCGAGGTCCTGCCCCATGTGTGGCCAGTATGCAACCTCTCTTAAGATTTCCAGTGTTGTGTGAAACCCCCTTTGACCGGCGGTGGCCGCATCATGGGCGTGATTTACATCAGGCTTCGGAATGAGCTAGGAACCACCCACTGATCGTGGCCAGCTTTGGATTTCCTTACCAGCAAACCGTCTTGGATTCAGAACATTTTTGGACATTTCATCAACACTCTTAGGTCCTCTTTCCCAATGTAATCGGTATCCGTCAGGGGAAAGTTCTCAGGGTCCTCAAGGTGTTGGTAAAACTTACCAATAATTGGATCCCCCTTCTGAGCTGTAATTAAATCAGCATCAGGGGTCTCCTTACTCCATTGTGCAGGTGAAAGATCATTTTGAGCATTTGTCTGGGATCTAGTGATAGCAGTGACCTGGATTTCACCCAACAGGGACTCTATTTCTATTAGATCCCCTTGGATGGCCCCGGTTATGGCCAGCTGATCAGCTAAGTCATTTCCTGTTTTGTCTGGTCCCTCTACTTTGGAATGATCCTTGATTTTTTCCAGTAGATGGTCATCCCATTCGATGTGACCAGATCATCAATATTTTGGATTAGCTGTTATTAGCGCATAACATGCCTCTGGTTTTCCAGTTGACCAGGTGCTCCACGAACCCGTTACGTACATAATCTGAATCTGTGATTATGACCAGTTCGTGGAGTTGATACTCGACAGCAGTGAGGATGGCCTGATGCACAGCCATCAATTCTGCCACCTGACTACTTCTGGGACCAATTTTGTATCCAGCGGAGGGTTCTGGGAACTCCTTCACCCATGCATTCCTTACGCCAGCCAAAAGTTCTTTCTCCCCGTCGTTGTCAACATGGTACGAGCATCCATCCACATAGACAGTGGGCATTCCCTCACACTTGTCTTCTTCAAAGACTTTGTGTGGGGAATTAAGGTATGCCTCCATGTTGTCCTTGATTTTTAGACTTTCGTCCTCGAGACAGTTTTCTCTGGCACAATCATGCAAGTCAGCCAGACCTTGCGCGAGGGGACTCTTCTTTTTTTGGCCATATCTGACCTCCACAGGAAAGCCTTGCATTGACAGAATCCAGGAAGTAATTCGGGAATTACTCACATTTCCGACCCGGATTCTGTCACTTTGGAGATATTACAGAGGCTGGTGTGGAGTCTCCACTAGGATGTGCTCCCCCTGGATAAATGGGAGGTAATTCTTCAATGCCCACGCCGTTTCCAGGAGTGCCTTCTCACAATCGTTGAATTTTTCCTCCACAGAGGATAAAGTTTTGCTCGCATAGGAGATTACTTTATTGACCTTGTCATGCTTTTGGTATAATACTGCCGTCAAGCACGTATTAGAGAACCCTGTCTCCAAGAAGAACTCCTTGTTTCTGACAGGGTAAGCTAGTCAAGGCGCTTGTGAGAGGCTTCTTTTGAGTTGTCTTACTGCCTCTGATTGTTCTGGACCCCAATTCCCACTTGACCCTCCCCTTCAAGAGATGAATCAGGGGTCTAGTGATCTCTGCGTAGCCTTCAATGAACTTTCTGCCGTAATTAGTCAGTCCAAGGAGGCTCCTTAGTTCCCGCAGAGTTGTGGGGTCTTTCAGTTTCTGGAGTGCTTCCACTTTCTTTTCTTGGGGACAGAGACCCTGAGGAGTAATCTCATGCCCCAAGAAATTAACACGGGTTCTACACCACTGTGTTTTCTGGAAGGAAAGTTTTGCTCCGGCGGCCCTCAACTGTGTCAGAACATAACGGATCTCTGCTATGTGTTCTTCCACAGATGAACTTTTGATGAGGACATCATCTACATAAGCCAGGTTACCCCTCGCACCCAGGTTGGGCATGGCCTTATGTAGGAAAATGTTGAATTCATTGCCGGAGTTGAGGTATCCGAAGGGAGTCCGGGTCCATGTGTACTGCTGGCCCCCAAAGGTAAAAGCCAGTTTGTATTGGTCCTCCCTACTGACAGGCACGGTCCAGTATCCATTGGTCAGGTCTATTGCTGTGAATACCTGTGACCCCTGAATCTGGGCCAGCCCTTGGTCAATGTAGGGCAGAGGCCATCGGGAAGTATGGACCCGTTTGTTGAGCTCCCTAAGGTCGGCGCAGAGTCTCCACTGGCCGTTTGGCTTCGATATTCCCAGCACCGGATTATTGAAAGTGCTGTGGGCTGGACGGATTATTCTCCGGGACTCAAGGTTCTTATTTATTTCAGTAAGGGACTACATGGATGCGAGAGGCAAGCGATATTGCTTCACAAACACTGGAGTCATTCCAGGGTCCGTGTGAATTGTTGTGGTGTGGATGTTGGTGCGACCACAGTCATATGAGTCTACCGCAAAGAGATCTTGGAAATCCAAGAAAACTTGTTTCAACTTTTGCTTCTGTTCCAGAGTCACACATGCATCAGCTAGGTTGACTCTCTCTTCCGTCATCTGCCTGAAGCCTGGAAAGACTTCTGGTTTGGCTATCTCAGCGGCCTCCTCCAGCTGGGTGGAGAAGTCCCTGGTCAGAGTGCTGATTTGGACTGGAGGCTTCAGGTGGGAAAGGCAGCCCTCCTAGACCTGGAAAATCACCTCATCCCTCCTGAAGTCACAAGTCACATCTTCCTTTCCATAAGGGCAAGAAGTGTACACCAGGAAGTTCCCCCCGTGCTGGGTGAAAATCCTGTCTGGTGTTGTGTTGTCTTCACTGTCACTGTCAAAACAGTCCTTGGGGATCGGTCCTAACAGTTCAATTCCTAAATCAATGGAGAAATATTGGTCATTAACCGCCATTCCAATAATGGTGCCTGCGGCTAGAGTAATACTCTTTAAGTTGCTGTTATCCACCTCTATTGGAATGGTGTCATGTTCTATGTTGACTAATGGAGTTGGGTTTACCCCCAACCCTTGCTGTTGGAGAGAAGCATTTAGATGTATGTAAGCATTAGGGTTTTTCAATTTTTGTCCTCTTTTAACTTTCACTTCCTGGGAGAATTGTCGGGTCCTTTCTGGGATGGTGACTTCCTCTTTGATCTGAATTTCAACTGCATAAGGTAGCAATTGAGCTGACCTAAATGCTTTTTCTGGATCCTCAAAGCCCATGGGATTATCCGCTAATCGGGACCAAGCTTTGAAGTTTATTAGATCCAAACTAATGGCAAAGCGATTGAGAAAGTCACTGCCTAAGTAAAAGGCGGCAGTGACGTCTCGCACGACCCAACAATTATGGACTATGCTCTTGTTGCCAATGGAGATTTTGAGCATATACCTGCTTGGCAGGAGATGTTTGGAATTGGGTGCTTACAGGGCCATTTCCCATTTGTCTATCAGTTTGAATGTGGGAATGGCTGGATCTTTTGGGAGTTGGCAGAACATGGCTTCGCTGATGAAGCTCTTACCGTTGTTCACACACACTCGAGCGAGAACAGAGTCCTTCCCATCATTTAACTGAACAGGGATGAACAACTGCTCTCCAATTTGCTGAATATCAGCCAGGCTCTGAGCTGATTTCACATCTTTCTGGACTATAGGAGTGGGAGTTTCTGATTGTGGATTAGTAAAGAATTTCAGGGTGTTTCCTTCCAGTGTGGAATACCACCGTAAACTGGAAGGAAGGTTGATTTTCAGAGATAGAGAGGACCCCCCATCACCAGTCTGTTGTCCTACTGCTATTACTGTCACGTCTGGAGTTTGGTTGTTCTGGAAGTGAAATTCTACTTGGTCAGATTTTTGTTCAACCATGTGGCAGGTGCCGTTTAAACTAACATGGTTGACACTCTGTTTTAATTTTATTGGTCGGCTAGTCTGGGTCCAGAGGACCTTGTTTACACAATCTATTAGGGGTGACAACCTTCTCAGGAGGTAATTCCATAGTAAACAAGGGGTGCCCTCTGGAGTCCCGACTATGACCAGGTGTTTCACCTTGTGTCGCCCAATTTTAATGTCCAAGTCTGCAGTTCCCTCAACGGGAATTTCCTTCCTGTCAAAGTTCTGCAGTTGTCCAGGAAGAGAGGTGAGAGGAATTCGGTAATTCTCCCCCCTTCCTGAATTTAGTTCCTCAAAGGCCCTTTTGGACAGAAGGGTAGCTTGGGATCCAGTGTCCACCAGTGCCAAAATTGTACCCTGCCCCTGTACTTGTACCGGGGCATAGTATCTTCCCTCCTTCTCCTCAAGGGGGCACAGATAATGCACATTTTTGGACAACTGGTGGGCTAACTTTCTGGTTTTGGACATGGCGAGAGAAGAGATTTGGGCAGAATTCTGTGGAGAGCCTTGGGAATCTGAAAGAAAAAGTTGGCAACTGGAGATCAGAGCCATTGTGGGTTCCCCTGGTTCCGGTTCTGGGCCGCCCGGCCCTTTTTGGAGGTAGTCATCAGGATGGGTTTGACCCTTGGGATTTTGGTATTGTCGGTTCTGGGATGAGATGATGGGCGGCGGTAGCTCAGTCTCCACATCTCCCCAGTCTGGATTGGAATCCCTTGGGACCCATTTTTCCTTGGGAGGAGTTCCCCCATCTCTGAAGGAGAAGATCCTTTTCCCAGGGTCTTCTGAGGATCCCTCTCCCTCAAATTGGAAGACCTGTACCTCCTCCACAAAGTGGGTCTGTTTGGGTCCTTTGTTTCTCCTACCCCCCCTCTGCTCCTTGGGAGGCAGGCTTTCAGGGGCAGGAGATTTTGTTTCCGGTTCCTGGTTTTCCAGGGGCTGTTTACAAGTTAGGAAGGAAGCTTCCTCCAAGGCTTTACACCCCCTTCCCCTTGTGCCTCCTCCCAGGGAACCGGTGGGTTATCGGGGTGCTGCCCCCGTCATTGTTCTGGAGCACCAGGTCCAGAGTTTGGGGCATTCTGCGGTGGCATGCTCATCTGAGGGTTCTGTTGAGCCCTCAGTATGTGACCCAGATCCCGTGCCATATTTTGGACCTGGCGCTCAAGTTGTGAAACCCGCTCAGGCTGATACGGGGCTCTATTTTCTCCCCTGGGCTGATCCCAGGAAGGGTAGCTATCCCTTCTCTGGTAGTACCCCTGGTTGGGAAGATTTTGGTACCCCTCCACCCTTGGCCTCCCCTCTCCCGGATTAGGTTGTCTGGGCTCAGGGAATTGGGGAAAGAAGGATGGATGATTTTGGGGCTGGAAATTGGGTGGATACCTGGGGAAAAAGTTCTGCCCAGGATTTGGAGAATTTCTGCCCTCCTGTGGGAAGTTGGGAGGGAAGTTCCCTGGATTAGGTGCTTGGCTGGATCCCCTCCCTTTGGGCTGGAGGAGTCCACACATAACCCAGGATTGGTCGGTTTCCCTTGTAGCGGGGACTTACATAGTCAGGGGAGCGGGGGACCCCATTTGTGGGACTACCTCCTCGACTCCCTGTCTGTGACTGGCCCAAGGGCCTTCTGGGCTGTGAATTATTTGGTGCTGGCAGGTTTTTAGGCCCCCCATCTCCAAATCTAAAACGGGGGCAACCTTTACCTCTGCCACCTTGGCAGCAGCAGGGGTGCTGTTGGTTTTGGGGTTTTTCGGCACGTTATTTTTATTTTCGATTGGTTTCTGCACCTCATAGATCCGGGTAGCCTGTTCAATGACCCAGTCTAAAGATCTTTTCTCATGAAAATCTCTCACGAGCTGGGTCATTATGTATTTGGGTAAGGCATGGAAAAACGTATTGATAAATTCTCTGCTATCCGTGCGCACCCTTCTGGTGGTCTGCGCAAAAGCACACTTTAATTCTTGCACAAACTCTTGTGGGGCCTGATCCTCCCCACATTGCAAATTGTAGGCTGCCTTGCGACCCTCTTGAGTATTTCTGTGAACAGAAAAATGTTTCAAGATGGGCGCCTTATAGGTGGACCATCTTAAATGATTTTGGTCCTCCAGCCCGGCAAAGAAACTGGAGTACTCTGGGGAGAATGTCCATTTGACGTACTGGATGCAGCTAATGCTGTCCTTCAAATGGAAAGCCTCCATCATTTGCTTGTCATGGGTTTTGACCCATGTTGAATCAATAGACTGGGTAGATGTGGGGATGAGCTGTCGCCACCCATTATTCTATCCCAGAACAAACTAAATCAATAGACTGGGTGGATGTGGGGATGAGCTATCGCCGCCCACATTCACGCCAGAAAAGGAGAACTGCGCAGTTGGCACGAGACCACTCCAAAGATACAACCTTCTTGTGGGGAATTCATTTTCTTAATCCCAAAAATGGTTGCATTACCAGTACTCACCACTATGAGAAAGCCGGCGTTTTAAAACCAACCACCAGACTTTTGTGTAAAACTGAACAAATGAAACAAAACCAGACCAAGGAAAGACTTGCTAAGAGGTGGATACAATGTAAAACTATATTCTGAAATGACTTGAAGGAAGTAATTATTTAATGTATATGTAAAAATTGAAAGTGATTTAAACTGGGAACAAAAAGTGACATTTAGCTGAAACCTGGCTTAATGAAACTGAATTCTGCCTGACAACTACCCCCGACAGGAGTTGATACTGGATCAACAGCTGTGTTCCCAGGCCTGGCTGCCAGGCATGGCTGCATCCTGAGGTCACATGGCCCTGTTGATTAGATTAGGGGTGGAGCAGCTGGGGACTACAGAGAGTTGAACAAAGGCCTGTCCTGGACTCAGGCAAATGTTATATTGGTGGGCCGTAAAGTGGCTTCCTCTTAGGGGAAACTGGGAGGGGCAGTGCCTCTGCTAGCAGCTGATCTTGGGGGAAGTGGATAAACCAGTTATTCCACCCTGTGATGTGGGAAGCCACACCCCTTTTTGACCAGGGCATAATTTTAAAAAGATAGATAACTCATAGTGCGGACTTGTCAGAATTATATAAGTAATATCATTATTTTTGTGATTTTTCTGTGAACAGTTTGAGAGACGTTAGGATGCTGTGGTGTATTCTGGGGGGTTGCTAGCGGAAAATAGGGTCTCACTCCAAATGTCTGCATGTTAAAAATCGGACACTTCATCAATTATTGTCCATACTCCTTGCGCACATGTGTGTAATTTTGGGTAAATGTCCGATATTGCAAAACCAGTTAAAAAGCGCAAAATGTTGTCATTATTGAATGCAAGAACCCAGGAAGATCAGAGGCAGACAAGCATGGACCATAAGGAATATATAATGTGCACATGTAATTTCAACAAATTGTATATCTGGGAAGGATGTATTTGAATCAAATATAGATTTGTGGGCAAACTGAACAGGGGAGGTTCCTCTGACCATAAAACCTACAGCATCACTCTAACTCACATTTCCTTCCCCAATCATGGGAGAGGGGAGAATTGGGCCAATGACAAGTAGAGAGGGGCAGGCTTAGTTATGACCAACGCACACACCCACTTTCCAAAACACATAAAAAGAGACTGCTGGGACAGGTAGAGACATTCAATTCTATTTGCTGCGGAGCATGCTGACCGACGACTTCACATCCAGAGATCCAGACTTCAAATCCATCAATCTCCAGAACCTGTAGCAGTACCCAGAAAGCAGTGTTACATCCAGAATCCAGAGAGGCTAGACCAGCAGAGCAGAGCTGACCCAGATCACTGTGAAGTGCCGAGACCAGAACCGGAGTCCAGTCCAAAACCTGACCAGATCCGTGGCGAGGCCTATTTCAAATTTATATTGTGAGTACCTAGCAGAACTGTGCATAACCAATCTCTTAGTTAAAATAATCTAATCCAAACTATTTTAACCTAAGTAGAACTGCCTCATAGAAATCGTGTCATCTGTCATTTTTAAAGCTGCACAACTGTCACCTGTCATTTTGAGCTTACTTTAAATCCGAAAAACTACCTTTATTTAATCGTCCGTATCTCTGGAACCGTTTGGGATAGGAACGGGATTTAACTTTTAATTTACCGCGATTTGCGATTGTGGCTCAATTTCTCCACTTGTCAAGATAGCAGCTCCATTCTTTCTTTTGTTAAAATCCGTTTGCAACCGGGTAATAACTCATAGAGCATTGCTAAAGTGAGCCTGAACTAATACCAACACGCATCTCCCACTCACCCTGAATCTCTAGAGGGAATTAAAATCAGTTGGCACATTTTCCCATCCATTGCCATCACATTTAAAAAGCATTTTGGGCCTGTGTTTCAAACTCCTACCTGTTTCCTTTAAGCTTGCTGGGGGGGAACTGAATTTCATATTGTATTTGATTGCATTCCTGAGAACTGTGTGCTCCTCTTTCCATCTCCTTCCATTTCTTACATTGCATAGGGGAGGGGGGGTGAATTGCCAGAGAAAAAGTGATTATCTTATCTTTTGCTAAAATCATATCAAGTATTTCTGTACTGCATTTTATTCCTCATTGCTTTTCCCTTGAAACCATGAAAGTATTTTTGCTACTTTATCCATCATATACTAACTCCTCATTGATTGTAAAGAAGTGTGCTAGTGCCAGATTACCTCCCCTGGTCCATCAACATCTCATCTCGTGATATAACACTCACCCGATTTATGCCCTTTTGAATACAACGATTTGAATATCCTCTTTGTTTAAACCGTGTTTGAATTTGGGACATCTTGTCAGTAAATTCCTCCAAATTACTACAATTACGTCGTGCACGATAAAATTCTCCAAAAGGTATGTTCTCTATCACTGAACGTTTGTGGCAACTAGTCGCCTGCAGAATCGAATTCACGTCTGTTGGTTTTCTGAAAGTATGAGTCTGTATTAGACCATTTATAATTGTAATAACGAGATCCAAAAATTCCATTCTATTGGTACTAATATGTCCCACAAATTCGATCCCAAATGTATTGTTATTCAGATAGTCAGTAAATTGTAGAAAAGTTTCTATTGACCCACTCCAAACCAACAAAATATCATCAATGTATCTTTTCCATAATACAATGTAATCTTGAAATAAATGAGTGCTGTATAAACCCATGAAGAGATTGGCCAGGGAGGGTGCATATTTGGCCCCCATGGCCACTCCTCGAGTTTGTGCGTAATATTGACCATTAAATAGAAACTGGTTATGTTTGAGTGTAAAAGCCAAGAATTCCTTAATCATTGATACATGGTCAGCATGGTCAGCATGAGAAGCCGAATGATTTCTGAAGGAAAAATCAATGGTTGCCAGGTAATGCTGGATAGCAGTGTAAAGTGATTTAACATCATAAGTTACTATCAAAAAGTTCTCTAACCATTTAATGGAAGCTAAAGACTGTAAAGTGTGAGTAGTGTCTCGTAGATAGGAAGGCAGTGTAACAACCAAGCTTTTAATTGCGGTATCGATGTATTGTGAAAGTCCTTCCGTGGCCCAACCTAAACCGCTTAAAATCGGTCTCACTTGTGGTAGCTGAATGTATTCTTTATGAATCTTGGGTAGAATGTACATAGTCGGCATAACTGGAGCCGTCCGATGTAGAAAACATTTTTCATCATCAGTAATGAGTCCACGTGAGTGCCATTTTTGAATTAGGTCAGACAAATTGGCCACCGTTTGGGAAGTTGGATTCCCTATCAATAATTGGTAACAACCAGGAGTAGCAAGGTGATCGTTAGCCATCTGAATATAGTCATCTCTGTTAAGTACAACAATATTGCCGCCTTTGTCGGCTTCCTTAATGACTATACCCGGATCTAACATCAATGTAGTTAATGCTTGTTGTTCTGCCTCAGATAGATTATTGTGGTGTCGCAATCTATTCTTAGGATGATCCATGAGGAAATACAAATCTTGTAAAACAGCCTGATGAAAGGTGTCTATTACACTCTCATCATGTGATGGTGGTACGAATTTGGATGGCTTCTTATGTTCTGCCATTTTCAGTGGTAACTGCTGTATGCCTAATTCCTGTTCTAATTGGCCTTTCTGAAGGTCAGAAGCCTCTGACAAGGACAACAATAATGCCGTATCATCAATGTCTGATAGCGTAATATGACTGGGAGAGCTAGGAATATTCCTAGGTGTAAATTGCTTGACCTGTGTATGGAAAAAAATTTTGAGCTTCAACTTCCGTACAAACTTAAACAAATCTATTTGAAAATCAATAAAGTCAGGTTGACAACTTGGCGCAAATGAGAGACCTTTATTCAAAAAAGACACTTCAGCTGTGGTAAGAACTCTGGAGGAGAGGTTATATACTAAGTTTTCAGAATTGGTTTCGCTTGAAGGTTCCTGAGACTGGCCCTGGTTTGGCGTTTGTTTGCAATGTGCCCTGTACCTTGCCCTGGATCCTCTTCCTCTTCTTCCTCGGATGATGCGTTGGGTGTTGCGATAGCTCGCCCTAAAGGGACAGTGAATCTGACATGTTTGTTTGTGGGAGCATTGGAGTTGGAGAAATTTCCTTTCTTATACCTTTTAATTTCTGCCATGAATCCCCTCCTACGATATGTTGAGGAGGTAATTGGATTCTCTCCCACTGCACCTTCTGTAATGATCACAGGTTCTTCCTCAGAATCAACCTCTGAGGAGGCTGGACTTCCTGTCGGTGTTTTAACTAATGGACCTATGTTGTCTTTATCGAACTTGGCTTGAAACGTATACACTCAATCGTTCTTGTAATCTCTCTCGTCCCTGAAAAATTTGCAAAATTTACGAATTTTAATCTCGTCCTGGTAATCTTTCAATAGATTGTGCATAGTAGTATAATTTTTATCTTTAACTGCCTTTGGATTGCCCATTGCCTCAATTTCTTTGTGTAAAGACTCAATTTGAGTAGAGACTCTTTCATGTTCACGTTCAGCATGTGTGATCAGAAGTTGCAACATTTTCTCTGAACTAACCGTAAGATTTTCTTCCCATTCACGAGCTAGATCTTGATCAGCATCATTGGTAAAATCAGGAAAGATAAGAATTCTCAGTCCTCTAGGTATCATGTTATGCTCTAAGTAGTTAGCAAGTGAAGCTTTTTCCCAATACTTGTTGGTTTCTCTCTTAGCTAATCTTTCTAGTTTGACAAATTTATTTGCTAAAGTTTCTGGCTGTGGATTACTCCCCGTGAAAGCATTACCTGGGGTGCCCTTGGGTGAGAACAATGCCATCCTGTCTCTTTCTCGATTAACTAAATATTCAGCCATCGTAATAAGAAGCAATAAATAATACACTATGTGACTCAATAGCGCCCTTCCTGGTATGTGAATAACAAAACAGAAAAACTGAGGTGTACCAGGTTATGTAGCGCTTGAGAAACTGAATATTACAAAATCAAATCGATTAAACCTTGAAGAATTGGCTGCAGCACCCTGAGGGAAAAGCGGGCACCTCAAACCCACTTAACAAGACAATTGGAACAATAGGTATTCCCCCATTATGGATGCGCTGCCAGCAAAACAATTATGAAAATAGAGAAGTCCTCTCGCACACTTCCTGTGCGATAATTAATCTGATTAACACAATAATGAAAATTTTTGAAAGTTTAATCTTCATCACATCCAATGTGTGTTGTGACGTAACAGAGTACAATGCCAACACGTGTTTTGACCTCTCTCGGTCTTTCTCAAGGCACAACTCTGTACAGCAAACAAAATATACAATGTTGTAATGCATAAAGATCCACATTGGTAAGCCAGGACATGAAATACAATGAGCACAACAAACAAGGATAATGGCAAGTGCATATATACATTACCAGCAGGATGGATGTAGCAACATTATCACAGGCGGCACATAAAGAAAAATAGTTCAAGAAAAAAGAATGCAAAATAAAAGAACGTGTCATTATTTATATATGTATGATTGGAGTAACATGCGACAATATTCTAAACTAACATCAATATGCAGTTAATACAATTTATGTGCTACCCAGTGCTGGTCCACAAGATGTGTAAATGGGGTGCATGTGGATCTCCATGCACCATAATAACAATGTATATATCTTCTGAATTTCAATTCGTGCATGTCATCGCCAGGTGCCAAAAAACCACCAACCCAGCACAATCACCGAACCCATTGGGTCAAAGCTAGAAATTAGGTCAAGGATACCCCATGCAATGTTGATACAAGAAACCAATTAAAATTGGTGAACACCCGAAAATCTCATTCCCACACCCTGTAAGGGTAACACGATACCAAATTCGAATTTAAACGAAATTACCATTGATTGATTTGGTAATGTTAAACGTCTTGGGTTTATTGTCACGCCTGAAAAATCTAAAGAAACAAATAATGCATCAGTCAAAGTTGTGAAACCACTTGAAATCAGTCAAAATATTTCAAGGGGTGAACCATTACCTTCCTTACCAAAGTTTGAATTATATCAATGCGAGCAATCTAATACTGTCAATACGTCCCGCCTGAAATGGCATGTCTGTCAAAGTAAACCACAACATCCGTTAATATAGAACAATTCACGTGGGGCCGATTCCTGTTTCATCATAAACGCTGAACATTAAGGTGTGCGAGCCCCTTACCGTCATTAATCTCTCGTCTACATGAATCCTGTTACGCTGTGGTTTATCTGAACAGGGTGCGATCGGCATACCCATTTATTGAGAAAACGAAAGAATTTAGAAAAAGGCACCCTCCGAACACTCCTCGAGTTTGTGCATAATATTGACCATTAAATAGAAACTGGTTATGTTTGAGTGTAAAAGCCAAGAATTCCTTAATCATTGATACATGGTCAGCATGAGAAGCCGAATGATTTCTGAAGGAAAAATCAATGGTTTCTAGTGCCAGGTAATGCTGGATAGCAGTGTAAAGTGATTTAACATCATAAGTTACTATCAAAAAGTTCTCTAACCATTTAATGGAAGCTAAAGACTGTAAAGTGTGAGTAGTGTCTCGTAGATAGGAAGGCAGTGTAACAACCAAGCTTTTAATTGCGGTATCGATGTATTGTGAAAGTCCTTCCGTGGCCCAACCTAAACCGCTTAAAATCAGTCTCACTTGTGGTAGCTGAATGTATTCTTTATGAATCTTGGGTAGAAAGTACATAGTCGGCATAACTGGAGCCGTCCGATGTAGAAAACATTTTTCATCATCAGTAATGAGTCCACGTGAGTGCCATTTTTGAATTAGGTCAGACAAATTGGCCACCGTTTGGGAAGTTGGATTCCCTATCAATAATTGGTAACAACCAGGAGTAGCAAGGTGATCGTTAGCCATCTGAATATAGTCATCTCTGTTAAGTACAACAATATTGCCGCCTTTGTCGGCTTCCTTAATGACTATACCCGGATCTAACATCAATGTAGTTAATGCTTGTTGTTCTGCCTCAGATAGATTATTGTGGTGTCGCAATCTATTCTTAGGATGATGGGTAATCTGGCACTAGCACACTTCTTTACAATCAATGAGGAGTTAGCATAGGATGGATAAAGTAGCAAAAATACTTTCATGATTTCAAGGGAAAAGCAATGAGGAATAAAATGCAGTACAGAAATACTTGATATGATTTTAGCAAAAGATAAGATAATCACTTTTTCTCTGGCAATTCACCCCCTCCCCTATGCAATGTAAGAAATGGAAGGAGATGGAAAGAGGAGCACACAGTTCTCAGGAATGCAATCAAATACAATACGAAATTCAGTTCCTTCCCAGCAAGCTTAGAGGAAACAGGTAGGAGTTTGAAACACAGGCCCAAAATGCTTTTAAATGTGATGGCAATGGATGGGAAAATGTGCCAACTGATTTTAATTCCCTCTAGAGATTCAGGGTGAGTGGGAGATGCGTGTTGGTATTAGTTCAGGTGCACTTTAGCAATGCTCTATGAGTTATTACTAAGTTGCAAACGGATTTTAACAAAAGAAAGAATGGAGCTGCTATTTTGACAAGTGGAGAAATTGAGCCAAAATCGCAAATCGCGGTAAATTTCGCGAGTGCGTGAATCGCGATTGCGGTAAAAGTAAAAGTCGGTTCTATGCTTGTTGGAAAGCTTAGATTCTAAGCTTTCAGTGGAAAGTTAAATCTCGTTCCTAGCCCAAACGGTTCCAGAGATACGGACGATTAAATAAAGGTAGTTTTTCGGATTTAAAGTAAACTCAAAATGACAGGTGACAGCTTGCAGCTGCAGAATTGACAGGTGACAGTTGTGCAGCTTTAAAAATGACAGATGACACGATTTCTAGGAGGCAGTTCTACTTAGGTTAAAATAGTTTGGATTAGATTATTTTAACTAAGAGATTGGTTCTGCACAGTTCTGCTAGGAACTCACAATATAAATTTGAACTAGGCCTCGTCACGGATCTGGTCAACACGTCCGGCTGCGGTTCTGTGTGCTCGGCGGGTCAATCAGGCACCGGTTCTGCTCACAGCGATCTGGGTCAGCTCTGCTCTGCTGGTCTAGCCTCTCTGGATTCTGGATGTAACACTGCTTTCTGGGTACTGCTACAGGTTCTTGCAAAAATTCTCGGCAAAACTTCAAACAGCTCGCCCGGCTGTTGAATAGTTTGGTTAGTTTTGAGGCCTGCTGAAGATGATTCAGCTGGTGGATTCAGGCCTCTCTGCTACAAATTCTGGAGTTAATTTCTGCTACAGTTTCTGGAGATTGATGGATTTGAAGTCTGGATCTCTGGATGTGAAGTCGTCGGTCAGCATGCTCTGCAGCAAATGGAATTGAATGTCTCTACCTGTCCCAGCAGTCTCTTTTTATGTGTTTTGGAAAGTGGGTGTGTGCGTTGGTCATAACTAAACCTGCCCCTCTCACTTATCATTGGCCAATTCCTCCTCTCTCCCTGGATTGGGGGAAGGAAATGTGAGTCAGAGTGATGAAGTAGGTTTTATGGTCAGAGAAACCTCCCCTTGTCAGATTGCACACAAATCTATTTCTGACCCAAATACATATTTATCTATGTACCATTTTCCTAATATTATAGGTCCAGTTAACATATTTTCTGTAGCATCAAACCATCCGATCCCTGTCTTTGCACGATGTTGTGTCCACTGATGACAGAATTCTCCCCTTTTCATCCAGATAACGACCTCTAAACCTTTCCAGATTTTACACAAATGTGCACCAGGGATATGGGTTACAGATGATAAAGTGTCAGATTTTTAACATGCATACATTTGGAGTGAGACCCTATTTTCTGCTAGCAACCCCTCAGAATACACCACAGGGTCCTAACGCCTCTTAAAATGTTCACAGAAAAACCACAAAAATAATGATATTACTTAAATAATTCTGACAAGTCCGCACTATGAGTTATCTATCTTTTTAAAATGATGCTCTGGTCAAAAAGGGGTGTGGCTTCCCATATCACAGGGTGGAATAACTGGTTTATCCACTTCCCCCAAGCCAGCTTGTTCACAGAGGCACAGCTGCCCCCCAGTTTCTCCCAAGAGGAAGCTATTTTACGATGCCCCCAATATAACATTTGCCTGAGTCCAGGACAGGCCTTTGTTCAACTCCCTGTAGTCCCCAGCTGCTCCACCCCTAATCTAATCAGAGAGGTGACAACTCCTTTTGGCAAGGGGAAGAGTGGCTGAGCCGGTTTCAACTCCTGTCGGCGGTAGTTGTCAGGCAGAATCCAGTTTCATTAAGCCAGGTTTCAGCTAAATGTCACTTTTGTTCCCAGTTTAAATCACTTACAATTTTTACATATACATTAAATAATTACTTCCTTCAAGTCATTTCAGAATATAGTTTTACATTGTATCCACCTCTTAGCAAGTCTTTCATTGGTCTGGTTTTGTTTCATTTGTTCAGTTTTACACAAAAGTCTGGTGGTTTTAAAACGCCGGCTTTCTGATAGTGGTGAGTACTGGTAATGCAACCATTTTTGGGATTAAGAAAATGAATTCCCCACAGTTCTGAGTTGCTTTTTTGGCAATCAGCATTACCATTGCCAATGGTTTCAGGCTACTGTGTGTGTAGCCTAATGGTGGTTTTAGGCAGTGCCCTCCTGTGCTCACAACATAGGCAAAAATGGGTGGCAGCCTATTCTTCAAGTTTTCCCTGTGCACTCTCTGGGGAGTTCTGGCCATCATGATGTTTTCCATGCCAGTACTGCACAGTTTTATGGTAGGGAGTGTATGCATGGGTAAAAACATCCCACAAGCCCCCCCTCTTGCGATGGCCATTCTGTTCTTGCGCTGATGGAACTCGCAAGATCTGGGATGTTCGCCTCCTCTTCTTCCAATTCCATGGATGGCACAGTTCAGCATCTTTTCCTCCCTCCAGTCGATCAATCAGTTCTCCTTGCTGGTCCTGATGGGAGGATTGGGCGGTACCCCGGACCCCTCGGGTCTCTGCTCCCGGTCCCCGGTCGTCCTCCTTGGTCAGTCTCCATGGTTTCATCTCTCCTAGGATGATAAAGCAAAGCGGCAATACCTATTCATAGACATTTCTTCACCACTATTAATGGTGTAGCGAACATATACATTTTATGAATCAGAAGATATGAACATATATATTTTCTTTTTTAAATTAGGAGACAAGAACATATATATATATATATATACCAGGATCACAGAATTTTATATGCTATATGTGGAATATTTTAGGGTTGGAACTGAATTACTCTGGAGCGGCCCCCTCTGGGATTCCAGTGGATTCCTCCAGTTGTTGCAGAGTGTGCCTGGGATGGCAACACTTTAGCTGATTTATATGTACCCACCTTCCGCCAGACTGCCTTTGGGGATGCAGATCTTATAGGCAATAGGGAGATCGTGTCTATAATTTCAAACGGTCCCTTCCATGTAGGCAAGAATTTTCGCTGTTTGGCCTGGTTCCTTTGGAAATTGTATAGATAAACCCGATCACCCACCTTATATTCCTTTCGGGTAGTTTTTAAATCATAGTGGGTCTTCATGCTCTCGGCTGATCGTTCTAGATTCCGCTGAGCATAGGCAAAAGCATGCTGAAGGTGTTTCTTTAAATTCTCCACATACTCATGAGTTGTGGAGGCATTTATCAACGTTTGCTCTTGGGTTCTGTAGAGCAAATGCTGGGGAAGCACCATCTTGCGTCCAGTCATCAACTCAAATGGTGACATTTCGGTTGCAGATGAAGGGGTAGATCTGATGGCCATTAGGACCAGAGGTAATCGGATATCCCAACTTGGCCCAGAATCTGCCACAAACCTTTTTAAGATGCTCACAATGGTTCGGTTATATCTCTCCACTGTTCCAGAAGAAGCTGGCCTGTAAGCAATGTGTAACTTCCTTTTAACCCCCAGTATCTCCCACATCTTTGTCATTACTTCACTGGTGAAGTGGCTACCTCTGTCGGACTCAATCCTTTGAGGTAGACCAAAACGGGAAAAGATGTGGTTAATCATCAGGGCAGCTGCTGTTTCTGCCTTGCAGTTTGGGGCTGGGAGACATTCCACCCACTTGGTAAACAAGCATGTAACGGTCAACATGTACTTGTTTCCTCTAGACGAGCGAATCACAGGGCCTACAAAGTCGATTTGCAAATCTGACCATGGCAGTGTCATCCCCCTCTTTTGGAGAGGTGCACGGTGTGTGAGGGATGATGGCTGAAATTGCGCACACACAAGACACCCCTTCAAGTATTGGTCGAGGTCCTGCCCCATGTGTGGCCAGTATGCAACCTCTCTTAAGATTTCCAGTGTTGTGTGAAACCCCCTATGACCGGCGGTGGCCGCATCATGGGCGTGACTTACATCAGGCTTCGGAATGAGGTAGGAACCACCCACTGATGGTGGCCAGCTTTGGATTTCCTTACCAGCAAACCAACTTGGATTCGGAACATTTTTGGACATTTCATCAACACTCTTAGGTCCTCTTTCCCAATGTAATCGGTATCCGTCAGGGGAAAGTTCTCAGGGTCCTCAAGGTGTTGGTAAAACTTACCAATAATTGGATCCCCCTTCTGAGCTGTAATTACATCAGCATCAGTGGTCTCCTTACTCCATTGTGCAGTTGAAAGATCATTGTGAGCATTTGTCTGGGATCTAGTGATAGCAGTGACCTGGATTTCCCCCAACAGGGACTCTATTTCTATTAGATCCCCTTTGATGGCCCCAGTTTTGGCCAGCTGATTAGCTAAGTCATTTCCAGTTTTGTCTGGTCCCTCTACTTTGGAATGACCCTTGATCTTTTTCCAGTAGATGGTCATCCCATTCGATGTGACCAGATCATCAATATTTTGGATTAGCTTCCCATGTTTCAGGGGTTTGTTATTAGCGCATAACATGCCTCTGGTTTTCCAGTTGACCAGGTGCTCCACGAACCCGTTCCGTACATAATCCGAATCTGTGATTATGACCAGTTCATGGTGTTGATGCTGGACAGCAGAGAGGATGGCCTGATGCACAGCCATCAATTCTGCCACCTGACTACTTCAGGGACCAATTTTGTATCCAGCGGAGGGTTCTGGGAACTCCTTCACCCATGCATTCCCTATGCCAGCCACCAGTTCTTTCTCCCCGTCGTTGTCAACATGGTAAGAGCATCCATCCACATAGACAGTGGGCATTCCCTCACACTTGTCTTCTTCAAAGACTTTGTGTGGGGAATTAAGGTATGCCTCCATGTTGTCCTTGATTTTTAGACTTTCGTCCTCGAGACAGTTTTCTCTGGCACAATCATGCAAGTCAGCCAGACCTTGCGCGAGGGGACTCTTCTTGTTTTGGCCATATCTGACCTCCACAGGAAAGCCTTGCATTGACAGAATCCAGGAAGTAATTCGGGAATTACTCACATTTCCAGCCCAGATTCTGTCACTTTGGAGATATTGCAGAGGCTGGTGTGGAGTCTCCACTATGATGTGTTCCCCCTGGATAAACGGGAGGTAATTCTTCAATGCCCACACCGTTGCTAGGAGTGCCTTCTCACAATCGTTGAATTGTTCCTCCACAGAGGATAAAGTTTTGCTCGCATAGGAGATTACTTTATTGACCTTGTCATGCTTTTGGTATAATACTGCCGTCAAGCACGTATTAGAGAACCCTGTCTCCAGGAAGAACTCCTTGTTTCTGACAGGGTAAGCTAGGCAAGGCGCTTGTGAGAGGCTTCTTTTGAGTTGTCTTACTGCCTCGGATTGTTCTGGACCCCATTCCCACTTGACCCCCCCCTCAAGAGATGAATCAGGGGTCTAGTGATCTCTGCGTAGCCTTCAATGAACTTTCTGCCGTAATTAGTCAGTCCAAGGAGGCTCCTTAGTTCCCGCAGAGTTGTGGGGTCTTTCAGTTTCTGAAGTGCTTCCACTTTCTTTTCTTGGGGACAGAGACCCTGAGGAGTGATCTCATGCCCCAAGAAATTAACACGGGTTCTACACCACTGTGTTTTCTGGAAGGAAAGTTTTGCTCCGGCGGCCCTCAACTGTGTCAGAACATAAAGGATCTCCGCTATGTGTTCTTCCACAGATGAACTTTTGATGAGGACATCATCTACATAAGCCAGGTTACCCCTCGCACCCAGGTTGGGCATGGCCTTATGTAGGAAAATGTTGAATTCATTGCCGGAGTTGAGGTATCCGAAGGGAGTCCGGGTCCATGTGTACTGCTTGCCCCCAAAGGTAAAAGCCAGTTCGTATTGGTCCTCCCTACTGACAGGCACGGTCCAGTATCCATTGGTCAGGTCTATTGCTGTGAATACCTGTGACCCCTGAATCTGGGCCAGCCCTTGGTCAATGTAGGGCAGAGGCCATCGGGAAGTATGGACCCGTTTGTTGAGCTCCCTAAGGTCGGCGCAGAGTTTCCACTGGCCGTTTGGCTTCAATATTCCCAGCACCGGATTATTGAAAGTGCTGTGGACTGGACGGATTATTCTCCGGGACTCAAGGTTCTTAATTATTTCAGTAAGGGACTCCATGGATGCGAGAGGCAAGCGATATTGCTTCACAAACACTGGAGTCATTCCAGGGTCCGTGGGAATTGTTGTGGTGTGGATGTCGGTGCGACCACAGTCATATGAGTCTACCGCAAAGAGATCTTGGAAATCCAAGAAAACTTGTTTCAACTTTTGCTTCTGTTCCAGAGTCACACAGGCATCAGCTAGGTTGACTCTCTCTTCCACCATCTGCCTGAAGCCTGGAAAGACTTCTGGTTTGGCTATCTCAGCGGCCTCCTCCAGCTAGGTGGAGAAGTCCCTGGTCAGAGTGCTGATTTGGACTGGAGGTTGGACTGGAGGCTTCAGGTGGGAAAGGCAGCCCTCCTGGACCTGGAAAATCACCTCATCCCTCCTGAAGTGACAAGTCACATCTTCCTTACCATAAGGGCAAGAAGTGTACACCAGGAAGTTCCCCCCGTGCTGGGTGAAAATCCTGTCTGGTGTTGTGTTGTCTTCACTGTCACTGTCAAAACAGTCCTTGGGGATCGGTCCTAACAGTTCATTTCCTAAATCAATGGAGAAATGTCAGTCATCAACCGCCATTCCAATAATGGTTCCTGCGGCTAGAGTAATACTCTTTAAGTCGCTGTTATCCACCTCTATTGGAATGGTGTCATGGTCTATGTTGACTAATGGAGTTGGGTTTACCCCCAACCCTTGCTTTTGGAGAGAAGCATTTAGATGTATGTAAGCATCAGGGTTTTTCAATTTTTGTCCTCTTTTAACTTTCACTTCCAGGGAGAATTGTCGGGTCCTTTCTGGGATGGTGACTTTCTCTTTGATCTGAATTTCAACTGCATAAGGTAGCAATTGAGCTGACCTAAATGCTTTTTCTGGATCCTCAAAGCCCATGGGATTATCCGCTAATCGGGACCAAGCTTTGAAGTTTATTAGGTCCAAACTAATGGCAAAGCGATTGAGAATGTCACTGCCTAAGTAAAAGGCGGCAGTGACGTCTCGCACGACCCAACAATTATGGACTATGCTCTTGTTGCCAATGGAGATTTTGAGCATACACCTGCTTGCCAGGAGATGTTTGGAATTGGGTGCTTCCATGTCCATTTCCCATTTGTCTATCAGTTTGAATGTCGGAATGGCTGGATCTTTTGGGAGTTGGCGGAACATGGCTTCGCTGATGAAGCTCTTACCGTTGTTCACACACACTCAAGCGAGAACAGAGTCCTTCCCATCATTTAACTGATTAGGGATGAACAACTGCTCTCCAATTTGCTGAATATCAGCCAGGCTCTGAGCTGATTTCACATCTTTCTGAACTATAGGAGTGGGAGTTTCTGATTGTGGATTAGTAAAGAATTTCAGGGTGTTTCCTTCCAGTGTGAAATACCACCTTAAACTGGAAGGAAGGTTGATTTTCAGAAATAGAGAGGATCCCCCATCACCAGTCTGTTGTCCTACTGCTATTACTGTCACGTCTGGAATCTGGTTGTTCTGGAAGTGAAATTCTACTTGTTCAGATTTTTGTTCAACCATGTGGCAGGTGCCGTTTAAACTAACATGGTTGACACTCTGTTTTAATTTTATTGGTCGGCTAGTCTGGGTCCAGAGGACCTTGTTTACACAATCTATTAGGGGTGACAACCTTTTCAGGAGGTCATTCCCTAGTAAACAAGGGGTGCCCTCTGGAGTCACGACTATGACCGGGTGTTTCACCTTGTGTCGCCCAATTTTAATGTCCAAATCTGCAGTCCCCTCAACGTGAATTTCCTTCCCCTCAAAGTTCTGCAGTTGAAGAGAGGTGAGAGGAATTCAGTAATTCTCCCCCCTTCCTGCATTTAGTTCCTCAAAGGCCCTTTTGGACAGTAGGGTAGCTTGGGATCCAGTGTCCACCAGTGCCAAAATTGTACCCTGCCCCTGTACTTGTACCGGGGCATAGTATCTTCCCTCCTTCTCCTCAAGGGGGCACAGATAATGCACATTTTTGGACAACTGGTGGGCTAACTTTCTGGTTTTGGACATGGCGAGAGAAGAGATTTGGGCAGAATTCTGTGGAGAGCCTTTGGAATCTGAAAGAAAAAGTTGGCAACTGGAGATCAGAGCCATTGTGGGTTCCCCTGGTTCCGGTTCTGGGCCGCCCCGCCCTTTTTGGAGGCAGTCATCAGGATATGTTTGACCCTTGGGATTTTGGTATTGTCGGTTCTGGGATGAGATGATGGGCGGCGGTAGCTCAGTCTCCACATCTCCCCAGTCTGGATTGGAATCCCTTGGGACCCATTTTTCCTTGGGAGGAGTTCCCCCATCTCTGACGGAGAAGATCCTTTTCCGAGGATCTTCTGAGGATCCCTCTCCCTCAAATTGGAAGACCTGTACCTCCTCCACAAAGTGGGTCTGTTTGGGTCCTTTGTTTCTCCTACCCCCCCTCTGCTCCTTGGGAGGCAGGCTTTCAGGGGCAGGAGATTTTGTTTCCGGTTTCTGGTTTTCCAGGGGCTGTTTACAAGTTGGGAAGGAAGCTTCCTCCAAGGCTTTACACCCCCCTTCCCCCTGTGCCTCCTCCCTGGGAACCGGTGGGTTCTCGGGGTGCTGCCCCCCTCATTGTTCTGGAGCACCAGGTCCAGAGTTTGGGGCATTCTGCGGTGGCATGCTCATCTGAGGGTTCTGTTGAGCCCTCAGTATGTGACCCAGATCCCGTGCCATATTTTGGACCTGGCGCTCAAGTTGTGAAACCCGCTCAGGCTGATACGGGGCTCTATTTTCTCCCCTGGGCTGATCCCGGGAAGGGTAGCTATCTCTTCTCTGGTAGTACCCCTGGTTGGGAAGATTTTGGTACCCCTCCACCCTTGGCCTCCCCTCTCCCGGATTAGGTTGTCTGGGCTCAGAGAATTGGGGAAAGAAGGATGGATGATTTTGGGGCTGGAAATTGGGTGGATACCTGGGGAAAAATTTCTGCCCAGGATTTGGAGAATTTCTGCCCTCCTGTGGGAAGTTGGGAGGGAAGTTCCCTGGGTTAGGTGCTTGGCTGGATCCCCCCCCTTGGGCTGGAGGAGTCCACACATAACCCAGGATTGGTTGGTTTCCCTTGTAGCGGGGACTTACATAGTCAGGGGAGCGGGGGACCCCATTTGTGGGACTACCTCCTCGACTCCCTGTCTGTGACTGGCCCGAGGGCCTTCTGTGCTGTGAATTATTTGGTGCAGGCAGGTTTTTAGGCCCCCCCATCTCCAAATCTAAAACGGGGGCAACCTTTACCTCTGCCACCTTGGCAGCAGCAGAGGTGCTGTTGGTTTTGGGGTTTTTCGGTGCATTATTTTTATTTTCGATGGGCTTCTGCACCTCATAGATCCGGGTAGCCTGTTCAATGACCCAGACTAAAGATCTTTTCTCATGAAAATCTCTCACGAGCTGGGTCATTAGGTATTTGGGTTAGGCATGGAAAAACGTATTGATAAATTCTCTGCTATCCGTGCGCACCCTTCTGGTGGTCTGCGCAAAAGCATGCTTTAATTCTTGCACAAACTCTTGTGGGGCCTGATCCTCCCCACATTGCAAATTGTAGGCTGCCTTGCGAGCCTCTTGAGTATTTCTGTAAACAGAAAAATGTTTCAAGATGGCCGCCTTATAGGTGGACCATATTAAATGATTTTGGTCCTCCAGCCCGGCAAAGAAACTGGAGTACTCTGAGGAGAATGACCATTTGACGTACTGGATGCAGCTACTGCTGTCCTTCAAATGGAAAGTCTCCATCATTTGCTCATAGAGCTCCATGTGTTCCCAAACGGAATACTTGGCGTTCTTATGATAAGGAGTGATGACACTCCTGATTGCCTTTATTTGTTTCAATGGATCCTTAAGCAAGGCCCTTATTGCCTTATTGGCCTTTTTGGTTCGGGTAACCCTGGTCAATTCATCCTCTGACTCAGAAGCACTGCTCCCAGAGGTGCCCGTCTGATCTTCCAGGTTTTCCCGGATTCTGCGAGCCTGGGAATGGCTGGCAGAATGTGGGGACCTGGTCTCCTGTGTCCTGTAATGCTCAGAGGAGTCTTCAGATCCCTCCTTGCTGCCAGGATTTGATGGGTACCCCCCCCACTGACCTAACTGGGCAGAGGTTTTCAGGATGCCCTTAATGGGCCTACTCTCCTGGGGTTCCCCACTAAATTGCACTGTGCTTGGGTGCCCATACCCGGATGCCCGCCCATCCATTCCTGGGAGGTACTGGCCTATGAGCCCCATACTTCTAGCTGGATAGTAATCTGCCATCCCTGTGGCCCTGGACTCATGTGCGCGAGGGGACATGGGGGTGGCAGAGTCCAGGGACTGGGAGAGATGAAGGCCTCTGGACTAGGGCTCCTGAGGTTATGCTCAGGAGTTTCTCTTTCCCAGCGAACCTCATCTCTATCCGCCCCTGCTTCCTGTTGCAAAGCAAGAGCCTGCGCTTTCAGTTCCTCAGTTAAGGCCTTACTAGACTCTATTAGTCTCTCCTGTATGGCTACCTGTTGCTGGAGCCTATCATTGTGCTGGCAGAGAGTCTCATTCTCTCTCTGTGCCTCCTGATTGGTCCTGGAGTACTGGGCCAGTCTCTGCTGCAGGAGGGTTACCTCCTGAGTCCCATCCCTACTGGCCTGCTCCTTTCTTGCCAGAGCCTCCTCCACCCTCCTGGTGTGCTCTAACAAGTTCTGGTGTTCTTTTTGGAGGTCACCCAGTCCCTGGAGGGCCAGGTGATTTTCTTCCATTTTCCTTTTTAAGTGGCAGACTTCCTGGCCTAAGGTATCCCTTTCCTGACTAAGAGCCTGCATCTGTGCCGCCAGGTCGTCCCTTTGCCTTTGGAAGGCACCAGCTTTCTGGCGCTCCTGTTCAAACTCTGCCTGGGTATCCAGGTCTTTCAAAATCTGTTTATTGCTCTCTGCCTTCTCCCTATCTAGGTGGCTTTGCAGGCTGACTACCTGCTCGGCACATGCCCTATTGAAATCTAATTGTTGCTCCAGCTTTTTCTGGCTCTGCAGTAGGGAGTCCAAACCTTCTTGGTACTCCTCTGCAAGGCCAGAAATCTGGTATCCTGGTCCGCCTTTTCCTGTTGCAGCACATCCATATCCTCCTTTATTTTAGTGATGTACTGTCTACTGTCCTTTTCTGACTCCTGGCTCCTGAGCAGCCTCTGCTCAGAAGAGTCCAGATCAGATTGGGCCTTCTCTAACGCCATCTGTTGCCTATTTGCCAGATCTTGGCCTTCAGCACATTTGTCCTGCAGGGCTCCCATATATAGATACAAATATGGCGCTATCCTGGCAATCTTATTATGTTCATCTTTGGCTTTAGGGGCCATATATAGTTCACTCAGGGCCACATGTAGGGGACCCTGATCTCTCCATTTATCTGACCCTGTTTCAGTGACCTGTTGCGCGATTGCCTGCAACCAGACCGTTTGGTCCTGATGAGTCCACTCACCTCTCACAAATAGCTTACGTAAGAAGTGCTCTCTGGCTATTTTCATATCTACCAAGGTCGTCATTCTGGAATTTGAGTTCCTTCCTGATTTACAGAAGTTTGCATTTTATTTTGCAAAACAGACCGTTTCCTTAGAGCGTTCCTTTGAGGGATGCTTTCACAGTGTAAAGCAGCGTGGTGATCTAACCGGATATGTGTATCTGGTCAGTTGTCACACTGTATTAATCTGCACAAGTGGTAACTCTAACCCAGAATATCCCGGCTCCGAGCCCCCACTTTTGTAAGCGATATTCAATCAACACTACAGCCAAGTCAATGCCTAGTCTGGGATGCTGAGGAAAACCCTTATTAATGTATTTTTATGTCTAGTTCAGTACTATGGACGACCACCCTTGTATATCACCCCCTCTTAGAATACCCCTGACCCCACTGAGCCAAGAAGTAGGTTTGTTTTGCAAATTAAAAGGTTTATTTGAGAATTTAAACAATATATTTATATCACACTTTATAATAAATTAATATCTGATAGTACACTTGGACATATGATGTTGATCAACAATGGGTAATCTGGCACTAGCACACTTCTTTACAATCAATGAGGAGTTAGTATAGGATGGATAAAGTAGCAAAAATACTTTTATGATTTCAAGGGAAAAGCAATGAGGAATAAAATGCAGTACAGAAATACTTGATATGATTTTAGCAAAAGATAAGATAATCACTTTTTCTCTGGCAATTCACCCACCTCCCCTATGCAATGTAAGAAATGGAAGGAGATGGAAAGAGGAGCACACAGTTCTCAGGAATGCAATCACATACAATACGAAATTCAGTTCCCCCCCAGCAAGCTTAGAGGAAACAGGTAGGAGTTTGAAACACAGGCCCAAAATGCTTTTAAATGTGATGGCAATGGATGGGAAAATGTGCCAACTGATTTTAATTCCCTCTAGAGATTCAGGGTGAGTGGGAGATGCATGTTGGTATTAGTTCAGGCTCACTTTAGCAATGCTCTATGAGTTATTACCAAGTTGCAAACGGATTTTAACAAAAGAAAGAATGGAGCTGCTATTTTGACAAGTGGAGAAATTGAGCCAAAATCGCAAATCGCGGTAAATTTTGCGAGTGCGTGAATCCCGATTGCGGTAAAAGTAAAAGTCGGTTCTATGCTTGTTGGAAAGCTTAGATTCTAAGCTTTCAGTGGAAAGTTAAATCTCGTTCCTAGCCCAAACGGTTCCAGAGATACGGACGATTAAATAAAGGTAGTTTTTCGGATTTAAAGTAAACTCAAAATGACAGGTGACAGCTTGCAGCTGCAGAATTGACAGGTGACAGTTGTGCAGCTTTAAAAATGACAGATGACACGATTTCTAGGAGGCAGTTCTACTTAGGTTAAAATAGTTTGGATTAGATTATTTTAACTAAGAGATTGGTTCTGCACAGTTCTGCTAGGTACTAACAATATAAATTTGAACTAGGCCTCGTCACGGATCTGGTCAACACGTCCGGCTGCGGTTCTGTCTGCTCGGCGGGTCAATCAGGCACCGGTTCTGCTCACAGTGATCTGGGTCAGCTCTGCTCTGCTGGTCTAGCCTCTCTGGATTCTGGATGTAACACTGCTTTCTCGGTACTGCTATAGGTTCTTGCAAAAATTCTCGGCAAAACTTCAAACAGCTCGCCCGGCTGTTGAATAGTTTGGTTGGTTTTGAGGTCTGCTGAAGAGGATTCAGCTGGTGGATTCAGGCCTCTCTGCTACAAATTCTGGAGTTAATTTCTGCTACAGGCTCAGGAGATTTATGGATTTGAAGTCTGGATCTCTGGATGTGAAGTCGTCGGTCAGCATGCTCCGCAGCAAATGGAATTGAATGTCTCTACCTGTCCCAGCAGTCTCTTTTTATGTGTTTTGGAAAGTGGGTGTGTGCGTTGGTCATAACTAAACCTGCCCCTCTCACTTATCATTGGCCAATTCCTCCTCTCTCCCTGGATTGGGGGAAGGAAATGTGAGTCAGAGTGATGCTGTAGGTTTTATGGTCAGAGGAACCTCCCCTTGTCAGATTGCACACAAATCTATTTCTGACCCAAATACATATTTATCTATGTACCATTTTTCTAATATTATAGGTCCAGTTAACATATTTTCTGTAGCACCAAACCATCCGATCCCTGTCTTTGTACGATGTCGTGTCCACTGATGACAGAATTCTCCCCTTTTCATCCAGATAAAGACCTCTAAACCTTTCCAGATTTTACACAAATGTGCACCAGGGATATGGGTTACAGATGATAAAGTGTCAGATTTTTAACATGCATACATTTGGAGTGAGACCCTATTTTCTGCTAGCAACCCCCCAGAATACACCACTGGGTCCTAACGCCTCTTAAAATGTTCACAGAAAAATCACAAAAATAATGATATTACTTATATAATTCGGACAAGCCCGCACTATGAGTTATCTATCTTTTTTAAATGATGCTCTGGTCAAAAAGGGGTGTGGCTTCCCACATCACAGGGTGGAATAACTGGTTTATCCACTTCCCCCAAGCCAGCTTGTTCACAGAGGCACAGCTGCCCCCCAGTTTCTCCCAAGAGGAAGCTATTTTACGACGCCCCCAATATAACATTTGCCTGAGTCCAGGACAGGCCTTTGTTCAACTCCCTGTAGTCCCTAGCTGCTCCACCCCTAATCTAATCATAGAGGTGACAACTCCTTTTGGCAATGGGAAGAGTGGCTGAGCAGGTTTCAACTCCTCTCGGGGGTAGTTGTCAGGCAGAATCCAGTTTCATTAAGCCAGGTTTCAGCTAAATGTCACTTTTGTTCCCAGTTTAAATCACTTACAATTTTTACATATACATTAAATAATTACTTCCTTCAAGTCATTTCAGAATATAGTTCTACATTGTATCCACCTCTTAGCAAGTCTTTCCTTGGTCTGGTTTTGTTTCATTTGTTCAGTTTTACACAAAAGTCTGGTGGTTTTAAAACGCCGGCTTTCTAATAGTGGTGAGTACTGGTAAAGCAACCTTTTTTGGGATTAAGAAAATGAATTCCCCACAGTTCTGAGTTGCTTTTTTGGCAATAAGCATTGCCATTCCCAATGGTTTCAGGCTACTGTGTGTGTATCCCAATGGTTGTTTTAGGCAGTGCCCTCCTGTGCTCACAACATAGGCAAAAATGGGTGGCAGCCTATTCTTCATGTTTTCCCTGTGCACTCTCTGGGGAGTACTGGCCATCATGATGTTTTCCATGCCAGTACTGCACAGTTTTATGGTAGGGCTTGTATGCATGGGTAAAAACATCTCACAATCATTGCATTTCCTTGAAACCATAAAAGTATTCTCTGCTACCTTATCCCTCCTATACCAACTCCTAAGTAATTAAATAAGCGTACAATTGTAATATTATCCATTGTTGATCACTGTCATATTCGTAAGTGTGATATCAAATATTAATTTATTCATAAAAGTGTGATATACATATATTGTTTAATTTTCCAATAAACCTGTTAAATTGCAAAACAAACCTACTTCTTGGCTCAGTGAGGTCAGGGGGATTCAAAGAGAGGGGTGTTATATAAGGGTTTATCATCCAGATTATAACTTGTCATAAAAATATATAAATAAGGGCTTCCCTTGCGCGTCCCAGACGAGGCACTGACTTAGTGGGATTGCTGAATTGAAGTCAATTAACAGTCTCCTGGAACTTCGTATTTCTAAAGGATCGATGTCGGATCTGCGGGCATCTACTCTAGGGCATGTCCTTTCACGCAGCCATTTAGCCACGCCCCCCAAGTCTGGGACCTAGATGTTTATCTGGCTTTCAAGAAGGAGCTGAAAATCTTGCTTTTCCTATCCATATTCTAACCTTGTCATATCTCTCTTAATCTGATTGCCACATCATGGTCTTCTTCAGCAGCAAAATACACTAGTTGTAAAGCTGTGCTTCATGATAATTTAAATAAGCAAATCAATAAAATAAAATGCAGTGTGTTCGGACAATAAGGCCTTAAATCAGGAAACATGATGGAAGCAGCATTTCCGGCATGTCCCAACTATACCTCTGGACTACGAGGCATACAGACAGTCCATGGACTTTTTAGTGAACAGCACTGCAACAAAGTGTTATTTATTTAATTCGAATTTTAGTTCAGCACTGACCCTATCCAGAGGGTCTTGGAGCACCTTACAAGGTTCAAAGGTTAAAAAAGTGGGAAGTGAGACAGAAGCCACAAAATATTTTCAGGACAGGATAGAAAAATTAGAATAGACAAGTGGTAGGAGGGACATGGAATGGCAGGGGTATGTGTGGTGGGGAACAGGTATGTTTTAGGTTCTTTCTGAAAGTGTTGATGGAGGGGGCAGTGCGGATGTGCCTTGAGTGCCTTGAGTGTCCTGTGGATAAATGGTTGCTTTTGTGTGCATGTGAATTTTCAGAGTGTTATTTGTAGGAGATGCTGGCATGCTTGTCTGGTGTTTGTGTGTGTGATGGATTTGAGTTTATGGTGGATTGTTTTGAAAACAATGCAGAGTGCTTTGAAGGCAATTATTTGGGGTTCAGAGAGCCAGCAAAACAAGAGCTGTGGTGATATGTGCATTTTTTTGAAGGTGTGGGCTGAATCTAGCTGCAGTATATTGTATGGCTTGAAGGGGGGCAAAGGTGCTGTTGGGGAGGCCAGTGTGGAGAGCACTGCCATGGTCCTTCTTGGACAGAACCAGTGGTTGGGCAGTGTTGTGGAAGTCATTAGGAGAAAGTATGTGTCTAATCTATCGTAGGAGATGTAGTTATATAGTTAGGGTGTCCGGTTTTCGGGGATAACCGGAAAGTGCCTGATATGTGACCCCCGTTAAAATTTAAAAATTCTCGGGGTTATCCGATAAACCCCGTATTTCATAGTGCTGGGAGCGGGATTCGAAACAATGGTGTCTTGTTTCCAAGACACACACGTTGCCAGTGAGCTATCCTAGCAGCTCTGTTAAAGCATTCTCTATTGGAACTGACATTGCTGCTGACGCTGCAATGATCATTTTTTATTATCCCATATTGCCACCTTGTGGCCAAATGCCGATTTGACTGCCTGGTCATAAGGACCTCACATTGCAAACTTTGGGCTTGTTTTTGAAACAAGTCGCGTGTTTTTTTCATAGGTCGCTTGTCGAGGGTTTTGTCCGCTTATAGTGTGTTTTAGGCGCTTATTGTTGTGCTTATTTCTTCATAAGCACAACAATAAGAACACTTCAGTTCTCCCTGCACCTAAGAGCAGCCCCTCCCATTACAATGCCAGCACCAAACTGCTAATGATGGGCCATTAGTCACTGAATGGTTTCGTGCTGTTATTGTAATGGTAGGGGAGGTGTGCCGGTGCATGGGGTGTGGGCCTGCATTCTAGGCAGCTTTATCTCTCTGCAGGTGTGCAACTGTCATCAGTTAACACTCTGTGACTCATTCATACCAGCGCCAGTTTGCCCGCGTAAAAACCGCTTAAAAACACCCCAGTGTCACTAACAGAGCAGAGAGCCAGGACAGCAGCCACTTGCCACTCGTCTGCCGTCTCCAGTGAGCCTGAGCCAGCTTCTTCTTTGTTTTGCTCCTGCCCGGCATCACCGTCAGTCCCCAGAGGATCCAGCCTGCAGCCTGCCCGGGAGTCGCGACACGCCCCCCTTCCCCCCATTCAGTATCTTCAGTAAGGTGAGTCATGTGTGTTCCGCTTTTTACCACTTTGTGCCCCGAGCTCCCCAGCCCCCTTCCATGCGTTTTATTGGCAAAAGTGCCCCCAGGCCAACGTGTGCCCCGAGCTCCCCAAACCCCTTCCATGCGTTTTTCCTCAAAAAGTGCCCTCAGGCCCCTGTGTGCCCCGAGCTCCCCAGCCCCCTTCCATGCGTTTTTCCTCCAAAGTGCCCCCAGGCCCCCATGTGCCCCGAGCTCCCCACCCCCCTTCCATTCGTTCTAATGCTAAAAGTGCCCCCAGGCCCCCGTGTGCCTCAAGCTCCCCAGCCCCCTTCCATGCGTTTTTCCTCTAAAAGTGCCCCCAGGCCCCCGTGTGCCCCGAGCTCCCCAGCCCCCTTCCATGTGTTTTTCCTCCAAAAGTGCCCCCAGGCCCCCGTGTGCCCCGAGCTCCCCAGCCCCCTTCCATGCGTTTTTCCTCCAAAAGTGCCCCCCAGGCCCCCGTGTGCCCTGAGCTCCCCAGCCCCCTTCCATGTGTTTTTCCTCAAAAAGTGCCCCCAGGCCCCCGTGTGCCCCGAGCTCCCCAGCCCCCTTCCATGCGTTTTTCCTCTAAAAGTGCCCCCAGGCCCCCGTGTGCCCCGAGCTCCCCAGCCCCCTTCCATGTGTTTTTCCTCCAAAAGTGCCCCCAGGCCCCCGTGTGCCCCGAGCTCCCCAGCCCCCTTCCATGCGTTTTTCCTCCAAAAGTGCCCCTCAGGCCCCCGTGTGCCCCAAGCTCCCCAGCCCCCTTCCATGCGTTTTATTGGCAAAAGTGCCCCCAGGCCCCCGTGTGCCCCGAGCTCCCCAGCCCCCTTCCATGCGTTTTTCCTCCAAAGTGCCCCCAGGCCCCCATGTGCCCCGAGCTCCCCACCCCCCTTCCATGCGTTCTAATGCTAAAAGTGCCCCCAGGCCCCCGTGTGCCCCGAGCTCCCCAGCCCCCTTCCATGTGTTTTTCCTCAAAAAGTGCCCCCAGGCCCCCGTGTGCCCCGAGCTCCCCAGCCCCCTTCCATGCGTTTTTCCTCCAAAAGTGCCCCTCAGGCCCCCGTGTGCCCCAAGCTCCCAGCCCCCTTCCATGCGTTTTATTGGCAAAAGTGCCCCCAGGCCCCCGTGTGCCCCGAGCTCCCCAGCCCCCTTCCATGCGTTTTTCCTCCAAAGTGCCCCCAGGCCCCCATGTGCCCCGAGCTCCCCACCCCCCTTCCATGCGTTCTAATGCTAAAAGTGCCCCCAGGCCCCCGTGTGCCCCGAGCTCCCCAGCCCCCTTCCATGCGTTTTTCCTCCAAAAGTGCCCCCCAGGCCCCCGTGTGCCCCGAGCTCCCCAGCCCCCTTCCATGCGTTTTTCCTCCAAAAGTGCCCCCAGGCCCCCGTGTGCCCCGAGCTCCCCAGCCCCCTTCCATGCGTTTTTTCTCCAAAAGTGCCCCTCAGGCCCCCGTGTGACCCGAGCTCCCCAGCCCCCTTCCATGCGTTTTAATGGCAAAAGTGCCCCCCAGGCCCCCGTGTGCCCCAAGCTCCCCAGCCCCCTTCCATGCGTTTTAATACCAAAAGTGCCCCCAGACCCCCATGTGCCCCGAGCTCCCCAGCCCCGCTTTCAGATCAGGGGCAAGGGGGGCACACCACGACCTATGCAAGCTGCGTGTAGCGGGCGAGGGTCGTCACCTGGCAAACTGCGGCAGGTTATTCAAATACTCTTAATATAGCGCCCTTTCTGCCATTTACCTGGCCTCTTGCCACTTTATTTCTAATATCTTCACAGGCTCTCTTGGGAACCTTGGTGGGACCCCCTTCCCCAGGTTTCAAGTTAGTTTTAGTCCCAATGTTCAAAGAAAAAATAAATAAATAAGAAATGCGGGTTCACAAAGTTTCAGGTCAGTCCTTGGCTCCTTCACTGTGTCAAAAGAAAATTCTGTAAACCAACGCTCAGCCAATAGAAACGTTTCTCCTCCTCCTTGCACAATGATTTCCCACTGTGGTAAATAGCATCAGGGATGCTGCACGTCAAGATGCTTTCCACCATTTATAAAAGGTTAAGGAAGAAGTACAGTTCCTGGTCAGATTTAATGAAACACAATTTCCGGCAAGGTAAAAGAACCACAGCTTTTGGCAGCACTTCTTAAGCTATAGTTTTTTCCTTGCAGCAAACAAAACTGGATTTGAGAAGGTTGGCACCATCAATCAATCAGAATAGTAGTCACTGGACCGAAGAAGCCGAACAGTAGCCACCTGAATTCACCAAAGGTACGTTTACACACAAGTTTGCCCAGCCATGTTCATTTGACCAAGCACTTGCTGTTGTGTTGTGATATCCTTTGCTGTTATCTACATTACTGCATGGCAGCTCTTCTCTAGCCATAAAAGACAGCAGCCAAATAGGGAACATTAGTGGTGTCACATGTCATCACTACGTGACATTATGTAGGTAGCTGAGGTCTTTTTAATTCATTGTATTTAATTATTTATAGAAATCACAGGGAAAGCTATACACTTTTGGTACAAAAACACCTGCAAAAATTAAGAGCGCAGGGCATGGGGTGAGAGAATGTGACTTGAAGACCACATGTTGCAGGGGAAGGTCCTGAGACTGAATCCGAAGGACACAGTTAATATCATGCTTCTGCTATGTGTAAGTAGTCTCCTCTTTTAATTGTTCCAATAGACTTCTCTGACATCGAGCAATGCCCCGCAAAAGCAAGACCGCTGAGGATTACGCCCAGGAACACAAAGATTTTACAGTAGAGGAAAACAACGGAAAACAATTGTTAATTTGCAAGGCTTGCAGAGTAACAATTGTATTAGTCAAAGGTAAGACTTCAAGCCGAATCGCTGATCACGTTTCTTCAAAGACCCACTTAAGGTTGAAAGATCCACCAAAATTTGAGAGTGGTCTGTGCCAAATGTCCCTTACAGAGACACTGACGCGTTTTAAAAGAAAACGGGATGAGGAAAAAGATGTGGCACATGAATTTGTGCGTGCCTTAGTGCAGGCAGGAACCAGCTTGCACCAGGCAGATGGCCCGATTGGTAATCTTTTCCGCAGACGGGCCCCAGCAGCCACAACATTACCCCGATCCACTCAAATGTATGAGAAATATCTACCGGAGGTTTTTATGACAGACATTGGCCACATCAGAGAGTTAGTCCAAGGCGACGTAAACATTTCAATCACTGTCGATGAAACGCCCGAGATGCATGGTGATCCAGCAGTGGCAGTCCTCTTCACATTTTGTGACCCAAAAAGTGGATGGGTGCGCCGTACTATCATGGCAGATTTAGAGGTGGTTGAAACTTGCAATGCAGTTTCAGTAGCGGCATTACTCCAGAAAGTCCTCAGCAAGTTTGGGAAGGACTGGAGAGATGTAGTGTGCGTTTGTAGTGATTCGGCAAGTTATATGAAAAAGTTATGTGATGATCTGTCCAAGGGCAATGCCGATTTCAAGGCATTCCCCATGCGAGACCCCTGCCACTTACTTGATGGAGTTTTAAAAGCAGCCTTAAAGTCCTCAGATTTGGTTAGGGGTGTAGTTGACTTTGTGGTCCATTCTGGTGCTCTATTTAGATATGCACGTGAACTCAAACGCAAATACCTATCATTTTGCACTTTGTATGGCATGAAAGGAAAGGTTATCCCAACTGTCTCCTTTAGTCGGTGGTTCTCTGTATTAGAGGCAGTGAATGCCATACTATTGATGTGGCGACCTTTTACCGATTTCCTCCTGAGTGATGATGCCTCAGGCAAGAAATGTGAGGATCTGAGGGCGCACATTGATACTGAGGTGAATAAAAGTACAGTCTACTGTGTTCTTCGATTTTTGCAGGAGAACATGACCGCTGTCGTTGATATAATGAAGAGGCTGGAATCCGAAAACACATACGTTTACCAAGTGTACAATGTCATTGGTGTGGAGGTCAAACTCTTATTTGAAAGAAAGTTGGGTGACACTTTCAGTGACTTTGGTCCAGTAACATGTGCACTTTTGGAATGTCTGCCACTTGGAAAACAAAGGGCTGTTGAGGAAAATCTTAGGATATTCTACGCAACAATGCATGTAAAATGGCAAGCAATGCTGTGTCGAAACATTCCATCAGCCACCATGTCATTCGAAGTGAGTGAAGCCTCTTTGTGGTATGCTGTGCAAGTACTAGATCCCTTCCGCAAAAAAGAATTTAGTCAAAACTTTGAAAAATATGCATTTATTTTTAACCATTTTAAAGACACTGAGACTGTGTGCAGCCAGTTTAACGCCTATTTGGCAGAGCCTGTGCCTGAGAATCTGCAGCTTCGGGTGCATGAGTATTGGGTGGGAAAGCACCAACAGTGGCCAAATTTATCCGCTTGTGTGTTGGATATTTTGGCCCTGCCCGTGTCCAGTGCCAATGTGGAAAGGTCGTTTTCCCAAATAAAAGTCTTTATGGGAAGAAAAGAAAGGGCACGGATGGGCAAAGAGTCCTTGAAGAAATATTGTATGATTTATTACAATCATTTTGACTTGTAGGAATGCAACATATTACTTGATTAACATGAAATTGCTTAGAACATCTTGCACTGAGAGATTACCCTACATATGCACGCAACAAAGCAATAAAAGAACATTTCTGTGTTTACACCTGAAAAAACAATTGTCCGCGATTTTTTGAAAGGGGCAAACGGGAAAACACTGATAAACACAGATTCTCAAATTTTTTGAAAACACTGGAAAAACACCCCCGGAAGTAAAAAAAAATAAACCCCTAAAACAGGAAACCCTATATATAGTGCATGATTTGGTGACTGCAGCTACGCAGTGTATGAAGGAAAGTGGGGATCTATGATGAAGCCACAGGATTTAACACGTGTGGTGAGAGATATGTGCAGGTTGTCCATGGTGAATTATTTGATGCAGGGGGCGAGTTTGGGTTTGAATCTGGGGGGGAGATGAGGAGGTATTCCATTTTGGAACAGTTGAGCTTGAGGAAGTGGGTGGCCATCCAGGTGATGATGAAGGAGAGACAGCTTTTGAGGATATGGAGTTGTGAGGGGGATGAGGTTTGGACATATATTTGTGTGTCATCTGCGTATTCGTGGATGTGGATGTTGTTCTTTTGCTAATGGTCTGTCTAAGGGATTCAACATATAGGTTGAAGATGATTGGAGACAGGGAGGTGCCTTGCAGGACCCCTTGCTTGACCAGGATGGGAACGGGTCAAAAAGGGGCTATGGAGACAAAATGTGTCTTGTCAGTAAGGAATGTGGTGAACCAGTCAAGGACAGTGCATGAGGGTTTTGTCCTGTTGTATAGGATGTTGAGGAGAATGATGTGGTCAATATTGTCGAAGGTTGAGGAGCATGAGTAGTTCTCTGTGTCCTTTGTCAGTGACGGTGTTGTATATTTTGGAGTTTAACTAGTCCATGAGAGAGTTGCGTACTGCAGTGGATGGGGGTGTGTAAAGTGTGGATGTTGCTTTGGCAAGGGATTTGGCAATGTTGAATACTTTTGATGTACGTCTGGTGGCAGATTGGAGTTCTTGGAGGTAATGGTTGGTTTTAGAATTGTGTATGGCTGGTGTGTATTTGACGAGTGGTGTTCTGGTAGCGGGCAATGGTTATTTTACTAAGCTCATTCTAGGCATCTGGTATCCTGCTTGATAGAGAGCAGGGAGATTTTGAACTATGGTTTATAGTGGTGGCAAAATTGTCAAGTGTTTGTGTGATGATGGTGTTGTAATAGTTGCAGAGAGTTGAGGGCAGCGTGGACCGGCCACTCGGTCATTCAGCCTAGGGCCGAATCAGTTTCAACTTCATGTGGGCTGGTTATACAAGCATAAAGCGGGGGCCGAAAAAATACACACGTTTATATCCATCCTTGTGTTTAAAGGAAAACTAGACATATTCAACTTTTTTCCCCAGGCGTCCTGCAGTGCAGTGGGTGGCTGCATGCTGGGTGCTCTGTTAATCTCGTGTTTTTCTCAGATCTTTATTTTTTAAGCACTTGACTTGGTAATACACAATAACAGGCTGTTGCCCTGCCCTGCGATCTGCACTTTTCTTCCCCTGTGATCATCACCAGACAGCTAGGAAGCAGCAGCCCTCCCAGGAGTACAGGCTCAGTGTCAGTCCACTATTGCTATTTGCTCGTCCATGTTGCATTTTCATTCAAACCCAATGAGAGGTCAGGTTACTTTGAGGCGAGAGTGAAAGTGAAAGGCAGGGGGGCTGGCCTACACAGTAATTAAGAGGGCCTTTTTGACTAGTGCTAGGCTCGTGGGATTGTCCATTAATTTAAGTGTGCACTGCGCTTTAATGTGGATGTTGCTAGATGGTGGGGGCTTCCCAGGGCCCCCACCAGCATTCGCACGCACCCAGGCACACGCAGACCAGGGACCACGCAGGACGCGTGTGTTCTGCTTGGGTCCCTGGCTCGAACTGCCGGAGGACCATCTTTATTAACAACAGCGCATGCGCGAGCCTCGGTCACACTCGCGCCTGCATAACACCCGGGTAGTCACTACGCAACATCCCTCCTTTTTCCCCAAACAAGAAACCATGACAACTTATGCAATTAACAACAGTACTTCAAACTTTAACGCCCAGTCTCGCACCGGTTACGAGGCAGAGTCCATAATAAAGTCTTGGAACCTCTGTGGCAGCTTGCGCTCCGCCCGGCTAGGGTACCTTCGTGCCTCGGCTGGGGGCACCTCCGGTGTCCCTGAAGTCTCGGGCGGTCCATCGTCCCTCTGTGCCAATCCGGCATGCTGTTCGGGCTCCCGCGTGGTGCTCTCTTGCGGGTCAGGCGCCGCCTCTATGCGCTTGAAGAACGACACGTTCCTCGTGACTGTTCCCTGTGCATTGGCCGCAGTGACCATGGACCCTTTAATATGGGTCACCCCCAGTGGCTGTGCCTCATAGGGCAAAGACAGTTTTCCTTCCGGCCTCCTGTTTCGCACCAGCACAGTGTCCCCCACTGCAATCGCCTTCTCCGGTAATCCTCGCCGAGCCGTCTCACTCTCGTTCCGGGCAGCCCTTTCTGCTCGCACCCGGTTGTTGTCGATCTCCACCGGAACCCGACCTTCCACTTCGGGCAACAGTCCTCGGGGTACCCGTTTAAAGAGGGCCTCCGCCGGCCCGACCCCAGTAGATTGATGTGGGGTCATGCGATACTCCCGCAAAAAGTCAAACAGGTTGCACCGTAGATCTTCTCCTCCATTCATTGATATGCGGAAGATCATGTTGAGCGTCCGCATGAAGCGTTCCACCTCCCCATTGGCCCTAGGCCAGAGCGGGGTGACTTTCCGGTGCTTTATCCCCCTTTCCTCACAGTAGTGAGCAAACTGCTGCCCTTGGAACGGCCGCGGACTCAACTAGCGCCACCTCGGGATAGCAAGACCACTGGTCTGTCACCGTCAGAAAGTACATTCCACGGCCCATGGACCCTAAGTCTGCATGCACAGTCCCCCACGGGCGTTCACTCCTCTCCATGGCTTGAATAGGCGGCCCTCTCTCCACCGGACTCGCTGCCTGGCATGGAACTCAAGCCCGCACAAATTCATCCACCCTGCTCTCTAGATCCGGGAACCACACTTTTAACTGGAGCCGTGCTTTCGTCTTCGCCGTCCCCTAGTGTCCCTTGTGGGCCAACTGCAGCACTTTGCCCACTAGAGCGCGCGGGATGACTATCTGGTGCCCCCTCAGCAGTAGACCATCCTCGGCCACCGACAGCTCATAATGTGTCTTCCAGAGTGCCCTCAAGTCCTTTTGTGCATCGTCGCCCTTTCTGGCATTGTTCATCAACACTTTGCGCCATTCCCCACTTGAAACGGCCTCCTTGATCCTCAAAAACACCTCGTCAGCATTCGATTCATCTGCAATTTCCTGGCGCGCCAGGGCGACGGGCAGTGCTGCCTCCACCACCAGGTGCACCGCCTCAACACAGTCCGCCACCTCGGCCGAGTCCCTGGGCCGCTCGGCCCCCGGGTGTCGGGACAAATAATCCGCTGGATTGTGGGTGCCAGGAAGATACATCAGCTTGACCCATACTCCATCAGCGAGAGCATCCACCTCTCGATGTGCGGTGGTGGTTTGGACGATGCTCCAGACATGATCGGGATCAGGGTCTTGTGATCCGTCACAACCACTACGGGCTTCCCCAGAATGTAAATACGAAAGTGTTTGCAGCCCCATAGGATATCCAAGGCCTCGTGCTCGATCTGTGAATAGTACCTCTCGGTCTCGGTGAGAGCCTTGCTTGCATATGAGATGGGTCTCATGGTTCCTTGGGGATCCGCCTGCATGAGAACTGCCCCCAGTCCAACCGGGCTGGCGTCCACCACGATCTCCAACTCCCGGTCCGGATTGAGGTAGGCCATCGTCTCCTGGCCCGACAGGGCATTATTGATGGCGGCGAACGCCCTCTGATCCTTCCCGGTCTAGTTCCAGGCCACATAATTTCTGGTCAGTGCCCGCAAGGGCTCCAACAGGGATGCCAAGTCGCGAATGAATCATCCACAGTAGCTGACCATCCCCAGGAAGCTCCTTACGTCCGCGGTGACCCCGGCGGGGCAGCCTCCTGGATGTCCTTCACCTTCTCCGGATCTGTGGAGATGCCCCCCGCGTGGAACACAAAGCCAAAGAATTCCAGCCGGTCTTTCAAAAACTCTCACTTTTGTTTGCGGAGCCTTTCCAGGGGGCTTTCCAGGTGCTTTAGGTGTTCCGCCTCCGACCTCGCCAACACCAGGATGTCGTCCGACACATTGATCACACCTTTAAGTCCTGACAGTGCTCCCCTGATGGCATTCTGGAAGACTTCTGCAGCCGACGAACCCCGAAGCTGAGCCTCTTAAACTGATACAGCCCCTCGTGAGTCGTAAAGGTAGTAATGTATCTCGACTCGGGGTGAAGCTCCAGCTGATGGTAGCCATATCTCAAGTCCAGTTTAGAGAACACTCTCGCCCCCTGCAGCTCGCTGACAATGTCATCCAGGGTGGGCGTGAGGTGTTGTTCCCTTTTGATCGCCAGGTTGGGTAGCCTCATGTCCACGCAGATGCGGACCGCCCCAGGCTGTTTCGGCTTCGGGGCCACCACTATTGGCGAGACCCAAGGGGTGGGCCCTTCCACTCTCTCGATGATGTCTAAGTCAACCATCGTCTGTAGCTCCTTCTCCACCTCGCCTTCAGATGGAACGGGATGCAGCGATGCTTGAGCGCTGTTGGCCTCACCGACCCGTCGATGTGAAGCCGTATAGGGTCGGCCTTTAGCTTCCCGATGCCTTGGAAGATCATGTCATAGCGCTGCAGCAGGTGTTCCAGGTCAGTGTGATATACGGCAAATGTGAAATGCACCAAGTTCAGCGCTCTGAGGCAGCGCAGCTTAATAAGGAGTGCGGGTTCACGCTGGTGACGAAGAACATCACTTTTATCTTGCTTTGCCCGCAGGAAACCGGCGCCACAAACACCCCCAAATGGGGAGTGCGAGTTGCCTCCAAATGCATATATTCGCGCTGTGGATTGTGCCAACTCGGGTGGGCCCGGGAGTGCTTCATAGTGGTCCGTTGCTAACACACAGACCGACGCCCCCGTGTCTATGAGGACTGGGGTGGGGACTTCCCCGATGTTTACCGTACATGTCGGTTGCCGGCTTCCTCCGGAGCCCTTGGCGATGCTTGAGATGAAGAAGATTTCTTCCTCCTCCTCCTCCTCTGCAATGTTCAGGTCCTGCATGCCTTGCTCGACAGCCGACACGCCCCTCACCCTCCGAGTGTTGCTCCCGCCAACTCTCGCTGGTCCTCTTGAGGCTGCTACCGGTGCGGTAGCCCTGCACACCCTTGCATAATGTCCTGGTGTGTCACACCGGCCGCAGACCCTCGACTTTGCCGGGCACTCCCCCACGTGTGGCAGGTCATATCAGCAGTAGGGGCATGACTGAGCAGCCCCAGGCACTGGAGGGCCATCTCCCTTATTTTGTGTCCATCTCGCCCTCCCTGGGGCAGAGCGTCCAATGGCAAACGCCTCTTCGCCCTTGCCAGAGTGCGTAGCTGCGTCCATTTTTGCCCCCCTGGCCTCTGCCAGTTCGTAAGCTCTTCCTGTGTCCATGATTTGCTGCAGGGTCAGACCAGGATCCCTCAGTACTTGCCTTCTTAGTTTCCCAGAACTGCACCCTTGCAACAGCTGGTTATGGACCATCTCCTCTTCATTCACCCACCTGCAGGAGGTTGCCAGGTGTCTCGCCGTGCACAGACAAATCTATCAAAGTCCACGTTGGCCATAGGCAGTAAATGATCTCTTAGGGCTTGCTTCACTGCATCATACGTGACCACCGGGATGTTGAGAGAGTCAAAAATTCTGTGCACCTCCGTGCCTGCAGAATACACCATGATGGCAATTTTGGCGTCGTCATCCTCTTCCCCAGAGGCCCTGAAAAACATTTCCAATTTCTTGACCCACAGGAGCCATTTCGGCCCCAGCTTGGAAGGTGGGCCCGTGGTGTCAAATTCGGGCATGGGGGCTAGAGTGCTGTGCATTCTGGGTGGGATAGGCGCAAGGGCACCCTCATTCTCTCCTTCTTCACCCATGCTGGTGAGCAGGCAGTGTACTCACGATGGCACTTGATGGTGAAGGCGTGATCTCGGCACCAAAATCACATTCTTTTTCTTCTTTCTCAAATCCACAGCTATAGGGCAGTGGGAGGGTACAAAAATTGTAAATGAAGCACTGGAGATTGCAGCCGGCGCACAAGCACCCTCACGGCCGCAACCGCTGCAATCCCTGATGACACAAAATGGCCGCCGGCCGCACGTGTGAGTCCGAGACGACACGGAGCATCAATTCATACTCCGATGCTGTCGGAGCGGGTACAGGACGCTCCTGAGCCTCCTCGTCGCCAGTGTTAGATGGTGGGGGCTTCCCAGGGCCCCCACCGGCATTCGCACGCACCCAGCCACACGCAGACCAGGAACCACGCAGGACGCATGTGTTCTGCTTGGGTCCCCGGCTCGAACTGCCGGAGGACCGTCTTTATTAACAACAGCGCATGCGCGAGCCTCGAACCCGCTCGCGCATGCATAACACCCGCGTAGTCACTACGCAACAGAGGTGGTATGGTTGGCTAACATTAGCATGCCAGCAACAGCATTGGTAAAACAAAAAAGTGGAGTGAACAGACTCAGTGGGCGACCGAAAGATGCACGGCCACATTACAGTTTGGCTTTGGATATATATGAGCAGAGGCAGGGCGGCAAAGTTCAGTGACCTGGGTGATTAGATGATGTGTGACAGCACTTGTTTTCAAGCAAAGGCCTTCAATTAAGCAGACAGATGATATTGCATTGCATGATGTGCTGTTCGAAGGTCAAGGAGCAGGGATTTGGGGGCTGAGTATGTAACAATTCTTTCAATTTCAAAGCATATGGCCCAGTCTGGTAATGACGGCCCGAGCGCGATCACAGCAGGTGCAGAAGGACAGCTCCAGGTCCTGCAAGCTAATGTGAAAAGACAGGCAGCAGCAGGTGGTCTACACAATAGAGCGAGCAGTGGCGCTGCACTCGAACAAAGGGCGCTTGTGAAAGTACTGAACCTCCACCCTGACCCTATGGGGCAAATCCGGTGAAAGAGCCTGATTGATGCACAACCTGCACCATGCAGAAAGGTACAGGTAAAATAGTAAGGGCATTGATTGCTGCACACAAGAGTTACTCATCTCAGTGACTGCACCAGGTAAACTATCAGAAGTGAGTTGAAACCAGTATGGGCAGGGCCTCCTTGGATGAGTGCGATCTATGGCGCCCTAGAGAGTGGCAAACAAATGGAGCCCCACCAATCGATTGGAAAAAAGATACGGCTTGTAGACACCACTAACTCTGAGACCCTCGCAAACAGAATGAATTCCTCCAAGGGTCCTCCTTGCTTGTTGCAATATGCGCACTGGCAGGTAAAGGGACTTGGGAAATGACAGGCAGCAGGTAGAAGTTGCCCTTGCTGGGCCTTGCCCGTGCCACTTGCTCGTGACATATCATGGTGATGGGTTGGGCAGCAGAGCAGACAGTGAGATAGGATTATCTGTGCAGCCTGGCACCACAAGCAGCAAACACTCCGGCCCCGCCTCAGCCTGAGATGCCAGCACAGCAATGTAGGGCATTGGGGTTGGGACCAGCATGGCGCACACCGTTGGATTTCGCGAATGAAGATTCTTCCATCATCTAAAGTGCCAAGGACGAGTACGCTCGTCATTTCTACACAGACTTGTTTCATAGTCTGGCAGTTAAGGGGGTTCATCTGATCCGCTGCTCAAAGCCTCGGGCACCTGGTGGGTGGCTGCAGTGCAGTGGTGCTTGCCAGTGCCTTTTGCGCACAGCTGTTTTCAAGTGTAAGAACTAGGGTGGCTCAGGTAACATGTTGCACTTTATATAAAAGAAGGGCAGCCAGGCAGGCAACCATATACTTTCCAATTCCAAACGCAGACCATTGCCAAGGAAAGGGGAAGTCGATGGCTACTTTAAAGTATTTAGATTTCAGCACAGACGAGTTGGAAATAAAAATAAAAAAACACACGAGTTGGAAACTAAATAGAAAAAAGCGGAAGAAGTGTCTCTCTTTTTTTCCCCTTTCTTTCCACTAATATAATATTGCAAAACTCGTTTGCTAAACACTTGAAATAAAGTATGACATTCAGGGACATCATTTAGTGGTGCCAGGGGTCGCAACCCCTTGCTACCCCTGAGGTCTCCCTTGCAACCCCTAACATTTTTTTTTGTATATATTGTTAATTTTTTAACGCAAGCACCTGGGCTGTGGCCAGCCCTATGTAACTATTTCCTTCTGGAGTGACTGACTTTCCTGTTCATGTCTTTAAAACAAACAGGGGGTTCCACAAGTCTAACACTTTCAGCAGTGACCCTACATAAGAAAGAATAGGAATAACAAATAATGTTGTCTTTCTGGAATTCTATACAATAATTGCAAAACTCATTAAAGGTTTATTTCAGGCACACTTCAGGTGGTGAGTCACGTATTTAGTCTGCCCTTAAACACCTACACTCAGCCTTTCATCCTTCTGGGGTCTATAAATGAGTACCAAAACAGGTTGGGTGATATTGTATGTACATTTGTTCTATACAAAATGCTTAACCGTAAGTGCTATATAATAACACATCATTATCATTTGGCCTTGGACGTCTGCTTGCATTCACAGTAGTTTGGCAATATGGGCCTATAACACTGATATTAACGATGCATGTGGTGATCCATTCTTGTACGAAATGTATATCACATCATAGTGGTATTGTAACAATTTTTGTTCGTAGTGGACTTGGGAACAATATTATGTGATGCAACTTCCTTTTTGTCAAGGGGTGAAAGGTCGTTTTCCATCACTTCCCGTGGTATCACTTCAGAGTGGGGTTAAGTGACATCATGTCCTATGATGTCATCAGAGGTCAAGGGTCGTTGCTACCCCTGGCATTTTGGTGAAATGACGTCCCTGATAATATTGTTGCCTTGTTTTATATAAAAGTCAAGTGATTGAAACATTCCTAAACACAATGGCAGGAAGGAAGGAATGAGCAAGGTAGGAAAAAAGAGCAAAAAGAGTGGGGGAAGGATCATGATTCAAATGGAGGAAAAGTTAAAAGTAAGGAAACAATGTAGAGAAAGTGCTACGGAGAGAGGAAAAGCAGGAAGGGAAAACAAGAATGAAGGTAAGAAAAGAAGGAAGGAAGGAAGGCGAGGAAGTAAGGAAAGGAAGGAACGTTGAACCTTATCAGTTGAAATTAAACAAGCAATGGCAATGCCAACAGTTTGGGCTTTTGTGTAGGCCTGGGAAAGGCACTTATGGACCATTGATTTTGACAGGTGCAAAATGGTGCGACTATCTGGGCATCTAATAGCAGTGCCTGGCAAATGCCTATCAATATTGGCTTTGCCAATGCTTGTTTTTAATAGGACTTCAGTGAAGGGCATGCATAGTGCTCCTAAATCGATGGTTTGTACGCAGGCATTTGTATTATAGCAGCAGCGAGTTTACAGCTCCAGTTTCATTTGCTCGCAGAAGACATGTTTGAAAAAATAGTGGTAGGCACTTTACAAAGTTTGATGGTAAGGCTTGAATAAAGCAAACTCAAAGAGTTCTATGAGGAAGTGTTTTAGGCAGGGAGGGGCAGGAACTGGATGGGAATGGCTATTGGGATTGCATGGTCAATGGCCGTCAATGGGTCATGTGGCGGGTCGGAAGACGCAGTCAGACACATTGAGGACATGTTACTTTTCTTTAATGAAAATATGAGAAAAGGACATGGACGTCATTTAGGGGTCACCAGGGGTCACAGGTTCAACCCCTGTGGTCTCCCTTGCTAGCCCTGTGCTCTCCCTTGTCACCCCTAAATTAAATGTAAAGAAATCTTTTATTTTTTTATTTTTCAATTGAGGCTCGTGGGCTGTGTGGCAAGCAGCCTGTGGCCCTTTGTTTCTGGAGTGGCTGGTTTTCTGATAGCTATAGCAGTAAGATAGCTCGGTGGGTTGAGCGCTCGCTGCTGCAATGTGTGTGAGCTGCAGGTTGCAGGTTCGCCTCCTGGCAATGTCAACTAAGCCTTTCATCCTGCTGATGTTGATAAATGAGTACTAACACAGATTGGGTGATATTGTATGTTTATTTATTCTGTATGAAGCGCTTAAGCGTAAGTGCTACATGAGAACACATCATTATTGTTTGGCCTTGGACGTCTGCTTGCATTCACAGTAATTTGGTAATATGGGCCTATGCGCACTATTAACGATCCATATGGTGATCTATTCTTGTATGAAATGTATATCAATGTACAGTGATATCATAACCATATTTTTCGTAGTGTACTTAGAAACAGTGCTATGTGATGCCACTTCCTGTTTTGTCAAATGGTGAAAGGTCATCTTCCATCGCTTCCTGTGATGTCATTTTAGGGTGGGGTCAAATGACATCACTTCATATGATGTCATCAGAGGTCAAGGGTCATGTGGTGTCACTTCCACTACCTCTGGCATTTTGGTGAAATGATGTCCCTGGAAAAAGGTCTATATTTTCCTATTAATAAAGGGATTACCCTGCCTATCTAAATTAGCTAAAGGTGCTTGTCTGTCATCAGGAAGTCAAAAAGTATAATTTGTCCTCAGTCCCAAACCAAACTCTACCTAATCCTACCACAAATTTGAATAACTCAAAATAGGCCAACAGAATGTCTCCCTTCCACTGGTCATCTTTCTTCTTACCTTATTCCGAGCAACTTTCTCTTAAAGGCTGTAACTTATCTCCTGTGGTTATTGATAAACAAATGAAAGTCTCTTGAGATTTCCTTCATGAGCTCATGTAGCTCTTCTCATTTACTTGTGGGCTCTGCACTCTCTTTAATGGCAGCTTTACGACAATTTTCCTTGAAATACTATCTCATATTCAGGTCTTTACTTATATATCTCTTATATTCTTGAAGGTTCACATTCCCTAGGTTTTGTGTGACCTTATCCGACTTATAAGGTCCTTGGTATTGGATTGTCTCTTTTATGAATCTGTTCCCTTGACAGGCTGATTTCACAATACTTGTTACAATAATATTTGTGGTGTGCTCTCTCCCCTCTTTAAGCCTCAGTGCCTGTGGACTTCTCCCTTCCTCCCAGGATATTTGCTTGCGCTCTAGATCAATTTCACAAACAGCGTTGTTTGTCACACGCTGTGATTTCAGAGATCTCCCATTCACTCAATTAATTGTTTGATTTTCATACTTGTGACTTTAAGAAGTTTCTCTCCTCCCAATACATTGCCTCTGCAGCCTCCCACCTCTCCTCGTTACCTTTTCTGGCAAAGGGGAACCTTGCGGGGATCGGTGTGCACTTGGTTATTCAGCTTCATGGTTCTTGGCTCCTCTGAAGTAGGGTGACATCGACACACATGGGCAGCAGGGAGCTCCCTTCTCTGGTGGTCTTGGTGTCGTTAGCTGGGTGTCACACCCACCAAGAAGCAGCCGTGTTCACACCACCAGCTCTATGGCTCTTAGCTATCCACTCGGGCAACAGTTCCCCCGTTGCAGGATTCATTGACTCTTCCGCATCTCACAGTGGTGTTACTTGCCTTTCCAAAAGTCGAGGCTCTGCAGCTTCGTTCTGCTCCGCCTCCACAGGGCAAAAGTCAGCTTCCCCTGCGTACCATACTTTCTCTCAGCACAAGAGCTAATCGGCTCAGTTATATACATGTCTCTTTTTACAGTGGCATCTCCATTTGCTTGATATGCCTGTTTTGTTCCTACATTGCCTGAAGCCAAACATAATGATGACAGATTAGCCTTCATAGCAGGCAGTACCATATATGCAAATATTGTATTCGGTCTAGGAAGTTCCTCATCAGAACGAGAGTCCTGGTCCCCTAAGGGGGAGTCACATCCATTGAGGTCCCACTTGACCAGACACCTAGGGAGTGTCTTGCCGAGTGGGCTCACCTCTCTTGCCTCAAAGGGGATGGCTCCCCCTTTGGAGAGAAGGGACACATACCCTCGATTTGTCACAGTTTGCAAATAACCAAACAACACCTATGTAATTTCTCCCCATCTGCACTATAATTCAATAGTTTTGGCTGACGCGCTACCTAATAGCCCAAACTAATGAATCGGCCTGAACAGGTGCTGCTGCCCCTTGTGTTGGCAGCCTTTTGACAAAGCCAACAAAAACCTTTAATCATTAGATTAATCTCCACTTTACATCACGGCATTGGTGCCCATGTGACTGTCTTTGAACCTCCCTGGACCTAGCCGTCTAGCAGCAGGTTTGGTTCTTCGAACATTCTCATCCCGACTTCATTGCTTTATTACTTTGGATTTTCAAAGTGCGGTGTTCAGTGCACACTTTACAAGTCGCCTGCTAGCGCCTCAGGCTGTCTGAGTTCTTCTCACCTCGTTACCTTTTGAGCTGTCTATATAATTAGTCCCTTGCTGACAAAAAGTGGTTCAGTGGCTGTGGACATTTAGGGCCTGATTCACAGAGCATTTTCCTATGGGATTGGACCATTATAAAACACTTCTTTGAATTCGGCTCTTAGTGTTTCAGCTCCCTGCTTGCCCCTTGACAATCTGCATCCATGCAGCCTTTTTCATTCTTGATGGTACTGCAACTCGTTGTGTGGGCTAAAGTAAAGATGTAAAATAATTTACCCCATTGGCAATGGTCTCTGTTAAGAACGTACATGATTGCCTCGTTTTATATAAAATAATCCTTCCTACAGACCACAGACAGGAAGCAATGAAGAACCGTAGAAAGGGGAAAAAGGGGGGAGACGCATGGCAGTAAAGTTGACAGAAAAGGCGGCGGAGAGGGAAGGATAGTGAGGAAGAAGGAAGGAAGGTTGAAGAAGGAAGGAAGGAAGAGGGAAGAAAGAAGGATGGGGAAGGAAGGAAGGGGAGGAAGGAAGAGGGAGGAAGGAAGAAAGGGGCAAGAAGGAAGAGGGGGAAGACGGATGGAAGAGGAGGAAGAAGGAGGAAGAGAGGAAGAAGAAGGGAGCAAGGAGGGGGTGGAAGGAAGGAGGCGGAAGAATGAAGTAAAAGGGGAGGAAGGAAGGAAGAGGGAGGTAGGAAGAAAGGGGCAAGACGGAAGAGGGGGAAGAATGAAGGAAGAGGGGGAAGAAGGATGAAGAGGGGAAGTAGGAGTGAGAAGAAGGGAGGAAGGGGGGTGGAAGAAAGGAAGGAGGGGGAAGAATGAAGGAAAAGGGGAAGAAGGTAGGAAGAAAGGGGAAGAAGGAAGGGTCAATTATCAAATCATAGTAAATTAATAGAGGTACTCACCAGCTTTCATCTCAACCAACAAAAAACAAAAGCATGAACAAACTTTTACATTCAAGTTAATTCAAGGGGCCTTTTCAATGGGCAACTGATGTGCCATGCAATAACACCAACTTATGTTGCGAACAAGCACTACAAGTGATTTCAACTCTAAGGCCCTCATTACGAGTTTGGCGGTAGCCATGCCGCTATTGGCGGCATGGCTGCCGCCGAAATCGCGTCCGTGTCCTCGGAATGAGGATTTACCGAGCCATTCCGAGTTCAGATGGCCCGGTAATTCCTCCCTCCAAGGACCCGGACACGGTCCTTCCCCATTCCCATTTCAGCCCACATAGGGCTGAATGGGAATGGGAGAGGGAGCAAACAACGGCCATTACGAGAGGGCCGTTGTTTGCTCCCTCTTCCCCTAACGGGACCCAGTAAGCACGCCTGGTTTTCCCACGTGTGCTTACCGTGTCCCGCGAGGGGACCTCGTAATGTGGCGGAACGGGTTGAACGGCGCCGGCACCTTTTACGGCGCCGTTTAACCCGTTCCGCCAGGGTCGTAATGAGGCCCTAAATGTCTAAAATTATTTCTTTAATGCCCTAAACATCCACTAATCTTAGCTTCATATACATGCAAAAAAAACAAAAACACAGCAGACGATTTCTTTTATTTGTTTTATTTATTTTTTAAAGTGTTAAAAGAAGATCATGCCTTTGCTCAACACAACAAAAATATATTTCCTTCCTGGCTCTTGGCAGCTTTATAATTTCACCTCTGTCATTCTGGTAGAATTATAATAATGTAGGTTTGCCCAGTTATGTGGGTGGATTGCAGTGTGTATCTGTGGGCTTGTCAATGGAGGTTATGGGTGTGAATGTATGTTTTAAGTGTGCCAAATGTGGTTCATGTCGGATCCTGTGCCGTAGTCCCATGGATGTGGGCTCATCATGTCTTGGCACGTGAACAAAGTGTCAGCGAAAGTTGTCAGGCGCCTAATGCGAGTAAGCTGGCAGTGCCAATGATGCTTGGAAACATGATAGGGAAGTGTCTGCAGCACAACAGGGATGGATGCCTGGAATGCTTTAATGTTGGCAGTCAGTGTTCTTTGTATGTGCTTTGTATGTGCTGTACATGTTTGAGGGATGTGCATCGTGCTGTGGTAAGTAACCATTGGGATAATATGATTGGCCCGGGGGCACTGCAAACACTTTAAGTGCAAAACAAGGGATTTTAATTGAGACCAGTCTGCAAGCTTAAGTTCACTTTGAAGACTTCATGACTCACTTGCCTTCCCCTCGTCCCCATGTTGGCTTTCAAAAGGACTCTATTTTATAGCGTGATGATTTGAAAAAGTACACACATAATAGTAAACTACTGAGACAAATAAATAAACAACTAGAGAATTATGTTAATAAATCAATATTAATGTAGTAGCGTTATTTAACCACACCCCATCGTGAATGGAAAACTACAAATACCACAATGCAATTCAGCATTGGGCACAAAAAAGGACCTGTGGGCCTTCTTAAATGTACTTTCGAGATGTAAAGAATCACATCAAGATCTGTGGAAAAGCAGCCTGCTTATATGATGTAAGGAAAATATAACCACATTTGAAAAAAATAAAAGATTTTGCGGGTCATTCCGAGCTTGGTGCTAAGGGAATAACAATGCATCGATTACCGCTACGGGCTATTCTGACCAGCCCGACCGCTATTAGCAGCATCGTAAAGTACAATGCCGTTAATAGCGGTCTGGGCGCACGCACGCGACCCACCATGCCGGTATTAGCGGCATCCCGTAAACTGGAGTAGATCACAAGTGAAGCGGACATGCAAATAACGGATTCATGAAGGTGGGAAAAGTGGTTACCGGCATGCCGTAAATACCGGCATCGCCGACCTACAGTAAAATGCCCTGAGCAGTGTTCACAACTGCCACAGGTGCACACAATCAGCACAGGTGGAGGCAATGGAGTCTGCCACAGTACAAAAGGAGCACACCCACACACCACACCCCCTCCCACACCAAGATGATTCCAATAGTTGTAGCATTACTGGAGTTGGAGGACATGCTTGCATTGCTACAACATCAACAACAACAACAACCGCCACCACAGAGGACAAGGAGGGGGAGACAGGGCCAGCATGCCCAACCAGTGCAGCCACCGTTACCACGCCGGCAGCCCCCAATCCCTCGCATCAGAGCCAGTCCTTTCAACCTAACCCCTGAGCATACCACACACTGTACCGTCTGGACCGGGACACCATCACCACCATAGTGGACCTGATACACAATGACATAGTGAGCCTCATTGAAATACACACCACCATCGCCCCTCTACTGAAGGTGGTGTCTGTGCTCCACTTCCTTGCCACAGGCACCTACCAGCACACAGTGGGGCACATGCATGGCATATCACAACCCTTATTTTCCCGGATACTGACCCAAGTGCTGGATGACCTCCTCAAGCATACAAGGGACTACATATCCCTACTACAGACTCCCCAGGAGATATTTGATACAAAAGTTGGCTTCCATGCACTGGCAGGCATGCCAAATTGTGTAGGTGCCCACGACTGCGCCCACGTGTAGTTGGTGGTCCCGCATGCCCTGGAGGTGGTGTACCGCAAACGCAAGCAATACCACTCCATCAATGTGCAGATAGTATGCGACGCCAGCAAGATCATCACACATTGTTGTGCCCGATATCCCGGATCAACTCATGACTGTATGGTTCTGTAGAACTCCATGCTACCACGCTTCATGGAGCGACATGCTGGACGACGTGCCTGGCTGCTTGGTAAGTTGCATGACTGGCACATGGCATTGAACTGCGGGGAGAGATGCACACACCACCATGCTGACAATGTTGATGTTACTGCACGATGTGCACATCACCGAACACTGTGCCCCAAAGCATCATCAATGATACATGACACCCAAATCCCATAGGAATGAAGTAAGGTTGACACCTATCACTACATGACTAACAGGAAACCATCCCACATCCCACAACACGTGCACCACTCATCAGCGGCCCTCACCCTCTGTAACGCCATCCTGCACCATGCAGTGCCTATGCACTATGTTGCTGTCTCGAGCATATCACCACACAGGACAAGCATCCCTGTGAGTGCATCAAACTGAACCTACTAGGGAATCCACTGTCTGGCACAGGGCCAGCACACTCACAGGAGTGCTGCATGTCACCATTGGAATGATCAGCGTTGATTGCCCAATATTGCACAGACTACTGCCAACGCTCCCTCTAAGTAAATCTCACAGAACACAACACCTCACTAATTTGACTCTAACACAGCTGTATGCGTACACGATCCATGTGTAACAAGACGTCAGTGCACACCATGTATCATCTTGAAGATGCAACCCACACCATCAGTCCATGGAACAGTACACATTGAGGGACTGAAAAAGGCGTCAATACATCCAGGGACATGTGCATGTGGCCAACGTAAACCTGCAGGCATGTGTGACTAGTACAGCTGTCCATCATGATTCGCATGACATTTACCTTTAATTGCCTCTCATGCAGGTGATAGTGGCTATCCCTTGAAGCCGTGGCTCCTCACCCCTGTCCGAAATACACAGAACAGGCACGAGGAGGTCTTCAATCATTCCCATACCCGTACCCATGTGGTCATTGAGCAGACCTTTGGCCTGTTGAAGGCACAATTTTGCTGCCTCAGGCGGTCGGGTGGGGCACTCCTCCACAGGCATGAGAAGGCGGCCAAGATCATCATGGCATGTGTCATGCTGCACAATATGTGCATCCGCCGGAACATGCCCCTACCCCCTGACATTGAACTGCTACCACCTGGTGATGATGAAGGGGAAGAAGAAGATGTGGCTGGACATCATCGCAGTGCCGACCCACAGGAGGGACGTGCTGTGCGCCAGTCAGTGATTGCACAATATTACTGACACACACATGGCAGCAAAGGGTGACATGATGGTTGGACAGAGGGCACTGTGTTTGGGGGTACATTTACACTATGCACTGTAAATGAATGAATGACACATGCGCAATGATGAATGTCCACTCAGGTCTTGTTTTGCACACAACCGGTGTATTAAATGTAACAATGTAAACGTAAGTGCAAAATCCCTCCACAATCCTCCCCACCTCCCCCTCCCCCCACAACTCCCCCACACACACACCCCCGTCCACCTCTACGGGCCTTGGTGGCACCGGTGTAATGGGTACCTGGGGTGGCTTGCCTGTTGGTACACGGCGCCCCCTGGGTTGTCCCCTTGAGGTCGAAGGGTGGTTGCTGTCATCCCAGGACCTCTTCTGGGGTGTGGACTGTGCAGGGGTTGCGTCCTGGCCATCGCTGTCATGGTCAGTGCCTGTGGGGGTCGAAGAGAGGGACAGCATGAGTGATGTTTTGATAGGCATCATACATACATTAGGACACTTGCTCATCCACACAATTGGGGGTAATAGGCATTTGTGTTTGGATGAGCACGTTCTTTGATACATGGGTGGTTTATGCAGGCATACGTTGGCGTTACTCATGTTGCCCAAGAGCAGTGCTATCTGACATGCATAGTATTTTGGCCATGCACGCTGTGTGACTCATGGCATTTACTTCTTTGTGTGGTATGTGTCATGTACGATATTGCCTTGCACCAGGCATCTGCATGTGTCTGTAATGCATCAGCCTACTTTGCTGGGAGTGTGTGTGTGTGTGGGACCTTGGCTTGACTCTTTGAACTGACATATTGATTGACTTTCATCAGATTTGCCGTTGCAATGTTTACTTTGGACACTCACCTCCATCACCCGATGTTGTTGTGCCACACTCCATCTCGCCAACACCTTCGATGCCTTCCATCCCTATCATGCAGGCGCAGATGTCCTCCCATGTAGTGAGCTTGATCGGGGAACTGGGACCTCCTCCTGTTCCCATGGCCTGGCTGCGGTTCACTGAGAGGATGTTTGGTACCCTCAGTCGCAGATCGTCCCTGCGCTTGTGACAGTCTTTATTCATGCGTGGGGTGTTCCCCCCAGCACTGACCTTCTGGGCGACAAGTGCCCAGGTCTCTTTCTTTTTAAGTACTGCCTCTCTCTTCATGTTATTTGAGAACACTATTGCAGCATGCTCCTGCAGTGTGTCTACCAGCATCTGCAGCTCATCCTCATTGAACTGTGGGATGTTTTTACCCATGCATCCGAGCCCTACCTCAAAACTGTGCAGTACTGACATGGAAAACATCATGATGGCCAGAGCTTCCCAGAAAATGCACAGGGAAATGCATGAAGAATAGGCTGCCGCTCATTTTTGCCGATGTTATGGGCACAGAAGGGCACTGCTTAAAACCACCATTGGGCTACCCACACAGTAGTCTGGAACCATTGGGAATGGCAATGCTGATTGCCAAAAGCAACCTAGAATTGTGGGGAATTCATTTTCTTAAATCCCAAAAATGGGTGCATTACCAGTACTCACCACTATCAGAAAGCCGGCGTTTTAAAACAAAACCAGACTTTTTTTTGTGTAAAACTGAATAAATGAACCCAAAGCAGGCCAAAGAAAGACTTACTGAGAGGTGGATACAATCTAAAGTTATATTCTGAAGTGACTTGAAGGTTGATAACAAGACTGGCTGAGCTGTGGATTTCAGCAGTTTAAGTAAATTTGGACTGAAAGACACTAAAAATCTAAATGTTTAAAAGAAATGAGTGACCTACTTTTGAGTGTCACCTAGGTTGCAATTGTTTAAATGTCATAGTTTTAAACTTAGAATCAGCATTCTAGCTGCATATGTAAAAATGGTTAGTTTTATTTGAATGCAGAAAACTGGGTAACTAAAAGTGACATTAGCTGGGGCCTGGCTTAAGGAACTGAATTCTGCCCACCAGCTACCCCCGACAGGAGTTGAGACTTGCACAACAGCTGTGTTCCCAGGCCTAGCTGCCTTTTGCTGCTCCCACCAAAAGGGATATGACACTTCTCTGATTGAATTACCTGGGCTCTGCAGGAAATTGAACAAAGCCCTGTCCTGACTCAGGCAAATGTTTTATTATGGGGGCCGTAAAAGTGGCTTCCTCCTGGAAGGAAAGGGGAGGAGCACTGCCTGTGAGAGCAAGCTGGCTTGGCAGAACTGGAAAAACCAGAAATTCAACCTTGTGCTGGGGGGAACCACACCCCTTTGGGGCCAGAACATAACTCTAAAAAGATGGATCATTCATAGAGCGGACTTGTGAAAATTATTTAAATGATACCATAATTCTTGTGATTTTTCTGCCCACATTTTAAGAGGTTTTTAGAACCGGTGGTATGATCTGGGGGCAAGCTAGCAGTTAAGAGGGTATTACTTAAAATGTATGCATGTTAAAAATCTGACACTTCATCAATTAATGTCCATACTCCTTGCGCACATGTGTATAAATTTGGGTTAATGTCCGATATTGCGAAACCAGTTAAAAAGTGAAATATGTTGCCATTTCTCAATGCAAGCTCCCAGGAAGAGCAGAGTTTGAACAGGGGCTACCATCAGTAAATGCATGATGGGTGCATGTAATTTCAAACCACTGTGTATCTATGAAATATGTCTTTTTGATCAAATATAGATTGTGTGTAAAGTTGACAGGGGTGGGTTCTCTGTATCATAAACAGACCTCATCATGATGACACTTCATTTCATTCCCCCAATCAAGGGGAAGAGGAGGAAGTGGCCAATGACAGTTGAGAGAGGGGCTGGCTAGTGATGCTGCACACACACCCACTTTCAAAACACATAAAAGCAGACAGTCAGGACAGATAGAGACATTCAATTCCATCTGCTGCGGGACGCTCTGCCGGGAAAATCCATACTTTACCTCCATCAACCTCCAGAGAGCCAACATAGAGACTTCAATCTATCCACCTTCAGAGACCAAGACTTTACTTCAGAATTTGTAGCAGAGAGGTCAACTACAAGCTAAATCCCTCTTTAGCAGGCCTCAAATCATTGCCACTATTCACAGCCAGGCGAGTTGTTTGAATTCTTTGCAAGAACTCTTGCCATTTGCCAGAGAGCAGTGTTGTATCCAGAGAGAGACCAGCTGAACCGGAGACTGCTGTATCCGGACCCACAGACCTGATCAGAACCAGAGACCCAGACCAGACCAGCAGAGTAGAGCTGACGCAGACGCTGTGCGCAGAGACCGTCCGTGGCGAGTGAAGAAAACCTGACCAGATCCGTGGCGAGGCCCATTCTATTTCTAAATATATTGTGAGTACCTAGCAGAACTGTGCAGAACCAATCTCTTAGTTAAAATAATATAATTCAATCTATTTTAATCTAACCAGAACTGTCTCCTAACTGTCACCTGTCATTTTCTAGTTGCAAGCTGTACTTGTCACTTTGAACTTTTAAAATTTCAAATAAAAAAAACTACCTTAACAAAATCGTTCATTACTCCGTAACCGTTTGTGCTAGGAACTTGGTTTAACTTTCCTCTGAAAGCTTAGAATTTCAGCTTTTCAACAAGCTTAGAACCGACTTCCTACTCCTTATTCTCCGTAATCACGATTCTCGCACCTGCGAATTTTGCCGCGATTTGCGATTTGGCCCGATTTCTTTACTGGTAAAAAGACAGATGCTGTTGCCTGAACTACTAAATTTCGTTTGCCTCTTAAGAACCATCCCTGAATCATTGCTAGAGTGAGCCTGGACTAATATTAACTAGATACCACTCACCCTGAACCTCTAGAGGGAATTAAAAGCCTTTTAGCATATCTTTCACTTCATTGCCAGCACATATAAAAGCATTTGGGGCCTGTGTTTCAAAGTTCTGTAGTCTAAGCTTGCTGGGGTGAACTGAATTACATTTGATTGCATTTCTGAGAACTGTGTGCTTTCCTTCCATTTTCTTGCATTGCATAAAGGGGGGAGGGGATTGCCAGAGAAAAGTGATTACATTGTTTTGTTGAAATCATATTGAGTATTTTCTGTATTGCATTTTCATTCAACATTACGTCCATCTGAACTTATATAAAGTATTCTCTACCACCTTATTCTTCTGTTCCTTTTCACAAGTGTGCTAGTGCCAGACTATCCATTATTGATTACTGCTCAGATTAAGTGTGATATCCAATTATTAATTATTATAGAGTGTGATATATATATATCTATTGTTTAAATTATCAAATAAACCTTTTAAACTTGCAAAACAGAACTACTTCTTGGCTCAGTGGGGTCAGGGGGATTCCAAGAGAGGGGTGTTATATAGGGGTAGTCATCCAGAACGCATGAACTGGACATAAAGATATATCAATAAGGGTTTTCATTCAGTATTCTAGACTAGGCGTTGACTTAGCTGTAGTGTTGAATTGAATCCTCTTACAGAACCTTTCTTTCTGCTGGCGGGCAGCTCCCTTCTTCAGGGCCTTGGGCATTGTGGTTTTAGAGGTGGATCTTTTCCAAAAATGAGCAGAGTCCCAGGGGTCCTGTGTGATGAGTATGGCAATGGATTGTGTTTTTAAAGATGGCCGCCGTGCTCCTTCCCGTTCCTGTGCAATGGCGCTACTTCCGGTTCCGCTTATTAGCAGTGACTGTATATAGCGGTGACCGTTATTAGCTGTCACCGCTATTTACGGTCACCGCTAATGCCGCATTGGACAATGTCAGTAGTGTTATCTGCGCTATGCTTGATGCCACTAAGGGCATTTTGGGTGCATTTAACGGCATGGCGCAAATGACCTTACCGGCATGGCATAATGCTCATGCCCGCAGTCGGAATAGTCCTCTATTAGCGGACCGGTGACAGCCCGGACACGCTATTTACGCCATGCCGGTAAGAAACATTACTTATCTCCAAACTCGGAATGAGAGCCTTTGGGTAAGCACACATAGAAAGTAGTTTTAAAATGTGTTTGAGTGACATGGGGTTGGGAGGTTACAGGGCGGCCTCTTTGATGCCAGGAAAAGGGCCTCACGCCAGAAAGCACAAATCAGAGAATCCTTCTGGAGGCACTCTTGTGAATGGCATACACAAGGCAGCTTGTTGCCGCAGGGCTCTCTTGAGCATGCCACCATGCTCAGAGCCAGCATTGGCAGTAGTTTAATGAGTGTGTGCTAGAGTTACTGGACAAAAGTGCCATTTAAAAAGATGGTGGGGAGGAAGGATAGCTCAGGGACAATGCGTTTGTCTTGAAAGCAAGACAACGCAGCGCAACACAGGTTTCAATCCCAATCCAGTGCTTAGAAATCACTCCTTTTATTAAGCGTGTGATAAATGAGCAATTATAATTATATTTAAGCGGGGCTTGATAGTCAGTCAGTGAGCGCCAGCAAGGAGTGGATTGGTCTCACTACAGTTCTTGAAATGCTAGGGCCATGGCTACTGCCTGGAGTGCTTGGAGGGTCGATCACAGGTGAATTGCTTGCTTCTCATGCCGGTGCCAGCCTGCACTTTGCACGTTAAAATCCTGCAGCAGAGCAACTCAGCCTCTCCGATCGTACCTGGGCCTGTTTCTTGTCATAGTCCCACCCCGGTTAAAGAAAGTGGCTGTGGAGAGGTGTGGGAGCTGTATGACTGGTACTAAGACTGTGTCTGTAATGTGCTTTAGTTATCCTGCTGGAGAGTGATGGGGAGGTGTGTTAGAGCGTGAAGGGAATAGTACAGCTGTCTGACTATGACACCCAGATTCATTGACAAGATGTTTGCTTGAAATCAAAAGATCAGCTGTGTGGGTGGGGTATGTGATGAGTTGTGTGAGAGGATACTCTTCAGGGGTTGCTGTCTGGATGGGAACTTCCAGGGTTGTAGTCGATGTTGATGCAGGGGGAGCTGTGGTTGTTAGTTGTGAAGCCCGTCCAGTTGGTGTGAAAGTAGGAATTGTGTGTTAGGGTGGTAAATGAGGTGGATGAAGATGGGGTGTCAGTGTGAGGGTGGTGAGCAAAGTAACCCTGTGGTACTTCTGGATGCTCCATGTCAGGAGTCCTCTAAGTGAGTTGCTTGATAAAGATTTTCAGGGGTCCTGGGTTATGATATGATATAATATTTTATTTATATTGCGCTCATTTACAAGTTTTACAGAGCGTGATCAAGCAAAGGGAGGGGAACAAGGGAGAACAAAAACAATGATCTTACTAGGCACAGTGACATTAAGAACATGAAAGTGCATGGGACTTCCTATGGATCATCCCAAGATCCACCCTGGATGGTTCTTGTAGGAACCCTAACCTCGGCAGGCTGCCTCAGGCAGCTGAATGAGTGCCTCTAGTGGTTTTGTGCTGAGCTCTGTAGTGCTCTCAACCCAATTGAAGCCCCTTCTGAGGATGGAAAGACCTTTCAAAGATGATGGTTTGGTTGTCAGAGGGCACGTGAGCAGCCCATACATCCACCCTGGATTGATTTTCTAGGTCCCTTGGACTCTGAAGGCAGAACCAGGAATCTGGGATTAGTGCCTCTAGTTGTGTTGAGCTCTGTGTTGCTCTGCACCAGTTGAAGCCCATTCTAAGGAAATACTTTCCAAGATGCCTATTTTGGGGTCAGAGGTCACATGAGTAGTCCGTTGATTGAGCCTGGATGGTTCTTGTAGGTCCCCTGACCTCTACAGGCACCCTCAGGCTGCTGGAATGAGTGCCTCTGGTAATGTTGTGCTGAACTCATTGTTGCTTTCAGCCCAGTTGAAGCCCAGATGCAATAACCACCCTGCAGAAGTATTATCGCCATGCAGATTACTTTCACCGCCAGGCAGCTGCCAGCTGGTAGTGCTTCGAGCTAGTATCCACCAGCTCATGCCTGGTGGGGTGAGCCCTCTCCTTCTATTCCACTAGGACTCGTAGAGCCCTGAGTCCATGGATGGGTGAGTTAGGTCAGCTATCTCCAGCTCTGACCTGCTGGGCACCCTCCAGGTTCCTCTACTGTATACTAAAACACGCAGCGTTTTCCACTGCTCAGTTTATGTAAGTTGGAAGAGCTGCCACTAGCTACCAGTAGATCAACCTTTACTTTCGCCAGGCCTCTTGAGTGGGGCAGATGGATGCCTTTGTCGTCTTTTCCCATCTCTAAATTAGGCCCTTCATCACATGACAGTTAGGCCCCTATTTTGAATAAGCTGTTATCCACTGAAAAGCAATCTCTTTACATTTCCTGTTTTCAGGTTTATTTTTGTTCACTGCAAAGTAACGCCCCATTCTGAAGAGCCACATCTGTCCAAATGGGGTCAGAGCAGTGTTTTGAGAACAGCTGGCTTTGTCAATTCAGATGAGCTGCCGTTGAGTGGCTAAGGTGTGAGAATCATGTTGCAGCAGAAAACGAAATCTGCCTTCTGGTGCTCAATTGCACGAAACAAAGAACTCTTGTGACATCGAGTTATCCCCGAGTTTAGTAGGTAATCCCTCATTGGCATGCACGCAACACACAAAGGACTGGAAATGAAGCATTTATGTTTTCCATTTCAAGTTCTGTAGAAGCCGGATCCCTTTTCCAAAGCAAAGGCTTTATCAGCCTGGCAATGCATCCATTTATGAAAGTTTCAAGTATGCAAATGAGTCATTTCATTGGTACACGGTAAATATAACTGGAAAGATTAAGAATAGTGTGTGAAGAGGTAAAAAATACATGCTACTGAAAATATCAAAAATGTAAACAAAATATCCCAGCTTAAGCATTACTTTAAGAAATCATAGCTGGGATCAGGACAACAATGAAACAACTTATGACTGGGATCATTATGGTTTAGAGCGGGTGAGCAGGTTAGAAGAGGGCTTTTGAAGGTTTGCCTTCCATGCTGCAAATCGGTAAGAGCAAATTATGGATTGATAGATTTAGTGGGGCTGTTTGGTGGAATTTCCCTTCTACATAAGAAATCAAAACATATACATAAATCTGCGCACAATTCTCTTATTTAACAAAAAATTAGGTTAAATCTTTTTTTAAATTAATATTGCTTTTTTCATTTACAATGTCAATTTTCAGGTTTGAACTATTTTAAATGTAAAATTTGATATGTTTAATCATCATTTGTATTGGTTGATTTCCAGTTCATGTTACTATTCCCGGGATATTATAATATAACCAATTTTACAAGCAAGTTATTGACTGTCAAACACCAGTAAAATCATATGCAAATCAGCCATACAAAATTTAATTTCAAAGAGTTGTTTTGACACAGAAACATTCCAACAAAGATGACAATTTGAAAGGAGATAATGATTTAAAGTTGTTTTTAATTTGCATATGGACACTACAATTTGTTTGTTCTGTCTAACATGCAATTTTTTCCCCAATTAAGCCTTGGTTAGATCTAAGACTGTTTATAGAACACACCACAATCTAAATGTTAATTAAGGTAATTATAGCCTGTAGATTTCAAGATGATTCAGCGATGCAAAAGGAATGCCTGCACCACTCGGTATGATGTAATCTCAACTGATTACAAATTCTTTTCAGTGATACTTTATTTGCATCTGGTAAGGGCACTTTGGAAATCAAGTATCGGGAAAAATGGCAGGCGACTGCCAGACTGCATTTCACCAGACACCTGGGCCCCCTTCTATTGATGGCGCAATCATTTTTTTTGGTGCTTCGTTTTCTATTTACTATGGTGGCGGGCATCTGGTTTTTCTTTTCGTCTTGGGAGATTGGGCACACACAAGACAATTAAAGCACGTCCCCATCCCAAAGAAAACATTTTGGGCCCGATTCATGGAAAAGTGTGCATTTGTCCCCCTCATTTGCCGCGTGCCGAGACCGACATTGCACGATCCTGCACACAGAATAAAAAATGCGTGCTCCGTATAGCTGAACGCATTTCTATCAGACACGCACACAAAATCGAGCTGCGCGCGTAATGCCCACAACATGCCCCACGTAATTCAAAAACATAGCCGAAGACCAACCTTTCCGCAAAGCTCTGTGTCCGCCTCCAACACCACCTCCAGCACCCCAGATACTCTGCATGAGAATCCACATAAGTAACGGCTGCCCCCCAGCTACTCTGCGCAAGGCTCCACATAAATAGTGGCTGCACCCCAGCTACTATGCGCAAAGTCCCACATAAGTAACGGCTGCACCCCAGCTAATCTGCACGAGGTTCCCCATAAGTAACAGCTGCACCCCAGCTACTGTGCCTGAGGTCCCACGTAACTAATGTGTGCACCCCAGAGAACTGTCCCCCCTACTGTCAGGCGCCCAACTTCGTGGCGCCTGTTAACCCGATTCAGGTTGTGTGGTGGCCATTAACGATGCCGCCACGTTTCTTCTGCACGGACTCAGCGGTCTAGTTGTTTTTTTCCCCTCATAGCGCTGAGGGAGGCTTATCTGTTATGCCCTCTCTGTGCGCTATGCGTTGCAACCGCTTCGGTTCCGGGTCTCAGCCCTCTCCCTGTAGGGTCTTTGATTTGCTGCACCAGTTTTCTCTCTTATTCTACCCGCACTGGGTACTTTCCCTTGGTTGTTTTCTGCTCTGCTTTCTCTTCAGCTTTTCCTCAGTCCTCCGCCACCTCTTTGCGGTGTGTTTACTTTAGCAATCATCTTTGTATCGCAGTTGCTCTCATTCTCTCTTTCTCTATCTCACTCTGCTGTCTTTCCGTACCTGGTTTCTACGTGTACATCCTGTACGGTTCCCAGCTCTTGCACAGTCTCGCTTCGCTATCCTCTATTGTTCTCTCTTTGAGAATTGGGTTTTTTACCTTCCATGCTCCTCCTGAAGTTACCACACAAACATTGTTGTTATCCAGAAGCCTTGCTCTTCTCCGTGCCTGTTCACACTTGAGCCTGCGGAGCACATCTTCCATTCCCCAGCTGGTGCTTGGGTCTTCACTGCTTTGGAACTCATCCTGGTTTTTTTGGTGCCAAACGGCTTTTTCCCCATTAGTCCCTTTTCGGGGAAGGGGCACTGGTAACGTTGTATTACAACCTACCACTGTGGCTTCTCTCCGGGAGCGTGACACTGTCTACAAAAAAAAAAAGAAGGAAAGATAAAAGAAGAAGGATTACCTCTCCGGGAGACCACATGTGGAGGCTACATCCGATTCTTGGTTGTCAGGTGAGGAGGAAGTTGAGGAGGGGAGGTCAGAGTCTTGGGAGTTGCAGTCCCGGGGGTCTGACACCTACTCCCACCACACACACAATGCTGGCACATACCCTGACTGCACATCATCCCCCTCAGATGCAGACACCACCCACTAGCCCTCCTCACCTCAGCCACTACCCCAGGCAGCCCTTACACCACCCACCAGCCCCCCTCACCTCCGACACTGCCCGAGGCAGCCCTCACACCAGCCACCAGACCTTCTCACCTCTGCCACTACTCCAGGCAGCCCTTGCACCACCCACCAGCCCCCCCTCACCTATGAAACTACCACAGGCAACCTCCTCAGGTACAGACAATACTCACCAGACCTCCTCACCTTTGACATTACCCCAAACAGCCCTCTCACCACCCACCAGCCCACCTCACCTCAGACACTACCCCAGGCAGCCCTTACACCACCCACCTGCCCCCTCACCTCTGGCAACACCCCAGGCAGCCCTCTCAAGTCCAGACACCACCCACCAGCCCTCTCACCTCTGACACTAACCCAGGCAGCACCCTCTCAGTACTTCACCCTCCACACACCGCCCTCACCTCCGACCCTGCCCTCAGGCAGCCTCCTCAAGTACAGACACCACCCACCAGCCCCCTCACCTCTGACACTGCCCACAGGCAGCCCCCTCAAGTCCAGATACCTCCGCCAGCACCCCTCACCTCCGACACCACCCTGGGCATCACCCTCACAGTACTCCACCCTACCCACACTGCCATCATCTCCTACACTGCCCCCAGGCAGCCCCCTCAAGTCCAGACACCACCCACCAGCCCCCCTCACCTCCGGCACTACCCCAGGCAGCCCCCTGACAGTACACTTCCCTCCTCACACTGCCCTCACCTCCAACACTACCCCAGGCAGCACCCTCACAGTACTCCACCCTCCTCACTCCGCCCTCACCTCCGACGCTGCCCTCAGGCAGCCTCCTCAAGTCCAGACACCTCACCTCTGACATGGCCCCCAGGCAGCCCCAACTCAAGTCTATAAAGCACCCACCAGCCCCCCTGACTCCAACCCAGACTGGCCCTGCCACATCACCCCCTAACAGTGCAATATTGCACAACAACGTACCTCGCACACAGGCCACATACCCACCCATATACCCAACAACTGGGTGCTCCGATACAGAATGCAGGTTTTTACCTCATCACAGGACTCCCTGGTACATCACAAGCAGTGGCACATCAACAGGACAGCTGAATGTAGCAGCAACTACACACTGAAACCACCATGTACATGTCACACAGTAAAGAAGTGCTGCAATGTGACGTATCATTGTGCAAAAGGGTCATGTGTCATTGCAATTGCCTCAAACTGATGTATGTGAATGACCTGGGAGGACACTAGTCCAAGATATCACTGACAGGAGAGTGGCACATGTGATGCCTGTGCATAGTAGCAAACAACATGCAATGAATGAATGGTCTGAGGCTGGAAAGCACAGCATTCTAAGCCCCTGCAGCCAACATAATTTGAACAGGCATTTTTTGGAATTCTGAGAGTGTGTGAGCCATGCAGAAGTATGATGTGTACAGCCACATCTAACCAAACTCACATGTGATGAAGAAGCAATATAGTGGCAGAGGTGCTGCATGACATGAGACTACACACTGTAAATTGATGTGTGTTGGTGGGTGGCCATGCATTGTGAGACCCTACACACCACTCCCATACATAATTATAGAGTGTATGCCACCCCTCAACAGTTTGTCCCTGACCCCACGTGAGAGTTGCACAAGAAATGCATAGCAAAATATAACTAAAACACATGAACAAAGAGACAACTGTGTGAGAAACTGTTATAATATATACCCTAGCAGAAATCTCTATGTGGAAAGGGGGCAATGTACAAAAATGAACCAAAGCAATAAACCACAAAATCAACAATTTGTATGGGATGTGGGCTCATTACGGTGCCATTATGTCCTCCAGGCCACAGTCACATTCTTCATAGTCCACTTGGAGGCGGGCCATTGTCCAGTCCTGTATGGCTTGCAGGCGGTCCCTCATCTTCCTCTCCTCCTCCCCTGAACCCCTGCAAGCCTCCTCCAGAGTCACAACCCACCTCAATGTCCTTCCTTCCACCACCTCTGCCCTGGCCCTGGCACCCAGTGCCACCCCAGCCCGCTGCCTCTCTGCCATCAGCAGCATTCGCATATCCATCCGGATGCGCACAATATGCCTGTACCGGTGGCGCTCCTCCTGCCAGTTGTCTAAACCTTGTTGAGTCGCTTGCCTCCCCGATGTTCTTGGGCCCTGTGTTGCTTGCCCCTAGACCGCCCTATAGTGCTGCTACCTGGCCAAGCGTACCCTGTGCATGCACCCCTGACATCTGGATGTTGCACAATGGGGTGTACAGACCCATAACTGTTATGATGTGCCAGCTGCCCCACTGATGCCTGTTCCTGTGCATGTACCTGGGCAGGCACAGCAACCACCTGCGCTGTACTTTTTCCAACTTCCTACTTAGGCAGGGACATGCTGGCCAACAGACTTGGCTGTGTGGGTAGGACAGGAGGAGAGGGGGCCATGATGGGAGTGGCCAACTGGGGCACAGTGGAGGCAGTGGAGGAGGGGGCAGCACGAGAGCAGTGCATGTGATATCTGGGACATTGAGACGCACAAGGTTTTTTGATGATGTGAGAGGAGGTCACAAATCTCTCTCACATCATCAAGAATCCCAGACGTACGCCTCACAATCCCAGCCAGCAGGGCATGCGTCATCTCAGGTGTGATCTCTGTGGCCCCAAAGGTGGGCCCGGACTGCGTGGAGGTATCCACAATGGTAGTCACGGCGGCATCAGATGGAGCAGGGACAGGAGATTTGTCAGCTGCCTCCACAGTGCACTGCACATCCTCCTGTCCCTGGCACAGGGCCGCAGCCGGAACACCCTCCTAGATTTCCCCACCCGACTCTGTGCACTGGCCTTCATCTTCCTCCTCCTCCACCACCACCTTCATCTCCCTGGATGACCCAGAGAGCCTTCCTTCCTGGATGGCTGCTCCATCCATGCACCCTGTCCCACAGCTACTGAGGAATCCCCCTCTGCAACCTCCTGGGACAAATCCCCAGCAGCTCCACCCGATGGAACTCGCACTCCTCCATTCAACTCACCCTCGGAAGATGTAGCCTCCAGTCGGGAAGACCGGGTTCTATGCTTTAGCCTGGTGGCTTTGTCCCTGCTCTTGCAGTTCCACTCCACAACCTCTTCCCGAGCAGCAGTAACTGTAGAAAATTCCCCAAAAAACGTTGACATCAGTAAACATCATCAATAGTTGTCTTGCATAAACAAGACTAACAAGATGAATCATGCATCATGTCACAGCCCTGATACATGTATGTGCCCTGGCAAAAAGCATTGAAAATGTGGCATGATTGTAGTGTGAAGGCTCAATCATAGTCATGACCCATGCACATGTGAACAACGCACATTGTAGGGTGCCCAACAACACATCCCCTACAACTGGCAATGCCACCATACCAATCATCAACCAGCACAAGAACGATCTTCAGTCATGGTCATGGAGGCAGCACCAAAGCACCTACCCACACAAAACAATCACCAATGTCCACATGCCACAGCACGACCGGCAAGTAAGCAACATGTACCGCCACCCATGCCGAACATCAAATTGCACATGTCAGTTGGCCAACCATAATATTATTGCTTGTCCAAATATAGACACTCATCTTACAAATGCAGAGGAATGATATGTCACATTCCAGTTCCGGAGGTGACAATGCATGAACCCCACACACACAGGCATCAAAGCACATGTGTCACTATTATCAGATGTGCCTGCATGGAAGCACTGTCAGTTTTTCCAGACATCAACTTGGACATCATGCATGTTACTCACATGCCCACAACATAGCATGTCCACTTTGGTCTTTTCCAAGCACTTGCTTCATGCTCACACACTGCATGTCCACAACAACAACAATCCATGAATGCACAATCTGGCAATCCTCATGCAAATGGCACCATACTATGGACCTCATTACGACCCTGGCGGAAGACCATGGTGCTATTAGCAAATTGCGGCACCGTAATTGGCACTAAGGTCCCTTTGCGGGTCCCTACTTTAACGGCTGGTCTACACCAGCCGTTAAGGTCGGGTCCCGCAAAGGGACCTCGTAATTAGGCGCTAATAGGTTAACGGCGCTGCAGCCTTTTACGGCGCTGTTAACCCATTAGCGCCTGGGTCATCTGACATCACACATGGCCTGCATTGGCATGAGTCACCAATCAGCTGCGTCTCACAATACAGACAAGCCACAAACAGGATGTGGCATCTGCAAACATGCATGCCACATATAGGCCATAGAACACTGTCCCACATAGGTACTCACCATCGGCGCCCAGATGATTTTTCCAGGCAAAGAGCGCAGTTGTATCTGGCTGATACAGTGGCAGCCAGCACGGTTCATATCCATGGTGGGTTCCGTGGAGAGGGCTGCCAATGCCTTGGTATGGCTGCGGAGCTTGAGATCATGCCAGGATTTCAGGACCATCTCCTTGGGCCGGACTGCCAGACCGCTGCATTGATGGCAGCCATGATGTCATCCCAGATCCTTTGCATTCGGTTGGTGGCCAGCTGAGTAGCTGGGTTGAAGAGAGCATCATAGCCGCCCAGGACCGGATCCAGCAGGTTGCCAAGTTCGTTGTTGCTGAAGTTGGCAACCCTCTGCCTCAACATGGGGGTTCTGTACTCCCCAGATGATGTGTATGTCGCAGGCATGCCACACCTGAGGCAGGTATGGGTTTCCTGGGTCCTGGGCAGGTGTAGTGGAGCAGCTGTGGTGTTGGTAGAGGCAAAAGAACCAGAAAGTACAGAGGAGGTGGGCTCAGGGCCAACACAGGAGTCTAGGCAAATGTGGGCAAGCTGGCACAGCAAGACAGTGCAGGTTGCAGGCAGGAACTCACTCTTGCACAGGCAGTAGCACTATAGCACTGAATGAGGCCAAGCAGAGCCAGAGGAGGCAAAATCAGCAGCAGTTTAGGCAGGAGGAACAGTGGCGAGTGTCTTGCTTTTGCAGCAGTTGATAGCAGAGTAACAGTCTTAAACACGTAAGTTACGTCCTGCATGCGATGACACTACACACCTATGCAGCTCATGGCAATGATGCTGTAAAATAAATAAAGCAATGTGCATCACTAGTTGTGCACAACGGTTTTGATCCAGAGGAGTTAAAAAGTTGTATGTGTATTTTGCTATGGAAACCTTACCTTAATATATCAAGTAAACCATTTTTTTGGGGGGGCGCGGTGTTTGCCTTTGCGCATATGTGCATGTTTTCTGAGGCATAGGGTGTGTTGCGTATGCACATTTTTTATATCTTGGTGCCAATGCGCATCGAGTACCACTTTTTCATTTATCGGAGGCTTTCCAGGGTACCGCATATGCAATTTTTGTGTTTTTGGGTGCCACTGCGTATCGCGTACCGTTTATTTCCCTTTTGGGTACATTTGAGCCTTGCTGGACCAAACATCTACGTCGTACATCACGTTCACTGTTCCCTGACTCTCATTGCCCAGGACAATAACTTGGTGTGCCTCCCATTCATCCCTTACACCTGTGAAATGAGTGAAAGGCCCCAAGAAGGAAAGGGGCAGATGGGGCCGGTTGCGGGACGTGGTGGTGAAACACCTGCCACAGCCGCAGGGGGTCGGGCATGTGGTGTGAAGACTCCTGCCCCTGTCCCAGGGGGTCGGGCGTGGTGTGGAGATATCTGCCCCAGCCCCAGAAGGACATGGAAGGCCCCAGTCCAAAGGTGGCCTGGCACCTGGATTCCAATGTGGTTCCCGCCAGACAGTGGCAGCACAACACACCATGCCACTCATGGCAGGTAGGGGCACCCTGCACAGCAGGAAGAGGCTAAACCCCAACACATGGAACAGGAAACTGGCCGACACAGGAAGAAGAACTTCACTGATGTGGAGCTCCATCTCTTCATTGACTACGTGACCGACCACCATTGTGACATGTGCCTGAATGCGGGATGCACACATACATCTGCACAACATATGGTGCATTGGCAGCATGTCAGGGACCAAATAAAAGCCTTAGGGGTGGAGATGCGTACAGCAGAACAGGTTGTGAAGCACTGGAAAGATCTCACCCGTCGCAACAAGCACAATCTGAGTGTCAACATGGCCTCTGCAATGGCAACTGGAGGGGGTCAAGCAGAGGAGGAGCTGACACTGCATGAAGAGGTCAAGAGCCAATTCATCCTCATTGAGCAGGTGCAAGGCATGGGTAGCCTGGAGAATTATGAGGACACATCAGGTAAGTGTCCATGAATGCTCCTCCTGTTGTTTTGCCAGTCATGCATCACCCACATCATTTGTGTATAGGCACATCTGGCTGCATTTGTATGACAGCCCTGGGTAAAGCATGTCCTGTGCGTACAGACACATGTCAAATGGCTATCATACTGGCTGTAGCCTGTGAGGCTGCCATTTGTGGCACGTGTCTATGTGATAAAACACATCCCCCACAGGTTAATCCCCCGGCACATGTGCACCATGTGACACATACAAGTACTGTTCAGTGCTACATTACTTTCATGCCATGTCATGCAGAGTTGCATGTTCCATTTGTCACCTACTTCTATGGGTTTCCTTGTCACAATGCATATCTGAGCTGTCTTTTAACGCACATTGCCATGTTCCCAGAGTGTAGTTGCATGAGTGGCCACAGACCACATTCACTCAATTCCAGTGACATAGAGAGCCTACTCATTGTGTCATTGTGACACATGCTCCCTCTTACCCTCCAACACTCTGGGTCCACTCCATGCGGCCACTCCTCTCACCCTCTTGTGGATCGGTGGACCTTGTTTACATCACCCAATCAACTCTCTGTCTCTCTGCACTTCACAGACCTTGACTAAAAGGCACACTTTTGGGTGTACCTTATCATGGCCTTCTTCCTTTCCCACACCTTCCTGCAGGTCCTCATTGTCTCCAGTTCCCTGTCCCAGAACTGATTAGTGTGTTATGTGTTGACTGTGGTGTTGTCCTTGGATATGGATGTCTGGCTGTTCCCATGTGATGTCATTGAACCTTCAGATGTCACATGGGCATTACTGTTCCGCTGGAATGTGTGGTGACTTGACAGTTGAATGGCCCCTCTTTGTGTGTTACACCACTTTTGAATGTCAATGTGCCCACTGCTGGCATTGCCATGATGAGGGGGGTGTGGAGGGGATCACATGTCAGAAAATGCCATGCATCTGTTTCTTACTGGACCAAGTATGTGAATGCACAATGTCTGATGGGTGTGCGTCCTGACATTTCCTGTTAGGGTACTCCCTCTTTGAACATGGATCAATATGTCTTTCTCTGTCCATGTACAGGTGAGGATGAACCAGATACAGAGGAGGAGGAGGAGGAAGAGTTGATGGTACGCCAGACCACCAGTAGGGGACATGCTGTGGTAGGCTGTGAGAACCCACTGGTGCTCCAGACCATTCTGAGTCGTGCTGGAGACTCTTTCTGACTCTTCTGACTCACCTGGCTTTGATGCTGAACCTGATGTGCATACCTCAAAAAGGGCAAAGGTGAGTGGCCCAATGGGCAGATCAAGTGGGGCCTGTGAGTCTACAGAGGGGCAGCTGGCTTCTCAAGGCCTTTCATAGGTTGTCTCCGGTGGTTATGGCTGCCAGGACACCATCCCATGATTTGGTTTCAGGTCCTGGGGCAGATGTCCAAGGAAGGTTTGCAGACCTGCAGAAAATGACAGGGACAGCTCAACACTGGGCATGGAACCTTGCATCTGGTCGCTGTGGGCCCCGCACACATGGGGGATGTGTGCAGGCTGGGGAGCCAGAGTGGGAGCAGCAGATGTTGTGTGCCACCCTCTGACATGGGAATGTGGTGGACAAGATATCTGAGGGGAGGGATAAGATAGCCAAGTCCATGATTCGGCCAGCAGCCCGGGTAGAGCAACAGCGGCGGGTCATGCAGTCCTCATGCCGCTCCCACAGACTGCGAATGAAGGTGAACATTAAGGGCCAACGGGCTGATCTTCGGTCACACAGTGAAGCCCTAAGGTGTGAAATGATCACCAATGATGACTCCCATCCATGAAGAGCTCTCAGCCACTAGGACACTGATCCATGAGGAGATGGATGCCTTCAGGCATACACTCTCAGAGCAACTCATTGCATCACGGGTGAGCATGCATACAGACTCTGAAATCATTCGTGAGGAGAATGCATGAACACTTCACCAACCTCACTGTGCAGGTGCATTCAACTGTGTCATGGCTGGCCGCAGCCAGTGAAGACCAAACCTCACCACTGCATGGTGTGGCTCCAACACCATGTCCTCCTGCAGATCAAGCACCGAATGCGGGTCCCAGCACTGACCAGCCTCCTTGTCAACCGTTGCTGTAAGGTCCATACGCCAATGGAGTATTTTTTTTTTGGGTCAGATTTTGGGTCCATTTTTAGACATTGACTTGCCCCTTACCCCTCCCGTCTCCAGGTTGCCCCCCACCCCAGTCCATGATGGACCTTTTTTTTGGTCCATGGCCAGAGTTTTATTTTCAATTTTTTGTGTTCCCCTTGTTTATGTATGGACACTTTTTGTTGGTTTGTTACATTCCCCTGGCCTGGATGTGGGATTATCTATCTGTTTTCACTTTCCAAGGTGGATTTCTTCTTTTCCCTTCTTTTGGGTCCCTTGACATGTGCAGTTGGACTCTCAGGGGCATGATGGATGCAGTTGGGGACAATCAAGCATGCACAGTGTCGTCAACTGCCATGGTTGCACCATGGAAAACAGGAGAACATGTGCAAATAACATTGGGTTAAGTGATTTTTAATGCATGTGTGCTTGATGCATGATTGTGAGATATGGCTGGTGTAATGCATTGTCCCATGTTTTTCAGTGCTACAGAATCATGCAGTGACGGCACTCCATGGGCGGTCCAGCATGCACACTTTTTCACTTTTGCGTCCACACCCCCATGCCCTCTGCAAGGCACTTGCCCTCCTCTCACACATTTGGATGCTCAGTTCCTGGTGTAGGTGATGCGGGAATCACATCATCCCAGTTCAGTCAGGAGGTAAACATGTGCTATGTCTCACATGTTGTGTGGGTGTTATTGATCACCATGGGATTTGCATGCAGTGCACATCTTGACATAATGGTGGCTTAACCTTGTGTCTTCGGGAATGTCTGGCAGATGTGTGTCTGTACACATACATGTGTGCATATGTGCTGTTACACTTCTATGCATGTGCATTTGTTTTTTTTTTTATTTATTTATTTGTTTAGTAATGCGCACCAAGCCCTAGGGTAGACGGGCGCAACAGAAACAAGAAATCTTAAAACTTAGTTACAGTGCAAAGGTAGCAATACATAGAACAGTGATTGCAATCGGAGCAAGATACAGGTACAAGATACATTAAATACAAAGCAATGGTCTTGGTGAGTCAAGGAAGCATTGTCATGAATATCAGTATATGCACACCTACATATACACATATGTATATACAACCTTACATGTCTACATTATCATATATCCATATTGCATACAGATATGACAAAGACGACCAAGCGTGCATAGTTAACCAAACTACAGTGTAGTTAGGTGGAAACAAAGGGTCGTGTAGGGGCTGGAGAGATAGGAGTGAGGATGCACTTAGCTCATTGATGCCATAATTCGAAGTGAATGGATGGCACTATACACACTTTCCACAAAAGAAAACTGGATGGAACACCCAGTTATTCAATCGCTCTCATGCTGTGCCCCAATAGGGGTTACCTCAGTCATTTTCACTGGTAAACAGACAGGTTTAATCAAGGTTCGGATGTAGCTATGATTCATATGCGAAGTAAGCTCAAATACGCCAGTGTACTTGTTCAAATCGGTTTTTAGTTCTTCACAGAAAGAGGGGCCAGCTGCAGCCTAAATTGAAATGAGAGCTCTAATGCCCACGCATTTCGGAGTGCTAAGCTCCTTCAACAGGGCTGAGCCTCTATTTAACAGTAAATCAAATTAATGATTTCACAAATATTAATGGATTACAAATATCAATATGATCAATATATGTATGTACACACCCCAAGGTTAATCCAATACAGTGGTTGAGGAGTTCAAAGGAAGAGCAAAGAGAAAAGAAAAGAAAATAATTCATGTAGCGCAAAACATAATCTTCAAATCTATATTAGTGTACTGTATTCTGGAGTCATAGAGGGAAAATCCTTAATCTTGCATCTTGCCAGTCAAGAAGACCAAATTAAATCGTTAAGTCACAAGGGATTGTTATTAAATCTTGTGTGATGATTTCCTAAAAATAAAATGCATGGATATATGTAAATGCTCAAAACAAGCGTATGTACACAATGGTAGGTAACAGAATTGAGGGCTAATGGCTTACCTGCGCTGTCCATGGGTGTTGGTGAAACGCGCTGAAAGCGTGCAGTCATATATCCTCTTGCTCAAGGCTAGAGTGCGGATCTGTAGAGCATATGGGCGTATGATTAGCTATGTTCATTGTGAACTCCTAAAGATCTAAAACTGTGAATCCTGGCATCCCTGCTTACCTACGGCGAATGCGGGTAGCATTCGAAAATGAAAGGCACGCATGCGCCGCACTAACTGGAGTTTAAGTATCGTTGCTATGGCGCCTGTGGAGATGCCCAGGAATGGCACACACAGAGGTGTGTTGCAGGTACCAGCGCCTGGCATCCCGATCTCAGCTGTGAGGCCGGAATCAGGAGGGAAACAGCGCACCAGTCTGTGATTATCACATGGTTGTGTGATGGCGAGTTATTAAAGAATAAACTACTGTGTACTGTAAATAAATGCAATAGAGTAGATACACCTTGTGGGCGTGGAAAGCCACGTCCCCAAATGCTAGTGTATCTACGTATTGGTGACTGCTACGTCGGTCGTCATGGAGGCCAGGACTCAATTGAGGGCTCAGCACTGATGAAGGAGCTTAGAACTCCGAAATGCATAGGCAAAATTCATTTGAACAAGTACATTGGAGTATTTGATCTTACTTCGCATAGGAATCTCAGCTACATTTGCACTACGAACCTTGATAAAAACTTGTCTGTTTACCAGTGAAAATTACCGAAGTAACCCCTATTGGGGCGCAGCATGAGAGCGACTGACTAACTGGGTGTTCCATCCAGTTTTCTTTTGTTGAAATTATTTAGTCCAGGTGTCTTTGGCCTTTAACTGATTACAATATGTGACTCAGTTTACCTCATCATAATCTTGTAGTCCCCTCCCACTCTTTTCTACTATGAACACTTTCCCCATTTGCAATGTTTCATTGAGTCTGGATGTACGGACTTATTGATGGCATGCATTCACTGTGCATCTGCATGACCAACCTTGATATTGATATTGATACTGATATTTTATTTATATCGCGCTCGCACACAAGTGTTTCAGAGCGCGACAAGGCAAGAGAACAAAAACAACAATCTTACTAAGTGCATGGAAGGGCGGGAGAATAGGAAAGTGCAGAGCAAAAGAAAAAGATAAATAATAAAATGATAATTAATAAAGAAATAAATAAAAATTAATTGATAATTAAGACAACAAACAGTGGTAGTGCTGCCAGCAAGTGATAAGTGCTGAGTTTATGGCAGCAAACAGGGTATGTCTGATAAGTGCAGGAGAAAAAACGGGGGGACTGTATCGGTACAGATATAGACCCCAGTGCAAGGGGTGGCCCGGAGGCAGTGCGGGTGGGTGGCAGAGTGAGCAGGTACCTGGGCCTGGAAGACAGAGGGTAGGCCAGGTGCACAGTGTCGTGAGAAAACAGATCAGCAGGGGAGAGGAGGGGTGAGGGCAGAAGCAAAGAGGAAGGTCTGGAGGTTCTCCTCAAGTTTCAGAATGGCAGAGAGGCTGTTCCAGAGGGAGGCCCCAGCCGAGAACAGAGATCTACCCCCCAGCTTGTTTCTTTGAATCGACTGACCCTGTGGCAGTTAGAGGTGGAGGAGTGAAGAGCTTGGGAAGGAAGCTATTTGAGGAGGGATAGCTTAAGGTATTTTGGACCCAGGCCCCAGAAAGCCTTGTGAACAATGCAGAGGGTTTTGAATTTAATTCTTGCATCCTCTGGGAGCCAATGGAGAGATTTCAGGGCTGGAGAGATATGATCCCAGGGCTTGAGGCCAAGGACAAGTCTCACAGTCCTGTTCTGGATTAGTTGCAAAGGGCAGAAAGTAGAGGCAGGTAGATTTAGAAAGAGGCTGTTACAATAGTCCAACCTAGAGAGAATCAGGGCTTGGGAGACAGTGAGCTTCTGGGGGAAGGAGAGGAAAGGCAGAGTACCTCTGAGGGGGTGAAGTAGGAAGTTTTACTATTTAGAGACATCAGATATGTGGGAAGAGAAGGACAGCGTGGAGTCAAAGATGACTCTGAGTTTCTTGTCCTCGCAGGAGGGGGTAGAAGGAGGGCCAAGGGAGGCCGGCCAGAGAGTGAGGGGAAAGGAAGGTGAAGGTGTGCCGATGAGGAGGATCTCCGTTTTACTGGCATTCAGGCAAAGATTGTTGGTAGCACACCAATCTTGAATGGCAGTTTGGCAGTCAGAGATACGAGAATGAGAGGAGGTGGCCGAGGGAAGTCGGAAAATGAGTTCAGTGTCGTCAGCATAGCACTGGAAATTGGAGAAGAAAATGGCAATGCAGTGGGTGAGATTTGCCAGGTATTGGATGAAAATCCAGGGTGAGAGGTTAGAACCCTGGGGAACACCACAAGAAGAAAGGGAGATGGATGAAAGGAAGGACCCAATTAGGACCTGGGAAGGTTGATCAGAGAGGAAAGAGGTCAACCAGGCTAGAGCCTGATCAGTGATACCCAGGTTGTCACAGAGACGGTTGAGCAGGATGGTATGGTTGACCGTGTCAAAGGCAGAAGAGAGATCGAGTAGGATGAGGACAGAGGGAATATTAGAGTCAAGGTTGGAGAGCAGATCTTCATGGATGTTTAGGAGAGCAGTTTCCGTCCTTCCGGCAACTCTGAAGCCAGACTGATGGTCGTGGAGACAGCCAACAGAATCAGAATGGAATAAGCTGAGAGATGGCCAGCTTTTCCAGGAGTTTGCCCAGAAAAGGAGTAGTGGAAATTGGGCGATAGTTCGCCGGACAGGAAGGATCAGCGTTGGGTTTCTTGAGAAGAGGATGCACAGGGAGTGCTTCAGAGGGGAGGAGAAGGCTCCTGAGGCAAAAGAGAGGTTACAGAAATCGGTAAGGGCTGGAGCGAGGGTATCAATGTGGTCCTTGATGGTTTTAGAGGAACAGGGATGAACAGGGGCGTCGGAGACACATAAAATCTGGGGGGGACACCGTGGGGTCTTTGCTTTATTTATTTATTTATTTATTTATTTATTTATTTATTTATTGTGTTTTAGTCAAAGAACTTGACTTTTCACAAAATTAGAATTAAAATAGCAGTACATATTAAATTACAAATATCACTGTATAAAACAAGAGAAAAGAAGAAAAGAAAACAGAAGAAAATGAAAGGATGCAGCAGCAAAGAACATGTCTTTGTATGTTGCATTTCTGGATTTTTCATCTGAATATGAGCTCATGGTAAGAGAGAGGAAATAGCAATTACTTCCAGTGGGCCACAGCTAGGACGCCAGCTTGTTAAGAGGCAGATCACCTGTAAGTGGACTCCTGCCAAATAAAGGAGTTGAAGCCTTTTCTACCAACTGCAAGTTGCTACTTTTTTTGTGTGGGGCAAGGAGACGTGTGTGTCTCTTGGAATGGAAAGATGGGCGTTTCAAAGAAAGAGGAAATATTGTTTGTACCTCTGAGTAAGCTCTGTTATGGGAGTAGAGGGACCAGGTGTGTGATGTTGCTGCTTTGACTGTCCTCTGGGGGTGGGAGGGTACAGTAAACAAGGAGGATGAGCGATCAAAAGCCCACCCCCTTATAAGCACTCCCCATGTCTGCGCCCGGATGTGTGGGACCCGGGGGATGCCTAGTAGGTGGGGTGTATGTGGACCCAGGGGGTGGCCAGAGGGGCAGCCTGCTATGTGGGCTGCCCCTCTAGCGCCCCTGCAAGGGCTGGGCCAGCCTCTCACGATGAGTCTGGTCCCTCTTATTCCATTTCATGCCGGCTTCAGAGCCTAGCCTTTCCTTGCCTTTGTTATTCTGAATCAGAGCTGGACTCTGTTCCTTTCTCATTTAACATTTTCTGCAAAGCCTGATCTATTTGATTCTCTCATATGTTACTAGGACGGCAGAGCATGAGTCCTCTGCCCTGTTACATTATTCAAAGAGCCCTTCTGGACTTTCTTTGCCTCTCCCTTATCTCACTGCTTGCTTGCTTAATACATACCTCCTTGCTTGAACACTCAACATATTCTTCCTAACACAGCAAAGGCAGCTGCAGTCTGTCTTAACTTCTATTTTTTCTGTGTCTTGAATTGGCCTCTTATTTCCCCTTTTCTGTCTGCAGGGGATAGCAGGGGATAGGCATTTTTTCAGTCACTGCCATGATGGTTCTACCTGGCCATCAGAGGGCAACAGCTAGCCAATATTGGAAGAACATGGGCATATTATGCCAGAGGCTGGCAACTGCCTTCCTAATGCCTACATAAGAGACAAAACAATTGCCTTTGTTTCTAACAGTAATTCAGTGGATTAAGAAACACGAGAACACACATATTGCTTATAAAAGAAGGTGATGATGTCACACTTGGTTAAGACATTTTGATCACGCTAATTTCCAGCTGCAATTGAGCAATTACCTTTTAGACTTCTGGCTTTAAATAATGTTAGTATCACCTGGAAAGCACAGAGGTTGCTCAAGAGGGGTACCCTACTTGTGGGCATGGATGATTGGAGGGCATTATTGCCCTGTTTTGGAGCCTGGCCCCTACAGCCATGATGGGGGGAGGGGCCTATTACTTTTGGTTGTACGTACCCTTTGAGGGTGGGCAGACATTGCGTCCTGCTTTAGCCCACTAACAGCTCTGCTTTGCAACTTTATCACACATACCTGTCAGGTGGCAAGTAACTCAATGCTACTAATGTTATCAGCATCAGAAGTCTGGAATCCTTTGTCACATCAACTAGGGTACAGGATTGCCACCTGAGACTTAACCATGTCTGAGTCGGCATCTGTTGCCCTGTGGGGATGACACACACAAAAAGAGCAGGGCACAGTGCCCTTGTGGGTTTTTCACACTTCTTCCTCGGGGTGGGCGCAATTCACTCCGCAGAGAAAGTGGCACATGCTGGGCAACATTCTCCCACTTTGACAATGTCACCCAAAGAGCGAAATTGGCATTTGAAATACCAATGTTGACTTATTATTGCGCAATCCACACTGATGGGTTTCAACACCTGCTTCACGCGAGATGTCAATTAAGGGCATTTGCCAACTCACTCAAGAAGCACAGGACACCCTCTTAACAGCGACATGCCATGCTCACTCATTCTTATCACGAATTGGCATTTATCTGGGGTCATGTTAATTGTATTTATTTATTTATTACATGTGGAGCATCACTCAAAACCCCCAAGCATCAAGGCGCAAAGTAAACTGCATGGAGTGGACCACTTCCATTGGCGCGGATTTTTACTTTTCCGCCACAAAATGGAAGATTTAGCGTAAAAGGCAGGTGAAATCACATTGCTTTTCCACTTTGGAAGAGTGTAAATACCTCACGCAATTAGCGATTGCTGGCGGAATTGACAATGGTTTCCTCTGGACTCCGCCCGCTTTTACCAGGTTTTATTTCCAAGCAGATCCCAGAGGAAGCCCTTTACTTATTTCCAGCATGAGAATCCATGCTGGCAGTAAGGCCGCATTTGTCAGGTGGAGTGGTAAATACAGGGGGTCCTGGTGTGTCCACTCGGCTCCCGAACTCCACCCAGAAAATGCACGAAAATCTGGCCAATTAGAAAAAGCGACAGTAATAGTGTTTTCCACCACTTTTTCTGAACCAATTGACCTGGAAAATGCTGTGTTGCATCGGAAGCTGAATGCATTCACTCTGCCTATCATCCCACCGGAAGATTAAGCCAGGTGCTGAACATAGGTGTTACATATTCCTGTGCACAATCTGCATCTGGAGAATTAACTAACTGAGCTACCTTACAAATTATATCTCCTCTGGAGCTTTACCATCTTAACCCCTTAACTGCCATGGGTATTTCCCCCCAGTGCCAAGGCCTTTTTTGGTGATTTCGGTATGTCGCCATTCAATCCCTTGTAACTTCTTTGTTACATGAGATATCTCAGCCAAAGTTGGCCCCTTTTTTCCCACATGTAGGCGTCGTAACGCCACCCAGGAATCCTAGTTTGCTGTAGGGGGGTAAGAGAAAATAACCAAAAAGGAGAACATTTGGGTTTTTTTCAGAAAATGCCAATAAAATGTTGTACAAAGAAGCCTGTGGTGTTTTCCTTGTAACAGCTAGGAACAAATGGTTTGCTGTGTTGGATTGACCATTTTCCAGGCTTTCAAGAACGGATTGCGAGGAAACCAAAATAACATATTTTGATATGCTAATCAGCGGTTTTGTGAGAGGTTGGTGATTTTGGCGTATTTTGTCCTATAAGACATGCGCAGACGGAATGGAAGAAAAGTTAGGAAAGCTGATTGCGACGCCATAAAGGCATACATTTCTGAAAAGAAGACAATATTCAAAGTTTAGGAAGGGGTGATTTGCACACATCAGGCAACAACTATGTAGGGAAAGATTCCATAGTTTGGGGGGAAATCGTCAAAATGACAGAAAAAACCCCCACAATTTCCGCACATTTCACTCTGGTCACCCACCGAAACACGCAGCCAACAACACATGGCCTACCTTTGCGCGTTCCCACAGGCTTTCGATGAAAACGGTACCTCACATGTGTGGGTGCACCCACCTGGGTGCAAAGGGAAAAGCCTAAAACACTGGTAATCCCAAGTCTTTTCGCACAGCAGATTTTCAGGAATTGTGCTCATGTGGACAACTTACAGATTTGGGCCTAGGATGTCGAAGCCATGAAGGAAAACAGGGAACCCCATACATTTCTGAAAAGAAGACACCCGTTGGAATCCACAGAGGTCTGACTTGCGCGAATCGCCCCATAATTTATGACCCACAATCCTTGACAAAGTCTGAAATTTAGTGGAAAAAACACAATTTTCACTTTGCCTGGGATTGTGGGTAATACATTCTGGGGCGATTAAATCAAATCAGACCTCTGTGGATTCCCACGGGTGTCTTCTTTTCGGAAATGCATGGGGTACCCTGTTTTCCTTTGTGGCTTCGACACCCTAGGCCCAAATCTGTAGGTTGTCTCCCCAAACCCTTTGGGGGTTACCAGTGATATAGCCTTTACCCTTTGCGCCCAGGTAGGTGCGCCCACACATGTGATGTACCGTTTACATCGGGACACCTGTGGCAATGCGGGAAGGTAGGACATGTGGTGTTGGCGGCGTGTTTCAGTGGGTGGCCAGAGTGAAATGTCTGAAAATTGAGTTTTTTTCCACCAAATTTCAGAGACATTTCCCTCTGCACATAGAAAGCAGCCCCCCCCACTTCAAAAACAGATCCATGCATGACATACCAAACACAAATTCTGGGGGGGATAAATAACATTACATCCCCCCACTTAAAATTGTGGGGGGGATTTGTCCCCCCTGTCGCCCCCCCTATGTCCTACGCCCATGGGGATGAACCTGTTTTGACGAGGCTTTCATAGATCGGACTTCTCTAGTGACCTCATCAGGGGAGAAAAGAGGAAAGGACGAGGAAGAGGGTGGGAAGGTGGCTAAAGGAGTGTCAGTATGCACAGAAGGAGAGGGGAGAGGAGGGAGAAGGGAGGAAAGGGTGGACAGGATGTTTTGGGTTTTTGAGATAAAGTGAGAGGCAAAGGCATTGCAAAGAGCCTGGAAGGCAACAGGGGGGTAGAGACCGGCAGGGTTGGCCAGTTCCTTGCAGATTTTAAAGAGTTTGGACGAGTTGCTAGCTGCCGCAGAGACACAGGCTTGAATGTGGGTACTCTTCTTGGTGAGGATAGAGAGTTCATATTGCCTTTGGAGCAGGCGACAAGCTAGTTTGTCAGAGGATGTATAAGACGCCCTCCATTCCCTCTGAGCCGCCCTACACTTACATTAAAGTGTAGCTAGGTCAGTTTCATACCAGTAATTGCACTTGGCGTTCGACTTCAAACCGATCCTCATGACAGGGGCAAGAGCATCAAGAGTATCAGAAATAGAAGAGTAGAGCAAAGACAGGGCTGTGTCAGGAGGTCAGTCAGCCAGAGGGGAGGGGGGAAGAGAAGGTGGCGGCGAAAGTCTCAAATGACACACGTCTCATGGGCAGGATGTCCGAGAAGGTAGGTGGCAGTGTTTCGGTATGCTTGGCCTGAGGGGAGGGGAGTGGAGGGAGAGATGAGAGGAGAGGAGGGAATGATTACTCAACCAGAGAGGAGTGTTCAGGGGGATGGAGAGGTGGATGTCAGAGGAGATCAAGACATCAAGTGTGTGTCCGGCAGAGTGATTTGGGCCAGAGGGGAGGATAGAAAGGGGGAGGGAGTCGCAGAGGTCACAAAAGACTACAGAGGAGTAACAAGGAGAGTCAAGATGGATATTGAGGTCATCGAGGAAGAGGAGCTGAGTGGTAGATGCCAAGAGGAAGGAGGAACGGTCTGCCCACTCAGAGAGAAATTAGGTGATTTGACCATGAGGACTGTAAATAGTAGCCATGGTAAGAGAATGGCTAGGAGAGAGAGAGAGCCTGCAGACAAGGCATTCAAAAGAGGACTAGGTCTTAGTGGGAATGACAGAGGTAGGAATCTACTCAGGAAGGATCAGGGCTACACCTCCACCAGACCAGGAGGATCTGGGTGCGGAGAGGATCTTGTAGCCATCAGGGAGGAGAGTGTCAAAGCTCGTGACAGAGCTAGCAGCAGTGAACCATGTCTCAGTAAGAACAAGGACATCAAGGTCATGTTTGTCAAGGAGGTGGCAGATGTCAGAGGAGTGTTTGACAGCAGAGCGAGAGTTGAGAGTGGCAAGATGAAGAAGGTTGCCAGCCTTAAAGACCTTCCGGGGAGGGGTACAGATCAGAGGTTAGCCCTGCGGAGGAGAAGGAGCCCTAGGTGGGGCAGAGCAGGAGGAGAGAGAAGGCAAAGTAGCCAAGGGGGTAGAGGAGGGGAAAGCAGGAGTTGAAAGGAAATTGATGAGGTGAGGGAAGTGCCTCTCAAAGAGGAGGAGATTGACCTGAGGACCATGGACCATGACAGTGCCATTGAAATAGACATTAATGATGATTTTAGTCGAAGGAAGCCATGAGAACTTCTCACCGAGTCCCACCATTGATGGCAGAGGAGGAGACAGGACAGAGCACACAGATCATATGAAGAGTCCATAGATCTGGTGAAGGAACGACAAAGGGGATGTCAGTGAGGGTCTGTCTGGAGGAAGCGTTGGAGTAGGTAGTGGGAAGGGAAGGATAGTAATGGAAAAACAGTTGGAAAATATAGGAGAAACAGAAAGCACCATGTGGTGGTAGCGAGGAAAGGAGGGAGGAACAGGGGGGGTAAGGCAGGTAGGTATGGAACAAAAGAGAGCAGTGAAGTCACTGGGCCGGCAAGTAGCAGAAAGGTAGTAATTTACAAGCAAAGTAAAGAGAAGTTAGCAATGGACAGCACAATTTGACTTTCAAACCCAAGGCAAAAACAGCACGATTTGACATTCACACTTAAGGCCAAAACAGCACAATTTGATTTTCAAACCTAAAGCAATAAATAGCACAATTTGGCTTTCAAACCTATGGCAAAAACAGCACAATTTGACTTCCAATTGGGTTCAGGTGATAGCAAAAGGGTTTAAGGGGCAATGACAATCAGAATGAATACATGGGAGAATCAAGCAGAGAACAGTGAAAGTTAAGGGTGGTGGGCTTCTGTCAAGAAGGAGGGAACTAACCCATAATATGGAAGTGAGAATCTCAAGGCAGTGCGGATTTCTTTGAGTAACGAGGTGACAGAATCATTGTAGTTAATGTGCTCAGGAGGAGAGAAGGCCCCAAGTAGCATCCTGGTAGCAGACAGTGGCATTCGATGTGGGCCTTAGTTGCTGATGCCGGCTCCCACCTCCCAGAGACCCTGATTGGGTAAAAAGAAAGTTACTGACCAATCGAAATGGGCCAAGCTGCAGGGATAGAGAAGAGCCAGGAAATGATTAGAAAGGAGCAGCCATCTTTGAGACATTAACAATGGAGGGCTCAAAAAGGGCTTAAAAGCCCCATAAGCACTGTGCATCACACAGAGCCACGAAGGCAAGGCTGTAATGATCAGGGTGACACAGAAGCATTTTGTAAAGGCACCACAATGAATCCTGAAACAAAACTTGCTGATTCATACCCTCGCACAATACATTTAAAAAATGCATCAAAGTACCTCCAGCGTGTCTGGGAAATGTAGGCATGGTGGCTAAAATAACAAAGAGTGATCCATGAGGCCCTACGTTTCTTGGAATTGGTAGGAAGCCCCATACCTCTGAAGCATCCTCGAGTGGAAATGGAGGGGGTGTCCTTACTGCAACCCTTCCACTCCCCCTGTCCACATGTTTCGTACCATGCCCTGCAGGGGTACTCCCTGTGCACACTTCTCATTGACCTGTGCCACTTCACAATCCACTCCTTTCTACACTTCCATGACTTGCTCAGACATGCCACTGTTCCACATGTGGCACACACATTGATGCTCGTGTATCATCATACTCCACTGCCGCGCTTCATAACATAGACTATGGATGTTCATTCTGGCCTCTTGTGTGCATTGACTCCACAGGACATGTTTGTCACACTTGCTGCATGTTGGGTTTAGTTTAGTTTCTTTATTTATACTGCACGGCGAACCCTGATGTAACTGGGCACCGGAGACTTAGAGGCGGTTAGAACAGAGTAAATACATACAGGCAGAAGATAGACATACAAGATAATGGCAGTAAGTGCATATGACCGGGTTACATGTTGGTCGATAGGCAGACATAGGATAAGTACATTCGTTGGTGAATCAGACCGAGGTGGAGATCTTGTTGGAGAGCCAGGCTTTCGCTTTTGCTCTGAAGGTCCAGAATGAGGGTTCTGCTCTAAGGTTCAGTGGCATGGCATTCCATTGTTTGGTGGCTAGGACCGGGAAGCTGGAACCGCCTGCTTTCATTAGTGAGAATTTGGGGATGGAAAGACAGTGCGAATACAGTGATCTGGTTGGTGTGGTTGAGGTGTGTTTGTTGAACATGTCTGCCAATTATTTGGGTGCTTCATTAGATAGGCATTTGTGGACAATGACAAGGGATCTGAGGGTGATTCTGTCTCGTACCAGGAGCCAACAGGAATCGTGTCTGTAGCTGGAGATGTGGGAGTGCCGTGGAATTCTCAGAGCCACTCTGAGGGCATTATTCTGCAGGACCTGCAATTTGTTTAGGTTACGTTCTGATGTGCCAAGAAAGAGGGTATTACAGTAGTCAATTTCTAGAGCACTAGTGCTCTGGCTAGTGTAATGCAACTGGAAGGCGAAAGGAAGGGTTTGCAGGCATTGATGAGGTTATTAGTATAAGCTGTGGAGGAGGCTGTAGCGTTAACCTGTTTTTTGAATGAGAGTGTGGAGTCTAGATAGACCCCTAGGGTTTTGATTTCTTTGGCTACAGTGATTTGGTTACCATCGATGTTGATAGATGCGTAACAGGGGACCATTTGTTTAGCCGTGGCTCAGAGCCGACAAGAAGGAGCTCAGTTTACTCGTCGTTGAGGCATAAACCATGTTCTGTCATCCAGGCTTGGATCTCCAAGTAGAGGTTGTTGATCCATGCGGCATCCTCTTCATAGCAACATGATGCTGATGAGATGAGAACCTGGGTGTCGTCAGCATAGTTGCTTTATGTGACACCCAGGTTATCAAGGTGGTTGAATAATATTTTTGTGAAGATATTATGTAAGGTCGGCGAGACACACAAGCCTTGTGGGACGCCACAGAGGATGGGGATGGGGTGGGCTTAAGCCCCGAGTGAGAAGACCCAGGTTGTTCGGTCAGCTAGGAAAGATTGGACCCTGGCGGTCGCCTGACTCAAGAAGGCAGCTCAGGCCGTCAGATGTTCTGTGATGATCTGATGGTCGACGAGGTCAAAGTCTGCCGAGAGGTCAAGCAGCAGGATAATGGATATGTGATCCTTATCCTTTGCCTCGTCCATCTGGATTTTTATGTCCAGGAGGGCGGTGTCTGTTCCTTGCTTAGGTCTGAAGCCAGATTGTCTAAGGCACAGGAGGTTGTTCTCTTCCAGATGCTTCTGGATTTGCAGGTAGGCCACTCTGTCTAAAATCTTTAGGATGTATGGGACAGTGGTGATTGGCCTGTAGATGGTTGGGGTGTTGGGGTCTAGGTTCATTTTTTTTAGTAGGGGCATGACCCAGGCTTCCTTGAGGCTGCTAGGGACCAAGCTCGTTTTGAAGGGTGTGTTGATTAGGGGTGTAATGAAGGGGGCTAGGTCGTTGGCGCCTTCCTGGATGATGGGAGCTAAGCAGGAGACCCCTTGGCATCTGGAAGGATTGAGGCCTTTGATGATGCCTTCCACTTCTTTTGTGGATACCGAGGTGAAGGAGAAGGGGGGGCAAGATAGAGTTTTAGAGGTGGGTGGTAGAGGAGTGTTTCCTTTTTTGGCTAGGCTAAGCTTTTTCAGACTAATATGCGCATGTGTTCCCATGACTGACTGGTTCTGTGTCACACAGTGAGGATACTTTTATTACAGTGTTTGATTTTGTTTTGTATCTGCACCAGGGTGTGTTACATGTCTTTTGGCTTTGATTACTTCTTCATGTCATGTTCCACTGTCAGTGAGTGAACATTGCATGCCCACATTGTGAACCCATGCATGTGTATGATCATCCACTCCCAACAGCTTGTCTTCATCTCTTCTCCCCGTGTAAGTTGCAAGTGCACCCTGGAATCCATGCACACTTCCTGGGACAGTCTCAATCAGATTGTAAGGGGTGTTAGGCAGTGAGGGAACACCTGCATGTTGTGTGTAGGTCAATTTGCAGTGTTGTAGTACCAGGGTGTACGTTTTTTGGTGTCAGGCCTGTGTATATGGTCGGAGTGCCTTCTTTGCAGGGGTGTAGCATATTTGGGTGATTTGCATGCCATGGTGTGTGTTGCAGTTATTTTTTTTGATGTTGAGCCGATGATTGACCTTTCACATGTGCCCATTGTTTGCCAGTCTGCCCTTCACCGTCACCTTCTTTTCTCCTTCATGTACCACTAGATGTGGCTCTTGTCCATCTCTGTTCCTTCCGTGCTCTCTGACCAGGATGCTACTTAAAGAAGTCTTCATGTTTCCATCTTCTTCCTTAGGCTGGATCGTCTATGTCCTCACACACTGTGATGTCAGTCAGGTGTGTCCTCATCTGTGCTAGTTTCCCCCTTCCTGTCCCTCTCACTCTGTCACTCTGTCCCACTCCACTCCACTGCTCGTCAATTGTCACTCTGGTCCTCATTACAAGTCTGGCGTTAATAATCTGGTGTTACCTTGATGTTGGTCCTACCGTTTCCACCACTGCATGGTGCTGGAAACAAGGTAGGAGTACAGCTTGTCGGCCGAGCACATCGCTTATCTGCGGAAGACGGTAACACTGGTGTAGATGGATGCACCGTCACCAATGTTGGTGGTGCATCCGCTTCTGCCGCATTCATGCCGGACATAGCAGCACCGCGTATGCAGAGCCAGTAAGACCGGAACCGGAAATAACATGATCATCAGTACCAGAAAGAGGGCGGCGGCCATTACAAAAATCGCAATCCACTGCAATCTCCCTGTACCAGAAGCCATCCATCCCTAATGAGTGGGCCAACACATGCAGGGACAAGACATCAAGGATTCCACAAAGCCGCCAGCGGAAGCCATGCTTCAGTGAGGCAGGGCTCACCATGTGGGTCAAGCACATTGTGGCCAATGCAGGGGAGCTTTTCTTCGCAGACCAGCGACTTAGCACGCAGCTCCAGCACAAGGCAATATGGGCAGAAGCAGCCCAGAAGGTTACAGCTGTGGGTGTGACAGCACGGAGCGTCAAAGACTGTCACAAGCAGTGGGATGACCACCGTCTAAGGGTGCAGAAACTTCTGGCTGCACACCAGCACAATTGCACATCCACAGGCGGCAGACCACCCTCACCCCTGAAGCTGCTTCCATGGGAGGACAAGTGCAGCAGTGTGCTGCATCTGGAGGGCATTGAGCAAGTCGGTGCAGCAGAGGCAGGAGCTGGGACACCTGTTGAAGCTGGTGAGTACAGAAAGTGCATAAATATCAAGCTCACTCAAGCAAATACTGCCGAGGATGAGCCATTACAGTGTCTGCCAGGGCTGCAGCGGACAACAGGGCTGTCTGTGGCGAGTGCTGTGTTCTTGGCATGCTGAGTTGCCATGTAATCATTGCCACTGTCAACAACATTATCACTGCACATGCCTACCCACTCAAATGGGACTGTATAGGACTCATTGGTAAATGTGAATCAAGAACATCCTGGCGGCTGACTTCCTGGTCCATGGACTTATATCACCCCAGTTGCACTGTTAAGTCAGCATATGTACATTAGTAATGGCTTCAGTATCAATGTACCGGTAGCACTGTCATGGTCAATACAGGACCCATAATGAGGTACAGTGTCACCTGCACACTGCAGCACACACACCCATGGAGGGGCAACCATATACAGCTGCAAGAACAGAATGGCTACAGTGTAGGCCATGCAACCAGCCTCCTAACCCCCAAACATTTGCAACACATCCCAAATATCTGCACATGGGCAGACACGCATGGCACCATGTACAGTCCAATGTGGGTGAACATGTCCGCATACCCAGCACATTTGTGTCACATTTGCCGTCTGCACCGTGCCTGCAGCTGATTCATCGCAACCCATGCATGACATAGACTTACCATGCATCAATGCCTGCACACAAAATGTAATATAGCTCAATTACCATTTTGCATGTAATTGTACAATACTCATCCAGTCAATCCCCTAACAGCATGCCTTTCATTCACCCGCAGGAATATCACCTGATATGGATGGCGGTCAAGCAGGAACATCAAGGGACAGTGGACATGCAAGGCCCACAGCAGAACCTCCCTCAACCTCTGCTGCAACCACGGCAGCCATCAGGGCATTTACAACAGCATTGGTACACCATGCAGAGCCGGCCGACGCCCCTGCTGCCCCCCTGACAAAAGCAGCTCCTCTGGCTGTCCAACCTGCTGCCCCCGTGACACAGGCAGCCTCTCTGCCCGGCCAACCTGTTGCCCCAGTGACACAGGCAGCCCCTCTGCCTGTCCAATCTGCTGCCCCCGTGACACACGCAGCCCCTCTGGCTGTCCAACATGCTGCCCCAGTGAGACAAACATCCACATGTGCTTTCCCACTCTGCCGTGCCGCACCACCACCCCACCACGCCGAGTCTCATGGCATAGAAAGCAGTGCTGAGGAGGTGGCTGTTGAGGCAGGTGGAAACAGTGGTGAGGACACAGCGCACAACCCAGATGTACTGGGCACATTCAGCCCCATTAGTCCCAGAAGCTCAATACGTGTCTCCACAGATGGAGGATCCCCAGGACACATTCACCTCACTGGTGCAGCAGCACTTGGTGGAGTTAGGGCTACAGAGGGAGAGTAACCAGGCTATTGGGCGCTGGGTTGCCCATGCCATTGGGCGTTCGGTTGTTCCACTGTACACATAAAATGGAGGGTCTGTGAGGGCAATAGTCTCCAATCTAACATTGCCAAAACAATGGAACTTGCCCTACAGGCGATCAGGACACGTCTACCGCCTCAAAGCACCCCAAAGCACTCCACCAGCATCACACCTACTAGCTCACATGCAGGCAGCCCCAGGAGAAGGTCAATGCGCCTGTCTTGTTCAGTTCAGAGGGACAAACATGCCGCAAAGCATGGCAGGAAGTAGTGCCAAATCATTGACACTTATTTGACATGTTTTGTGGCCTGGGAGGTGGGAGGTTACGTTTGAGAGGGAGTAGAGGGGTCCATAGCTGGGATAGGTAGTTGGGCCTTGGGGGGTGGGAGGGTACATTTGGGAGGGTATTGTTGTTGCACCTGTTTTCTTTTGTCTTGTTCATAATACACTGGGTTGTGCATCTGAATGACGAGTCGACATTCTTCTTTTGTGTGTGTATCAATTATTTATTGAGTGTCACAAATTACGCGTGTGAAAATGTGATCCATGTGCTTGTGAGAATTGCTGAAAATTAAATTGTGAATCAGTGCTTCCTGTGCATGTTGACCATCCATCGCATCCCACCAGGGTTGCTCTCCCAACCCATCATTGTCGTCATCCCCATCCTCGTCATCTGCTGGGTTCATGTCCGGGGGCAGTGCAATATTCCGTCAAATACACATATTGTGGAGCATGGCACATGCCAGGACAATTTTGCCAAACTTTATGGGGCAACACATTAGTGCCCCGCCGGATCGGCTGAAGCAGCGGAACCTGGCCTTCAGCAGTCCAAAAGTCTGTCTATGATGCCCTGTGTATGGATGTGTACCCGGTTGTAGGCCTCCTCATGCTTGCTCCGTGGTTGTCTAAAGGGTGTCATCAGCCATGGCATGAGGTGGTATCCAGCATCACCTGTATGGGAGTGACAGAAAGGTGATTGGATGGTTGTTTTGAAAATGTGTTGTTGGTGATGAAGTATGTACACATTTTCAGGATGTTGTTAGCACACAACATAGTACATGCCACAGATGACCTAATGCATTTAGCTAAATTTGATTGTCAGAACTTTGCTGTATTACAAACTATTCCTACTGGGACTGTGTGGCCCAATGCGCGCCATTACGGGTCCGGCGGTAACCGTGCCAGTGATACTGTAATGATTTTCCTGTGCCTGATTTCACGGAAACAACTGGGGATTGCAAACCTGGTGGTCAGGAAAGTCAGGCGTGGGTCATTTGTAAGTCCCCATTCCCATACAGTCCCATAGGGCTCTATGGGAGTGGGGACCCAGGAAACACTGCACACATAGAATGAGGCCCAAATTCGTCTGCTGTCATGATATGTCCTTCAATGCTACTACATGTCAAATTCTTTTCTATGCACACAATTGTGTGTGTCTGCCTCATGTCCTGTATGGTGCTGTCAATCTGTGTTATGCACCCGCAGTGCACATGAGTCAAGACACTGCTGTGCGCAGCGGGAACAATAGGCAATGTCCACATCGGAGCACCTGCTAGTTTTTCACCGGTGGCAATACTCCCATGTACATGTCACCATTGCATAGTGTGTCACTCTATGGATAGGGTGATTTTAAATTAGCAAGAACATGGATTCCTGTCACATGGAACACTGTCATGTACCTCATGCACCCAAAAGCCAAGTGCTCTCTCCGATGTAACCTGCCATGTACCCTGGCAACATGGGGTTCCGCAAGAGCTTTGAGTTGCATGTGGATCCCAAAAAATGTGCACAGCAATGGATGATGAGTTGTTCTGCAGCACTTACCATCACAGACCATCTGCACGTTGCGGGAGTGGTATTGTTTGCGATTTCTATACACTACCTCAATGGCATGTCTGGCAACCAACTCCACATGGGTGCAATCTAATGCACCTATGCAATTGGGCATGCCTGCAGGGGCATGGAAGGCTACTTTGGTGGCATTAACCTGGCTGGGGGTTCGGGGTAGGGCAATGTGGTCTGCAGTGCATTCGGTAACTGGAACAAAATCCTTGAAAAACAGGGTTGTGACAACCCGTGCAGCTCCCCCACAGTGTGCTGGTATGTGCTGGTTGCAAGAAGTGCAGTAGCGGCACTACCTTCAGTAGGTGTGGAATTCCAGTCTGTATGTTTATCCTACTGCTGGATATTCAGGGTGACTATTGATATTGTGGCCTCCCTGTCAAGCCGGTACAAGGTGTGGATTTGGTTTGGGGTCAGGTTCCAGGGCCAGGCCCTGATGCACGGTATTGGTGGCTGCCTGCAGGGTGCTACCTGCTGGACATTGATGTTAGCCATGGCCAACTGGTTCCTCATTCGCCTCCTGTGCCTGTGCAATCTCCTCTGCTCTCTGCTGCATCGTCCTCAATAGATCCTTGCAGGTTCCCCAGCCCAATTGCTTCTACAGCGACTGCCAGCATGGTTGTGTTGGGAGGTGAGTTGGGTGTGGGTGGTTTCCTTTTGTACTTTCTCAATGTTAAATGGTGTGCAGCTGGACTATTTTACTCCACCTAGGGCCTGTGGCTGCTCACCTGGTACTATTTAATGCCTGCTCCCCAGTGCCAGTATTACAGGAGCGGTGGTCACGGTGCCACCGCCATTTTTAAGGTGCTGTTTCCGTGTAGGCGGTACTCTGAATGTTCCCGTACTACTGTTGTGCCGGTAATTCAGGGACGTCTGGTAACTTGTTCCGCTGTTTATGGTCATGGTGCTACCAGGGGCCGTAGCACCATGGAGGTCACTTTGCGATCATGGTGTTTCCACACTTGTGACTCCAAATGTGCCGATCCGGAAAAAGGTGCCGGTACGGTGCTACCGGCACTGCTATTTCCGGACCGGCACACTTGTAATGAGCCCATCTGTATCCTGTCTTGCACTCTGTGATCCTTGTACACTGGGTGGTGCATGCCTACTTTTATGTTCCCTACATGTGTTCTCATGGATGGCCAGTATCTTGAAGTTGTTACAATGCATGTATTTGCGATTTGCAAATGTATTTGCAGGTGGGATGCAGTGGATGCCAGCCAGGTGGATGACATGTGCAGGTAAGTGAAGTGTACTCAGGGTTTGACTTTTGTTGTGTTTTGTGGCATGGAGTCTGGCACTGTGTAGGGTTTCTTTTATCTTTCTTTTTTGGGGGGAACAGACCAGCTTTGTGGGTGCATGTGACAAAGGTTGTTGTTAGGATGGTTTCTGTATGCATGCTGTTTTTGACTGATAATCATGTTGGCACTGGTTGAGGATCCTATTTGGGTGTGGGTATCACTGTAGGGCCTTAGTTGGTGAGTTGTCATGAGGGTGGCTGCCCCGGCTATTTATTTGCTGTGATACTTTTTTAAGGTGGTGGTGAGTGTTTCCTTGCACTTTACACATGTGTCTTGCCTGTCACATGTCTTCCCGTTTGAAGATTTGTAATAGTAATTCCTTCCCACAGTGACAGTCCAATATTGGTGCTTCTTCCCCTTCCGAGGTTGCTGTCCCTATACCAATCCACACACAAACCAGCATTGATGCACATTGTTGTGATGCAATGTGCTCCACAGACACCAGGCACACATGATTGTCCATTCTTTGTTGGTTGCGATGGTGACAATATACCATGCAGGGTGCACTGTCACTTAATATGAGGCATGTTGAAAGCTGCTAACTTCAGTGCAATGCACATTTCATCCAATACTATCCATTACCGGTGAAGTCTGACTTCCCTTGCACTTTCCTTTTGCTTGCTCCCTTTTGTGTGCTTTTGTCCTTGGCCTCTTTTTGTCATTGCTTTCTCATGTCTGCGTGTGTGTTTCATGCCAGTTGCCAGTGTAAAATCTGCCTCTGTAAAGAGCTGCCTTCTGCAATACCTAGATTTCAGTGCAATTGGTGAGATTTTGATTCACTTCTTCTTGGGCTTAGCATTATCATTTGTGTTTACTGAATTGTCACAATGCAACGTTGATGAGGGGATGGCATATGATGGCATTGACGATACTACGAAAGTGCTCCTGTGTTTCCATCCTCTCAATGTTCTCTTTTTGGGGGTTGTCGCAGTGTCATGCTGACTGTGACCAGATGCATGTATTGGGAAGGTAACATCAGCATGATGATGGGTAAGTGTAAGATGGTCATTCACTGCTTGTCACTCAGGGGCACGGGTAGTGTAGGGGTTGTGTGTGGCTAAGATGTAACTGTGTGGGTTGTTCATGTTGCATTGGCGTGAAATGGGTTGAGGTCGCTGAATGTATGCCAGGCCACATGGTGATGGGTGGCTGGTGACTTTGTGTATGCATTTGGGGCATGTCACTCAGGGGGGCACATGTTGGTGTATGTGTGGGTGCATGGATGTGTTGCTGGCACTCCCATTGTTTTTCTCTACAGATGATTTTGACAGGGAATAATGGATGCAGGAATTGTGAAAGAAATAGCAGTAGAGGGTTTGGTGGTTTTCAGGCTGACAGAGGTGGAGTTTGGTGGACTGCACAGTCCCAATGATGCAGGCTCACATCGGATGAGGTAAAATGTGCATTTCTCTTGCAATGGACCTTATTTCCTGGTTTCAACATGACTGCTTTAACGTGACTTTGTGTTGTGGGCATAGTGGTGGTTAGACAATGGAAGGGCCACTGATCCAGTTTATTGTTATGTGACACACATTTTGAGTCCAGGGCTATCCTTGCATGAGTTTGTTGGCATCAAATGTGCAGTATGCCGTCTTACTTGTGGTCTCATGTGTGTGGTTTGGTGTCTACATGCAGTACCGTTTTGTTGTACATGTGAAAGCGGTCTAGGACTTTGTTCCTTGTGCTGAGTGCTTTTGGATGCACTACATGGACAATGTTGTGTCAAGTTGATATGCCTATGTGGTTCAGTTGTGCACTGCCCTGCAGATAAGGGGCATGAGTCACAGGCTATTTCAGTATAGTCACTCCCGAAATTACATAAAAATGCATCTGATTCTCTAGGGATTTTTTAGAATGTGGTGTGGTATTTAATGGACAGCAACCTTAAGGCATGCATACACTCACCCCTAGATCTCCTGAGCTATGTCTCAGTGATCGCCAATGTGCCCTTGAGGAAGGAAACAGGATAAAATACCACCTACCAAATGGAGAATGTAAACAACCTGAACATACATAAATAAATGTTGAATGAATGCCCCCTGCACAGGGACTACTTGCCAGATTTCAGGAAGGAAGGTTGACTGATGATTGGCCAAGTGCAGTTGAAGCGCTGTCTCAGAGGGAACAGCTGTGTAGCACTGATGTTTTAACTAGCTCGAGGCCTCACTTGTGGCCAACCCCTTATTTAATTAAGTGTGTGTCACAGGGCTCCTTGAATTACCAAGGTTAGTTTTGGAGGCTTTTAAGAGTATTGAGTAAATGTAGTAGCCATTTATTGTTTTACTTTGTATAGTATTAAAATAACATGCTTGTATTCATTTTAAACTTCTTAACATTGTGAACATGGTGGAACAGGAACCATTTATAGCATGTAACTGGGATAATGACCTCTTCACAACTAAAGGCCCAACAAGTCCCAGCCTAATGACCCCACCCTCAGTCCATGGGGCAAATAGAAAGCATTTTATCGATGTTGTAGCTTTTACTTTGGGGGTTTGTTTCAATGTTTCTGGTCATGAGTAAGATGCAGTAAGAAAAATATCCACTCAGAGAGGCAGTGCGTTGTTTTGCACGGCAGGGAAATGAAAAATGATCGTGTAGCAAAAGGCTGGGTAAAAAATACCAAGCCACACAGTCGTTCTCTTTTGGTCCCAGTTTGGAATGTAGAAGTTCACAAATGTAAATTATTTTGTATAAAGATGAAATTCCAAATTCCAATAAATTATTAATGATGAGTCTGTGCCTTGATTCTTTGTAACAGGTTTATATCCCAAAAAGTATGTTTCAAAAGTAGTCACTAATAACATCTTAGTGAGGAAGCAGTCAACACATCCATACAATTAGACTCAATTTGCCAATGCATTTCGGAGTTTCCTCCTTCATCAGGGAAAGTCTTTCATGATACAGTTGATTCATCAGAGTTACATTAATTAATATACAGAATGCGAAATGAAAATAACCCAACATACCATGTTGGGATGTTGTCAAATTTTGTCAGAGTACACGTGCCAGAAGGAAATAGTGAAAAAGGCAAATTAGTTAAATGTGAGTGATTCGTGGTAAGTAGAATATGTGTCTGAACAAGAATTACCTGTAAGATGGTTGAAATATGCTGTTAGGACGTGTTAAATCAACGTTGCCACTTTGTAAACCAAAAGCAGGCGGTAGGTAGCGCCCCATAGTTATGTGGTCTGTCAAACAAGAAAATAATGTGTAAGTGCTGTGTGGCAGCATTGGGAAAAGAGAGGGAGAGAAGAGCATTCTACATGAAACCCACCTGGCGGTGGGATGCAGCTTCTGTCTTCGTACAGCAGCTAGCAATGCACGTTCGTGAAGACTGACGCTTCCTTGTTAGTCCGTTGTCATGACTACGGGACTACTTTCTTGCACATAGCCGTGTCGTTTTACAAACAGTGCGGCGCAGCATACACAGATGTATTATATAGATGGACTTTCATGTTGACCTGAAAAAAGTGTATAGTGCCTAGGAAATTGTAGTGTTGTGTGTGATATGAAGAGATAGAAATGTGATGAAAAAATTATAATGAAAGAATAGACATGCTGAAAGAATAAGACTGTGACAAAATGTACATGAAGATGCCTTGAAACATGTCCAAAAATATAAATAAATGAAATTAGAGAAATAGTGGAAAGTAAACGCTATTTGTCTAAAAAGTATGAGAAATAAGCACCCAAAGACACTGGCGGTGTTGCCACGGGCGGCACCTCGGGTCCCAGACTGTTAGGTCCGGGAGAGGTGTCTGTGGTGCTTAATCATGGTATTTAACAACACATCCAAATTGTATATCAAACATCTTGGTTAAAATGTATTCAAAATGTATTTTCACATAAAGAATTAATGGTGGTATTAAAGAAACATCCTATATTAGACATGGTATATATGTCTTGTACTCTTTCAATGAATGCATACAAAAATTCCAAAACAACTAAACCAATGAATTTATTCAAATAAAACAATGGAAATTGATCTCCTTGTTAAGACCATTGGGAGTTAAACTACCCAGTTTATCAATCCAGAAGGTTTCTCTTCTGTTAAGTTGTAAGCCCAAATCTTCATGTGGATTATTTCTGGTTAAGATTTCTAAAATCCGAAACCTTATTTGTGTCAGGCTGTGACCTTTGTTGACCCAAAGTCGAGCCACTGCGGAGTTCATATTCTCATTGCGAATGCATGAGCGGTGCTCCTTCCAGCGTATCTTGGCTGTTCTGGTAGACTATCCACGTAATACTTACCGCAGGGGCACTTAATTCCATAATTGATGTTAATACTGTCACAAGTGCCATATGTTTTTAGAAAGATTTTTTTGCCTGTGCGTTGATGATATACTACATTCCCTTTGATCACAGAATTACAGTTCATGCAATGTGAACAAGGATATGTCCCAGTTCGCTGTGTGATGGGTTCTTTCATAGGCGGTCTTGTTCTCACTAGCTGATCACGTAAGTTCTAGCTTCTTTGGTAGGCAAAAACTGGTAGTTCGTCAAACAAATATTTACTCTGATGTCGTTCTTAAAAAATGGTATTTTTTATTCTGTTGCTTTGGATAGAGAATTCGGAGACATGGACAGGAGACTTAAGTTCTCTCTGGGTTTTCTGAGTGCTTTCTAGTAGTGTATCCCGGTCCAAAACATTCACCCTTTGGGTAGCTGAATCCAATTAATCTCTCTTATATCCTCTTGCCAGGAACTTGTCTTTCATCTCAGTCTGTTGCAATAGGTAATCTTCAGGATCACTAACAATTTTCTTTACTCGTAGTAAGTGACTGTGTAGTACATTTTTTAGTAGGCTTGGTTGGTGGAAACTTAAGCAATGTAATAAATTGTTGCGGTCTGTTGATTTGCGAAAGAGAGTGGTGTTGTATCCTGTTTCTTTGTTCTCTACCTTTACATCAAGGAAAGTGATCATGCTGCTAGATGTTTCTTTGGTGAATTGAATTCTGTTATCAATATTGTTGAGGTACTATAAAAAGATGTTAAATTCAGATTCGGTACTTGTCCAGATCCCAAAAATATTGTGGATATAACGTACCCAAAGGTGGATGTTCTTGCTCCATTCGTTTTTGTTAAGTACGTGATCCATCTCATATTTATGCATAAAGTAGTTCGCGTAAGTGGGTGCCATAGTGGCACCCATTGATATACTTGAAATTTGTAGGAAATACGGATCCTTGTATGGGAAATATGAGTTTTCAGCTATGAATTGTAGAAGCGTAAGTATGAATTCCTTCTTAGCTTTGATGTCAGGTGCTTGCAGTAATATCCACTCTACAGATTCCAGTCCTAGGTTGTGTGGTATGGACGTGTACAGACTTTTAACGACAATGGTGAACATTAAGTGATCTTGTTTGCAAGGAGTAGTCTTCAATGTTTGTAAAAAATGCGTGGTATCACAGATATATTTGTTGGTATTCTGTATCAACGGTTGTAAAAAGAAATCGATGTAGATACCCAATGGTTGGTTGATGCTGTTCATACCTGCCACAATTGGCCTTCCTACTGGCTTAATTAGATCTTTGTGAATTTTGGGTATGGTATAGAAATTTGGAATCCTTGGATGTTGGTTATTCAAGTATTTGCGAGTGTGTTCGTTGATACATTCAAGTTCCATGGCCTTATCAAGTAGCCTCTCCAGATTGAATTTAATGGATATGGTAGGGTCATGATCTAAAGGAGCATAGATTGTGCGATAATGTAGTTGACTTCTGCATTCTGTCTCGTAATCAATGGTATTCATAAGTAATTATTAACTATTATTATTATTATTATTATTATTATTATTATTATTATTAATTATTAGAAAGTATCAGCCAACCAAAGTTGGTACTTATTTATCAACCTCAGAAGGATGAGAGGCTGAGTTGACCTTGCTAGTGATAATTAAAACATAATGTGCCTCATTACAAGTATGGAGGTAGCCATGCCACTATTAGCGGCATGGCTACCCCCATACAGGGTACCGGGTCCAGGTTCCCAGAATGGGGAAGTACCGGCCCATTCCGACCTTGGAGGGCCCAGTAAATCCCCTTCCTGGGAACCTAGACCCAGTACATCTCCATTCCCATTCGAGCCCCCATAGGGGTAAAAGGGAATGGGGAGGATGCAAACAACGGGCCCATTAATGACGAGCCCGTTGTTTGCATCCTGGTCTGCTCGCGGGACTCACTAAGGATGCCCGGTTTTACCAGACGTCCTTAGCGGGTCCTGCGAAGAGACCTCGTAATGAGGCGGTAGAGGGTTAATGGTGCCAGCAGATCTACCGGCCACATTAAGCCTCTACCGTCAGGGTCGTAATGAGGCCCAATGACTGTTTATGTAGTCTAAGGGCCTCATTACACGGATGGCGGTAGGGATTTACCGGTACCGGTAAAATACCGGTACCAGTAAATCCCTACCGCCTTACTACGAGGTCCCTTTGCGGGTTGGGGGATTTAATGCCTGCTTTTTGCAGGCGTTAAAATCCAACCCGCTAAGGGACCTCGGAGCTAATTACGGCACCGCAAAATTGCCCTATGGGGCAGAAATGGGAATGGGGAAGGGCAATGGCGGAAAGGGGATTTACCGCCACTCCAACCTTGGAATGGGGCGGTAAATCCCCTTTCTGCCAAGGCGGTGCCGGTATTTTACCGGCATGAGCCACAGCGCTAATAGTCTATTACTCTCTCAGTATATAGTCCCATGCTAATTTGAGAAATTCAGATGGCTATTTACGGCTGAGCTTTGTATATGCCCATAAAATCTAGGATAAATCCAACGAAATCTGTTCAGTGTGAATTGCTTACTGTAAGTGATTTCAATCTGGCACACACCCAAGTCACAGCCAGCATGTAGTGCACAAATGAAACCCTTATTTATTTTATCTATAAGTTCAATATTCTGAACGATATACCACTCATATCACACCCTTCTCCTGAGACCCCCCCGGTCACACTGAACCAGGAATCAGGCTAGTTTTGCAAAGGTAAATATTTAGTTATGTATTTACAATTTAAATCACAATGGGCCTCATTACACGGAAGGCGGTAAACCAAGGTGCTAATAGCACCTTGGTCCATGCTGGAAAATTACTGGTACCGCCATGGAGGAAAGGGGAATTACCGCCCTATTCCAAGGTTGGCAGGGCGGTAATTCCCCCTTCCTCCATTGCCCTTCCCCATTCCCATTTTTGCCCCATAGGGCATAATGGGAATGGGGAAGGTGGCAATTACGGTACAGCAAATTGCGGTACCGTAATTAGCACCCTGGTCCCTTTACGGGTTCGTTTTTTAACTCCTGCTAAAAGCAGGCATTAAAGTACCAACCTGCAAAGGGACCTCGTAATAAGGCGGTACCCTTACCGGTGACCGTTAACCCTTACCGCCTACCGTGTAATGAGGACCAATATATTTTAATAGGGAACAACAATCACCAATGGGTTGACAGAACCCTAAATAATGTCTTTAATGCACTAGGAGTCAAATAATGAACACAAAAACAAATGCAGCACAGAAAAGAATACTGCTGTGTTGGATTGGAACAGATAGCACTATGGTTAGAGGTTCCCCCTGCAATACCCCTCTACCCACCAATAGGCAATTTAAATAGATGTGAGGAGAGAGCAGGTATTCAGGAATAATACAAATCAAACAGAATATCACTCCCACCTTACCCCTTTTAAACACAAGAGAAGAACGGAGTTGACTTTTCAACTGTCAGCATGGCTTTGAAATTGTCTGAGCAAAAACACCAAATGTGGTCAAAATTGCTTAAATTATGATGCATTCCTATAGGAGCGACTTTGAACAGATGCACAAATGACAAGCAATGATTTAGTCAAAAGAAAACATTTGGGATCTCAAAGTCAATGTAGGAAATAATTTAAAGCTAATTCACACGTGTAAAATCTTTCAGAATGTCAAATCGCGGCAAACTTTTCCTTGTGCGATTTTCGCTTCTTTCATAAAAACTGAGGGAGTTATAGAGGTTTTAGTAAGAGTCATTTTTGCAAAATAGGCGCGAGAATGGAAAAAGAAATTCGGGTTAAAAATGACAGATAGGTTTTCTTATACTATGTTAAGGACTACATAAAGGAGAATGCCACACATCAATCAGTTATTCACGGCTGTTCATAACCACTCATGCGTGATACTCTAGTTTCTGTTTGGTTTGGGAATTACTTTTCTTAATCAAATCAATAAGAAGTTAGGGTTTAGTAACACAAATTAGAGAAAAGTCAGCTCAAGGATAGTTCTAGCAATACTATGGTTCTGAGTTCAAGAGGGGATGGGTTTGAGATTGAGATCATACAATACAGATATATTATGGGTCACTGTTCTTCCCATTAATACTTACAGTCCTTTGTAATTAAATTGGACCGTCAGATCTGGTCATTGGATCGGGTCTATCAAGGAAAGGACAGCACATCAGGCGCGGGACTGGAACAACTAGGCCGGTCACCGGATTTGCACAGGATCTACCCTCCTTGTTTCTGGGTATTTCAAATCAGCTGGATAGCGGGTTCACCAGGAAAGCCTTGTGGTAGCAAGCCAGATGGTTTCAGGATATTGGTTCAGAAGGCCTTCCCACACCACAGCGCTCCACTGGGTTGTGAGAATAAGTTTGAGGATTTAGGCCTTGCTGAAAATCAATAGTTCTCTACTGCTTGACAAGGTTCTGGGCATCTGGATCTGGAATGATGTTAAAGCTGGATGTTGAATGCTGAAGCAAAGTGCTTCATGGGATCAGGAAAGTGAGTGAATCAGTGAGTCCCTATGTGTTATCAGCTGTCTCTATTTATCCTTTTAAATGACATCACAAAATGGGTGTATGGGCCGGCATAACTAAGCTCGCAGCTGTGAACTGGGATTGGATCAGGACCTCATCTCCGCCTTGCATCTGAGTGATTGGATCAAGGCCGGATGATGTCACATTGATGGTTTAGCTTTACAGTCCTTAGAAACCGCCCCTCAGCCACTAGTGTCAAAATTGGATTTTATCCTCAATACATATTTCCATATTGGTCACCTCTACACAAATCACAAACAAAGATTCCATATTTTATCTAGCATCTGTTCATCAGAATCACGCTGCTGTGGGATCTTGTTTCACCTTTCTACAGGATTTTATTCTTTTCGTCATGAAACATTTTCCAAATGGTCTGCAAATTTCCACAAACATGTACATTTAACATAGGGATGTGTGTGTAAATGTTCACAATTCTAGCATTAGCACAGTTCACATAAAACCCCATATATTGCCATTCCTGTCCAGAATATGGTACACAGTTCTACCGCCTCTTAAAATGTGCAGCCAAAAATTAGACTAACAACTCTGTCCTTTTTATATTTTTCACCACTTTGAATAACAAGTTTGGGGTCTCTAAAAATTGTTCATTGTTCATTCTTAACAGCAAATGGTCTGCCCCTTTGCCTCTCCTTGGAGTCCAGGAGTAGCCCCCTCCTTTGGGGAATTCCTTCCAGGAGCAGTTTATGACTCTCCTGCACGTCCGTTTTCCTGGGCTGGAGGATCTGCCATTGTTCATTCTCTTTGTGTAGACAAAAGTCTGGCCTAACCCACAATTATCATCTACCAGTTTCTGCTCAGAGGATTTCCCTCCCATTGGGAGAAACCTGTTTTTCCACTTCTTGCAGCTCATCCAGGCTAATATATCCTTAATTTCTTAAAATCCAGCAAAAACCAATTTTGTTGCATCAAATAACATACATACATTACTTTCTTAGCTTTAAACCTGTAGCATCAAAAACAACTGAGATCTGTATTCTTTTTAGCAACAATACTTTTATGTTTGCTAATCTGGCAGACTTTTAGTTTAGATACTTTGAAGTTTCATCGGGAGCTCATCTGACAGCTATCATTCCCAGGTAGCCCAGTGTACTGCACACCGATTTTGACACGAACTGTCAGTTTACAGACAATCCTGTTTGTCTGAGGAAATGTTTTGCTCTTTACATTTTAGGACTTTGTATATTCGCCATGCTTCATTAGATTACATGAATTTTAGCGGCAAGCAAGATTTTGAATGTTGAGAAGTGTTGTGTATAGGCATTTTGGAGTTGTTAGCAACAAAGCAAATGTCATTTATTGGCACATTTTGGAGTTTCATTTGCAAAGTGATGCTTCTCTCTCTGCACTCTGTTTGCTGGTCATGGAGCCCACTGGAACAGTTTCTGCAGTGTATGCTCTATCTCACCACATATGTACCATGGATGGCAGGTTGTGCATCCATCTTTTTGTGCGTTTAAACACATGGTTTTGGAGGTTTTTGGCGCACACAAGAGTTTTGCCACCATTTTTGCAGTTTCTTGCACCATAACTATCAGAGTGATGCCGCATAAGATAGCGGAGTGGGTCAATACATCCCACAAAAAATCCAACCTTAAAATCCAAAAAAACGCCAACAAAAATGTTGAAACTATAGATACATTTTTACCTTAACATTTAATTCTGAAATTAATCCACTTAAAATGTATGGCTGCCAATTAGTACAAAAGTAAAAACTTTAAAGAGAAACAAGTTGTTAAAAATCGAAAAGAAAATCCTCCAAAATAAAACAAAAAAAAAATCTCTTGTTATCAATCCAAAATTAATCCTAAATAAATGGCGAAAAAATATAAAACTTGAAAACAAGTCAAAAATTATCCAAAAACAATAAAAAAAAGTGGATTACTTTTTTGCTAATAATGCATGCATTTCCTTGGGAAATGTCAGTACACTTCATGTTGGCAAAACTGAGGAAAGACGGTGCATCGTGTGAAATTAGGACAGCATGCACTCTTCATATATTGGCTACCACACAATCAGGGCCAGGCTTAGCGGCAGCAGCACCCTGGGCGAATTGGCACCCCCCTCCCCGCGCACCCTGGGTCAACAGAGGGAGAGGTGGGGGTGGGGTGGTCAGGAATGGCACATTTTCTTTCTAACTCCCCGCTCTGGCGCCTGGGAGGGAGTTAATCACTGGAATAGGACTCTCATGCTAATGCATGAGCGCCCTATTCCAATGCAAACTGCCTGAGAGCAGGGAGGTAATCATCTGAATAGGGTGCTGATGCAAAGCCTATTGTTATTAAATGTGCCCGCCGTCGCAGGCGCATTTAATAACAAATGGGCATCTGCCGGCCACTACGCCAGCATGGGGGAGCCCTTGAAAGACTCCCCCAAGCTGGCATGGCAGGGGGCTAATGGCGCCGTGGGGGGCATGGCACCCCGGGCAGCCGCTCGGCCCGCCCTGGCCTAATGCCGGCCCTGCAAAAAATCACACAAACTGCTCTGGTAATCTCGTTGTTTATGGGTAAACAGCTGACCTTAATTTAACCCTCTGACAGGTCTCATGGCATATGTATGCATCATAATTTCTCTGGAAAATCATTGAAGTCCAGCAGTAACTTCCCACCCACAACAAAAAAATAAGGAGTACGTGAATAAGAGAAATTAACTAGATGAAGAATCCACCTGTGAACTGCGTTCCAGAACGTTACGTTTTAGTTGTCCCCGAGGGCACTGATGAGGTGGGTTAAATGGACAAGAAAACGAAATTGCAAAAACTAGATTAGTCCCAAGGGGCACCGCCAGTTAAGCTAGCTGAGCTAGCTACACACAGAGCCTTTATACATCAGTATGGCTGTGATATCCTGTGTCCTGCCAAGGCCACCTGCTCCCTGCACTTATACACTGATCGCTGAGTGGTGGGAGTGCTGAAGAGACGCGAGCAGAGAATGCTGGTAATCAGGGGTGCCCTCAAATGAGAGAGCAGGCGGGAGACTTACACCTGTGAATTCCCATCAAAACCATGCATGGCGTCAATACCAAGCAATCTGCTTCCAATTTCAGTTTCCATCTGTGGAAATAGCCCTGAAAGCATCTGATTAGCCATGTCCTGAGACAAGTGTTCACCTGCGAATACGCCATCTGGATGGCTTCTCTTCTCATCAAAGCAGTGTTCAAGGGCGCTTTGCAGGATGTAAAAGAGTGTCCTCGAGGAGTGGCACACGAGAAGGATACACATGCTTTGCCTTCAACGTAGCCCAGAGCCTTCAGTAATGTATTTATTCATTAATTTATGATTTACTTCTGAGCCGTGAGGAGAGGTTCATCACAGTGGGTGTTGGTGAGGACCAGGAATAGTAGGGGTACAAGAGAGCAGGTACCCGTTGCTAGAGACTGCATTCGTGAGCAGGGCCGTTTCTAGACAACTTGGTGCCCAGGGTGAAATATTATAATGCCCCCCGCCCCACAAACCCTCCTCCAACTGCACATGTCACCCCCAAACTACACCTCTGTATCACGTGACACAACCCCTCCTCAATATCAATAAGTCATTGCCCTACAAATAAAGATGGTTTCATTACATTGTAATTTAAGTATTTTAAAGACGAAATCTAATGTGAAAACACAGCTGTTGCTGCCCAAGTAAATGGTTCTTCTGTCACCTGGTTTTAGGAAAGGCCTTGCCTGAATGCAGTTTCAAACTGTCTGTACAGGCACACTGTGGTGTGACCAGGCTGCCAGGGTCTGAGGGCCCACTGACAACTGGCCCTGTGTTGCAGGAGTTCTGTTTGTACCATCTCACTTGTATTTCGCAAGGGTCAAAACTAGGCTAACCATATGAACGATTTGCTGATAGAATATGGATAGTCTGGTACACTCCTATTGTAATCTTTCAAAATACCTCTATGAAAGGGGGAAATGGGTCAAATGGCACCAATGAGCATTCCTGTCTGCTTTGCATAAAATTACAAAGCATTTAAGGAATATAACAGTGATCAACAATCTCTATATTTTATAAACAAGACTGGAATTCTAGAGGAGGAAGGGCTGGGTCTCAGTGTGAGCATGCACAGCCCCCAATGCAGTAAAATCTTTAGGGAATTATATCTAAAGACAGGAAAGGATACCCTACAAGAGACACCCAATAAACAATTCACAGAAAGGAGGATTATTTTGAATGAATCTCCAAGGAATGCCTTTGTTATTTTAAGCTACATACATACAGCATGTCTACTGCCTTGACTGCAGGTTTCAATGATGTCAGGGCAGAGATTGGGCCCGGGGCGGAAAAGGATAAGTATAGTGTGATCGAAGCAGACCCTATTTACCAGAACGGCTATGAGGCAGGGACGTCATTTAGGTGTCTCTAGGGGTCGTCTTGTGACCCATGAGGTCTCCCTTGCTACCCCTGTGGTCTCCCTTGATAGCCCTAAACATGTTTTTAATTTTTTTTATTTTTACAAATTGCAGTTCCTGGGATGTGGCCAATGCCATGTGGCTATTTGAGCTATTTGTCTTTCTGAAATTCCATACAACAATTGCTAGACTCATTAAAGGTTTATTTCTGGCACACTTCTTGGGGTGTCTCACTGATTTATTCTGTTCTTAAACACCTCAAATTCACAATGCTGACAAAATCCTCCAAAAAAGCATTTGGAGTAGAATAAGCATCCATTTCGGACTATGTATTTTGCTTTTCGCAAGTTGAAGTTATAGCAGGTTGTTTTCTGCTGATAAATATTGTGATCCATTCTTGTATGAAATGTATATCACGTTAGTGGAATATTGTAACCATTTTTTCCATAGTGTACTTAGAAACAATACTATCTGATGCCACTTCATGTTTTGTCAAGGGGTAAACGGTCATGTTCCATCGCTTCCTGTGATGTCACTTCGGGGTGGGGTCAAATTACATTACTTCCTGTGATGTCAACAGAGGTCAAGGGTCATGTGATGTCACTTCCACTACCCCTGGCATTTTGGTGAAATAATGTCCCTGCTATGAGGCAGTCGCAGTAAGCAGTTTTAAAGGTCTTCATGTGTTAATAAATTCAACAGGGCTCAAGACCTAAAAACATGAGGGCTAGGGGTGGCTGGCTCACTGGTATACATGCAGGAAGAGAACACCGCTTAAAGTTAAAACTGCAAATTTGATTCAGTTGGTCCTTTTTTTAATAAAAGGAAGTGCAAAGGACAAATTAGCATTGGCCTTTCAAAAAAAGAATCACTTCCCGAAAAATAACCCAAGAGAGTAGATTTTCCTAAAACATTGCCAGCAAAGTATAGGAGGTGCACACCTTTTAAACAATCCAACAATCTATATTGAAATATTCCCTGTAAAGTAAAATCCCAAACACACTTTCCCTCCTGGGTGGATGCCCATAGCAGTCTCTGTGTTCTCCAACATTCACGAAACACACAGCCACACTCTCTTACCAAAGTGGTCAGCTCCTGCTCTACGACTTCTCGTACTCGCTATGTCGCTAACACTGCTTATTACTTTTTGTCAAACATCCTCCTACGGATTGCGCCAGGAATTTCTAGCGGCATTGCAGGATGGCACCTGTCACAGGGCTCATTCACAAATCTTCTTTCTTCGACTCAGCATGCAGAGTTCCCCAGCCTTACCCTTCCGCTGGGAAGGAGCCCTTCCCTCCGATCATTCTGACAGCGTTTCACATTGTCCTGAACTCCTGGATGTTCTCTCATGATGAATAGTGACAACAGACTGCAGATGCTGTATTGCTAAGGGCAATGAGGACATTTAACTTTAGACACTACTACAATCCGAGTCCAGAATTTTAGGGGTATCATTAAAAACATGCAGTTTGCCTTTGTTCAGTTCCACTTATCGTTTGAATGCTGAGACTTTTACTCAAATTTCTCTTCCATGCAGCATAATAGAGGAACAAAGGCAGCCAGCAGCGAGAGGTGCACACAACATTGTGGTTGCTTGGGCTCAGAGAGCCTCTGACCCAGGTAACGTTATGTAGTTCCACATAACTATGCTGGTCGGAAGAGGCAGAGGCAGCACCTGCTGCCACTACTTGGACCATGGCAATCGTGCCCCGCCACAGCAATCGCACATATGCGACCCCCTCACCTGGGAAATTTCACCTCACAATTTGAATTGAATTCAGTTGAATGCAAATAACGCTGTCCAATCGGCTAAATAACCCTGACCCATATTGGGTGTGTCATTCCCTCCCTCCCTAACATGTATCCCCTGCTGTAACCTTTTGTATCCCCGCTCATGATATCCTTGTCGCGGTAAGCTTGATATTCTAGCTTTATATCTGCTTGCTTAGTATTTTACTCTATTATTCCCTTGGTGTACAGCCTCTGCTTCTTCACAGCAAGGGTAGGCCTCCCTGCTTCCCTTAAACTTAAGCAGGACCACCTCAGGTTCTGGAAGCAACTCAAGACCTTCCTTTTCATCTTCGCTTTCTCTCTCTCTCCCCTGCTGATGTTCCTGTCTGCTGCACTAACTGGTTACCTGGCCTACCTCTGAACCTTATGGGGACCAGACTTCTTCACGACCAGTAGCCCCATGCACTGCCTCCTGTCCTACCATGCACTTGGGACTGTATCTCCAAACCTACAGTCCCCTGCCTCCTTGCACTTACTGTGAACCGGCCACCCCGGCGCTACTTACTGGAGCTTTGCTTTGCACTCTCCTGTACCTCCCCCTGGCACTTCTTCTCTGCCTTGCCTTTGCACTGGCAGGATCTGAATGACACCAGGCCTAGTAAGATTGTTTGTTTTGTCACCCTTTGTCATCCCCTTCCTTGTCTTGTTGCGCCTAGAAGCACTTGTGTACGGCGTGTTATAAATGACTTATCAAATCATATCATACCATATCATGAAACCCAATGCCTACACGCATACATAGCTGGTAAAGGGAGTGCGGGTCTCGGGCTGATAAGTGTTGTTATGCCTTGTCTCCATCAAGAGAGTGTCTGATGTTAAAGCGTTGGAGGTGGATAATAAGGTTTACTCCCCTGAAGGCAGGGGCAGACTGGGAAGTGGAGGAACGGGACAATTGCCCCGCAGGCTGGTTGGGCTGTTTCTCAGAAAGAACTAAATGCTACAAGGCTTGCTCAGAATCTTTGGAGTTGGGGTGAGGCACTCCACTTGATTTAGGAAGTGTAGCAGATATGACTGGGTGGCCCACACACCTGGGCGTCCATCGTGAGTGAGTGTGAGAAGGGCATAAGCTGCAAGTGCATGTTCACACAGCGAGAGTGTGAGCAATTAAAAGACAGAATCTGTGGCCATACCTTATAACATTTTGTCCTAGATTTCATCCGGTAAGTATTCTTCCCCTATGTCCTGGTGAATATCTTGATCACTAGTGATTACATTTCAAAAAGTTTAATAGCACCATGAATAACACCACTGGTTACTACTATGTGGTGTTCATAGAAATGCAGTTGAATTGTTTGTGGAACTCACTTTTGGGTGCATTTGAAAAACATGCACAGGAAGATAACCTGCAGTCATTCATGATTAATAGACTACAAACAAAGGGGGCAGGCGGTCGTTCAGAGATGGTGTAACATCGCTGGAGAAAGTCAGTGCTCAATTCAGAGTTTACCACTGTTGGAGGTGGTAGATCTGGGATACCTCTAGAGGTATTTCAAAAATACCACCATGGTCGATGGTAATGTAAATAGTTAAGTTTTTCAATTTTTTAAATCCGACTTTTTCACCATCTATGTGAAGGTGGAAATGTTTTATGTACATTAGTGGCTCATATAACTACACTGGGTCCGATTCATGGAATGTATTGTGCAGAAAATACGGTACTTGTGCCCAATCTGCCCCCAATCTGCACGCACAACCCTGTTTGTCGATTCCTGGTATCGCATGTGCAGCACTTTTCCAGGACTTGCGTGGATTTCATGCTGGCCTGGCACATATGTGCGAGCTGTCAGCGCCTTGAGCAAAGCTCCAAGCAGAGGGTGCACGTGGCCTGCACAGAGGGCTGGTAAGGTGGCGGAACACCAGAAATGGGGACGAACTTGCAAAGAAGTGGGTGTTCCGAGGGATCATTGCACGGGAACAGACTTATACATGAATCGGTCGGGCAATGTCTAGACTGCAAAATGCCCATGCAAGCCCTTCATAGGATCCGCCACACGAAGGCTGGAGTAAGCGAACTTTCACATAGGATTTTCAGCATGCAGTTGGGATTGCATGTTGTATTTCAGGGTGCATATACTCAATCGGTGGGTTCTGATGTAACATACGGGTGCACCTACGCTGTGTAGCGGGGTACAGGAATGGTTTACGTGGGTTTGCATTTCCTGAGTTATTGCTGAGTTTTTTCATATGCATGTTGTCAGGGTGGCGGAAACAGTTACGGGGAACCCTTGCGCATGCTGCACGAGTCGCAGGCCTGCTTATGGGGTACCGCGCTCTCTGTTTGACGGGTGCGTGTATTCATGCCTGGAGGACCACACAAAGGTAGCTGATCTGGCAGTTTCCTGCTTTGAGTGTGGGCGTGTCTGGGGCGTTCCAGCCGTGATTTACGAATACGGTTACTTTGCGCAAAACAATTCCATGAATACTAATTGCATGCATTTTTCTTTATGCTCACGGGCTCACGCATGGTTCTTCTCGGCTCACGGCCCTTGTGCAATTTCTGCGCAAAATATCGATGAAGCGTCTTCTGAATATTTTCTATACGCACAAAGGGTACATTTTCACCCCCTTAGCATGGCCCCTTGTAAAAGCTTTTTTCACTTCATTGAGTGCAGAGCAAACAAGTTTTTAAAGGTGTTTGGCCAATTTTGATTTTATACCGCAACCTAGATGGAGGTAACAGTGCATGGATTCTCTGCAGAAACTCTACCTAAAAAAACTGCTGCTGGTTTTCTCATGCAAAACCACTGATGGAATTTGATCTTACCCTGAATTGGGTGTATTGTAAAATAAGCAGTATTTGCCAAATACGGCTGATATTACCTTACCATCCATTGTTGAAAGACCCCCTAGGTATGTGATCGTTTTTCATTGTCTTGCCCAGAACACTATTATGTGAGCAACAAATGTCACAAATGCAAATCAACAACAGATTCAGATATATAGATAACAAGGTCACATCAACACAAATACATCCTTCCACCCATACTTTACAGAGCCACAAATGCACTCAAAGGACTTTACCAGTCACAGAAACCTAAACAAAAGCACAAGTACATATAGAGTTGCAGACACATACACACAGTCCATCCTCCTTTAAAACACAAATGAATATAATAGGTCAATCTTGCTCCCTCTCCATCACCAGGCACTAGATCCCAGATGGGTTCACCTCTAAGTTCCCTCTGCTTCCATGAACTGAAATATGCAGCCAACTTTCCAAGAAGGTGAAACTAAGGAGCACGATAAAAGCCAGGTGTCCTTGGCATCTTTTGCTCAGCGTTGTCCAAGTGTAGATCCTATAGGCACAATTCCCAGCAGGACCACAGCTGTTTGTCGTGTACGGCAGACGCCGAATGGCAAATCAAGGTGGTCTACTGTCTATAGTGAGCCAAGGTAATGGAAGGGGGTGAGTGACAAGGGATTGGTGACTGCGCAATGTGGGCAAAGGAAGGGGGTGTGTGTGCGGTAAGAGGGAGATTGAGCTAACGGTTAAAGTCTGGAGAAAAAGAGGGGCAGATGTATGTAAATCAATTGTAAGGAAAGAGTGAAGAGGCTTAAATGACGACAAGACAGAGCTCATCATCCTTGGCTCCCACCAAAGACTTAACAAACTTGACCCCTCCATTAAAGCCTTCACCATTGATGGCAACACCATCAAAGTGGCCAAGGACATAAAAACGCTTGGTGTCTACATCGACTCCACTCTCTCCCTATCCAGACAAAAAAACACAGTATCATAATCGGCTTCATAAACTTGCAAGCTCATCACAGCTTGCCGCCCCTTCCTCTCACCAGCCAACTGTACCACATTAGCCAGGACCTTGGTCCTATCCAAAATTGATTATTGCAATGCTTTCTATCTAGGGACTAACCAATGCAATATGAATACACTTCAAATCATCCAAAATAACGCCATCAGAACGGCGCTCAATATTCCTAGGAACCTCCACATTTCTGACTCCAGACGAAGCCTTCGCTGGCTCTCAGTCTCCCAAAGAGTCTCACTCAAAGCACTCGCTCTCACACACAAAAGCCTCGTCAATCAAGCCTCTAGATACCTAGCCAGTAGATTCGCATAACACACCACTGCGAGACCTCTCAGAAGTGCCCAAACCAACTGTCTCTTTGTCCCACGCTTCAACTTGCAAAGATCTGGTGGACGCAGCTTCCCAGTCCTAGCAGCCAAGCTGTGGAATTCGCTACCTAATCCACTAAGAGCAGAAACTTTGTTCCCGGCCTTCAAGCGCAAACATCTGGAGGGTAATTCATAGAAATTTGCACAAAAGTGGCGCACGCGGCTGGCGCACAGCGTGCCCGTGCGAATGTCGGCGCCAGCCGCGTGCGCTAAAATTGATTTCCGCACACAGCGTATTCATGGATTTTCGCATCCAAAACCAGCCGCGGCGCAGCGTGGCGCAGCGAACCTGCAGCAGCACCAGTTACGCCCCCAAGAACGCCCTCGCGCAAGGAAAAGCCTTCAAAATCCCCAAATAATCGCGAAGGGCTGCGCCAACCCTGGACCAGTTCAAGCGGGGAACGTGTATTTCAGTGGTTCGCGGGAAGTTCCACACGCGATTGTCCTGTGTACGTGTGCATCAGGGGTGCCTGGGAAGTAACACACGCAAAAGCAGCAGGGTATGTGTATTCCAGGGGTGCGCGGGAAGTATCACACGCAAAAGCAGCAGGGTACCTGTATTTCAGGGGTGCGCGGGAAGTATCACACGCAATTCCATCAGGGTACGTGTATTACAGGGGTGCGCGGGGAGCACCACGCGTGAATTGCACGTGTGGGTCCTCCCAGGTGTTCCCTCTACCCCCTCCACGGCCCCTGCAGGTGGCCCACACCACAGGGGCCTACCCTGCACATGTCCTGCAGGCACCCAGCCAACCCACATGTCACCTTGCATTACTGCCCACCAACGCATGTCCCCTGCCCCCCCAGCCACCAGGGGCAGCCTCCACCAGGCCCCCACCCATGTCTCCCATCACCCCCACCCCCCAGCAGTGCAGGGGCAGCCTCCACCAGGCCCCCACTCATGTCCAACTCATGTCTCCCTGCGCCTCCACCCCCCAGCCACCAGGGGCAGCCTCCACCAGGCCCCCACTCATGTCCCCTATCACCCCCAGCCACCAGGGGCAGCCTCCACCAGGCCCCCACTCATGTCTACCACCACCGCCACCCCCCAGCAGTGCAGGGGCAGCCTCCACCAGGCCCCCACCCATGTCTACCACCACCGCCACCCCCCAGCAGTGCAGGGGCAGCCTCCACCAGGCCACATCACCCCCACCCCCCAGAAGTGCAGGGGCAGCCTCCACCAGGCCCCCACTCATGTCTCCCATCACCCCCACCCCCAGCAGTGCAGGGGCAGCCTCCACCAGGCCCCCACTCATGTCTCCCATCACCCCCACCCACCAGCAGTGCAGGGGCAGCCTCCACCAGGCCCCCACCCATGTCTACCACCACCGCCACCCCCCAGCAGTGCAGGGGCAGCCTCCACTAGGCCCCCAATCATGTCCAACTCATGTCTCCCTGCACCTCCACCCCCCAGCCACCAGGGGCAGGCTCCACCAGGCCCCCACTCATGTCTACCAACACCCCCACCCCCCAGCCACCAGGGGCAGCTTCCACCAGGCCCCCACTCATGTCCCCTATCACCCCCACCCCGGCAGTGCAGGGGCAGCCTCCACCAGGCCCCCACTCATGTCCCCTATGACCCCCACCCCCCAGCAGGGAAGGGGCAGCCTCCACCAGGCCCCCACTCATGTCTCCCATCACCCCCACCCCCCAGCAGTGTAGGGGCAGCCTCCACCAGGCCCCCACCCATGTCTACCATCACCCCCACCCCCCAGCAGTGCAGGGGCAGCCTCCACCAGGCCCCCACTCATGTCTCCCATCACCCCCACCCCCAGCCACCAGGGGCAGCCTCCACCAGGCCCCCACTCATGTCCCCTATCACCGCCACCCCCCAGCAGTGCAGGGGAAGCCTCCACCAGACCCCCACTCATGTCTCCCATCACCCCCACCCCCAGCCACCAGGGGCAGCCTCCACCAGGCCCCCACTCATGTCCCCTATCACCCCCACCCCGAAGCAGTGCAGGGGCAGCCTCCACCAGGCCCCCACTCATGTCCAACTCATGTCTCCCTGCACCCCCACCCGCCAGCCACCAGGGGCAGCCTCCACCAGGCCCCCACTCATGTCTCCGTTCACCCCCACCCCCCAGCAGTGTAGGGGCAGCCTCCACCAGGCCCCCACTGATGTCCAACTCATGTCTCCCTGCACCCCCACCCCCCAGCCACCAGGGGCAGCCTCCACCAGGCCCCCACTCATGTCTCCCATCAATCCCACCCCCCAACCACCAGGGGCAGACTCCACCAGGCCCCCACTCATGTCCCCTATCACCCTCACCCCCCAGCCACCATGGGCAGCCTCCACCAGGCCCCCACTCATGTCTCCCATCACCCCCACTCCCCAGCAGTGCAGGGGCAGCCTCCACCAGGCCCCCACCCATGTCTCCCATCACCCCCACCCCCCAGCAGTGCAGGGGCAGCCTCCACTAGGCCCCCACCCATGTCTACCACCACCGCCACCCCCCAGCAGTGCAGGGGCAGCCTCCACCAGGCCCCCACTCATGTCTCCCATCACCCCCACCCCCCAGCCACCAGGGGCAGCCTCCACCAGGCCCCCACCCATGTCTACCACCACCGCCACCCCCCAGCAGTGCAGGGGCAGCCTCCACCAGGCCCCCAATCATGTCCAACTCATGTCTCCCTGCACCTCCACCCCCCAGCCACCAGGGGCAGCCTCCACCAGGCCCCCACTCATGTCTACCAACACCCCCACCCCCCAGCCACCAGGGGCAGCCTCCACCAGGCCCCCACTCATGTCCCCTATGACCCCCACCCCCGGCAGTGCAGGGGCAGCCTCCACCAGGCCCCCACTCATGTCCCCTATGACCCCCACCCCCCAGCAGTGAAGGGGCAGCCTCCACCAGGCCCCCACTCATGTCTCCCATCACCCCCACCCCCCAGCAGTGCAGGGGCAGCCTCCATCAGGCCCCCACCCATGTCTACCATCACCCCCACCCCCCAGCAGTGCAGGGGCAGCCTCCACCAGGCCCCCACTCATGTCTCCCATCACCCCCACCCCCCAGCCACCAGGGGCAGCCTCCACCAGGCCCCCACTCATGTCCCCTATCACCGCCACCCCCCAGCAGTGCAGGGGCAGCCTCCAGCAGGCCCCCACTCATGTCTCCCATCACCCCCACCCCCCAGCCACCAGGGGCAGCCTCCACCAGGCCCCCACCCATGTCTACCACCACCGCCACCCCCCAGCAGTGCAGGGGCAGCCTCCACCAGGCCCCCAATCATGTCCAACTCATGTCTCCCTGCACCTCCACCCCCCAGCCACCAGGGGCAGCCTCCACCAGGCCCCCACTCATGTCTACCAACACCCCCACCCCCCAGCCACCAGGGGCAGCCTCCACCAGGCCCCCACTCATGTCCCCTATGACCCCCACCCCCGGCAGTGCAGGGGCAGCCTCCACCAGGCCCCCACTCATGTCCCCTATGACCCCCACCCCCCAGCAGTGAAGGGGCAGCCTCCACCAGGCCCCCACTCATGTCTCCCATCACCCCCACCCCCCAGCAGTGCAGGGGCAGCCTCCATCAGGCCCCCACCCATGTCTACCATCACCCCCACCCCCCAGCAGTGCAGGGGCAGCCTCCACCAGGCCCCCACTCATGTCTCCCATCACCCCCACCCCCCAGCCACCAGGGGCAGCCTCCACCAGGCCCCCACTCATGTCCCCTATCACCGCCACCCCCCAGCAGTGCAGGGGCAGCCTCCACCAGGCCCCCACTCATGTCTCCCATCACCCCCACCCCCAGCCACCAGGGGCAGCCTCCACCAGGCCCCCACTCATGTCCCCTATCACCCCCACCCGCCAGCAGTGCAGGGGCAGCCTCCACCAGGCCCCCACTCATGTCCAACTCATGTCTCCCTGCACCCCCACCCCCCAGCCACCAGGGGCAGCCTCCACCAGGCCCCCACTCATGTCTCCCTTCACCCCCACCCCCCAGCAGTGTAGGGGCAGCCTCCACCAGGCCCCCACTCATGTCCACTCATGTCTCCCTGCACCCCCACCTCCCAGCCACCAGGGGCAGCCTCCACCAGGCCCCCACTCATGTCTCCCATCAACCCCACCCCCCAACCACCAGGGGCAGACTCCACCATGCCCCCACTCATGTCCCCTATCACCCTCACCCCCCAGCCACCATGGGCAGCCTCCACCAGGCCCCCACCCATGTCTCCCATCACCCCCACCCCCCAGCAGTGCAGGGGCAGCCTCCACCAGGCCCCCACCCATGTCTCCCATCACCCCCACCCCCCAGCAGTGCAGGGGCAGCCTCCACTAGGCCCCCACCTATGTCTACCACCACTGCCACCCCCCAGCAGTGCAGGGGCAGCCTCCACCAGGCCCCCACTCATGTCTCCCATCACCCCCACCCCCCCAGCCACCAGGGGCAGCCTCCACCAGGCCCCCTCCCATGTCCCCCATCACCCCCACCCCCCAGCAGTGCAGGGGCAGCCTCCACCAGGCCCCCACTCATGTCCAACTCATGTCTCCCTGCACCCCCACCCCCCAGCCACCAGGGGCAGCCTCCACCAGGCCCCCACTCATGTCTCCCATCACCCCCACCCCCCAGCCACCAGGGGCAGCCTCCACCAGGCCCCACTCATGTCCCCTATCACCCCCACCCCCCAGCCACCAGGGGCAGCCTCCACCAGGCCCCCACCCATTTCTCCCTTCACCCCCACCCCCCAGCAGTGCAGGGGCAGCTTCCACCAGGCCCCCCCTCATGTCCAACTCATGTCTCCCTGCACCCCCACCCCCCAGCCACCAGGGGCAGCCTCCACCAGGCCCCCACTCATGTCTCCCATCACCCCCACCCCCCAGCAGTGCAGGGGCAGCCTCCACCAGGCCCCCACCCATGTCTACCACCACCGCCACCCCCCAGCAGTGCAGGGGCAGCCTGCACCAGGCCTCCACTCATGTCTCCCATCACCCCCAGCCACCAGGAGCAGCCTCCACCAGGCCCCCACTCATGTCTACCACCACGCCCACCCCCCAGCCACCAGGGGAAGCCTCCACCAGGCCCCCACTCATGTCCCCTATCACCCCCACCCCCCAGCAGTGCAGGGGCAGCCTCCACCAGGCCCCCACTCATGTTCCCTATGACCCCCACCCCCCAGCAGTGCAGGGGCAGCCTCCACCAGGCCCCCACTCATGTCTCCCATTACCCCCACCCCCCAGCAGTGCAGCGGCAGCCTCCACCAGGCCCCCACCCATGTCTCCCATCACCCCCACCCCCAGCAGTGCAGGGGCAGCCTCCACCAGGCCCCCACTCATGTCCAACTCATGTCTCCCTGCACCCCCATCCCCCAGCCACCAGGGGCAGCCTCCACCAGGCCCCCACTCATGTCTCCCATCACCCCCACCCCCCAGCAGTTCAGGGACAGCCTCCACCAGGCCCCCACCCATGTCTACCACCACCGCCACCCCCCAGCAGTGCAGGAGCAGCCTCCACCAGGCCCCCACTCATGTCTACCACCGCCCCCACCCCCCAGCCACCAGGGGCAGCCTCCACCAGGCCCCCACTCATGTCCCCTATCACCCTCACCCCCCAGCAGTGCAGGCGCAGCCTCCACCAGGCCCCCACTCATGTCCCCTATGACCCCCACCCCCCAGCAGTGCAGGGGCAGCCTCCACAATGCCCCCACTCATGTCCAACTCATGTCTCCCTGCACCCCCACCCCCCAGCCACCAGGGGCAGCCTCCACCAGGCCCCCACTCATGTCTCCCATCACCCCCACCCCCCAGCCACCAGTGGCAGACTCCACCAGGCCCCCACTCATGTCCCCTATCAACCCCACCCCCTAGCCACCATGGGCAGCCTCCACCAGGCCCCCACCCATGTCTCCCATCACCCCCACCCCCCAGCAGTGCAGGGGCAGCCTCCACCAGGCCCCGACCCATGTCTCCCATCACCCCCACCCCCCAGCAGTGCAGGGGCAGCCTCCACCAGGCCCCCACCCATGTCTACCACCACCGCCACCCCCCAGCAGTGCAGGGGCAGCCTCCACCAGGCCCCAACTCATGTCTCCCTGCACCCCCACCCCCCAGCCACCTGGGGCAGCCTCCACCAGGCCCCCACTCATGTCCCCTTTCATCCCACCCCCCAGCAGGACCAGGCCCCCACTCATGTCCAACTCATGTCTCCCTGCACCCCCACCCCCCAGCCACCAGGGGCAGCCTCCACCAGGCCCCCACTCATGTCTCCCATCACCCCCACCCCCCAGCCACCAGGAGCAGCCTCCACCAGGCCCCCACTCATGTCTACCACCACCTCCACGCCCCAGCCACCAGGGGCAGCCTCCACCAGGCCCCCACTCATGTCCCCTATCACCCCCACCCCCCAGCAGTGCAGGGGCAGCCTCCACCAGGCCCCCACTCATGTCCCCTATGACCCCCACCCCCCAGCAGTGCAGGGGCAGCCTCCACCAGGCCCCCACTCATGTCTCCCATCATCCCCACCCCCCAGCAGTGCAGGGGCAGCCTCCACCAGGCCCCCACCAATGTCTCCCATCACCCCCACCCCCAGCAGTGCAGGGGCAGCCTCCACCAGGCCCCCACTCATGTCCAACTCATGTCTCCCTGCACCCCCACCCCCCAGCCACCAGGGGCAGCCTCCACCAGGCCCCCACTCATGTCTCCCATCACCCCCACCCCCCAGCAGTGCAGGGACAGCCTCCACCAGGCCCCCACCCATGTCTACCACCACCGCCACCCCCCAGCAGTGCAGGAGCAGCCTCCACCAGGCCCCCACTCATGTCCAACTCATGTCTCCCTGCACCTCCACCCCCCAGCCACCAGGGGCAGCCTCCACCAGGCCCCCACTCATGTCTACCACCGCCCCCACCCTCCAGCCACCAGGGGCAGCCTCCACCAGGCCCCCACTCATGTCCCCTATCACCCCCACCCCCCAGCAGTGCAGGGGCAGCCTCCACCAGGCCCCCACTCATGTCCCCTATGACCCCCACCCCCCAGCAGTGCAGGGGCAGCCTCCACCAGGCCCCCACTCATGTCCAACTCATGTCTCCCTGCACCCCTACCCTCCAGCTACCAGGGGCAGCCTCCACCAGTCCCCCACTCATGTCTCCCATCACCCCCACCCCCCAGACACCAGAGGCAGACTCCACCAGGCCCCCACTCATGTCCCCTATCAACCCCACCCCCAGCAGTGCAGGGGCAGCCTCCACCAGGCCCCCACTCATGTCCAACTCATGTCTCCCTGCACCCCCACCCCCCAGCCACCAGGGGCAGCTTCCACCAGGCCCCCACTCATGTCTCCCATCACCCCCACCCCCCAGCAGTGCAGGGGCAGCCTCCACCAGGCCCCCACCCATGTCTACCACCACCGCCACCCCCCAGCAGTGCAGGGGCAGCCTGCACCAGGCCTCCACTCATGTCTCCCATCACCCCCACCCCCCAGCCATCAGGAGCAGCCTCCACCAGGCCCCCACTCATGTCTACCACCACCCCCACCCCCCAGCCACTAGGGGCAGCCTCCACCAGGCCCCCACTCATGTCCCCTATCACCCCCACCCCCCAGCAGTGCAGGGGCAGCCTCCACCAGGCCCCCACTCATGTCCCCTATGACCCCCACCCCCCAGCAGTGCAGGGGCAGCCTCCACCAGGCCCCCACTCATGTCTCCCATCACCCCCACCCCCCAGCAGTGCAGGGGCAGCCTCCACCAGGCCCCCACCCATGTCTCCCATCACCCCCACCCCCAGCAGTGCAGGGGCAGCCTCCACCAGGCCCCCACTCATGTCCAACTCATGTCTCCCTGCACCCCCACCCCCCAGCCACCAGGGGCAGCCTCCACCAGGCCCCCACTCATGTCTCCCATCACCCCCACCCCCCAGCAGTGCAGGGACAGCCTCCACCAGGCCCCCACCCATGTCTACCACCACCGCCACCCCCCAGCAGTGCAGGAGCAGCCTCCACCAGGCCCCCACTCATGTCTACCACCGCCCCCACCCCCCAGCCACCAGGGGCAGCCTCCACCAGGCCCCCACTCATGTCCCCTATCACCCTCACCCCCCAGCAGTGCAGGGGCAGCCTCCACCAGGCCCCCACTCATGTCCCCTATGACCCCCACCCCCCAGCAGTGCAGGGGCAGCCTCCACCAGGCCCCCACTCATGTCCAACTCATGTCTCCCTGCACCCCCACGCCCCAGCCACCAGGGGCAGCCTCCACCAGGCCCCCACTCATGTCTCCCATCACCCCCACCCCGCAGCCACCAGGGGCAGACTCCACCAGGCCCGCACTCATGTCCCCTATCAACCCCACCCCCTAGTCACCATGGGCAGCCTCCACCAGGCCCCCACCCATGTCTCGTATCACCCCCACCCCCCAGCAGTGCAGGGGCAGCCTCCACCAGGCCCCGACCCATGTCTCCCACCACCCCCACCCCCCAGCAGTGCAGGGGCGCCTCCACCAGGCCCCCACCCATGTCTACCACCACTGCCACCCCCCAGCAGTGCAGGGGCAGCCTCCACCAGGCCCCAACTCATGTCTCCCATCACCCCCACCCCCCAGCCACCAGGGGCAGCCTCCACCAGGCCCCCACCCATGTCTCCCTTCACCCCCACCCCCCAGCCACCAGGGGCAGCCTCCACCAGGCCCCCACTCATGTCCCCTTTCACCCCACCCCCCAGCAGGACCAGGCCCCCACTCATGTCCAACTCATGTCTCCCTGCACCCCCACCCCCCAGCCACCAGGGGCAGCCTCCACCAGGCCCCCACTCATGTCTCCCATCACCCCCACCCCCCAGCCACCAGGAGCAGCCTCCACCAGGCCCCCACTCATGTCTACCACCACCCCCACCCCCCAGCCACCAGGGGCAGCCTCCACCAGGCCCCCACTCATGTCCCCTATCACCCCCACCCCCCAGCAGTGCAGGGGCAGCCTCCACCAGGCCCCCACTCATGTCCCCTATCACCCCCACCCCCCAGCAGTGCAGGGGCAGCCTCCACCAGGCCCCCACTCATGTCTCCCATCACCCCCACCCCCCAGCAGTGCAGGGGCAGCCTCCACCAGGCCCCCACCCATGTCTCCCATCACCCCCACCCCCAGCAGTGCAGGGGCAGCCTCCACCAGGCCCCCACTCATGTCCAACTCATGTCTCCCTGCACCCCCACCCCCCAGCCACCAGGGGCAGCCTCCACCAGGCCCCCACTCATTTCTCCCATCACCCCCACCCCCCAGCAGTGCAGGGACAGCCTCCACCAGGCCCCCACCCATGTCTACCACCACCACCACCCCCCAGCAGTGCAGGAGCAGCCTCCACCAGGCCCCCACTCATGTCCAACTCATGTCTCCCTGCACCTCCACCCCCCAGCCACCAGAGGCAGCCTCCACCAGGCCCCCACTCATGTCTACCACCGCCCCCACCCCCCAGCCACCAGGGGCAGCCTCCACCAGGCCCCCACTCATGTCCCCTATCACCCCCACCCCCAAGCAGTGCAGGGGCAGCCTACGCCAGGCCCCCACTCATGTCCTTTATGACCCCCACCCCGCAGCAGTGCAGGGGCAGCCTCCACCAGGCCCCCACTCATGTCCAACTCATGTCTCCCTGCATCCCCACCCCCCAGCCACCAGGGGCAGCCTCCATCAGGCCCCCACCCATGTCTACCATCACCCCCACCCCCCAGCAGTGCAGGGGCAGCCTCCACCAGGCCCCCACTCATGTCTACCATCACCCCCACCCCCCAGCCACCAGGGGCAGCCTCCACCAGGCCCCCACTCATGTCCCCTATCACCGCCACCCCCCAGCAGTGCAGGGGCAGCCTCCAGCAGGCCCCCACTCATGTCTCCCATCACCCCCACCCCCCAGCCACCAGGGGCAGCCTCCACCAGGCCCCCACCCATGTCTACCACCACCGCCACCCCCCAGCAGTGCAGGGGCAGCCTCCACCAGGCCCCCAATCATGTCCAACTCATGTCTCCCTGCACCTCCACCCCCCAGCCACCAGGGGCAGCCTCCACCAGGCCCCCACTCATGTCTACCAACACCCCCACCCCCCAGCCACCAGGGGCAGCCTCCACCAGGCCCCCACTCATGTCCCCTATGACCCCCACCCCCGGCAGTGCAGGGGCAGCCTCCACCAGGCCCCCACTCATGTCCCCTATGACCCCCACCCCCCAGCAGTGAAGGGGCAGCCTCCACCAGGCCCCCACTCATGTCTCCCATCACCCCCACCCCCCAGCAGTGCAGGGGCAGCCTCCATCAGGCCCCCACCCATGTCTACCATCACCCCCACCCCCCAGCAGTGCAGGGGCAGCCTCCACCAGGCCCCCACTCATGTCTCCCATCACCCCCACCCCCCAGCCACCAGGGGCAGCCTCCACCAGGCCCCCACTCATGTCCCCTATCACCGCCACCCCCCAGCAGTGCAGGGGCAGCCTCCACCAGGCCCCCACTCATGTCTCCCATCACCCCCACCCCCAGCCACCAGGGGCAGCCTCCACCAGGCCCCCACTCATGTCCCCTATCACCCCCACCCGCCAGCAGTGCAGGGGCAGCCTCCACCAGGCCCCCACTCATGTCCAACTCATGTCTCCCTGCACCCCCACCCCCCAGCCACCAGGGGCAGCCTCCACCAGGCCCCCACTCATGTCTCCCTTCACCCCCACCCCCCAGCAGTGTAGGGGCAGCCTCCACCAGGCCCCCACTCATGTCCACTCATGTCTCCCTGCACCCCCACCTCCCAGCCACCAGGGGCAGCCTCCACCAGGCCCCCACTCATGTCTCCCATCAACCCCACCCCCCAACCACCAGGGGCAGACTCCACCATGCCCCCACTCATGTCCCCTATCACCCTCACCCCCCAGCCACCATGGGCAGCCTCCACCAGGCCCCCACCCATGTCTCCCATCACCCCCACCCCCCAGCAGTGCAGGGGCAGCCTCCACCAGGCCCCCACCCATGTCTCCCATCACCCCCACCCCCCAGCAGTGCAGGGGCAGCCTCCACTAGGCCCCCACCTATGTCTACCACCACTGCCACCCCCCAGCAGTGCAGGGGCAGCCTCCACCAGGCCCCCACTCATGTCTCCCATCACCCCCACCCCCCCAGCCACCAGGGGCAGCCTCCACCAGGCCCCCTCCCATGTCCCCCATCACCCCCACCCCCCAGCAGTGCAGGGGCAGCCTCCACCAGGCCCCCACTCATGTCCAACTCATGTCTCCCTGCACCCCCACCCCCCAGCCACCAGGGGCAGCCTCCACCAGGCCCCCACTCATGTCTCCCATCACCCCCACCCCCCAGCCACCAGGGGCAGCCTCCACCAGGCCCCACTCATGTCCCCTATCACCCCCACCCCCCAGCCACCAGGGGCAGCCTCCACCAGGCCCCCACCCATTTCTCCCTTCACCCCCACCCCCCAGCAGTGCAGGGGCAGCTTCCACCAGGCCCCCCCTCATGTCCAACTCATGTCTCCCTGCACCCCCACCCCCCAGCCACCAGGGGCAGCCTCCACCAGGCCCCCACTCATGTCTCCCATCACCCCCACCCCCCAGCAGTGCAGGGGCAGCCTCCACCAGGCCCCCACCCATGTCTACCACCACCGCCACCCCCCAGCAGTGCAGGGGCAGCCTGCACCAGGCCTCCACTCATGTCTCCCATCACCCCCAGCCACCAGGAGCAGCCTCCACCAGGCCCCCACTCATGTCTACCACCACGCCCACCCCCCAGCCACCAGGGGAAGCCTCCACCAGGCCCCCACTCATGTCCCCTATCACCCCCACCCCCCAGCAGTGCAGGGGCAGCCTCCACCAGGCCCCCACTCATGTTCCCTATGACCCCCACCCCCCAGCAGTGCAGGGGCAGCCTCCACCAGGCCCCCACTCATGTCTCCCATTACCCCCACCCCCCAGCAGTGCAGCGGCAGCCTCCACCAGGCCCCCACCCATGTCTCCCATCACCCCCACCCCCAGCAGTGCAGGGGCAGCCTCCACCAGGCCCCCACTCATGTCCAACTCATGTCTCCCTGCACCCCCATCCCCCAGCCACCAGGGGCAGCCTCCACCAGGCCCCCACTCATGTCTCCCATCACCCCCACCCCCCAGCAGTTCAGGGACAGCCTCCACCAGGCCCCCACCCATGTCTACCACCACCGCCACCCCCCAGCAGTGCAGGAGCAGCCTCCACCAGGCCCCCACTCATGTCTACCACCGCCCCCACCCCCCAGCCACCAGGGGCAGCCTCCACCAGGCCCCCACTCATGTCCCCTATCACCCTCACCCCCCAGCAGTGCAGGCGCAGCCTCCACCAGGCCCCCACTCATGTCCCCTATGACCCCCACCCCCCAGCAGTGCAGGGGCAGCCTCCACAATGCCCCCACTCATGTCCAACTCATGTCTCCCTGCACCCCCACCCCCCAGCCACCAGGGGCAGCCTCCACCAGGCCCCCACTCATGTCTCCCATCACCCCCACCCCCCAGCCACCAGTGGCAGACTCCACCAGGCCCCCACTCATGTCCCCTATCAACCCCACCCCCTAGCCACCATGGGCAGCCTCCACCAGGCCCCCACCCATGTCTCCCATCACCCCCACCCCCCAGCAGTGCAGGGGCAGCCTCCACCAGGCCCCGACCCATGTCTCCCATCACCCCCACCCCCCAGCAGTGCAGGGGCAGCCTCCACCAGGCCCCCACCCATGTCTACCACCACCGCCACCCCCCAGCAGTGCAGGGGCAGCCTCCACCAGGCCCCAACTCATGTCTCCCTGCACCCCCACCCCCCAGCCACCTGGGGCAGCCTCCACCAGGCCCCCACTCATGTCCCCTTTCATCCCACCCCCCAGCAGGACCAGGCCCCCACTCATGTCCAACTCATGTCTCCCTGCACCCCCACCCCCCAGCCACCAGGGGCAGCCTCCACCAGGCCCCCACTCATGTCTCCCATCACCCCCACCCCCCAGCCACCAGGAGCAGCCTCCACCAGGCCCCCACTCATGTCTACCACCACCTCCACGCCCCAGCCACCAGGGGCAGCCTCCACCAGGCCCCCACTCATGTCCCCTATCACCCCCACCCCCCAGCAGTGCAGGGGCAGCCTCCACCAGGCCCCCACTCATGTCCCCTATGACCCCCACCCCCCAGCAGTGCAGGGGCAGCCTCCACCAGGCCCCCACTCATGTCTCCCATCATCCCCACCCCCCAGCAGTGCAGGGGCAGCCTCCACCAGGCCCCCACCAATGTCTCCCATCACCCCCACCCCCAGCAGTGCAGGGGCAGCCTCCACCAGGCCCCCACTCATGTCCAACTCATGTCTCCCTGCACCCCCACCCCCCAGCCACCAGGGGCAGCCTCCACCAGGCCCCCACTCATGTCTCCCATCACCCCCACCCCCCAGCAGTGCAGGGACAGCCTCCACCAGGCCCCCACCCATGTCTACCACCACCGCCACCCCCCAGCAGTGCAGGAGCAGCCTCCACCAGGCCCCCACTCATGTCCAACTCATGTCTCCCTGCACCTCCACCCCCCAGCCACCAGGGGCAGCCTCCACCAGGCCCCCACTCATGTCTACCACCGCCCCCACCCTCCAGCCACCAGGGGCAGCCTCCACCAGGCCCCCACTCATGTCCCCTATCACCCCCACCCCCCAGCAGTGCAGGGGCAGCCTCCACCAGGCCCCCACTCATGTCCCCTATGACCCCCACCCCCCAGCAGTGCAGGGGCAGCCTCCACCAGGCCCCCACTCATGTCCAACTCATGTCTCCCTGCACCCCTACCCTCCAGCTACCAGGGGCAGCCTCCACCAGTCCCCCACTCATGTCTCCCATCACCCCCACCCCCCAGACACCAGAGGCAGACTCCACCAGGCCCCCACTCATGTCCCCTATCAACCCCACCCCCAGCAGTGCAGGGGCAGCCTCCACCAGGCCCCCACTCATGTCCAACTCATGTCTCCCTGCACCCCCACCCCCCAGCCACCAGGGGCAGCTTCCACCAGGCCCCCACTCATGTCTCCCATCACCCCCACCCCCCAGCAGTGCAGGGGCAGCCTCCACCAGGCCCCCACCCATGTCTACCACCACCGCCACCCCCCAGCAGTGCAGGGGCAGCCTGCACCAGGCCTCCACTCATGTCTCCCATCACCCCCACCCCCCAGCCATCAGGAGCAGCCTCCACCAGGCCCCCACTCATGTCTACCACCACCCCCACCCCCCAGCCACTAGGGGCAGCCTCCACCAGGCCCCCACTCATGTCCCCTATCACCCCCACCCCCCAGCAGTGCAGGGGCAGCCTCCACCAGGCCCCCACTCATGTCCCCTATGACCCCCACCCCCCAGCAGTGCAGGGGCAGCCTCCACCAGGCCCCCACTCATGTCTCCCATCACCCCCACCCCCCAGCAGTGCAGGGGCAGCCTCCACCAGGCCCCCACCCATGTCTCCCATCACCCCCACCCCCAGCAGTGCAGGGGCAGCCTCCACCAGGCCCCCACTCATGTCCAACTCATGTCTCCCTGCACCCCCACCCCCCAGCCACCAGGGGCAGCCTCCACCAGGCCCCCACTCATGTCTCCCATCACCCCCACCCCCCAGCAGTGCAGGGACAGCCTCCACCAGGCCCCCACCCATGTCTACCACCACCGCCACCCCCCAGCAGTGCAGGAGCAGCCTCCACCAGGCCCCCACTCATGTCTACCACCGCCCCCACCCCCCAGCCACCAGGGGCAGCCTCCACCAGGCCCCCACTCATGTCCCCTATCACCCTCACCCCCCAGCAGTGCAGGGGCAGCCTCCACCAGGCCCCCACTCATGTCCCCTATGACCCCCACCCCCCAGCAGTGCAGGGGCAGCCTCCACCAGGCCCCCACTCATGTCCAACTCATGTCTCCCTGCACCCCCACGCCCCAGCCACCAGGGGCAGCCTCCACCAGGCCCCCACTCATGTCTCCCATCACCCCCACCCCGCAGCCACCAGGGGCAGACTCCACCAGGCCCGCACTCATGTCCCCTATCAACCCCACCCCCTAGTCACCATGGGCAGCCTCCACCAGGCCCCCACCCATGTCTCGTATCACCCCCACCCCCCAGCAGTGCAGGGGCAGCCTCCACCAGGCCCCGACCCATGTCTCCCACCACCCCCACCCCCCAGCAGTGCAGGGGCGCCTCCACCAGGCCCCCACCCATGTCTACCACCACTGCCACCCCCCAGCAGTGCAGGGGCAGCCTCCACCAGGCCCCAACTCATGTCTCCCATCACCCCCACCCCCCAGCCACCAGGGGCAGCCTCCACCAGGCCCCCACCCATGTCTCCCTTCACCCCCACCCCCCAGCCACCAGGGGCAGCCTCCACCAGGCCCCCACTCATGTCCCCTTTCACCCCACCCCCCAGCAGGACCAGGCCCCCACTCATGTCCAACTCATGTCTCCCTGCACCCCCACCCCCCAGCCACCAGGGGCAGCCTCCACCAGGCCCCCACTCATGTCTCCCATCACCCCCACCCCCCAGCCACCAGGAGCAGCCTCCACCAGGCCCCCACTCATGTCTACCACCACCCCCACCCCCCAGCCACCAGGGGCAGCCTCCACCAGGCCCCCACTCATGTCCCCTATCACCCCCACCCCCCAGCAGTGCAGGGGCAGCCTCCACCAGGCCCCCACTCATGTCCCCTATGACCCCCACCCCCCAGCAGTGCAGGGGCAGCCTCCACCAGGCCCCCACTCATGTCTCCCATCACCCCCACCCCCCAGCAGTGCAGGGGCAGCCTCCACCAGGCCCCCACCCATGTCTCCCATCACCCCCACCCCCAGCAGTGCAGGGGCAGCCTCCACCAGGCCCCCACTCATGTCCAACTCATGTCTCCCTGCACCCCCACCCCCCAGCCACCAGGGGCAGCCTCCACCAGGCCCCCACTCATTTCTCCCATCACCCCCACCCCCCAGCAGTGCAGGGACAGCCTCCACCAGGCCCCCACCCATGTCTACCACCACCACCACCCCCCAGCAGTGCAGGAGCAGCCTCCACCAGGCCCCCACTCATGTCCAACTCATGTCTCCCTGCACCTCCACCCCCCAGCCACCAGAGGCAGCCTCCACCAGGCCCCCACTCATGTCTACCACCGCCCCCACCCCCCAGCCACCAGGGGCAGCCTCCACCAGGCCCCCACTCATGTCCCCTATCACCCCCACCCCCAAGCAGTGCAGGGGCAGCCTACGCCAGGCCCCCACTCATGTCCTTTATGACCCCCACCCCGCAGCAGTGCAGGGGCAGCCTCCACCAGGCCCCCACTCATGTCCAACTCATGTCTCCCTGCATCCCCACCCCCCAGCCACCAGGGGCAGCCTCCACCAGGCCCCCACTCATGTCTCCCATCACACCCACCCCCCAGCCACCAGGGGCAGACTCCACCAGGCCCCCACTCATGTCCCCTATCAACCCCACCCCCTAGCCACCATGGGCAGCCTCCACCAGGCCCCCACCCATGTCTCCCATCACCCCCACCCCCCAGCAGTGCAGGGGCAGCCTCCACCAGGCCCCCACCCATGTCTACCACCACCGCCACCCCCCAGCAGTGCAGGGGCAGCCTCCACCAGGCCCCAACTCATGTCTCCCATCACCCCCACCCCCCAGCCACCAGGGGCAGCCTCCACCAGGCCCCCACCCATGTCTCCCTGCACCCCCACCCCCCAGCCACCAGGGGCAGCCTCCACCAGGCCCCCACTCATGTCCCCTTTCACCCCACCCCCCAGCAGGACCAGGCCCCCACTCATGTCCAACTCATTTCTCCCTGCACCCCCACCCCCCAGCCACCAGGGGCAGCCTCCACCAGGCCCCACTCATGTCTCCCATCACCCCCACCCCCCAGCAGTGCAGGGGCAGCCTCCACCAGGCCCCCACCCATGTCTACCACCACCGCCAGCCCCCAGCAGTGCAGGGGCAGCCTCCACCAGGCCCCCACTCATGTCCAACTCATGTCTCCCTGCACCTACACCCCCCAGCCACCAGGGGCAGCCTCCACCAGGCCCCCACTCATGTCTACCAATGCCCCCACCTCCCAGCCACCAGGGGCAGCCTCCACCAGGCCCCCACTCATGTCCCCTATAACCCCCACCCCCCAGCAGTGCAGGGGGAGCCTCCACCAGGCCCCCACTCATGTCCAACTCATGTCTCCCTGCACCCCCACCCCCCAGCCACCAGGGGCAGCCTCCACCAGGCCCCCACTCATGTCTCCCATCACCCCCACCCCCCAGCCACCAGGGGCAGCCTCCACCAGGCCCCCACTCATGTCCCCTATCACCCCCACCCCCCAGCCACCAGGGGCAGCCTCCACCAGGCCCCCACCCATGTCTCCCATCACCCCCACCCCCAGCAGTGCAGGGGCAGCCTCCACCAGGCCCCCACTCATGTCCAACTCATGTCTCCCTGCACCCCCACCCCCCAGCCACCAGGGCAGCTTCCACCAGGCCCCCACTCATGTCTCCCATCACCCCCACCCCCCAGCAGTGCAGGGGCAGCCTCCACCAGGCCCCCACCCATGTCTACCACCACCGCCACCCCCCAGCAGTGCAGGGGCAGCCTCCACCAGGCCCCCACTCATGTCTCCCATCACCCCCATCCCCCAGCCACCAGGGGCAGCCTCCACCAGGCCCCCACTCATGTCTACCACCACCCCCACCCCCCAGCCATCAGGGGCAGCCTCCACCAGGCCCCCACTCATGTCCCCTATGACCCCACCCCCAAGCAGTGCAGGGGCAGCCTCCACCAGGCCCCCACTCATTTCCCCTATGACCTCCACCCCCCAGCAGTGCAGGGGCAGCCTCCACCAGGCCCCCACTCATGTCTCCCATCACCCCCACCCTCCAGCAGTGCAGGGGCAGCCTCCAGCAGGCCCCCACCCATGTCTCCCATCACCCCCACCCCCCAGCAGTGCAGGGGCAGCCTCCACCAGGCCCCCACTCTTGTCCAACTCATGTCTCCCTGCACCCCCACCCCCCAGCCACCAGGGGCAGCCTCCACCAGGCCCCCACTCATGTCTCCCATCACCCCCACCCCCCAGCAGTGCAGGGACAGCCTCCACCAGGCCCCCACCCATGTCTACCACCACCGCCACCCCCCGCAGTGCAGGGGCAGCCTCCACCAGGCCCCCACTCATGTCCAACTAATGTCTCCCTGCACCCCCACCCCCCAGCCACCAGGGGCAGCCTCCACCAGGCCCCCACTCATGTCTCCCATCACCCCCACCCCCCAGCAGTGCAGGGACAGCCTCCACCAGGCCCCCACCCATGTCTACCACCACCGCCACCCCCCAGCAGTGCAGGAGCAGCCTCCACCAGGCCCCCACTCATGTCCAACTCATGTCTCCCTGCACCTCCACCCCCCAGCCACCAGGGGCAGCCTCCACCAGGCCCCCACTCATGTCTACCACCGCCCCCACCCCCAGCCACCAAGGGCAGCCTCCACCAGGCCCCCACTCATGTCCCCTATCACCCCCACCCCCCAGCAGTGCAGGGGCAGCCTCCACCAGGCCCCCCCTCATGTCCAACTAATGTCTCCCTGCACCTCCACACCCCAGCCACCAGGGGCAGCCTCCACCAGGCCCCCACTCATGTCTCCCATCACCCCCACCCCCCAGCCACCAGGGGCAGACTCCACCAGGCCCCAACTCATGTCCCCTATCAACCCCACCCCCTAGCCACCATGGGCAGCCTCCACCAGGCCCCCACCCATGTCTCCCATCACCCCCACCCCCCAGCAGTGCAGGGGCAGCCTCCACCAGGCCCCCACCCATGTCTACCACCACCGCCACCCCCCAGCAGTGCAGGGGCAGCCTCCACCAGGCCCCAACTCATGTCTCCCATCACCCCCACCCCCAGCCACCAGGGGCAGCCTCCACCAGGCCCCCACCCATGTCTCCCTGCACCCCCACCCCCCAGCCACCAGGGGCAGCCTCCACCAGGCCCCCACTCATGTGTCCTTTCACCCCACCCCCCAGCAGGACCAGGCCCCCACTCATGTCCAACTCATGTCTCCCTGCACCCCCACCCCCCAGCCACCAGGGGCAGCCTCCACCAGGCCCCACTCATGTCTCCCATCACACCCACCCCCCAGCAGTGCAGGGGCAGCCTCCACCAGGCCCCCACCCATGTCTACCACCACCGCCAGCCCCCAGCAGTGCAGGGGCAGCCTCCACCAGGCCCCCACTCATGTCCAACTCATGTCTCCCTGCACCTACACCCCCCAGCCACCAGGGGCAGCCTCCACCAGGCCCCCACTCATGTCTACCAATGCCCCCACCTCCCAGCCACCAGGGGCAGCCTCCACCAGGCCCCCACTCATGTCCCCTATAACCCCCACCCCCCAGCAGTGCAGGGGGAGCCTCCACCAGGCCCCCACTCATGTCCAACTCATGTCTCCCTGCACCCCCACCCCCCAGCCACCAGGGGCAGCCTCCACCAGGCCCCCACTCATGTCTCCCATCACCCCCACCCCCCAGGGACCAGGGGCAGCCTCCACCAGGCCCCCACTCATGTCCCCTATCACCCCCACCCCCCAGCCACTAGGGGCAGCCTCCACCAGGCCCCCACCCATGTCTCCCATCACCCCCACCCCCAGCAGTGCAGGGGCAGCCTCCACCAGGCCCCCACTCATGTCCAACTCATGTCTCCCTGCACCCCCACCCCCCAGCCACCAGGGCAGCTTCCACCAGGCCCCCACTCATGTCTCCCATCACCCCCACCCCCCAGCAGTGCAGGGGCAGCCTCCACCAGGCCCCCACCCATGTCTACCACCACCGCCACCCCCCAGCAGTGCAGGGGCAGCCTCCACCAGGCCCCCACTCATGTCTCCCATCACCCCCATCCCCCAGCCACCAGGGGCAGCCTCCACCAGGCCCCCACTCATGTCTACCACCACCCCCACCCCCCAGCCACCAGGGGCAGCCTCCACCAGGCCCCCACTCATGTCCCCTATGACCCCACCCCCCAGCAGTGCAGGGGCAGCCTCCACCAGGCCCCCACTCATGTCCCCTATGACCCCCACCCCCCAGCAGTGCAGGGGCAGCCTCCACCAGGCCCCCACTCATGTCTCCCATCACCCCCACCCTCCATCAGTGCAGGGGCAGCCTCCAGCAGGCCCCCACCCATGTCTCCCATCACCCCCACTCCCCAGCAGTGCAGGGGCAGCCTCCACCAGGCCCCCACTCTTGTCCAACTCATGTCTCCCTGCACCCCCACCCCCCAGCCACCAGGGGCAGCCTCCACCAGGCCCCCACTCATGTCTCCCATCACCCCCACCCCCCAGCAGTGCAGGGACAGCCTCCACCAGGCCCCCACCCATGTCTACCACCACCGCCACCCCCCCGCAGTGCAGGGGCAGCCTCCACCAGGCCCCCACTCATGTCCAACTAATGTCTCCCTGCACCCCCACCCCCCAGCCACCAGGGGCAGCCTCCACCAGGCCCCCACTCATGTCTCCCATCACCCCCACCCCCCAGCAGTGCAGGGACAGCCTCCACCAGGCCCCCACCCATGTCTACCACCACCGCCACCCCCCAGCAGTGCAGGAGCAGCCTCCACCAGGCCCCCACTCATGTCCAACTCATGTCTCCCTGCACCTCCACCCCCCAGCCACCAGGGGCAGCCTCCACCAGGCCCCCACTCATGTCTACCACCGCCCCCACCCCCCAGCCACCAGGGGCAGCCTCCACCAGGCCCCCACTCATGTCCCCTATCACCCCCACCCCCCAGCAGTGCAGGGGCAGCCTCCACCAGGCCCCCACTCATGTCCCCTATGACCCCCACCCCCCAGCAGTGCAGGGGCAGCCTCCACCAGGCCCCCACTCATGTCCAACTCATGTCTCCCTGCACCCCCACCCCTCAGCCACCAGGGGCAGCCTCCACCAGGCCCCCACTCATGTCTCCCATCACCCCCACCCCCCAGCCACCAGGGGCAGACTCCACCAGGCCCCCACTCATGTCCCCTATCAACCCCACCCCCTAGCCACCATGGGCAGCCTCCACCAGGCCCCCACCCATGTCTCCCATCACCCCCACCCCCCAGCAGTGCAGGGGCAGCCTCCACCAGGCCCCCACCCATGTCTACCACCACCGCCACCCCCCAGCAGTGCAGGGGCAGCTTCCACCAGGCCCCAACTCATGTCTCCCATCACCCCCACCCCCCAGCCACCAGGGGCAGCCTCCACCAGGCCCCCACCCATGTCTCCCTGCACCCCCACCCCCCAGCCACCACGGGCAGCCTCCACCAGGCCCCCACTCATGTCCCCTTTCACCCCACCCCCCAGCAGGACCAGGCCCCCACTCATGTCCAACTCATGTCTCCCTGCACCCCCACCCCCCAGCCACCAGGGGCAGCCTCCACCAGGCCCCACTCATGTCTCCCATCACCCCCACCCCCCAGCAGTGCAGGGGCAGCCTCCACCAGGCCCCCACCCATGTCTACCACCACCGCCAGCCCCCAGCAGTGCAGGGGCAGCCTCCACCAGGCCCCCACTCATGTCCAACACATGTCTCCCTGCACCTACACCCCCCAGCCACCAGGGGCAGCCTCCACCAGGCCCCCACTCATGTCTACCAATGCCCCCACCTCCCAGCCACCAGGGGCAGCCTCCACCAGGCCCCCACTCATGTCCCCTATAACCTCCACCCCCCAGCAGTGCAGGGGGAGCCTCCACCAGGCCCCCACTCATGTCCAACTAATGTCTCCCTGCACCCCCACCCCCCAGCCACCAGGGGCAGCCTCCACCAGGCCCCCACTCATGTCTCCCATCACCCCCACCCCCCAGCCACCAGGGGCAGCCTCCACCAGGCCCCCACTCATGTCCCCTATCACCCCCACCCCCCAGCCACCAGGGGCAGCCTCCACCAGGCCCCCACCCATGTCTCCTATCACCCCTACCCCCAGCAGTGCAGTGGCAGCCTCCACCAGGCCCCCACTCATGTCCAACTCATGTCTCCCTGAACCCCCACCCCCCAGCCACCAGGGCAGCTTCCACCAGGCCCCCACTCATGTCTCCCATCACCCCCACCCACCAGCAGTGCAGGGGCAGCCTCCACCAGGCCCCCACCCATGTCTACCACCACTGCCACCCCCCAGCAGTGCAGGGGCAGCCTCCACCAGGCCCCCACTCATGTCTCCCATCACCCCCATCCCCCAGCCACCAGGGGCAGCCTCCACCAGGCCCGCACTCATGTCTACCACCACCCCCACCCCCCAGCCACCAGGGGCAGCCTCCACCAGGCCCCCACTCATGTCCCCTATGACCCCACCCCCCAGCAGTGCAGGGGCAGCCTCCACCAGGCCCCCACTCATGTCCCCTATGACCCCCACCCCCCAGCAGTGCAGGGGCAGCCTCCACCAGGCCTCCACTCATGTCTCCCATCACCCCCACCCTCCAGCAGTGCAGGGGCAGCCTCCAGCAGGCCCCCACCCATGTCTCCCATCACCCCCACCCCCCAGCAGTGCAGGGGCAGCCTCCACCAGGCCCCCACTCTTGTCCAACTCATGTCTCCCTGCACCCCCACCCCCCAGCCACCAGGGGCAGCCTCCACCAGGCCCCCACTCATGTCTCCCATCACCCCCACCCCCCAGCAGTGCAGGGACAGCCTCCACCAGGCCCCCACCCATGTCTACCACCACCGCCACCCCCCAGCAGTGCAGGGGAAGCCTCCACCAGGCCCCCACTCATGTCCAACTAATGTCTCCCTGCACCTCCACACCCCAGCCACCAGGGGCTGCCTCCACCAGGCCCCCACTCATGTCTACCACCGCCCCCACCCCCCAGCCACCAGGGGCAGCCTCCACCAGGCCCCCACTCATGTCCCCTATTACCCCCACCCCCAGCAGTGCAGGGACAGCCTCCACCAGGCCCCCACTCATGTCTCCTATTACCCCCACCCCCCAGCAGTGCAGGGGCAGCCTCCACCAGGCCCCCACCCATGTCTACCGCCACCCCCAGGCAGTGCAGGGGCAGCCACCACCAGGCCCCCACTCATGTCTCCCATCACCCCCACCCCCCAGCCACCAGGGGCAGCCTCCACCAGGCCCCCACTCATGTCTCCCATCACCCCACCCCCCAGCCACCAGGGGCAGCCTCCACCAGGCCCCCACTCATGTCCCGTATCACCCCCAGCCACCAGGGGCAGCCTCCACCAGGCCCCCCCCCATGTCTCCCATCACCCCCACCCCCCGGCAGTGCAGGGGCAGCCTCCACCAGGCCCCCACTCATTTCTCCCATCACCCCCACCCCCCAGCCACCAGGGGCAGCCTCCACCAGGCCCCCACTCATGTCCCCTATCACCACCACCCCCCAGCAGTGCAGGGGCAGCCTCCACCAGGCCCCCACTCATGTCCAACTCATGTCTCCCTGCACCCCCACCCCCCAGCCACCAGGGGCAGCCTCCACCAGGCCCCCACTCATGTTTCCCATCACCCCCACCCCCCAGCAGTGAAGGGGCAACCTCCACCAGGCCCCCACCCATGTCTACCACCACCGCCACCACCCAGCAGTGCAGGGGCAGCCTCCACCAGGCCCCCACTCATGTCTCCCATCACCCCCACCCCCCAGCCACCAGGGGCAGCCTCCACCAGGCCCCCACTCATGTCTCCCATCACCCCACCCCCCAGCCACCAGGGGCAGCCTCCACCAGGCCCCCACTCATGTCCCGTATCACCCCCAGCCACCAGGGGCAGCCTCCACCAGGCCCCCACTCATGTCTCCCATCACCCCCACCGCCCAGCCACCAGGGGCAACCTCCACCAGGCCCCCACTCATGTCCCCTATCACCCTCACCCCCCAGCCACCAGGGGCAGCCTCCACCAGGCCCCCACCCATGTCTCCCATCACCCCCACCCCCCAGCAGTGCAGGGGCAGCCTCCACCATGCCCCCACTCATGTCTCCCATCACCCCCACCCCCCAGCCACCAGGGGCAGCCTCCACCAGGCCCCCACTCATGTCCCCTATCACCCCCAGCCCCCAGCAGTACAGGGGCAGCCTCCACCATGCCCCCACTCATGTCCAACTCATGTCTCCCTGCACCCCCACCCCCCAGCCACCAGGGGCATATATGGCGTGGCCCAACCGCTGCCACACGGAAGACACTTCCCGTCCTGGGTCCTCCTGCCCTCCGGCCGATGCCTGCCCCTCCGATGTGGAAGGCCCCGAGCCATCATGACTCCCACCACGTTGCTGTGCTGCTGCTGCTGCGCCTCTGCCCGTGCACTGCCTCCTGCTGCCTGCAAATCCTCCGCTGGCTGGGGTGCAGTCGTTGATGTGGCCACCCCTGCTGGACGTCCGACTCCCGACTGTGGCAGGGATGCCTCCTCCACCAGCCTGGCCGCACCATCAGAGGCAGCTCCACAGGGCACCCAGGTGACGGATGGGTGGGAAGATGGCACGGAGGACGACTGGTGCATAGGGGGTTCAGTTGAGGAGGGGGTCTGAGCAAGCCCCATCAAACGGAGGAATCCGGCCTGGGTGACCTGTCCCAGTAGGCCGACGCGGTCAACGACCCATTCAAGATGACGTGCAGTCTCCTCATGAAAAGACTGCAGGTCACCTCGCATGGCCCGTTGACGCAACGCCACACCAGTCAGGACAGGCTCAACCCGGACACGGATAGCCATGTCCGCAGGCAGAGGAAGGCCAGTTGTCGTGAGCTCATCCCCTGCCTGAAAACGGGTCTGGACCTAGGCATCCCTGCTGGTGCAAGATGATGCAGTGACAGGATCAGGGACAGGATTGCACATAGGCACCTCCGCGGCGACCTGGGCTGCCTCCTGTCCCTGGTCCTGTACTGTACCACTAGCACCAGTGGAATCCCCACCTCCAGACCCCGTCTCTGTTGCTTGCACGGCCTCCTCCTCCATCAAACCCCCCACCAACCTGGATGACTCCGTGCCATCTTCCCCCGTTGGGCCCTGTGGGGTCCCAGCTGCCCCTTCTGCTGCCGAGGAGTCCAACTCCGACCTACGCCTCTTGGACCTCCCCCCGGCAGCTGCGGCCTGGGACGCGGCACCGGACTCCTCACTCCTCAACAAGATCACAACCTGGGAGGGGAGCCGGGCCTTGCGTCTCCGGCTGGCGGTGCGATCCCCGCCGCTGTGCTCCACAGCACCTTCTCCGCCCTCTTCATCAGTTGACGCTGCAGACAGGGAGAAATTAAACACAGGCATCAGGGCACTGTACAATGGACACATACACACATGACAGTTGCACATGAGTGGCATTGGCAAACCTCAGACATGGCATCACAATCGGCAACACACATGTCATTTCAACTTGCACACATGAGCCATACCACAGCCACATCCCAACTGCCAGCACCATCCATACACATACAACAGCATGAGCAGGCAAAGGTAAGCCAGACATCACATGCAACACAGGGAGTGCACTACACATGCACGCACACCACCACACTTGCATGCATGTGTACACCTCAGCCAACTGTCGCAGTGTTCCGATGGGCATCCATGTCACATCTGCCAATCAGGCTTCCACATCGCGCTGTCACATGCATCCATGTTGCATCACTGTTGCACCCTTGTCAAATACACACACATGCACATGTACACAGTGCTGATACATGCAGCTGAAAACAACATACATGCGTGACATCACGAACATGCCCACTTACATACACATTCATCCAAACATGTGTGCCCACACAACTGCATTTGGCATGCAAGCCTACACACACAAGCACCATCCATGTCTCACACATGACAGCCCTCGCATGTGTTAGCCTCACATCCCCCCCCCACCCATACTCGGCCCCATACAAACAGATGTGCAACCGGCACACTACTGGCACATCACCACACGCACAGCTTACAATCATGATGCATGTACACTTACCGCTCAACTCCAGACGGGTCTGCCTCTCAAGGACCTGGACGTGGAGCGCTGGGGATATGCGTTCCAGGACCCTCATCTGATCTTCTGACAAGTGGCCCCGGCGCCCCTTAGCATCCGCTGCCTTCAAGAGGTGCCGGGCCTTGTTCAGGGTCCTGGACCTGAATCCCTCCCATGACATGTTGGAAGTCGTGGACTGCCACCCCCTCCGCGTTGATGGCAGTCACGATGTCCGTCCAGATCTGAGTCTGTCCTTCCTTGTTGGCGCGCAGACTTCCGTAGAGGGCATCATACTGCCCCAGGACTTGCTCCACCAGGACACCAACTTCCCTGGCACTGAAGCTGGTGCCCCTCTGTCTCTCTGGCCGGGGGTTGTCAGTGGTGCCAGATGTTGCAGTGCCTGACATGACAACCCCAGAGGCAGGAGTGGGTGGGCAACTGGGTCCTGGGGCTGGGCTGTGGAGCGATGGAATCCCAGTCGGGAGTCTTCGGTTCCAGCAGGGGTGGTCACAACAACAGCACCCCTGGCTGATGTGCAGGCAGCAAATGGCAGGGCACTTGGGCAGCAGGCAGTCAGGCAGCAGCAGATGGCAGGTGGGAGCGTGCTCAGGGCTCTGGGGGGCAGTAATTCGGCCTTCTGGGCCGGAGCGTGGTCTTCCGTGTGCTTACGCGTGGCCAGCTTGATACGGAGTAATTTGGCACGTGAAAATCCTGCACGTCTGCGTGTGAATCGAGGAAAGGCCCGTAGCGCGTATGCACGTCAGCACGCATATGCGATTTCATTGGACCAAAGGCCTTTAGCGCGTAAGTGCGCCTGTGACGTGACGCGCGCGGGTGTTTCCCTCATTACACGTGATGACAGAGCACACGTGGATTTCCAACAATCGCGTGTGGAACTTCCTGCGCACCCCAGGAATACACGTTCCCAGGCCAATCGCGTGTACGCTCACTTCCCTCCGATTACACGCGATGACACTCGGACGTGCAGTTTTACCACATGTGCTCGCATATGCGATTTCATTGGCCCAAAGGCCACCATGCGCAGCTGTGACGTCAAGCACGGCTGTAGAGAATGGCACGTGTAAAAATGAAGAGATACACGTCCGAGTGTCAAAGCGCGTAATTGGTGGAAATGTCCTCATCGCGTATGCGCGTCTGTGATGTGTGTATAAAAGGTACGTGTAGAACGCCATTTCCTTGTACGTGCTTTTCGTGGAGAGCGAGTGGGTGAATTCTGTACTTCTTGTCGGTTCACATGCGATTTACTTCAAAGCGTTTCCAGTTCGTACTCCCTGTTACCTCTGACAGCTTTTTCTCTTTTCCTCTTTTTCCTTGGCCTGTTTCCTCAAACAGCGTTCCCTTCTACTGTTGTCCTGTCTCCTCAGACAGCATACAATTCTTCTTTTGGCGGGGGTGTTGCCAACGCGCACACGTGCATATTTTTCACGCTTTTGTTCCTGGCAGACGGTGAGTCGCGCACGTATTTAACATCTGTGCTTGCCCCGTGTGTCGCGTACCCCTTCAGAGGTCATTCTAGGCTGCGTGTGACACGCATGCGTTCATTCTTGTGTTTCTGGGTGCCACAGCGTAGTGCAGGGTTATTTTTCCACGCACGTGGTCTAGCAGGGGTTGCGTGCACCTTACTTCGCTTTTTTGGGGTGCCTGTGCGTTGCGTGACCCGTCATCTTTCCCCAGGGGTGACATACAGCCTTGCTAGAGCACTAGGGTACGATTACCATCTGGTACCCAACCCCTTTGACCCCCAATTGCCCAGGGCAATAGTTCACATCGACTCCCATAAGCACAATAACATCAGTGCCATGGCTGGGAGGCGACCAAGCCGTAAGGGTGGCAAAGGTGGCCGAGCCCCAAGTGGTGGCCGTGGTGATCCAGTAGGGGACGTGGCCGTGACTTGCAGGGTGCCCCTAACCCCCATGTGTGGAGGAGCAGTCAGGGACACCCATGCCCCTCCCCCGGTTGAGGTTAACGTGGCTGACACTATCCATGCTCAGCCCTTGTTGGACCAGCCCACTGTGGAACCAGAGCTGGCACAGGGTGACTCCATGGCTGACTTCCAGGTCAGCAGGTCTAGGCCACGTGCGCCGGTGAACGTTGGTGTCATCAGGCCATGTGGATCAGGGGCAGCTAGGTCATCTGCTGCCCCGCGTAGGCAGGCTGGGGAGGCGGCAGGGGCAGCTGCGGCTCCATCCACCCCACCTCTCACACACCCATCCAGGAAAGTGTCGGTCCAAGTCCATCATGCTGACATTCCCCCTGACACCATCACACTTGAGGTAATGCCTGCACCAACTCCCATGCTGAGTGTGCAATCCCATGCTCCTGCCCCTAGTGTCCAGAGCGGCGTAGGACACTCAGGATCCCCACCACCTTCCAAGCGGAAGAGGAAGAGTGCTCGTCCAGTAGAGGCTGATGCCCCAGACACGGCTACACAGTCCGGCCCGTCAAGGAAGCCCAGCTTCAATGAGGCCGAACTGAATGCACTTGTAGAGTATGTGTCCGCGAAATGGTGATTGTTTCAGGATCCAAGACCATACCTGCACAACGTCAGGCACACTGGCAGACCATTGCGGACATCATAAGTGCCCTTGGAATCGTGAGGCGCACTGCTAATGAATGCTACAAGCGCTGGAATGACCTGAAGCGCAAGGCAAAGAATAAGCTGGCCTCAAGTCATGCTGCAACTCTAGTGACTGGAGGTGGGTCTCCAGCAGACGACTTAGAACTCACTCCACATGAGCAGGTTGCTGGGACCTACGTCACGGAGGAACAGATCCAAGGTGTGGGAGAACTGGCAGATTACAAGGCATTGTCCGGTGAGTGCACATGCATGTGTGTGTCATCCATGTGCATGGTGTGTGTGGGAGGGCTTCTGTTTGGGTGCCAGTGGAGGGTGGGTGTGCCTGAGTGGTTCGGCTCACCCATGTGCCTCTTCCTATACTTTCTTGGCACCAGCATTTGGGTATAGCAGCATCCCTTCGGCCAACATTAGACATCCAGCCCAACACCACGCCAGTTGCCCTTGGAGTGTCATCTTGCCACAACACTGTTGCTTATTTACCTCTGTTTATTCAGGCAGATTGTTTGCATACCACCACTTTTACTTGGGATTTCTCAGTCCTATTGTCACATGTCTGACATGGCTATGGTACAGTGGACTGGCTCAGTTTCCTGGACATGATTAGTTTAGACATGTCCCTGTGCTATAGGACCATTTTTGACTGGCAGCTGCAGGTTAAACATTTGAACCATTACAATGAAAATAATCAATTATATGAGCAAACTGGACTGAATGAACAATTGGTGACCTCCTCTCCCTCTTCACTTCATGGCTAGGGTACATGCCATCTGTGTGATGGCATGTGTATTTGACCTGCCAATCACTGGCCAATGTGTGATGCCACTGCTAGGCAGCATGCAGCAAATGTGTTCATCTTCCATCTTGGTGTCATCAATGTGTGCCATCTGCCTCCCCATCACACGCAGTGACGGTGCATGCATGGGAGTGTTTTAGTCATGTGGGACATGTGTCAATCAAGTACTGTTTCTGTAGCCTCTCAGCCCTAATTGTGTGCCATAGTGCTAATGCCTGTTTCCATTTGTTTTCTTTTATGTCTTTGCAGGGGAAGACGCACTTGATACTGCTGGGGTTGTGGAGATGGTGCAGACCCAGGAGGGGTCTGAGGGCTGACCGACCACCAGTGAGGGACGTGGTGTGGTGGTGGGTGAGAACCCACAACTGCTGCAGGTCGTGCTCTCAAGGGGTGTCTCTGGCTGCACCTCCCCCGAGCTGTATTCAGGTGTCGATTCGGATGATGAGACCTACGTGCCGTCGCAGGTGAGTGTTCCTGGGAGGGATTCTGTTCTGTCCGACCCACCTGCACCAGGGTTAGAACCCTCAATGGGGATGTCAGTGTTGGCAGGTACGCCTTTGGTGGTTACGGATGCAGGGTCACACTCCGCGACATCTGATCCTGTTCCTGGGCCAGCAGATCAGAGGGGGAATGCAGTCCTGCAGCCTCAGGCAGTGCCGGCACAGCAAGGCGTAGTTCGCCTTGCCCCAGACAGGTGTGGTGCCCGCCGACGTGGTGGCCGTATGCCACCTGGCAATACCGCATGGGAGCAATCCATTTACGGTATGGCAACCCAACAGGCAGCATCATCAGAGATGATGGCTCAGGCCATGGATAGGGTGGCCACTTCCATTGTCCCCCCCGAAAGGCTGATGGAGCGACTACAGCAGGCAACCGACTCCATCTGCCAGTCACACAGGGAGGACATGTTGGCATCCGACAGGGACAGGCGGGCGGCACTGGCGACTCTGCAGGAAGCCATCTCCATAGAGTCCCAGGGCCACAGGGAAGCCCTGAGGCTGGAACTCCTTCACCTCAGGACGACTCTTGTTGAGCTTGAGGCTTCAACAAACTGAAGGACAGAACAGCAGCTGGAGCGTCTCACCCGTACGCTCTCAGCTGAGATGCAGGCAACTAGGGCGGAGGTCCGGGCATCCCGTGAGTTGTTGCATGGGGACCTCCGCACACTTATCCTCCAGAACGAGACCTACCACACCCACATGCTTGCAGCCATGGAGGAAGAGACTAGGGCTTTGCGTGGGCTGCCTCCCATAGTGCCACCACCTCCTGATGCAGCTGCAGAGGGTGAGGATAGCGACAGCAGTGATACTCCCACAATAGGGTAGCCGTGTAGGCCATGAGCCCATGGAGGTGTTTTTTTTCGCAAGATCCACACAGGTGGGTTTTGGTGTGCACCCTGTCCTCGGACCTCCTGGGTGGCCTCCCCAACCCCCCCGGGCCCATTAATGGCCATTTTTGATTATTATTATTTTTTTTTTCTTTTTTTTTTGGGACAGTGTGTTGCCTTGTGTGGCTCCCGTGGGCATACGCTGCATTGTGGCCGGGCACATGCAGGCTTGTCATGGATTTGGTTCAGATGCTTGGGTTTTTGTCACACACACCCCTCCTGCAATGCGGTCCACCTTGGAACTGGAGTCCATGTTGTAAGCAGTGCACCTACACTCTTGCGTGGCACTAACACTGTATACTTGGAAGTGTTCGGAGGGCTGTCATCATCATGCCCTCTCCCCACCCATGCGCAGCGGCCATGCATGTGGTTGGGGATGTGGGGGCACCACCATGTCCACAGTCAGCCGACGGCGTGTTGCAACATTGTGCAGGACACATGCTGCCACTATGATCCTGCACACTACTGGGGGCGCATATAACAGCTGCCCGCCAGAACGGTCAAGGGAGCGAAAGCGTGACTTGAGCACTCCGAATGTGCGCTCCACTATGCCCCGGGTTGCAATATGGGCTGTGTTGTATCTTACCTCTGGAGGCGTGATGGGGTTCCAAATTGGCGTCATCATGTGGGTGCTCAGAGGGTAGGTACTGTCCCCTGGTGAGGAGGTGATGGGTATCATTAGTGGGGTAGTGACATAACTCTGCATCTGACATGCATGCATGTGCAGTGGCATTCATACTCACCAAGCAGCCATGTATCGCCATGCCGCCCAGCTTCTAGGTCCCGGCTTAGGGTAGACATTCGGTAAATGAAGCTGTCGTGGGTGGACCCTGGATAGTTGGCATATACTGAGGTGATGATTCTCTTAGCATTACATACTACCTGGACGTTGATGGAATGCCAGTGCTTGCGGTTCCTATAGATGTGCTCAGATGCCCTGGGGGGACGTAGTGCCACATGGGTGCAGTCAATGGCACCTAGCACTTTTGGGAATTGTGCCACACCGTAGAAATCGAGGGTGGCAGCCTGCCTTTCTGCAGGTGTCCTGGGCAGGTATATGTGCCTACGGACTGATGGGCGTGCAGTGATGCTGTTCAAGACCTGGTGTAGGCAGCGTGACTGCGTGGCCTGTGACACCCCACCTCCTGTGGCCAAGAAGTGCAGTACATTGAGGACCTTCTCCAGGGGGCTGAGTGCTTGGGAGCACAGGGTGGGTGATGTGAGGTCATCCTCCCACTCACTGACCAGGTCCAGTATTATGTGTGGGGGAAACCTGTACCTCCCATACACCTGGTCATCAGGCATCCCAAAAAGGCTGGTTCTGGGAGTGAAAATTTGGGCCCTCACTGTCCTCCTCCTCCTCCTTTGGTAACCCACGGCCACTGCTGCTGGGAATGGTATAATCATCCTGGCGTATGAGCTTGTTTGTTGTTTGCGCGCACTTTTATGCTGCGCGGGTCGACGTACGCCTGCTTCATGCTGGCGTACGTGTCTCAGGATTGGACCATTTATTTTTATCTTCCCGCCCACCCCAGGAATACACATAGCATGCTCTCCCAGGCCCAGTCGCGGGTAAATTCCCGCCCACCCCTGGAATACATGTACCACACGCTCACAGGCCCAGTCGCGTGTGGAAGTTCACGCACACCCCGTAGTACACATAGCCAGGCCAATCGCGTGTGGAAGTTCACGTGCACCCCGAAGTACACGTACCCAGGCCAATCGCGTGTGGAACATCCCGCGCACCCCGAAGTACACGTACCCAGGCAAATCGCACGGCTGGGGGGTGGGGGTGCAGGGGGACATGTGTGGGAGCCTGGTGGAGGCTGCCCCTGCACTGCTGGGGGTTGGGGGTGATAGGGGACATGGGTGGGGGACTGGTGGAGGCTGCCCCTGGTGGTTGGGTGGTGGGGGTGCAGGGGGACATGTGTGGGGGCCTGGTGGAGGCTGCCCCTGGTGGCTGGGGGGTGGGGGTGCAGGGGAAATGTGTGGGGGCCTGGTGGAGGCTGCCCCTGGTGGCTGGGGGGTGGGGGTGCAGGGGGACATGAGTGGGGGCCTGGTGGAGGCTGCCCCTGGTGGCTGGGGGGTGGGGGTGCAGGGAGACATGAGTTGGACATGAGTGGGGGCCTGGTGGAGGCTGCCCCTGCACTGCTGGGGGGTGGGGGTCATAGGGGACATGAGTGGGGGCCTGGTGGAGGCTGCCCCTGGTGGCTGGGGGGTGGAGGTGCAGGGAGACATGAGTTGGACATGAGTGGGGGCCTGGTGGAGGCTGCCCCTGCACTGCTGGGGGGTGGGGGTCATAGGGGACATGAGTGGGGGACTGGTGGAGGCTGCCCCTGGTGGCTGGGGGTGGGGGTGCAGGGGGACATGTGTGGGGGCCTGGTGGAGGCTGCCCCTGGTGGCTGGGGGGTGGGGGTGCAGGGGGACTTGTGTGGAGGCCTGGTGGAGGCTGCCCCTGGTGGCTGGGGGGTGGGGGTGAAGGGGGACATGAGTGGGGGCCTGGTGGAGGCTGCCCCTGGTGGCTGGGGGGTGGGGGTGCAGGGAGACATGAGTTGGACATGAGTGGGGGCCTGGTGGAGGCTGCCCCTGCACTGATGGGGGTGGGGGTCATAGGGGACATGAGTGGGGGCCTGGTGGAGGCTGCCCCTGGTGGCTGGGGGGTGGAGGTGCAGGGAGACATGAGTTGGACATGAGTGGGGGCCTGGTGGAGGCTGCCCCTGCACTGCTGGGGGTGGGGGTCATAGGGGACATGAGTGGGGGCCTGGTGGAGGCTGCCCCTGGTGGCTGGGGGGTGGGGGTGCAAGGGGACATGTGTGGGGGCCTGGTGGAGGCTGCCCCTGCACTGCTGGGGGGTGGGGGTCATAGGGGACATGAGTGGGGGCCTGGTGGAGGCTGCCCCTCGTGGCTGTGGGTGGGGGTGCAGGGGGACATGTGTGGGGGCCTGGTGGAGGCTGCCCCTGGTGGCTGGGGGGTGGGGGTGCAGGGGGACATGAGTGGGGGCCTGGTGGAGGCTGCCCCTGGTGGCTGGGGGTTGGAGGTGCAGGGGGACATGTGTGGGAGCCTGGTGGAGGCTGCCCCTGCACTGCTGGGGGGTGGGGTGGTGGTAGACATGAGTGAGGGCCTGGTGGAGGCTGCCCCTGCACTGCTGGGGGGTGGGGGTGATGGGAGACATGAGTGGGGGCCTGGTGGAGGCTGCCCCTGGTGGCTGGGGGGTGGGGGTGCAGGGGGACATGAGTGGGGGCCTGGTGGAGGCTGCCCCTGGTGGATGGGGGTGGGGGTGCAGGGGGACATGAGTTTGGGCCTGGTGGAGGCTGCCCCTGGTGGCTGGGGGGTGGGGGTGCAGGGGGACATGAGTGGGGGCCTGGTGGAGGCTGCTCCTGGTGGCTGGGGGTGGGGGTGCAGGGAGACATGAGTTGGACATGAGTGGGGGCCTGGTGGACGCTGCCCCTGCACTGCTGGGGGGTGGGGGTCATAGGGGACATGAGTGGGGGCCTGGTGGAGGCTGCCCCTGGTGGCTGGGGGGTGGAGGTGCAGGAGACATGAGTTGGACATGAGTGGGGGCCTGGTGGAGGCTGCCCCTGCACTGCTGGGGGGTGGGGGTCATAGGGGACATGAGTGGGGGCCTGGTGGAGGCTGCCCCTGGTGGCTGGGGGGTGGGGGTGCCGGGGGACATGTGTGGGGGCCTGGTGGAGGCTGCCCCTGGTGGCTGGGGGGTGGGGGTGCAGGGGGACATGAGTGGGGGCCTGGTGGAGGCTGCCCCTGGTGGCTGGGGGGTGGGGGTGCAGGGAGACATGTGTGGGAGCCTGGTGAAGGCTGCCCCTGCACTGCTGGGGGGTGGGGGTGGTGGTAGACATGAGTAGGGGCCTGGTGGAGGCTGCCCCTGCACTGCTGGAGGGTGCGGGTGATGGGAGACATGAGTGGGATCCTGGTGGAGGCTGCCCCTGCACTGCTGGGGGTGGGGGTGGTGGTAGACATGAGTGGGGGCCTGGTGGAGGCTGCCCCTGCACTGCCGGGGGGTGGGGGTGATAGGAGACATGAGTGCGGGCCTTGTGGAGGCTGCCCCTGGTGGCTGGGGGGTGGGGGTTCAGGGGGACATGTGTGGGAGCCTGGTGGAGGCTGCCCCTGCACTGCTGGGGGGTGGGGGTGGTGGTAGACATGAGTGGGGACCTGGTGGAGGCTGCCCCTCCACTGCTGGGGGGTGGGGGTGGTGGTAGACATGGGTGGGGGCCTGGTGGAGGCTGCCCCTGCACTGCTGGGGGTTGGGGGTGATGGGAGACATGAGTGGGGCCCTGGTGGAGGCTGCCCCTGCACTGCTGGGGGGTGGGGGGTGATAGGGGACATGAGTGGGGGCCTGGTGGAGGCTGCCCCTGGTGGCTGGGGGGTGGGGGTGATGGGAGACATGTGTTGGTGATCAGTAGTGCAAGGTGACATGTGGGTTGGCTGGTGGGCATGGCCATGGTGGATGGGTTGCCTGTGGGACATGAGCAGGGGTGCAGGGTAGTACCCTGTGGTGTGGGCTGCCTGCAGGGGCCGTGGTGGGTGTAGAGGGAACACCTGGGAGGATCCACATGGCCAAATCACATGTAGCATTCCCCGGCACCACCGAAATACACGTACCCTGCTGAAATCGCGTGTGAATCTTCCTGCGCACCTCGGAATATACGTACCCAGGCCAATCGCGTGTGGAACTTCCCGCGCACCCCGAAGTACACGTACCCAGGCTAATCGCGTGTGGAACTTCCCGCGCACCCCGAAGTACACGTACCCAGGCCAATCGCGTGTGGAACTTCCCGCGCACCCCGAAGTCCACTACCCAGGCCAATCGCGTGTGGAACTTCCCACGCACCCCCACCTACCCAGGTCAATCGCGTGTGGAACTTCCCGCGCACCCTGAAGTACACGTACCCAGGCCAATCGCGTGTGGAACTTCCCGCGCACCCAGGAACACGCGCACACGCTAGTTTTCACACAGCGGGTGTCCGTGTTTGTCGGTGCCCCTTTGCACCTCATTTGTCCTAGAGGGCCACTGTATGGCCCATTCATCATGGCTGTATATGGGTGCTTTTTGTTAGCGCACATTTTGGCGCACATTTTTTTCAGTCGCAGGGGCGCTACCGTCTGCTTTCTTGTGGCGTACTTGTTTGGCCCTGTGCGCGTATTTGACCGTGCGCTGGTTTGCCCTATTCGATTCCATGAATACGGGTTGTAGGCGAGCGTGTGGGCGTTCCGCGCACTTGGCTCCTGTACTTCCCCCGTGACGCCCATATTTTCACGCGTTGTTCCCCATTCCGAGTGTTACGCCCCGTGTTCCGCCTACTTTTGTGATGTGCGCCGCGCTATGTGCGATTTCGCAGTGGCCGTGGCGCACGCTGTTGGATGACCTGTGCGCCGGCGTGCGCGGCGCCCATTTTTAGCGCACATCCAATGTTTTTCTCGCGCACGGACTTCCATGAATCGCTGTGCGCTGGTTTCCCTGCGATTTTCACACTTTTCCTGCGATTCGCATGTTTTGGCACCTCTGCGCGGGAATTTTCGGCGCACATTATTTCCATGAATCGGCCCCCTAGTGTCTCTACAACTCCGTCACTGACTCACTGCCATTACCTGCTCTCTCACATTATATATTTCCTGTATAAATGGCCTTTTTATGTATATCTCATTCAACTGCCTTATTTTACCATGCCTGTAATTACATGTTGTATAATTTGTATATATGTATAATCTACTCTAATGCTTTATTTTACCATGCCTGTAACTAAACAATGCACCCGGTTGCCCTTGGGCCTGGTGCGCTATATAAATAAATAAAATACAAATACAAATACAAAAAGAAGAATGTAGTGCAAGGGAAGGGTGATGGGTAAGGGAAATAGTGTACATTGGCAAAGGTACACATCTGAAAATATAGGTCAGCAGGTTTAGTGTACTGTTGCTGAGATTTGTGCCTGCCTTGCATGCCACTGCACCCCATTGTGGGACTGGCTCGAATACTTTTGTTTTCCTGGCAAAGTGATGCATACTTGCATTATGAACATATATTTTAATTCAGACTATTTGTATAGGTTTTTTTTATCATATTACTTGGTGCTTTGAATGTAGACACAATTGTACAGACTAAGAATGTAATGAAAGTGAGTTTTCATAATAATTATAATCTGTGTCTGTACAATTGTGTGTACTTTGAGATGTTTTCACCTCAGGATACAGATGGTTAAGAGTTGCTCCTCACGTAGATACATTGATGTTTTAAAAGTCACATTTATTGAACAGTGTACTAGTTTAGTTTTAGTCCTTGAATAGCAATGTGACAAATTGGATTTTGCTCTGCAGGAGTACAAGGATAGGTAGGGTTAAAATAGCCCACTCAGCCCTCACACTTCTGCAGACCAAGACAGAACATAATCATAAAGGTAAAACAGGGAGAGTTAAGAGATATACCTCCGTTGCGTTTTGTGGTAACGTGTGAAGGTGAACCAGTAGTGACCCAAACTACACAACACAGTATCACAGTCCGAAATAAAGGGAATGTCCAATCAAGGTTCTATAAAAATGTATAGACTTTAATTAAACACACCACCTGCAATATAATGATTAGAAGACACTGTACAAGAACCCACCCCGAAGTAAAAACAGAGAAGATGCAACACACTGAGGAAAGTAGCACTCTGAGCGTAGTTCAAGGGGTGGTAGGTAAATTGCTAGCCACGAAAGCATATGTTACTGGTGAAACCAAGAATTACCATGACCAAAACAGTCTATAGGCCCCAAGTGGACCAAGAGGGCAGTTCATAGTCAACATTATCTAGGTTCAGTTCTTGGTGGGTTGACAGTGTCAGACCTGCTGTCGAACGTAGATGCAAGCTCAGTTCTGGCCCATTGGATCATGTGAGCCCAATCAGCAAGCAGGTGTTGAATAGGAGGAATGTGGTTGCTCAGTGCTGTGCAGTAGAAGGGTAGCTCTTAAGGATGCAGGTAGGGGCAGTCCCACAATCGCTTAGAACTTGGGCCAGGATGAGTCAGACTTTAGCCGCCAGAGTGATGCTCCAGTGGTTCAAGTCGGCAGCCGACTGTCATTGAAGTGGTGAGCTTGGGTGCATTGATGTGCAGGTTGCTGAGGTGGTCATTCAAGGTGCTAGCTGGTTCGAGCCGTGGTTGTAAGCCCTGGTCAGAGTCGATGTGTGACTCAGCAGTGATTTGCTTTGGGTCCCATCTTTGAGCTGTTGCTTCGGGCCCAGAAGGTGATGGGCTTAGCTAGAGCTTGATGAGTGTCAAGCTGGTTCAAAATGGAAGCGATAGTTCAGATTGGTAGAAGGGGGCAAAAGTCAGCACTGGCACCTTCCCTCTCAGTCAAGGTGCAGTGAACATGGGGATTCGAGGACAGGATGGTTCCGTTCAGGTCTGCTCTCCCAGCTCTAGGAGATTCCAGTGCAGAGTGGTAGGCTCTGGTATACAGCAAAGGTCATACCCGATAGGTCCTGAGAGCAGGAAGGGAACAGATCTTCCTTCTGCCTTTGATGGCTCCTTCTTAACCTCAGGCTGAGAGTTTTGGAAAGTACAAAGTCCAGTGAGTTCTTCGAGCGAATCTTTGGCCTTAAGACGATCCAAGAGGATCTGAGAGACTCCGCTGAAGCAGTGGGAGACCCCTTCTTGAAAGGTGACAAGTCCTCTGGTTATTGGTCTAAAGCTAGCCTGCCTTATTGGGCCAATCCCTGCTCCTGAATGGAGTGGACCTTGCCCTTCTGATTTCACATCTAAAGTGCCTTGCTTTAGAGGAATTACAGAAGACAGGATAGGGAAATAGAGGCAGAGAGAAACAAAATGGTGGAATTTTACTTCCATTGACCGGAGCGCTCCTGCCTATTCTAGTTCTGCACACCTTCCCTCTTACTAACAACAAAGACCTTTGGAGATGCAGCACCTTGGTGTGAGGTTACTCCTTTTGAATGGGTGTGCTCCTTTGGTGCCTGGGCCCGGGACAGCTGCCTGCTGCTGCAGCTGTCTCTGCAGGACGGTGTTACCATCCCTCATAAAGGAATCAAAGAGGAGGCTTGGTCCTCTAGGTTTCGGATTTACTATTTGGCAGTATCAAAGCATCTGACCAGAGTACACGTCACCTTCCACAGCAGAGCCGACTCACAGGAGCTGAAACTTGTGCGATGATGTGGCAGCCGTGTTCAAAGGTAGTGCCATGCACTAAGCCATAATTCAGGCATTACTATTATCTTAGAGTTGACCCTGCCACGAACATAGGTTACTTATGAGCATTACAGTTTTGCTAAAGGGGGGCCATTTCTTAATGCTGCCCCTATGCTGCACACACTTTTCTGTTGCTGTGGATGTCACATGAGCACCTTGTGACATTTGAACCTGCTGCACACCATGAGTGGATCAGGCTCTGCGGCTCAGGCTACTGATGCAGCAGGGCACAGGTACACTATGCTTTTGAAACAGAGTTGGCAAAGAAATGGAATCTAGTTAGCAGATGACCCTTTTGGAAATAGAATTACATGCATCATACTTGTATATGTATTAATAAAAAATAAAACAATCAAGCATCTGCACCCTTGCCTGGTGGCAATTCCTCACAAGCAACTTTGCAGAATGTATTTTGTTGCTTCTAATCCTGAAGATGGAATAGGTGAAGATGAAGTCTCCTCTGCACTATACGTTGGAAACTTCGAAACTAGAAAGACAGGGTTAAAATCCCAATCATCCACACTTCATACTTTACAGGATTCTGGGTAAATCACATTTCATCGCTGTGCCTGATTTTCCTTTACTATCTATAGGGAAGGTCCCATTCATACGGGTTTATAGTTGTAGTATTACTCCACAAATAATGACAATTTTAAACATTTAAATAATGCATACTGGTGGGGAGGCAGGTCTGTGTATGGATTCAGAGGGTAGACAGGGTGCCAGGTAGGGGTTTGGTGTTGTGGGCTGGGAAGGCAGGAAGCCAGGTCTGAGTCTTTTCCATGCTACCTCATGTTTGGCTCTGAGAGTAAACACAGATCCCAAGTTCAACTATGGCTCGGCTGTACTAATGAATTTCCTAGCTTTGCCACCTCTTTACATTGGTCTAAAAGTAAAGAAGGGATCGGATGTGATGAGAGGAGATGGGTTGTGCTGTCAAAATTCCAATTAGAACACAAGAAAACCTGGGCTCAAATCCCAGCCTTTCCCTTTTCACCAATTGTAATAGCCCGGTGAAATCATTTTACTATGATAGTTTCTATGAGAGTTTCCTGGGGTCCAGATCTCGAAGAAACCACAAACTGAACTGAAAGATATGTTGCCTAAAAGGAAAGTAATGCAAATAGTGCCTGCTGCGTACTTGAGAATGTGTGTGAGGGGCAGAGGTTGGTATTGAGTTTACTTGTTCTGGAAGTTGGGGCTGCTGCTTTGTGGCCCTGGCCCACTGCACTCTGAAGACATAGGCTGTACTTGCCTCCAGGCCAAAGGTTACCAGTCCTCCCCTGCCTGAAGCGGTGCACTTTTTACTCCCCTAAATGAGTGTCATGACTTGTCTTCACAGGCTTAGAAAAGGCCTGATGGAAGATCAGTGTATTGTCTGCACTCCTGAATTTGCAAAAGTTGTCCTGTAGTCCCGTTGTTTGCATGGGCGCTGGTTCTGATTCTTGGACCCCCTTAGAGAGCATCATCTTGCGTGTCCTCCCTCTCTTTCTTTGCATTTGAGAGTTGCTGCATATTTCCCACTGAGATCTGGAGCCAAGGTGGGGAATGCCTGAATGTGATCCAGCCGTCTATAATTAGCCAGTGAGTACACTGCGGGCGTGGGAGAAGGGGGTTGGTGGATCTGAGTCCTGGGGCTATGCATTAAGACTTGTTTTAACATAGCTCCAAAGTAGTCATAGATTTTTTGGACGGCCGCCGTATAGGTTGTTGCTGTAGCCCAGGATTTTTAAAACCCCTGCTATTACCAGACTACATAAGTAAATTACAATGCTTTGAAATATATGTCAGTACAATTCTGACTGAAAGATCAAGTTATACTAAAGGAAAGGTAAAACAGCATATGGAACACCACCTACATACATGACCGGTCGGGACATGTAAACATGCAATGCCAAGTACAATGAGGCCAATTCAGGAAGGCCCAGTGGAGGCTGGCAAGGTCTGGGTTACATTAGAAAGTGCGGCTCTTCATCAAGCAGGTGGATAGCCCCAGTGCAAAGTGCTCACCTTGGCAACAGAACAAGAGAGACATTTGCAAGCACTGTCCTCCCTGCCTACATGTGTACACCAGCTGCATGACCTCTGTGAGAGTGGCAAGTGCACCCTCTGTTTTGGCAAATGTTTTGCACCTTTTTCCGAGCTCTCAATGAATGTTTTGGCTAAGCACCACTGCACAGCTCCTGGGGATTGTGTGTGCTTCATGACTTGCACACCAGGTCTTGGATAATATAGCCACACGGGTAATTTGCCATGTATTATGCATGATACATTGGTTTTGGCCAGCACACTCATTCCCCTAACCTACATTCATGTGTTATGCTTAGTGATTTACACGACTGAAGAACATACTTATTTTTCACCGGCTCCCCACAATCCCTGAACTGGAAAGGTGGACATTGTCAATAAAAATATGAAAGAAAATTAAAACAAAAAGGGAAAGCATTTCTGTTTTTGGGAAAAACGAATACATCAACGTTGTGGTACTTACATGTACAATTCCTTGCTTTTGTCAGGCCGGGCTCCAGCAGGGGAGACAGGGGGGCCCGTCCCCACCCCCATGACGCCCCCTGGGGGATTGCAGGCAGGGGGGATTTAGCAATTAGCATTCTGAGGGGCTGCACTGCACTGCTTGCCTTGGCCAATGATTTATGCCGTACAGCCATGAAAGCAGAAAGGACCCTGACAAATTACATTGAAAGTATATATTCTGCTGCATTACCTACTTATGTCAAAGTGAACAAATAAGATTGGTAGAAATAAATATGTAATTCTGGTGAAGAGAGTGCAGTTCAATTAAAAAATGATTTGATGCAAGACTTTGAATTGGACATTTATAATTTATTTGTGCAATCTTCGAGTCCATAATTCTTAAGTATGCCTGTGCCATTGCAGAAGGGGAGACGCTGTTACAGTCTTAGTTCTGCAACCAAACAGCGCAGTTTAGTCTCAATTGCTAGGCCATTTCCCCTCTGCACTAGAACACAAGCTACGGCAAGCATGTTTAGGCCTTGTGGTCCAGCAGTTTGGTCAGGGCAGCTCACATTAGTGGCATGGCCAAGACTGATTTACAAACAAAGGAATGGAAGGCTGACCAAAGCAATGCCAGTGATTATGATTGATTCAGAGACTTACATCCATCTAATTGAGGGCCCTTACACATTATATTCAAAGTATATATTCTGCTGTATTAACTACTTGACTATAAGTGAAGCAATAAGGTTGCTAGTAAGTAAAATGTAACTCTGGAGGGGAGAGTGTAGTACAATCAAAAAAGTGGTTTGATGTAAGGCTTTGAATCAGACTGTTAGGTGTAACACAGAATGATTGCATTGCACCACAGATAGGATGGAGACAGGATGTTTGGTGGGACACACATCCTATGGACGCATTTGGTCATTTAGCCATCCATTGCCATATTAATACCTATGGTATTCCCATCAATTACTGCACCTCCCTGCTGAAACATATCCTCTTGGGTACTCTTTGAGCTAGCTCTGTCACAAAGTAACATCAACCGTTTTGCTGTATAAATCATGCTTTTGTTCCTTTCATCTTAGTCTCTGGTCACTCATTCTGGGCCCTCTTCCTGCTCCTTCCTGTGAGGCTAAGAACCTTGGTGTCATCTTCGACGCCACCCTCTCCATCTCTCCTCACATCTCTGACATCTTTAAGAAGTCAAACTATCAACTGCCACTCCTCATAGGTATTCTTCCTTTTCTCACTTTCGGCCAGATACTCACTGTCTCCAGAGCTCTGGTCCTGTCTAGGCTGGACTATTGCAACAATCTCTTTCTAAATCTTCCTGCCTATACTCTTCAACCTTTATTACTTATCCAGAACAGGACTGCAAGACTTGTCTTTAGCCTAAAGCCCAGGGATCTTATCTCTCCAGCTCTGAAATCTCCTCACTCGCTCCCCGTGGCTGCAAGGATCAAGTTGAAGACTCTCTGCTTTGTCCACAAGGCGTTCTGGGGCCTGGGACCGCTCTACCCTACCTCCTACTTTCTCTTCAAAAACATCTTCCTTCTCAAGCTCTCCGCTTATCCACCTTCAACTCTCTGAGGGTCAGACACTTCTTAAAGCAGAGAGTTGGGGGCAGATCTATCTCTTTGCCTGGGCCCTGTTAGGAAAGATTTCCATTTCATGTGTTATTTTCCCTCCAGTTATGTACCCCCCAACTTATTTGCTTTGTTTAAACACCATAGTCTGACTTTACCAGAGGAGCCCAGCCTTCTGCTGCACTCCTTTGGGCTTCTTGCTCACTTTTTATGGGGAAACTGACATGCCCATAAAACAGTCAGTACTGGGAGACTTTGTTTCCCTTAGTCCTTGTCCATGTTGCAACTTTTCTGCAACAGGTAACAAGTGTACAATGTACCTTACAGGACAGTGCACTTGGATCTAGTCATTTCCAAAGGCCCTAGATACTCTCGAAGGATTTTTTAGGAGACGTCGAAGGATTTTTTAGGAGACGTGCAGATGTGCCTTGGACAGGGCTGGTAGCAGCTTATCATTTTGCATATTTTTAGCCCTTTCTTGCCAGGTAAACCACAATTACCATGTTTGGTACGGTAAGGTGGCCTGGCTCCAAAATGGCCATGCCACGAGGTTCTTTGTCCTGTTCTTAGACCATCTTGCCCCTTCACCTTCCCCAGGTCGAGCCGACCCGGGTCAGTCCTTATTTGGGCATGCATTTTCCCATGAAGCGCCAAGCTTTCGCGGGCTTCTGTCTGCCTTGTGTGCACGCCCCCAGTATGTAGGCTGGAACGTCTTGTTCCAACACACATCCTGGGTGCCAGAGAGTCTGGAGTGCTGTGAATGCCTGGGACCACCGTGGTCCATGATTGGTCCACGTATTGTATGCTTGTATGTAAGCAGTTCTCCCATTGGGTCCTCTTTGTTTTGGCACGAAGAAGATTCTGGATAAGGGAAGCCCCCAAACACCCATACCATGTCGATCTCTGGAGTTCTCACTCAAAGAAGGATAGGATCCAAGTATCCTGAAACTAAGAAGCCAAGTCCAGGAACTGCTTGTGACCCGCTCGAATGTTTGGCACAGTGAGACCACTGTTGTCCCGCTGGACCCGTCTACATCTGGTCATCCTAGTAGGTCTGCAAAGATTATTCAACCTATTAGAACAGTGGGAACAACTATTCTCGGCACCTTCATCTTAACCTGCGAGTAAGCCTTTTCGGAAGTGTCCGTGGGCCAACCAGTGGACTGACCAGCTTGCGCAGATGTTTTGCTCTGATACCACTACTGTTTCAAGGAGGCCCTTGAAACTTGGCAGATTGCAAGCTCTGTGTTCTCGACACTCTCAGACTGAATTTCATACACTTGGCATTCCCAGGTCTGGAGTAAAGTGAGTGCATCCAAACCAGAGTTTACTCGGTTGCCGTGTCGCCAAGCCGTGGTGACGAACTTTGCAAGTTCATTGCAGCTGTGGTCCTCTTTTCCCTGAAGCCTGCTATGGTCCTCTGTTCCCTGAAGCCTGCTACAGCGGAACTGGCCGGATCCATCCACCAGGAGCAGAGAAATCACCACTGTCCTGTAGGGGAATCAACACTGTGGGCTTCATTACAAGTGAGGCGGAACGGTTTAACGGGACCCGCTAAAGGAGACGGACCCGTTAAACCCGTTCCGCCTCATTACAAGCTCCCCTCGCGGGACCCGGTAAGTAACGCCTGGTCAAACCAGGCGTGCTTATCAGGTCCCGTGAGGGGAAGAGGGAGCAAACAACGAGCCGCTCGTATTCGGCCCGTTGTTTGCTCCCTCCCCCATTCTCATTCCGCCCTATGGGAGCTGAAATGTGAATGGGGAAGGTCCGGGCCCGGGTTCCTGAAGAGAGGAATTACTGGGCCCTCCGAACTCGGAATGGCCCAGTAATTCCCTATTCTGGGAACCCGGACCCAATTTTGGTGGCAGCTCATGAGGTCCTGTATCGTTGTCGCTGAAATTGCTGCATTTAAACCTGCAACCGAAGTGGACTTGATTGCCGAAGTTTGGTCTGGAGTGTGCCGGGGGTTGGTGAGGGCCCCTCTCCTATCCACTGGTAGTACGAACTAGCGAACTATTCCCAACTCTTGGAATCGAGTCTGCCCTCCTCGAATAGTGGGAACCTATTCTGCATCACCTCACCTACTTTCCTGAGCTGCTACAGCCCCTACAAAAAACCCTGCTTTGCCCATTTGAACTACAGCATCCTCCAGTTTCGCAAGTACATTTGAGCATTAGGCTCCCCTCATCTTAGGGATTGGACTGCCTTTCAGTTGATGCAGAAGGGCCTGAAGACTATTTGCACTGCCTGCTTCCTTCCCTGTTTATTCCCTGTTTATGTTGTGGACACATTTGGTGCATTCATCCTTTGGACCCCATCGATCTTGTATATATGTGTATAGATAGGATTGTGTTGGTTTAATAGTATTGCTGTCATATTCTTACTGCGTGTTGAATTGCAAAGGCCTTGGAATAAATGTATTTGCATTTTTTATTTGTATTTTTTATATGTATATACACCTGACTGGTAGTGATGTGTAAGTGTCCTTTACTCTGTGTGCTCATTGAGGTCTTTCAGTCACCCTCACCCCTCCTGAAAACTAGTCTGGACCGTGGCCATAGCTATCTTGATTGGTCTGGCTTGTCCAGGACGCTACCCTGTTCCAAGAAACTAGGTTGGTCTTCTGAACCTCTGTCCACCAGGTCAGAGTTCAGAAATCCATTTTAACAGGCCGTCCCTCTGGAGCAGCCTCCCTGCCTCTCTCAAACTTGAGCAGAACCACCTCTGGTTCCAGAAGCAACTCAAGACCTTCCTTTTCGATTCTGCTTCCTCTCCACTGCTGATGCACCTGACTGCTCCACACACTGGTCACCCAGTCACCCTGTGACCTCGAGCCCAGGCTCCTGCATGTCCAGTTGCCTTTGGGCTCCCCAGCACTTAAGAGTCTGTATCTGCAACCCTTCAGTCCCTTCTCTCTGCACTTATGAGCCACTCGCAGGCTTCACTTGGGAGTTAACTGCACTTCCCCCTTCCCCTACCCCCTGGCACTTCTCCCATTCCCTCTTCCCGGCACTTGTGCTATCTGAATTACACAAGGCCTAGTAAGATCGTTATTTTGTCCTTCCTTTGTTGCCCCCTCCTCATCTTTTTGCGCCTAGAAACACTTGTGTACAGGCGCGTTATAAATGCCACATCATATCATATCATAGCTAAGCATTCTTTTGAGTGTTTATGACTTAGTTGCCTCTATAAAAGAGCTCCTGTTGTAATAAAAACACCTTTTAAAAATGTGTGTTTTCAGCCAGTAGATTTAAAAGCAATATCTGTGCCCAAACAACTGCTCCTTGCACTGGAGTGCTGTCTAAAACAATCGCATAGCCAACAGTGTTGGCTTGTGCATTGATTGGTATTAGACAGACATTTGCCAGACAATGACATCATATGTGTAGGTGCCCGCACAGTTTTCCAGATGTTCCCCTCCTATGGCCAGGTATAGTCTAGGCATTTGCCTGCTAAATGCCTATCCTATATGTGTACTCAAAAGCCCACACTGTTGGTGTTGCCAATGCATGTTGGTTTCAGTTCTATCTCCCTAAGTAAGTGGATTGACCAGATGTGGGTGCTGTGCTTGCTTCGCTTAGAAAATCAAGCACAAACTCAAAAATGGCCCTACCTGAACATTTCCAGGCAAGGATGGTGAGTATGGACTAGCTTCAGATCTTCTCATGCATACTTACCAGTGGGGTTCTGACCTAAATAGTATGTATCTTTGTATTGCTGGATGCGTTGCCTGCCCAGCCAGAACCGTTCATGAAATGAACTTATAAGTGCTGTCTTAATAAGATCATACTGTTGGAGTAACTATTAACAGTGTTGGCAGGCAAACCGACTACATCATGGGTATTGTGAGACTTGTTTGGAAAGTGTCATGTAACTGCTGGCTGTTTAGGAAGTGCCAGAAATGGACGTTTCTTACTGTGGGGTCCCACCAGTAACAGAGGGGGGAGTGGGACTGGAGAAGTGCACCCCCAATAAACATTTGCCTCTCAGAAGATTAAACATAAATACCTGGAAAATAACACAAGAAAAGAGCTTTTGTATTATGTTGCTGGCACACAATATAAACGGTGTACGTCTTTTAAAACTAAAAAAATGGTATTGAACTATTGCTGCAGAGTACAATGGAATTACACCATTACTGCGCCCTCATCACTGCAACCTCGCAAATGTTGCCTTTATTTTTTATTTACACCAAATATATATGTGGGGGGTAATGCTATATAATGCAAGTAGGTGGGGTTGCAGGGGTCTCCCCCCTGTGATGTAAAGGGAGATAAAATTAAAGTGAAGCAAATTTCGGGGTCGCAATGATGGGGGTCGCAGTAATCATATAGATCCAGCGCAATCAGAGGTGAATTTAACAGTAAGATAAGGGACAAATGTCCATGGGTCACCCCTGCTCTGACCTCCCAGAGGACGGCCTTACCTTTTTAAAATGCTCAGCAGCAGATTATTTAAAATAGAATGTGATTAGTGATGGGAAAAGGTAACTGGAACTTCTTTCTTAAAATTATGTAAGGTTTTAATAAGCTATTTAAGGGTGATTGTTGAGTGATTACAAATAATGCTGATACAGAACAAACTGTGTGAAACAATGGGCCTCATTATGAGTTTGGAGGTAGCCATGCCCTTAGTAAACTCGGGTCCGGTTCCCGCAAAAGGGGACCATTCCGACCGTGGAGGGCCCGGTAATTCCCATTTGCGGGACCCTGACCCGGTACGTCCCCATTCCCATAGGGCTTAATGGGAATGGGGAGGGTGGTAGCAGCGGTACCACTGCTACCATCCTAGTTTGGTCGCGGGTGCCGCTCTGCACGCCTGGTCTGACCAGAGCGGCACCCGCGAGCAAACAACGGCGCCATTGTTGTCTTACCGCAACACTCCTAATGAGGCCCAATGACATTTGTTATGCATTTCATTTCACGTTGTGTCTGTATGAGTTGTTTTGTAAGTTCTCATTCATTTGCATTCTGGAGCTTGTAGGTTTCCATTCAGGATGGGTAAAATGAAGCTCACTCATAAAATCAATTTACCACTGCTTTTTCCACTCCGCAGGACTGGAAAATGGCCCCCTATAATTGTAGCTTTATTGGTAAAAGCAAACTGATTCCAAATCATCCATTGTGGTAGATGTACGCTTCTGCAAACACGTAGTGTAGAAGTGAAGAGAAAATGCAATTTTGCCAATGCTTTTCTATTTACTTTTCCCATACTTGGTGGAAACAATTAAATTGCTTGTATAGGCCCTTTTGCAAACAGGACTGGTCCTCTTCATGCAATGTAGGATTCAAAACAAAATTACCCCATTACTCTTTTTCATCAACCCATTTTTACAATGCTGTATATACAGATTGTCAGGTTTGTTTAGCACATAAAATGTGAATTTTTAAAGTATTCTGTGTACAATTGAGTATTTTGTGGTTATTTAAACCCAATCCAAGGGCCTGATTCGTGGAATGTTTTCCTATGGGATTGCGCCATTATAAATCACTTCCATGAATCAGGCCACATATGTGTACCAACTTGAGCTGGCAGCATTTGGGGTTATGTACCTACATTTCAGGCTAGGCTCAAATTCTGGCTTTACTACTTAACCAAAGTGTATAATGCTGGTCAAATCATTTAATCTCACTGTGCTTTTCCTGTCAAAATTAGGTGCTCCTAGAAGTGATTCAGTAGGCCCACTCATGGTTTATTAGATGGGCTACACAGGGGACTGGGCTTGCCAAGGCAACACACACACACACACACACACACACCTTTCTCTCACACACACATACATTTCTTTGGAAAATAGAAGGCAATATTTATTGAACAAAGTTGTGACAATCAATAGAAATTAACAAAAAGATGTCACACAAGAAGTCATCATGGACAATTGAATATTATAAACAGTATGTAAACAGTATCCAGACAATGACATATAGGGGGTGGCAGGGTAGCAGCAGAGGCAGTGCTGTCACTGGCACACCCAAACGGGAGCGGAAACCCCACAACCTGCACTGTCTACCTCCTGATTCCAGTCTCTCATGCATGCTAGGTCTCCCACACACCCCCAACTCAATTAAACTGTTCTGAAAAATTGCAACAAAAAATAGAATTATGTGTGTCAAAATGTCTTTTTGTAAGAAACAAAATGTCCTATTCCTTGGTACATTATTTATCGAGGAGGAGGAGTGGTCTGTCATTCATAACAAGATGGCTGGACCACAAGCACCCCCTCTTTGTCCTGCTGGGAGTAGCCACTGTATTCAGGGAGGTATTTTTGAACGCCAACCCTTTGAGAAGGAATCAGGACTGGGGGTCCCCCTAATCACAAACCTGGCCCCGCCCAGATAGAAATTTCTGGAACCGGGCCTGGCATGTGTTTGAAAAAAGGAGTGTCCCAAGATTCTGTCCCAAGTGGGGAGACGCAGTGGGAGTGGGCACCATATCGGTTGGGGTCATGCAGAGGGCAGTACAGACAGGGGACCTACCCAAAAATGACAAAGGGAAGTTGTCAAAGAAAGAGAGTGACCTCGCAGCGGTGGCTGGTGGTAGGAGGAACCGATAGTGGGCAGCCCTCCACAATGTCCCTGTTTGGAATGTGTCATTTTGACATAGTTCCACAAATACACAAGCAAATCTTGCTCCATTGTTTTCTGAATCACAAAACCTGCTTTTGGACATAGCTCACTAATAGGTGAGTACCATAATATGGGATGTTTTCACCCACGCATCCAAGCCCTACAACATCGCTGGCATTAGAGTGGCCATCGGAAAGCATGCTGCTCGCCAGAAATCATCCAGAAATGCACAGTAAAAATCTGAAAAATAGGCTGCCACCCACTTTTGCCTATATTGGTGAGCACAGGAGGTCACTGTCTAAAACCACCATTGGGGATTCTGGATTAGAACTACCACTTGTGCAGCTTAATACAGTGTGCTAACTAATAGGATACATAAATCCTGTTGAGCTACTATGCTGTGTTACGCTGTGAAAGCACCCCTCAAAAAGGAACGCTCTCAGGAAACAGTCTGTTTTGCAAAATAAAATACTAAATTCTGTAAGTCAGGAAGGAAATCAATTTCCAGAATGGCGACACTGGTAGACATCAAAATAGTGAGAGAGCACCTCTTACATAAATTGTTTGTGAGAGGTGAATGGACTGAGCAGGACCAGAATGTATGGTTGCAGGCAATCACACAACAGGTCACTGCAACTGGGTTAGATATCTGAAAAGATCAGGGTCCCTTACACGTGGCCCTGAGTGAGCTATACATGGCCCCTAAGGCCAAGGATGAGCACAATAAGATTGCCAGGGTAGCGGCATATCTATATTTATATATGGGAGCCATACAGGACAAATGTGCTGAAGGCAAAGATTTGGCAAGTAGGCAACTGATGGCATTAGAAAAGGCCCAATCTGACCTGGACTCTTCTGGGCAGAGGCTGCACAGAAGCCAGGAGTCAGAAAACGAAAGTAGGCAGTATATCATTAACATCAAAAGGACATAGGTATCCTGCAACAGGAAAGGGCAGATCAGGATACCAGAATTCTGGCCTTGCAGAAGGAGTATCAAGAAGGTTTGGACTCCCTACTGCAGAGCCAGAAAAAGCTGGAGAAACAACTAGACTTCAACAGGTCATGCACAGAGCAGGTAGCCACCCAGCAAAGCCACCTAGATAGAGTGAAGGCAGAGAGCAACAAACTGATTTTGAAAGACCTGGATACCCAGGCAGAGTTTGATGAGGAGCGCCAGAAAGCTGGGGCCCTTCAAAGGCAGAGGGACGACCTGGCATCACAGAGGCAGGCTCTTGCTCAGGAAAGAGGCACCTTAGGCCAGGAAGTCTGCCACTTAAAAAGGAAAATGGAAGAAAATCACCTGGCCCTCCAGAGACTGGGTGATCTCCAAAAAGAGCATCAGAACTTGTTAGAGCACACCAGGTGGGTGGAAGATGCTCTGGCAAGAAAGGAATAGGCCAGTAGGGATGGGACTCAGGAGGTAACCCTCCTGCAGCAAAGACTGGCCCAGTACTCCAGGACAAACCAGGAAGCACAGAGACATAATGAGGCTCTCTGCCAGTACAATGATAGGCTCCAGCGACAGGTAGCCATGCAGACTGACCTGATAGAGTCTAGTAAGGCCTTGATTGAGGAACTGAAAACACAGGCTCCTGCATGGCAACAGGGAGCAGGGGCTGATAGAGATGAGGTTCGCTGGGAAAGGGAAACACCTGAGCATAACCTCAGGAGCCCTAGTACCAGAGGCCTTCATCTCTCCCAGTCCCTGTACTCTGCCACCCCCATGTCCCCTGGCGCACATGAGCCCAGGGCCACAGGGATGGCAGATTACTATCCAGTTAGGAGTATGGGACTCATGAACCAGTGCCTCCCAGGAATGGATGGGCGGGCATCAGGGTATGGGCACCCAAGTACAATGAAATTTAGTGGGGAACCCCAGGAGGGTAGGCCCACTAAGGGCATCCTGAAAACCTCTGCCCAGTTAGGTCAGTGGGGGGGTACCCATCAAATCCTGGCAGCACGGAGGAATCTGAAGACTCCTCTGAGCGTCACAGGACACAGGAGACCAGGTCCCCACATTCTGCCAGCCATTCCCAGGCTCGCAGAATCTGGGAAACCTGGAAGATCAGACGGGCACCTCTGGCAGCAGTGCTTCTCAGTCAGAGGATGAATGGACCAGGGTTACCTGAACCAAGAAGGCCAATAAGGCAAAAAGGGCCTTGCTTAAGGACCCCTTAAAACAGATCAAAGCAATAAGGTGCGTCATCACTCCTTATCATAAGAACTCTAAGTATTCTGTTTGGGAACACTTGGAGCTCTTTGAGCAAATGATGGAGACTTTCCATTTGAAAGACAGCAGTAGCTGCATTCAGTATGTAAAATGGACATTTTCTCCAGAATACTCCAGTTTCTTTGCGAGGCTGAAGGACCAAAATCATTCAAGAGGGCAGCCATCTTGAAACACTTTTCTGTTCACCGAAATCCCCAAGAGGCTCGCAAGGCAGCCTACAATTTGCAATGTAGGGAGGATCAGGCCCCACAAGAATTTGTGCAGGAGTTGAAGCGTGCCTTTGCGCAGACTACCAAAAAGGTGCAGAAGTATAGCAAAGAATTTGTTAACACTTTTTTCCATGCCTTGCCCAAATACATCATGACTCAGCTAGTGAGAGATTTTCATGTGAAAAGGTCACTAGACTGGGTCATTGAACAGGCCGGCAGAATCTATGAGGTGCAGAAGCCCATAGAAAATAAAAGTAATGCTCAGAAAAACCCCAAACCGACCAGCACCCCTGCTGCTGCTAAGGTGGCATAGGTAAAGGTTGCCCCCATTTTGGATTTGGAGATGGGAGGGCCTAAAAACTTGCTTGTACAGAATAATTCCAAGCCCAGAAAGCCCTTGGGACGGTCACAGACAGGGAGCCAAGGAGGTAGTCCCACAAATGGGGTCCCTCACTCCCCTGACTATGTAAGTCCCCGCTACAAGGGAAACCGACCCATCCTGGGTTATGTGTGGACTCCTCCAGCCCAAGGGGGGGGATCCAGCCAAGCACCTAACCCAGGGAACTTCGCTCCTAACTTCCCCCAGGAGGGCAGAAATTCACCAAACCCTGAGCAGAACTTTTCCCCAGATATCCATCCAATTTCCAACCCCAAAATCATCCATCCTTCTGTCCCCACTTCCCTGAGCCCAGACCACCTAATCCAGGAGAGGGGAGGCCAAGGGTGGAGGGGTACCCAACTCTTCCCACCCCGGGTTACTACCAGAGAAGGGATAGCTACCCTTCCCGGGATCAGCCCAGGGGAGAAAGCAGAACCCTGTATCAGCCTGAGCGGGTTTCACAGTTAGAGTGCCAGGTCCAAAATATGGCACAGGATCTGGGTCGCATGCTGAGGGCTCAGCAGAACCTCCAGATGAGCATGCCAGCACAGAATGCTCCAAACTCTGGACCTGGTGCTCCAGAACAATGACGGGGGCAGCACCCTGATAACCCACTGGTTCCCAGGAAGGAGGCACAAGGGGAAGGGGGGTGTAAAGCCTCGGAGGAAGCTTCCTTCCCCTGGAAACCCAGGAACCAGAAGAAAAATCTCCTACCCCTGAAAGTCTGCCACCCAAGGAGCAGAGAGGAGGTAGGAGAAACAAAGAACCCAAACAGACCCACTTTGAGGCGGAGGTACAGATCTTCCAATTTGAGGGAGAGGGATCCTCAGAGGATCCTGGGAAAACGATCTTCTCCTTCAGAGATGGGGGAACTCCTCCCAAAGAAAAATGGGTCCCAATGGATTCACATCCAGACTGGGTAGATGTGGGGACTGAGCTAGCGCCGCCCATCATCTCATCCCAGAACCAACAGCATCAAAATCCCCTGGTTCAAACCCATTCTGGTGACTGCCTCCAAAAAGGGGGGGGGGCCCAGAATCGGAACCAGGGGAACTCAAAACTTCTCCTATTTCTAGTTGTCAACTTTTTCTTGCAGATTCCCATGACTCTCCACAGATTTCTGAACAAAACTCTTCTTTCTCAATGTCCAAAAAAAGAAAATTAACCCACCAGTTGTCCAAAAATGTGCATTATTTGTGCCCCCTTGCGGAGAAGGAAGGAAGATACTATGCCCCGGTACAAGTACAGGGGCAGGGTACAATTTTGGCACTGGTGGACACTGGATCCCAAGCTACCCTTCTGTCCAAAAAGGCCTTTGATGAACTAAATTCAGGAAGGGGGGAGAAATACCAAATTCCTCTCACCTCTCTTCCTGGACAACTTCAGAACTTTGACAGGAAGGAAATTCCCGTTGAGGGGACTGTGGATTTGGACATTAAAATTGGGCGACACAAGGTGAAACACCCGGTCATAGTAGTGACTCCAGAGGGCACCCCTTGTTTACTAGGGAATGACCTCCTGAGAAGGTTGTCACCCCTAATAGACTGTGTAAACAAGGTCCTCTGGACCCAGACTAGCCGACCAATAAAATTAAAGCAGAGTGTCAACCATGTTAGTTTATTTTTTATTTTTTTTATTTGATTTGGCTGAAAAATTCAACCTTTCAATACAAAATCCATTTACTTCATTAAAACATATAAAATGTGTCATAACACTACATAAATATTATATTAATTTAACTGATCACAATTCTCATAAATTATTCTAAACTATTCTAAGCATAAATCATTTAAATTCATAATAAAACGAAGAGAAAAGATAAGCAACAAGAAATTATAAAAGTATAGAAACAAAAAGAGAAAGTGCCGTGTTCAAGGTGCAATCAAATGACAGTTATTTAGCATACAGAGCAAGGTGCTTTAAACAGTTCTCAACATAGGATATCATTATTATTTGTTTTGATTGAGTTATTTGTTATTTTTTACTTTGTTTTTGGTTCATCATCATTTTCTAGTTTTAATTCATTTAGAAAGTTTACCGTTGCATACCCTATTGATCATGAGTGCACATAAAATATAAACTTCCATAGATCTTTAGCCTCCATGTGTACTCGGTGTTTAAAAAGGTTTTTAAAGTATTTAACTCTTAAGCAATCCAACTTTGTACACTCAGTGAGCAGGTGTTCTAGTGATTCCTCATGCTTATTACAGAAGCGACATAGACTACATTCTACAGCATCAGGAAACCATCTAGATGTAACTTCCCTGGTTTTCCATTGGTTTAACCTCAAGCGCAGAAGTCCTGCTCAATACGAGACATTTGGTGATTTTATGAGATACTCTTCAGGGGAGCCAAGGGATTGTAAGGCAAAAGGATTCTGTCTGAAGCATTTATAGACTTGACATTGTTCTCTGGTGCTTATCCAATCCATTTCCCAGATCTTTTGCTTAGCTTTGTCAGGATTTTGTAACAAAAGCTCATTCTCTACGTCCGCTTCTTGCAAAAATCTCTGCGCTTGGGCTTTCCAATGCTTAGCAAAACTATCATTCGATGTTTTTACATAATTTGCTAAATGTTTTACCAGCCTATTCTTATGATCTTCCAGGGCACATTTCCTGAATAGCATGCATACTCTCCATTTATAGGAGGCTTGTATCGATATAAGCCCTAATTCATGCCTTATGAGGGCTATGGGTGTACATCTCGAGAGTTTCAAGAGATTTTTCCAATATTCCCCTTCTTTCTTATCCCAATAGTTGCGTATTTTGTATAATCTTGTCTCTGACCCATACAATTGTATTGGCAGAGCCTTTTGTTTATAGTATGTCAGCAGGGGAGCGATGGTGAATTTACAATACTTGCCGCTGATGATTTTTGCTTGGGAGATTAAATTATTCCATTTTATTATTGCATTGGTTTCATATGGAGTGTCCTGTGGGTTGTTGTTAATATTCACTCCCAGGTAAATATATTCACCCACTGATTCGAGCTGCCGATTATCTAAAACCCACCTATGTTCTCTGTTTCTTTGCTGTGAGTTTCCAAATTGGATCACTTTTGTTTTTTTAATATTTATGATCATGCCATTGAATTTGGCTTAGTTCTCCAATACATTAAGCATATTGCGTAACCCCATCGGTGTCTTTGATAGGAGAAGGAGATCATTGGCAAACAAGAGCCATTTAATCTCCTGCTTGCCTAATTTTGGGGAGTCAGTTATGATGTTAAGAAACTCTTTACCCATGTCAGAAATGAAAAAATTAAAAATTGCCGAAGCAAGTATACACCCTTGCTTAAGACCTCTCGATGTGTCAATAGGGTCAGTCAGCAGACCATCGCTGTTTAATATTATTTGGAGTGAGGTACCCTGATGAAGCTCAATGATCCACTTCAAGATGTTCGATGGGCAATTGTTTCTCATAAGCTTCGCCACTAGCAGCTCCCTCATTATAGAATCAAACACAGTTTTGAAATCGATGAATGCAATATACAGTGGTGGATTTTTACTCGCTTGCTTTGCAATAATGGCATTTATAGTGAATAGGTTAATACCTGTTCCTAGGCCTTTAATGAAACCTGTCTGCCAAGGGTCCCTCAGGTTCTCCCTGTCTAGCCAGTTTTTAAATTCATGCAAGACAAGGCAAGCAAATATTTTCCCTGGACAGTCCAGAAGGGCTATCGGTCTATAGGATCCTGGATCAAGTCTGTCTCCCTTCTTGAACAACGGGATTAAAATAGATTTTTTCCATGATGTTGGAATGAACCCGGTGCACATCACTTCCGCAAATATTTTCATCAGAATTAGTGACCATACTTCTATCTCTTCTTTGATGGTTTTATTATCAAGCCCATCCGGGCCAGGGGCCCTTGAGGAGCTTAGTTTTGAGATGTAAAATATAATGTCACTTTGATCGAATTGTATTGTGTGATCCCAATTCGTACCTTTAAGAGGAATTTGCTGGATCATCATTGGTGTCTGATATATTTTCAGGAAGTAATCGCACCAGGTTTTGGCCGATATGGAGTTAATTTGAACAGAAGACTGGTTTTTGTAGGTGACATTATTCAGGACCTTCCGGATTTCCGCTGAAGATTTGGAGGCTATTTTTTTAAGCATATCCTCACTGTCTCTCTGGTAACATTGGGCCTTTCTACCTCTTAACCAGTTTTTATATACTGTCTGCATGTGCCTTATCTGTGGGAGTTTCTCTTCTAATGTTAAATCCTTTAGTAGTCGTATTTGTTTTCTCATGTTAGCTTTTTTGGTTTTGACATCAATGTCAAAGACATGAGCATGTTTGTACCCTTGTCCTTGTGAGATGTTTTTCACATATGCATATTTCTGCATTATTGATACATAATCCAAACCTGGACGTATGGACAAATGTTTGTCAAAATCCCACAAGGAAGCATTAGACCACTTGATTTTATTCCTCCTGTTGTTAGCGGTTATATCTCCATTATAGGTCTCACAAATGCTTTTACTGGGGGGTTTTTCTGTTTCCCACACCAGGCCAAGTTGGCTATGATCACTTTCCATTTTTGACTTTACAGTCATAGACTGGATTAAATTCAGCAGTGCACTGTTCACAAATATGTAATCTAGTATGGCTTCAGATGGACCTTTATGCCATGTGTTAGCAGCCTGCGTGTCCCCCTCCACGGTCCCATTTAGCATAAATAACTGCATGTCTTCCATTATTGCTAGCCATCTTCTTTCTTCTATCGTTCTTTTTCTTTTTCCCTTATTCAGCAGATGCATGTTAAAATCGCCCATGATCATTACATGATCAACATTTCTTTCTTTAGCAATTTTGGCAAATACTTCTTGACAAAGGTCAAAAAAACAATCAGCAGTTAGATGAGACCTTCCCCAATAGATGTTTATGAGTATAAGTAGATGTGAATTACTCTTCAATTTGACGGTTTGAATAAAAGGGGTGGTGGAATCATACATAGCTATTGTAAAGCCCTTTGATTTCTTTACTGCAACCAGAAGCCCTGCCATCGGTCTACCGCGCGGTAGGCATATTGCTGGTTCCAAGTATATTTCATATCCATCCCAGATTGGGGCTTCGGCCAACCATGTCTCCTGCAAGACCACTATGTCAAACTTGTCAAGTTCAGTATTCACCGTATTCGTAAAATGCTTGAACCCCCGAGTGTTCCAACATATCAGTTGGAGTTTCTCTTTTGCTATGGGTTGTTATGAGCGATCTAAGTGATTACCTCTACCCTCATTTGAAGCATGCAAAGTTGGCGCAATAAATGCGGGGAATCCACTTTGTGGAGCCTATGACTTCTTCATTCAATTGACAGTCTTCTTGATACAAGTTAAAGCCCATTTGAAAGCGAGCATCCCTAGCCTGCCATAATATATCTGCAAGAATGGTTGAGTGTATAGAAACTCTGGATCGTGTAAGATCCTGATCATCCATAAAATCAACTCTGTCGATGTCCGACGTTGATATGTTCCTCAATTGAGATAGCTCCCTGCAGATGTTTATGACGCTTGATCGATTCAGGTCAAATTGCTGGAATGGATGGTCCCTACATTCCAGTATAAAGCAGTGACTGTTCTTCTGGGCCACTGCCCTCGATTTAAATGAGACCTCTTTGCTCATATTCTTATTCTTTTGCCATTGTGCTGTTTCTCCATTGTCTCTTTATTTGAGGACATTACGTTGTTTACAAGACCTCTCACTAGGCGACCTTCTGGCATGGATTTTGTCTCCATCTTGCTAGATCCAGTTTCCGTAGTTTCCTTTAACCTGCTAGACATGTAATTTTCTACAGTTTTGTTTATTTCTTCTCTCATTTGCACCTCATTTAACCCCCTCCACCTTGAATCTATCTTTTCACTGTTGGGGAGTGCCTGAGGTTGGGCGCTTTCACTTCTTCTCATTGCTGTTTCCACTGCAACTAAATCATTTAAAGGTTTGTAGAATAGGCTTGGTGTGATTTTATTTATACTGCTTGAGGGCATAGTTCTCATATGCTCACTGTTTTTATCAGTGATTTTTGATTTTTCTCTGGTTTCTTTTATAGCACTTGTTATCTTCAAAATTCGTCTATTGTTTACTTTCCCTTTAACACCTTTTGCTACAGACATGGTGCTTTTCATTTTATTTGTTAAAGATTGACCCTTTTGCAACATTCTGTAACAGATGCTTTGAGGGTTCTTCAAGTTTATTAGTATTAGGCGCCCCACTAAAGTTGAATTGTTTTGGCTGCAAAGGAGTCTTAAACCTGTAGTTCGTAAAACTTGGGGGGAGTGTGGTCTGAGTTCCCGACTCTTTTGATTCACAATGTCTAAATATTTCGTATTGTTGAATGCACTCTCTTCGTTCTCCCATTTCCTGGCAGCTGTTAACTTTAATATTCAATTACTTTGATCTGTCAGCTTATTCAATAATATAGTTTGATAGTTCAATTTTTGGTCCATTGCTTCGTATAGTTTGGCCAACGATAGCAGAGCTGTGTGCATTGCTAATAGGACAGAATTATTCTCAATCAGGGCCTCGGCCTCTTCTGCAGGACTTTCAAGAGGGATCACCGGCCGTGCTTTTCCACCAGTAAGATTTTTGTTTCCCCTTACAGCTTGCCTGGGGGTTGGAGGAACAAAAGAGAGTGATTTCACAAACGCTTCTTCCTCAGAACATTCTAACATTTCTAAAGTTGTCATTGCTTTCTAATTTTATGATGCATTCATTATGTCATCCTCTTCTACTCTACGCCTGCTTGTGTCATGTTGATGTTGTATTGTGATGGGCGACAGATTGTCTAATTGCATCAGGTCTCCTGTATTGGAGTGTACAAACACAACTTCCTCTACACTCATCGAGGCAGAGCTACAATCCATAAAATGTATAGCTTCCTCATCTACTAGACCTGTAATTTGCAAGTTATGATAAGCCTCTCTTAGTTTCTGCTGTGCTTCGACCGTACAGGGCTTAGGCGGACTTTCAACAATTTTTTCAAGTGTTTGAGGTGCATACACTTTATTATTTTCACACCGTTTGCTCTCATGTTCCATGGTAGTGTCTGAGATTGCATTTCCCACTCTGACATTTGATATTACAGGTGCGCTTACTTTAATGGCAGCTACTTCCATGTCAAGGCGCTTATTCAGCTCAGTGAGCTTTTCTTGATTCAGATGACAATTTTTAATTTGTTGTTGTTGTTCTTGGGGGATTTCGGTCCCTGTACTTGTATTCAAATTATAATATAGGCAGATATCAGGTACCTTTGACATTAAGCAGTTCCTGTTTTTGTTTCCCACTTTTTTCTCCCCTGCACAGGCAGCTCCTTTCTTCTTTGAAAGTGGGACTGTTGGAGTATGCAGCATACCCACCATGTTTTTTAACTTTGGATTAATTCCGTCTTTAAATAGTGCGCCATTCATGGGTGGCATACCAGATTTCAATGTGTAGGGACCCTTCTCCATGCTATCAGAATTAAACACAATTAAACTACCCCCTTTTTTTTGATCGATCACAACTAGATTATTATTATTATGTCTTGCTAATATTGATCGCCAAATCTATAATCTTTTTCCACGGTAGTTTTGTGCACGATACGTAGCCTAGAGATTGCAATATGGGTGGGAATAATAATACAGACAGTAGCCTCTTACCCTTTCACGTAGTGCACAGTTTTCCCCTTTTCTTTTTTTTTTTACACCTTTCTTTCTCCTCCACGTTTACGGTATGGCTAAGTCAAGTGATGCCAACCCAATCCGAGAACCAAGCACAACGAACAGCGAACAGCAAACAGTACTTATCCATACTTAGTGCGCGGCGCGAGTGCGCCAGGGAAACAATACTTGTAGGGGCGGAGGGGAGGAGCAACTTGCACGTCACGTGATTAGCGAGGGCGGAGTCTCCCTCCAGGAAGTACCCTAAACAGAAAGAATGAGGACACACTCTTAGTAAGGTTTGGAGTATGTAAAGACAATAACAGGCTTATCCAAGCACGAGTCCAAAAAGAGTCCAAATATACTCATAAGACACAAGTCCAATTAGGTACACACACACGGGGGGGCTGGGTACTTAATCACCTTGTGGATTAGGAAGTCAGGCAAGCCAGGCGCCGCATGCAAAGACGTCCTCCTGGACGATTTACTTTGCGTTTACACGGCACGGCAGCAAGCTCAATAGGAGTCTCGTGGTGATTTTCTTCAGCGGGTCCAACAGGTCCACCAAACCAGCAAACAGTACTTATCCGTACTTAGTGCGCAGCGCGAGTGCGCCAGGGAAACAGTACTTGTAGGGGAGGAGGGGAGGAGCAACTTGCACGTCACGTGATTAGCGAGGGCGGAGTCTCCCTCCAGGAAGTGCCCTGGTGGATTAGGAAGTCAGGCAAGCCAGGTGCCGCATGCAAAGACGTCCTCCTGGACGATTTACTTTGCGTTTACACGGCACGGCAGCGGGCTCAATGGGAGTCTCGTGGTGATTTTCTTCAGCCAGTCCAACAGGTCCAGCAAACCAGCAAACAGTACTTATCCGTACTTAGTTTAAAAGGCACATGCCACGTGGTTGAACAAAAATCTGACCAAGTAGAATTTCACTACCAGAACAACCAAATTCCAGATGTGACAGTAATAGCAGTAGGACAACAGACTGGTGATGGGGGGGTCCTCTCTATTTCTGAAAATCAACCTTCCTTCCAGTTTAAGGTGGTATTCCACACTGGAAGTAAACACTCTGAAATTCTTTACCAATCCACAATCAGACATTCCCACTCCTATAGTCCAGAGAGATGTGAAACCAGTTCAGAGCCTGGCTGATATTCAGCAAATTGGAGAGCAGTTGTTCATTGCTGTTTAGTTAAATGAAGGGAAGGACTCTGTTCACGCCCGAGTGTGTGCGAACAACGGTAAGAGCTTCATCAGCGAAGCCATGTTCCGCCAACTCCTAAAAGATCCAGCCATTCCCACATTCAAACTGATAGACAAATGGGAAATGGATCTGGAAACACCCAATTCCAAACATCTCCTGCCAAGCAGGTGTATGCTCAAAATCTCCATTTGCAACAAGAGCATAATGCATAATTGTTGGGTCGTGCCGCCTTTTACTTAGGCAGTGACATTCTCAATTGCTTTGCCATTAGTTTGGACCTAATAAACTTCAAAGCTTGGTCCCGATTAGCGGATAATCCCATGGGCTTTGATGACCAAGAAAAAGCATTTAGGTCAGCTCAATTGCTACCTTATGCAGTTGAATTTCAGATTGGAGAGGAAGTAACCACACCAGAAAGGACCCAATAATTTTCCCTGGTAGTGAAAGTTAAAAGAGGACAAAAATTGAAAAACCCTGTTGCTTATATTCATCTAAATGCTTCTCTCCAACAGCAAGAGTTGGGGGTAAACCCAACACCATTAGTCAATATAGAACATGACACCATTCCAATAGAGGTGGATAACAGCGACTTAAAGAGTATCACTCTAGCCGCAGGCACCCTTATTGGAATGGTGGTTGATGACCGACATTTTTCCATTGATTTAGGAAATAAACTGTTAGGACTAATCCCCAAGGACTGTTTTGACAGTGACAGTGATGACAATACAATACAACACCAGACCGGATCTTTACCCGGCATGGGGGGAACTTCTTGGTATACTTCAGAAGATGAGGTGATTTTCCAGGTCCATGAGGGCTGCCTTTCCCACATGAAGCCACCAGTCCAAATCAGCACTCTGACCAGGGACTTCTCCACCCAGCTGGAGGAGGCCGCTGAGATAGCGAAACCAGAAGTCTTTCCAGGCTTCAGGCAGATGGTTGAAGAGAGAGTCAACCTAGCTGATGCCTGTGTGACTCTGGAGCAGAAGCAAAAGTTGAAACAAATTTTCTTGGATTTTCAAGATATCTTTGCGGTGGACTCATATGACTGTGGTCGCACCAACATCCACACAACAACAATTCCCACGGACCCTGGCATGACTCCAGTGTTTGTGAAGCAATATCGCTTGCCTCTTGCATCAATGGAGTCCCTTACTGAAATAATTAAGAACCTTGAGCCTCGGGGGATAATCCGTCCAGTCCACAGCACCTTCAATAATCCGGTGCTGGGAATATTGAAGCCAAACGGCCAGTGAAGACTCTGAGCCGACCGTAGGATACTCAACAAACGGGTCCATACTTCCCGATGGCCTCTTCCCTACATTGACCAAGGGCTGGCCCAGATCCAGGGGTCACAGGTATTCAATGCAATAGACCTGACCAATGGATACTGGACTGTGCCTATCAGTAGGGAGGACCAATACAAACTGGCTTTTACCTTTGGGGGCCAGCAGTACACATGGACCCAGACTCCCTTCGGATACCTCAACTCCGGCAATTCAACATTTTCCTACACAAGGCCATGCCTGACCTAGGTGCGAGGGGAACCTGGCTTATGTAGATGATGTCATCATCAAAAGTTCATCTGTGGAGGAACACATAGCAGAGATCCGTTATGTTCTGACACAGTTGAGGGCCGCCAGAGCAAAACCTTCCTTTCAGAAAGCACAGTGGTGTAAAACCAGTGTTAATTTCTTGGGGCATGAGATTACTCCGCAGGGTCTCTGTCCCCAGGAAAAGAAAGTGGAAGCACTTCAGAAACTGAAGGACCCTACAACTCTGCGGGAACTAAGGAGCCTCCTTGGACTGACTAATTACAGCAGAAAGTTCATTGAGGGCTACGCAGAAATCACTAGACCCCTGATTCATCTTTTGAAGGGGGGGTCAAGTGGGAATGGGGTCCAGAACAAGCTGAGGCAGTAAGACAACTCAAAAGAAGCCTCTCACAAGCACCTTGCCTAGCTTAAACTGTCAGAAACGAGGAGTTTTTCTTGGAGACAGGGTTCTCTAATACATGCTTGACTGCAATATTATATCAAAAGCATGATAAGGTCAATAAAGTAATCTCCTATGCGAGTAAAACTTTATCCTCTGTGGAGGAAAATATCTACGATTGTGAGAAGGCACTCCTGGCAACGGTGTGGGCATTGAAGAATTACCACCCGTTTATCCAGGGGGAACACATCATAGTGGAGACTCCACACCAGCCTCTTCAATATCTTCAAAGGGACAGAATCCGGCTGGAAATGTGAGTTATTCCCGAATAACCTCCTGGATTCTGTCAATGCAAGGCTTTCCTGTGGAGGTCAGATATGGCCAAAACAAGAAGAGTCCCCTCGCGCAAGGTTTGGCTGACTTGCATGATTGTGCCAGAGAAAACTGTCTCGAAGACGAAAGTCTAAAAATCAAGGACAACATGAAGGCATACTTCAATTCCCCCCACAAAGTCTTTGAAGAGGACAAGTGTGAGGGAATGCCCACCGTTTATGTGGATGGATGCTCTTACCATGTTGACAACAATGAGGAAAAAGATCTTGTGGCCGGCGTAGGGACCCTCCGCTGGGTACAAGATAGGACCCCGAAGTAGTCAAGTGGCAGAGTTGATGGCGGTGCATCAAGCCATCCTCACTGCTGTCCAACATCAACTCCACGAACTGGTCATAATCACAGATTCGGATTATGTACAGAACGGGTTCATGGAGCACCTGGTTAATTGGAAAACCAGAGGCATGCTATGTGCTAATAACAAACCCTTGAAACATGGGAAGTTAATCCAAAATATTGATGAGCTGGTCACCTTGAATGGGATGACCATCTACTGGAAAAAGATCAAGGGTCATTCCAAAGTAGAGGGACCAGACAAAACTGGAAATGACTTAGCTGATCAGCTGGCCAAAACCAGGGCCATCCAAGTGGATCTAATAGAGATTGAGTCCCTGTTGGGGGAATTCCAGGTCACTGCTATCACTAGGTCCCAGACAAATGCTCACAATGATCTTTCAACTGCACAATGTAGTAAGGAGACCCCAGATGCTGATTTGATTACGGCTCAGAAAGGGGATCCAATAATTGGTAAGTTTTACCAACACATTGAGGACCCTGAGAACTTTCCCCTTACTGATACCGATTATGTTGGGAAAGAGGACCTCAAAGTGTTGATGAAATGTCCCAAAATTTTCCTAATCCAAGACAGTTTGTTGGTAAGGAAATCCCAAGCTGGCCATGATCAGTGGATGGTTCCTACCTCATTCCGAAGCCTGATGTTAAGTCACGCCCATGACGCGGCCAAAGCCAGTCATAGGGGGTTTCATACTACACTTGAAATCTTAGAGAGGTTGCATACTGGCCACACATGGGGCAGGACCTCGACCAATACTTGAATGGGTGTCTTGTGTGTGTACAATTTCAGCCAACATCCCTCACACACCGTGCGTGTCTCCAAAAGAGGGGGATGACACTGCCATGGTCAGATTTGCAAGTCAACAACATTGGGCCCGTGATTCGCTCCTCTAGGGGAAATAAGTACATGGTGACGGTGACATGCTTATTTACTGAATGGGTGGAATGTCTCCCGGCCCCAAACTGCAAGGGAGAAACAGCAGCTACCCTGATGATCAACCACATCTTTTCGCGTTTTGGTCTACCCCAAAGGATTGAGTCAGACAGGGGTAGCGATTTCACCAGCAAAGTAATGACAAAGATGTGGGAGATACTGGGGGTTAAAAAGAAGCTACACATTGCTTACCGGCCAGCCTCTTCAGGTGCTGTACAATCTTACAACAAAACCATTGTGAGCATCTTGAAAAAGTTTGTGGCAGATTCTGGGCCAAGTTAGGACATCCGATTACCTCTTGTCCTAATGGCCATCAGATCTACCCCTTCATCTGCAACTAAAATGTCACCATTTGAGTTGATGACTGGACGCAGGATGGTGCTTCCCCAGCATCTGCTTAACAGGACCCAAGAACAGACATTGATCAATGCCTCCACAACTCATGAGTATGTTGAAAATTTAAGAAAACACCTTCAACATGCTTTTGCCTATGCTCAGCGAAATCTAGAAAGATCCGCTGATAGCATGAAGACCCACTATGACTAGAAGACTACCAGGAAAGAATACAATGTAGGAGACCGGGTTTACTTATACAATTTCCAAAGGAACCAGGCCAAACAGCGGAAATTTCTGCCTACCTGGAACGGACCTTTCGAAATTGTAGATAAGATCTCACCAGTCGCCTACAATATCTGCATCCCCAAAGGCAGTTTGGCAGAGGGGGAAGATAAGTGGGTCCATATTAATGAGCTAAAGTGTTGCCATCCAGGCACACTCTACAGCAACTGGAGCAGTCCTCTGGAACCCCAGAGGTGACCGCCTCAGATCAGTAAAATTCCAACCCTAAAATATTCCACATATAGGCTATAAAATATAATGATAAGAATGCAAATGTCTCCTAATTTATAACATGTACATGCTCGCCCAACTACATTAATAGTGGCGGGGAAATGTCTACGAATATGTTTCTGCCGCTTTGCTTTGTCATCCTAGGAGAGATAAATCATAGGGACTGACCAAGGAGGACGACCCGGGAGCAAAGATCCGAGGTACCCGGAGTACCGCCCAATACGCCCATCAGGACCGGCGAGGAGAACCGATCGATCCACCCCTGATGGAGGAAAAGATGCTGAACTTTGCCATCTGTGTAAACAGAAGATGGTGAGGCTAACATCCCGGTCTTGCGAGTTCCATTGAAGGAAAATCAACGCCATCGCAAGAGGGGGGCTTGTGGGATGATTTCACCCACGCATCCAAGCCCTACAACATCGCTGGCAGCAGAAACATTAGAGTGGCCATCGGAAAGCATGCTGCTCGCCAGAAATCATCCAAAAATGCGCAGTAAAAATCTGAAAAATAGGCTGCCACCCACTTTTGCCATTATTAGTGAGCACAAGAGGTCACTGCCTAAAACCACCATTGGGGTAGACACACAGTAGCCTGAAACCACTCGGAAATAGCAATACTGATACCCAAAAGCAACCCAGCGCTGTTTTGGAGTTCATTTTCTTGATTGTCAAAATTGCTAAAATAATGGCTCACAAAACCTCCAAAAGGATACAACTTCTTGATGGGTGTTCTACATTACTCTATTGCAAGAATCCACATCAGTACAACGTCAGCAAGAATCATATGTTATTAGGACAAAACCCCATATTAAAGACATTAATTTAAAGACAGCTATCAAAAATGGGTGCAGTACCTTTGCTCACCTCTGACAGGTGCTGAGGATTTCTAAATCCTGACAGGAGAGCTGTCTTGCAGAAGCAAAACATGTCAAAGCAGAGGATTTTATCAAAATGCCATATAGAGTGCCACACAGTGATTTCATGTTGAAAGAGACTTGATTTAAAGACATGTTGCTCATTTTAAAGTTGATAAATGTATTTTTCTTCCATAAGGAACTCTATTACAATTGATCAGAACAGTCACCTGATATAGCTAAGACTTCAAAAGGCTTGCTGTCCCTGGGAAGCGTTCACACCTAGTCTTCTCAGCAACAGCACAGGAGATTGCATGGTCATGTTAACCAGATGGAGAGTGGCACCCTGGTCTGCTGCCTCAGTCAAGACAAGGGATTCTTTCAGCTGAATAGGATATGCTGATTTGGGTGTAACTGTCAACACTGCTCTGGGAGAAACAAGACATGTGACCATCTGACTCACCAAGCTTCTAGGGGCGGGCCAGACTGGGTTGTGGATTTAATATTGCACCAAATATATGTTTAAGGAAAATGCTTCTAAAATATTGTATCAAGCTGATAGAAATGTACAACTTTGAGATTCTTAAAATGACGCATTCACTCATAGTTTGAGACTAAGCTGAAATCCGTGCGATGTTCTGAAACCAAACCCCGGGATTTATTAATATTGTAGACACAGTGTTTATAGTAGAAAAATGAAAACTTACAGTAATATGCTCAGAGAGGGTGTGTACCTCTGTGTAAGATTTGGTGCATAACCAATATTGCGAAACCTATCAAAATCGCGAATAAGTTATTTCTGAACTCAAGCTCTTAGAAAGGTCAGGGTTGAACAGAGACCTGTCTTAATTAATATGTGCTATGTACATGTATTCTCAACAACTTGTGAATCTGGGAAGCATGTTTGGTTATGAAAAATTGATTTCTAAGTAAAAGCAGAGGGGAGGGATTTCAGCTTCAGCCATAGACATGACACCTGATGACTCATTCTGACTCACTACTCCTTTCTCCAGTCAGGTCACAGGGAATCCTCTAACCTATCAAATCCTTAGTGGGTTGGGCCTAGAAAGTCAGCCTCCACACCTACTTTGAAAACACATAAAAAGAACCACTGAGACCCAGATAGGGACACTCATTTTTCCACTACTCATCGATTCCTGCGCAGCACTCTGCCCGACCAGATCCAGACAATATCCAGACCAGATCCAGACAATATCCAGACAGAGATTCCAGACTCCAGACTTAGATCCAGAGAGAGCAGTGCTGTCTCCAGACCCGCCAGACCCAGACCAGAGGCCATGCTGTGAGCAGAACCAGTGCCTGACTGTCCGGTGGTGAGTGCAGTCCAAACCTGACCAGATCTGTGATGAGGTCCATTCCATTCTAAAACTAGGAGTGAGTATCTAGCCTAGAACTGTGCATAGTCATCTCTTAGTCTAAAGTAAGCTTATCCCATCCAAATCAACCTGTCCAGAACTGCATTTAGAATTTTGTGTCCATCCTGTGATTTCAAATCTGTAAAAGCATCATCTGTCATTCTGAAATCTTGACTTCATTTCTGAAAATCTACCTACACAAAAACGTCCGTATCTTTTGAACCGCACGTCCTAGAAGCGAAATTTAACTGTCCTTTTAAAGCTAATAGTTTTTCCGTAATCGCGATTAAGGCACGCGGAAAAAGTGCCGCGAATTGAAAATTAGCTCAGTTTCACCACCTGTCAAAATTGCTGTCTTTTGCTTGCAACTGCTGAATTTCGTTTTCAATCTGATAATCATTCATGAATCATTGCTAGTGTTGACCTGTACCAATCTAAAGTAACTATCGCCTACCCTGAATCTCCTTTAGTGAATTAAAAAGCATTTTAGCATATTTTCTCATCCATTGCAACCACATTTAAAAGCATTTGATCTGTGTTTTAAAATCATTCCCGGGCCTCTCTAAGCTTGCTGGGGAGGAACTGGAATTGAACTGCATTTTGATTGTATTCTTGAAACCTGTGTTCTCTCTTTTCCATCTCTTCATATTGCATAAGGGGTGGAGCGAGTTGTCACAAGGGAAAAAGTTATCATATTATCTCTTGTTGAAATCATATCAAGTTTATTTCTGTGTTGCATTCTTTCATATCTTGCATTTCCTTGAAACCATACAAAGTATTCCCTGCTACCTTAGCCTTTCTATACCAACTCCTCATTGATTAAAGAGAGTGTGCTATTGTAATATTACCCATTGTTGACCACTATTATATTCATAAGTGTGCTATCAGATATTATTTTGTTCATAAAAGTGTGATATATATATATTGTTCATTCCTCAAATAAATCTTTTAATTTGCAAAACAAACCTACTTCTCGGCTCAGTGAGGTCAGGGGGATTCAAAGAGAGGGGCGTTATTTAAGAGTTCATCATCCAGTTTCAAAGAATTTGACATAAAAATATATAACTAAGGGCTTCCATTGGGCATCCCAGGCTAGGCATTGACTTAGTTCGATTGCTGGATTGAAGTCACTTACAATAATGTGTGCTGTCTAGCTCCATAGACTCTGCTCTATGGGTCTGCAACCGTTGGCTCTCCAGAGGTTTTGCACTACAACTCCCATTAATCTCTTCCAGCATAGTCAATGGTGTGGGAGAATGGGAATCACAGTACAAACCGTTTGGCGAGTCTCAGATTGCAGACCCCTGCTCTACTTGGTACAGCCTCTTTTTAAAAACGTGAATGTAAGTTCTCGCGTGAATAGTCTATGTTACACTCACATGGTTCACATTCATGCAGATCATTTGCGTTCCTTTTTCCCCAGCCCGCTGGGTTTATAAACACGTGGTAGATCCCTGCTACACTGTGTAATCTTTATGTCAGTCTTGCCAGCTGTCATCGTTGTCACAGGTCTAAGTATCCCCACAGTGTGCATAGAGCCATTTCCATTTGGCAGCTGCTACTGACAGGCCAGTGACTCTTGGGAGGGAGTGCCTACTGCCATCCTGGCAGGCGTGAAGAGGTATATAAACACATATTAATAATTATGCCACTGTTACATAGAACATATAATTGTCTCATTAATTTTGAAATCATGAAATCACTTGTGGAAACAAAAGAATTGTTGCATGATCATAAATATTGGACACTGTTGGGAAGGGGACAGCCCCATCCCACACCCCTAGGCACTTTAAAGTGAGGCGAGATGCATTTGAGGCACTATGATGGGCGAAGTGGAGGGGCAACCATGAGAGGGATGCCTTCCCATTTAACAAGACCCCATTTTAATATAACCATACTCTAACTTCATGGTGTGGCCAAAGGCGAGAGAAGCATCGCTATTTTGCATAGATATTAGTAATCATAGGTAGAAGAAAAGGCCTGCGCATTAAATGCAGCATCGCATGCACTCAGCCCAAATTCGCAAGACCACAGAAATCCCCAGCCATGCCCGAGCTCCCATGAGGATAGCTCACACCCCCAAATGCCACACTGTCTATTCATTGTTCCAAAAGTATTGCAAAGATGTATTTTTTACCCAAGAGGAGTGCGCCTTCGAAGGCCGCGATCAGAGACTGGCACCTGGTGTGCATGTTAACTCTCACTGGCCAAAGCATGACCCAACCCATTCCCGGGTGACCACGAGTTATACCCCATATAACGGACTGAATCTTAAGATCCCTGAATTCTATGGCACCTGGTGCCCTTTAACCACCAACCCCAAAGTAACAAGTCCTGAAATGCTCAAAGAGGATGGACAGGGCATATTATTGAAGCGACAATCGTGTGATTTGTATTGCGAGGTGCTGGGAGGGATAAATTAAGTTCACAACGAGGGTGGCGACCTTGGGGTCGGATGGCGCGTAAGAGAGTGAATGAAATGTATATGTGAAGGTTAGAGTGCGCCAGAGCCTCCTTTCTTTCTGTCTTAAGGCCTACCAAGTGTACATCAAGAGTGATAAAATATTTGTATGGTAGGAGTATAATTAATTTGTTTTCTGACCTTCAACGTAAGAAGACGATGAGCCCTGCAGCACCCACGTGATGGAAGACGGACGGACTGGGCTGGCACCAATAGATCGGCACCCCTTATGGGTAAAGGTGGAGTATGTATAGGATACATCCAGTCAGTCGCACAGGATTTTACCGTATGCATTGCGGCATGTATGACGATGTTTTGCAATATAAGATTCTGCTTGTATTACTTTTAGGCAGAACATTCTTGGTAGCAGAGTTCTTTGCTGTTGCTCTCATCTGCGTGTGAGATTAAAACTTGTTATCCTTACAAGATCGACTTGGGCCTTTCTTCCCTAGTGGGTTGTATTCTCTCTGTTGTGAGCGTTTAGGGGCGTGCCTTTAACACCTACTGTAGTCTTAGTATGGTAGCCCTCTAGGCCCACCAAAGAGTAATATCTAGACAGGTTGTCCGGCTCTCCGTATGAAATGTGTATGAGAATAACAACTTACATAGAAATTCACTGGAGAGTCGATGCACATGTGTTGGTCATTCTAACATCTTGACGGAAATCCACAGCGGATGAGTGCAGTCCTATGCAGTAATTATAGAAACAGAATTACCCGCATTATTTTTTTCTTTTTATCTGTATTTACCAAAACTGTTTGGTTTTACAAAAAGATGCATTCCGAATTTGTGTTCTTTGGTCGCTCTCATTACAGGGTTTGATTTTGAGTTTGTTTACTCAGATTCCTTCAATCCTTTCTGCTTCTATTTGCTCTAAAGCGTTTTGTAGTATTTTTACTGTAGCGATTGGTTAGCGATGAGGTTTTTTGCCCGCTTATCAGGCGTGGCCACCAAATCTCTACCTCACAATCAGAGAAGGGTTCTAGGACAGATGACATGTAGATTTGCCTGTTTTTTTGTAGCGCCGAGCAGGACGTCAGTAGGTGGCGAACTGATTTGACTACCTCGTCGATTTTACACAGCCTGCAGGTGTTCGTGTTTGCTAGGCCTCAGATGTGTAAGATTTAATTTGTCGGTAGTAAATTTAGTCTTGCTCTTAGGAAAATCTGTCTTAGTGGTCTGCTGGGGAATTTTTTGTAGATTTCCGCTAGATCATTTAATTTCCTAGGAAGTAGTGGTAAGTGGCTTAGTAGTTTATTCCTTTCTGCCAACTGCAGGGTGCCTATCCAATCAAGTTCCTCTAGTTTTTTTTATTCGGAGAGGATTTTCGATTAGTTCATCCTGTGCACAAGCGATTGACTTCAGTTGTTCGCTTTTTTGACTGCCCATTGTGATATCATTTTACATCCGCCTGTCTTGATTTCTGTGCATATCAGTTTGTACAGGGGCGATGACTCTGGTACCAGGATTTTCAGTATAGTGACATGCTGCTGTTTTCCACTGTTGCTATTAGGGAGGTGAGCCCCAGCTCTCTCCTGATTGCCGGTAGTGAAGTTGATTTGGGGGGAGACAGTACAGACCTCCAGAAGAAACCTTCAATCCTTTGCCAGATCACCTACGATATCATTGGCATTGCCTCCGCACCGTAGATGAAACATGGGACGACCTTCGCTTTGTAGTGCTTGAGTAGAGGCATCAAAGAGAAGCGTCCAAATTTGTTGTCCAGCATGCAGGCTTGTGTTGTCAGTGATCGAGCTTTAGTCCAGATGAATCTTTGCATACTCGCTTCTAGTCGAGTGTTGTCCAGCATGACCCCAGGTATTTGAATTCGGACACTATTTCGATTTTTGTGTTTTCTCGTTGCCAAGATGTGAAATTTGCCTGTTTCTTCTTTCTCTCCATGATCATTATCTTGGTTTTATTTTGTTGATTTGGAGCTTGTTTCTTTCTATGTAGTCTGATACGTTGGTTAGTTGGCGCAATCAGTTTTTTTTTCCAGCAAGGTAATGCCATCAGCGTAGAGGATTCTAGGGACCCGGGTCCCCCCAATTTTTGGTGGAAATGTTTTCACAGCTGCGGTTGAATCTTTGTAGTCTCCTATGAAAGCTGTGAACAGCGCCGGCGCCAGGGGCAAGCCCTGCTTCACCCCTCTTTTTATCGGAATTTCATCCGATAGGTGCCCTTTCTGTCTAACTTCACCCGCATTGATGTTCCTGAATAGAGGGCTTTTATGTGCTCAAGAAAGTTCTTTGAACAGTTACCTGCCGATAGTTTTGCCCATAGCAGTGATCTGTCCACCTTGTCAAACGCCTGGGTAAGGTATATGAATGCAAGGTGCATCTTTGTTGTCCATCGTGCATATTGTTTTTCAGGATGCTCAGGAACAGGATGTTAACAATTGTCCCAGAGTTTTTTCGGAATACGGCTTGAAGCGGGTCATTGAGGGGTGCAAACTTGGCCCAAGCTTGAAAGTCCCATAATAAAAGCATGCCAAACACTTTTCCAATGGTGTCGAGGAGAACGATGGGTCGGAATTTCCCGCATTTGATTTTCATAGGTCTATAGGTGGCAAAACCTATGTTAAAACATCCCTATGATTAAAAGGTGATTGTTCTCCTTTTGACATGGCTAATAAAAAAGGGGGGCTAAATAACTCAATCAAGGCGACATGAACCACTTATGATCCCCTGATATTATAAACCTTGTTTTAGATCTATTTCCTGTGCAGTATTCCAGTGCTGGATTTCATCTGCAAGAGGAAATCTCCTAGTTTTCTTTAAACATTTAAGGACCTCAAGTGAATGGATTCTACAGGACAAAAATGTGTGCTTACCAGCCTCACTTTTGGAAAGCGCTCAGTGGTTCAAGTGGTTTCTAGTAGGCCTTGGGGTGTGTAAATAATCCGATACCGTAAAGTCCCTATACAAGACACCTATGTAGACTTTCTGCACGGCACCAGTCATTTGGCATGCCAGCTGCCTCTAGTCCATATAGCTGCCAAGGTGGAAGAATGCACAGCAGGAGACGTGTAAATGCAGCAAATGCGGCACATTTTCTTCATATCATTTTCCATTTTAAAAGCTAATTTGAGACAGGGAAAACCCGCGCTGTCTTATTTCCTCGCATTCCTATTCATTTGATCTTATTTATTTATTTATTTGGGGTATTTCTAAGGTGCTTATACATCAAGAAATTGTGTTTCAAAGCGCCCTCTGATGTCTGAGGTAAGAAAAATGCATGTTTTGATTTTTAAACAGTCGGGTGAAACTAAAGTTTAGCAACAAAAGAACTGAATTTGAAAGTGCAGGGCCAAAGGTAACACATTGGCATATGGTTCTGCTTGACCTAGATGCGCCCAGCAGCCTCAGAATTGGTGGGTAAATATCTGGCAATCTAGAGAATATATAGTGAGTGCGGAAATAAAACTATGACTAATTTAGCATTTACCATTTTTCGAAATGTGTAGATGAAAAACTAAAATGCTGTTTATCATATTAATTCCGCACCATGCTGTCCTGTGCTTTGGAGTCTAAATGCACATTATAATAAAGTACTAGCCAACCAAATATGAAGCAAATTACATTGTTGTCCATATCTCTAATTTGCTATTCAGTATATTGTTTACCTATGTTGCCCTTTACTCATTGGCTGAGCATATGAACGGAGCATGCTGAATGCCTGAACTGCAGATTTTCGAGACACACCCAAAAAATGCTTTCTATTTCCCAAGTAAGAATGTAACATCTCAAACAACATGTGGAGGAGATGTTTCCATGAGCAGGGATGAACCCTGTGCCCTTCAAGCTGAGAGGCACAGACAGGATGACCAAAAGCTTTACAGCACTCAGAGTGAATCGATATGTCTTCTTATGAAGTAGCAACCAATCAAAGCTTTCCAGGGGCATGGCCTGAGCCCATGGCGCGAGGCAGCTAACAGACGGAGCTCCCGTCAAGATCCTGCTCTGATCCTGCAATATGGTGGTAACAGCAACTGCTGCAAGCAAAGGAAGGTGTCCACATAATGGGGAAGCGGATGCCCAGCCCCTTAGTGTGCTTTTGATCTGAATCAGTGGGATTGAAAGCAGTGAGCGGAGAGCCGCTCGCAAACAAGATATGGTGGACAGAGCCACCCTGGGAGGCTAGATGGAGGGAGGAGCCGAGACACAGTTCAGTCTCTGGCTCGCCCGGAGGTCTGCTGCGCAGCAAGGAGCACTGCTACCCCCACGAAACGAGTCTAGCAGGTCGGCTAGAAGGAGAACCCCAGCAGACCACACCTGACTAGAGCTGGAGCGGAGCTGGCAACGATGAGCGGACCCGCTCGTCGGATGAATCAGCGGGCGCTGCTAGTGACCTGAAGATCATGGCAACAGTCCGCGATTAGATCTGCGTGGGACAATGGGGCTCGCCCCTGCATGAGTGTGGGGCTCTCCTTGTAGGAAAAGTATGCGAGCCGCGCAGGATCAAATCGCCCGTGCAGGCAATGAGGGCAACAGGGCCGTCGACTGTCAGTGGCCTGATGAACACAAGGCTCAGTAACGTCCAACTGCTGGGGCATGCAGGGGCATAGGTGCTGGTCTCAATCGGGTGCAACACGCCACTAGTGCTGTAACTAGAGCTCTGTTCCCCTACGGTCTTGAAGGCAAGCTCACTGCTGTACGGAGGGCAGAGCCCCTCGGAACTGGGCCTCTGGCAATAAATCACAGAACACTCCCGACAGATACCACATCCCTGGAGCCGCACTTACAGAGGTACTGCAAAAGTTGACAGCAGTAACCCCAAAGTCTTTTGACAACGTCGCCACCTGAGAGACCGTGCTACGAAACATCTGCTATCCAACACCCAGTGCCACCTGGAGCATTATGAACTGCTGGGAGCAGCTGTTAAGTTGCAGGTAGGGCCCCTGTGGTGCTGTTGAGGAGTTACACTAGGTCCGGTGACGGGGTGCAGGATACAGCTATGTTAATTGAGAGCTGGTGGAGTGTGATAAGAGCCTGGGCTCAGGGGGCTACCGCTCACTTGGGAAAGAACCGTCAAGGGTGGTGGTTGCTACACCTAGTAGACTGCACAGCAGAACTCACGCGCAGAGTCCTAGCAACGGCACTGAGTCCACTAAGGGCAGCGATCTGGGAAAGACCTGCATGGAGAGTGGCACCCACCTGGTCCTTGTAGTGCTGTTTTGTTACTGGGGAAGCTGAAGGTGGGAAAACCTGGCCCTGTTGAATGAATTGGGGTGTCTCTGAGCTGCTTGACCCAGAATTGCCCAGGCTCGACAGAAATTAAGGTGGTCTGCCAGGGAGCTTGCTGCCGGCTCGAACTTGGTGGTCTGACCCTGGGGGGTGGGGGAGTTGCTGATTGATACTGGTGCTGCCTGATTGGTAGCCGGAAAGGGAAAAGCCTGCGCTGGTGGTACAGGGGACCCGACAGACACATTGAACAGGAACTAGAGCTGTCACTGGAGATTAACTCGGACAGACGGCAACAGGGCCCACTGGAATTAGAACTGAGACAACTGCACAATAAATCATGCTGCGAAGGGCCAACACTGGACCACTGGTTGTAAGCTGTTGACTGCTACATCTTTGTACAAATATGTCCCCCTCTCAGGGCAAGGGCAAATCCACAATCATGGATTCCTTTAGCAACACCAGTAGGCCCGTGACTCCGAACAAAATAAGGCTGGTGCTCAGTCAGAGATGAAAATAACTGAGACCGGCAAATAGGAAGACCTGGTTCTGGCAGAGATAGCAGCGCTAAAATCATCCCTGGAAATGAAGACAGATGAGGTTAAAGTGAACGTGCAATTGTTGCGACAAGATGTACGCAACCTGGCGGGGAGAGAGACATTGTCCGAAACTGACCTGAAAGAAACCCGGGAGTCCACGAGGAATCTTGAAATTCGAGTAATGGAGCTGGAAAGGAGGAACACCATCCTGGAGCAGCAGTCTGAGGATGCAGAAAGTTGGGCCCGGTGGAACAATATCAGGCTGTGAGGGATTCCTGAAGAGATAGAGGGCCTGAACCCCACACGCTATGTGGCTGGAGCATAATAGACTGACCAGCAGAGAGGTACCTGTCAATTGATGTTACAATCACCAACAAAGTCACAAGATATATGCGACGAGGGGAGGGAGATGCACAAGTTGTGCAGAGCATCGCTGTAGCTGAACTATGGGTGCAAACTGGAAGCTGGGAACTATTACTGCAACATTGTTTCTCACTGTTGATGGGGCAAAGTTTGACCACCTGCCTGGGTTTAAAGGTCTATCTCATGCATACGCTAGTGTTGGCTTGTTGCTGACACCCACCACTTTTCACAAAATGGCCTGGATAGGCTCAAATGGCATGGACTGGGCATGTGCCTGTGCAGAAATCGTGTGAAAACCTTCCTTAATTGTATCCATTGCCATACTACAGGAAAACCACCTTACTGCAGAGGAACTGCAAAAGGTCAAAGAGGCTGGGGTGGACAGGGATATGGGGTGGTATACTCTAAATACACTGGGGTGGTGTTTACGTGGATTAATGCTAATGTGCGGTTCAAAAGGCTGGAGGTGGAAGCAGATGCTGATGGGAGGTACCTTATCTTGAGGGGTGACATGGATCATGTGGAGGTATGCATAATCAATTCCTATTTTCCGAATCATGGTATCCCATCACATGTCAACACACTCTGCACCAAGATAGTACAGTACCGTGAGTGTTTCCTCATATGGGGGGTGATTTTAATTGTACCAGGGATTCACTGCTGTATAGGTCATCTCCTCCTACGAAGGGCATGGGATCGGCCCCTACAGCCCTTAATGCACCACTAGCTAACTTAGACCTGGTGGATGTATGGCGGGAGCTATAGCCTGAAGATAGGGGGCATTCTTACTACTCTTTGCCACATGACCTGTACATCAGGATAGATTACTTATTTGTAGGTTGGGGGCAAATGGCTGAAATAGGTGCAGAAAATTACCTGGGATGAACAATCTTCAACCACTCCCTATTACTGATGGAGTGGCACTTACGCAGTCCCCGGCCCCTATCCCGATGTGGCGCATGCCTACCGATGCCTTAACGGATCACATTTTTGGGGGTGGGTTATGGTTGTTCCTGAAGGAGTTTCTGGAACACGACGTGGGCAGTGTAAAGGGGTGAAGCACTGAGTGGGAGACTCTGAAAGTGGTGGTTAGGGGTAAGGTACTTGCGGTTGCGGGAGGTATCCGGAAAACACTGAGGGTGTATTTGGAGAAAGTAGACGAAGAAATATGAGACATGGAGGCGTGAGGGTGGGACAACACACTGGCGAACCAAAACTAATCGAAGCCAGGTATCGCTGTCCAGAAGCTTGGGGAGGCTGTCAAAATTCGACTACATGGCTCAAACCACAAGAGCTCACACAGAGGGGGACAGGCTGAATACACTGCTATCATAGCTCTGTAAGAGGGAACACCCCATACATCTGACCACAGAGTTGAGAGATGAGGAGTGCAACATGCGTCGGACACAGCTAGACATCATATTTATATGTATAAGATATACATATATAAGATATAGTTGCTAAATTTTACTCCCAACTATACAGGCATGTATGCTTGGTCCCGCAGGAAGAAGTATTGGGCGCTCTTGAAGAAATAGGGTTGCCTAAGCTAGAAAAAGTACAGTAGACTGTGCTTGACTAAGCCTTTACGGTCAAGGAGGTAAATGAGGCAATTGTGTTGCTGACCACTTGTAAAACTCCAGGCAGTGATGGACTCCCCCCAGAATTTTACAAAACATATGCGCCAGTGGTGGCCCCAATGCTACTCAAGGTATTTATTGAAGCCTACACAAAGGGCGAGCTCCCGGCAAGCATGGGGGAAACCTTAGTAATCCCAATTCCCAAACCTAGGAAACCAACAGATAAATGCGACTCATACCGAACACTGGCCATGCTAAACAATGATATAAAGATCCTAACGACAATATTGGCAGGATGACTGCACAGGGTTATTGGGAGCTTGGTATATGGGGACCAAAATGGTTTTATCTCAGGTCGCAACACCATCCTGAATCTACGTCGCCTCCAGGACATCATTGTGCAGACAAATGACTACCAGGAACAGTGTGCAGTGGTGTCGCTGGACATGAGTAAAACTTTACATTCACTATACTGTGAATGGTTGTTTGCTGTTTTACAGGTTTGGAGAGCAGTGTCTTCGCTAGGTGCGAATCCTCTATGCCTCACCAGTTGCAAGGGTTAAAACTGGAAGGCCATTATCTGCGGTATGGGAAATACAGAGGGGCTCGTGACAAGGGTGCCCGTTATCACCCATGCTGTACGTGTTGGCATTGGAGACAATGGCAGTTTACTTACGTAAAGAGTTTCTCAAGGCAGATATAGGGGTTGGAGGTGGAGGACACCTGATCTCACTATATGCAGACTATGGTTTGCTCTACCTCAGGGACCCGCAACACAATCTGCCCTTAGTCCTGGAGGTGTTGGACAACTTTGCAAAGGTGTCAGTCATTTGTTTCAGCAAGGGGAGAAGTCGTGTCTGTTTCCATTAGCTGGCCTCCGGGGGGTTGACATAACAGACTTACCGGAAATGAAGATCCCATGGTGCTTGGAATCTAGGGGTACATATTATGCACACATCTGAGAGAATGCACGACCGCAATACAGCGGGTGTGGTAAAGAGTTTGAGGATTTTGGTCAAGGATTCCGTTGTCACTGATGGGCAGGGTTGCGATTATAAAAATGATAGTTTTACTGAGGTTCCTGTACTTTTTTAACAATGTCCACCACCACATCAGAACCCTCTATTTCCACCTTTTGGAGTCGCTGATTAGGGAATTCCTCTGGGGCCCGTTGCACCACAAATTTGCACTGGCAACATTGTGCCTACCTTATAAGCAAGGAGGGGTGCAACTCCCGGACCTAGAGAGATACTATTTGGCTGCACAACTCAGATTTGTGGCTAATGGCTGTCGGACGAAGCTACATCTGAGACGATGTTGTTGCAGCAACTGGTGGCTCCTGCACACCGTAAAGAAGTACTATGGCTGCCATTGAACTGCTTGGGAACGACCCCTTTGCTGGTAGATCTGTGAAGAAGGGTGTGGCATAGGGCCGTGAGATTGCTGAAAGTACAATGCCCCTATTCTCCTGAGATCCCGGTGGCAGTGGAAGTATGCAGGAGTAGAGAGTACCTGGTGGTGGCTAGACAGTGGGAGGGCTGGGGTCTCTCCACTTTGGGCAACATGTATGAGAACGGGAAATATAAGGTATTTGTGGCCGTAATTGAGCAGTCAGGGCTACCCAGGGATCAATTTTTGTGATATTTGCGAATAAGGGAGCTGGCTAAAAGGAAATGGAGCAAGTGGCCTGGGGAGCCGGAGGCGACTCCACTGCTGACTTTGATGTATGCCTTGGAGGATGGTTGGAAACCAGTGTCCAGGTTATGCAGCAGCTTAGTCGACAGACCTAACCCTCTCTGAGCTAAAAGTGCGCTGGGACGTTGACCTGGGGGAAGAAATAGTAGCAAGGGGCTGGTGTCTAAGAACTCCTGCTTAAACTGATCCAACTGAATGTGTTATACCGCACCTACATGACACCTAACATGTCCTTGGTGTGGTGGCAGAGAGGCAGACTTGATCCATATGTTTTGGGGCTGCACAAAAGTACAGAGTTTTTGGGCTCACATTGAACAGGCGTGCAGAAGGGCTGGGTCACTAGATACACTTGGAAAGTGAAAGAGTGCCTGCTGGGAGCGTACCCATGGAATAGCAGACATAAACACGTCATAAAGTTCATGGACATGGCATGCCTCCTTGCCAAGAGGTGCATGGCCATGGCGTGGAAGTCAGCTGCGGCGATTACTAGTGCAACCTATGAGTCCTGGAAAATGTTAGTCTGGGACATGTTTCAGCCTCCAGATGATAAGCCACCATGAAGATTTAGACATCCCATGTAATATTTTAACAACACTTTAAATGTACGAAGTTATGGCCCCAACAGACACCTAACACAGGGCCACTGGAGCCCTCCTTAGGAACACTATGCCCCACTGCTTGTTTGTGCTGCCTGCAATGTGTCCCCACACACCTGGATGAACTATGGGATCAATACAAGAGACACCCAGTTCAGATGCGTGATGAAAGTTATAATGTTGTTGACATGTTGAGTTGTACTTGTAATACTGCATCATCTTCCATGCAAGCGCACTGTGTTTGCAGCAAAGGAGCGACTTGAAACAGTAAGATTGTAAGTTTATAAATGTTAAATGTTAATAAAAACTCTTTAACATCAAATCAAAGTTATCCAAGCCACTCACCACATCACACTCGCTGATCGGAATCCTATGCTTCTGCGGCAAGAGGAAGCACCCCGAAACCTATTCTGGTCAAGAGATGGCAGCAATGAATCTGCAGATTAGGGCCTCATTCCAAGACATTCCTAGTGACTCTGACCGCCTTGCCTGCACATTGGGCACTAGAGACGGCTTAGGTATCCTTTATCAACCTTTCTCAAAGATGTTTCAAAGAAGCGCGTCTAGTGTTATGTTTTCACTGATTTTGTCTCCCTTCTTGTCTGCCTTTTTGGACTGCATTTGAATACTCAGGCTATGCAGTCTACGTACCTCTAGCATGCATCATTATCTGTATGATTACTTGACAGGGATGGTTTTTAGTGTTTTGATTAGCTATCTGTTTTTAAGTAAGCACATCATTGTATAGAACCTTGCTGGGTATTCTTTTTATATTTGTACTTAATGGACTATTGTTGTTTAGATGCTTCCACCAGTGACTCACATTTCTAAAGAGTATAGAATCTCCTTGACCCACGCTGCCATTACAGAGGTGAAGGAGGTTTGCAATTCACAGTCTCTCTATTTTACTTTTATGAGTAAAAAACATTGAGCCATCTGTCACAGACTGTAAGACTACTTAGACATCCCCTTAGCGATGGGTGCCATGCATTGCTAATCACTGTTTAGGTTTTGAGTCATAAGTGTCACTTTCCTGGCATCTACTGTAGCCAAAAATTAGTGGTATGCGTGTGAAGAGGTTTGCATTTTCAGATGGATGCATGCAGGCCAGTGTTTGACTATGTGCTCACCTACCCCTCACTCTTGCAATGCGGATATTGGTGACTCCATCACAAAGATCTGTGATCCTGCCATTTGCATTTTCCACTGCAAGTCGTCAAGTAAAGCTATCTTTGGGTGAGATTTAATTTGTCTTGTCATATTTCATTGATTAAACGGGGTTTAAAAATGTTGCACGTTTACTTGGCTGCATTTTTTGGAAGCCCTGAAGAGTAATTAATCTGCCTTTACATTGTGTTTCTCTGAATGATGATTGTTATGATCCATAAAGTAATGCCAAAACCGTGTTTCCCGCCTCCATGTACAACTTATTGCCCAGCGCTATCCCGGTATGCTGGTCAGGTTTGGTATTTCACTCACCAAATCCCCAATTTCATCCTTCTGCTGTAGCCTTCCACATTCATTACGAGGGATGCATCTTCTGTACCTTTATTGGCCTATTGACCTCCTGCGGCCAAACCTGAATTTGCTGTGTGGACTGTCTCAGGTCTTATTCCAGTACTGGTACATGCATTGGGCTTTGTTATAAAACAGTCGGTCCGGTAATAAAGTGCTGGTATTAACATATAGCGGCACTTTACCGGACTGGCCGACTACAGGTTTGCCGGTGGGGCACATGTTTTACCTCCAAAGGCAGGCGTCCTACTAGGAAAAAAAGCTATCATTACCAGCACCGGTATTGCCGGTAAAGACGGCAAATCCCCTCATGGACTGCTATGGCACTCGTGATCTAGCAGCAACAACGCCAGAATGAGTGCCAGAAACAATACTAACATTTGCTGGTAATCTGGCAGATCTACCGCCAGGATACTGGCAGCCTTATAATGAGGCCCATATTTCCTGATCTCCTTGAGTCTGCTCTGTCGTTCAGGTTTTTTGATTTTGCCAGAACTGTTTTTTTTAACTCTGACTTCATTCTGGATTAGATCTGGGTTTGGGACTTTTTTTGGCATCTGCATGCCCTTGTGAAATATTTACCTCCACTGGGACCTCTGGATATGTTCATTCGTTTGCCATTTTTTGTTTTGGGGATTCAAGGTTATCAGATGTTCTGCTATCAGCTATATATCTTTCCTTTTTCAATTTATTGGCTCAACTTGTGAAACCCCCCAATACTTGTTTGTTTTCTTTCTCTTCAAGCCTGGGATTGAACTGGTTGGTGCCCATATACCTGCCCACCTTTTCATCCAGCACTTGATTAGGTGTTTGTACTTCTTTTTTCCAAGTAAAATGGGTATAGGTAAAGTTCTCTGAGGGCAGTCTTAAATGGAAATTTGATCAGTGTCCAACAACGATTAACTGTATTGCCCTTTCTGATGGTGTTTGGTATTCCACCATTTTCCCTCTGGGTTAGTGTTTAATGGAAGAAATACAATAATACACGTGATGGCAGTACATCAACATGGTGTCAATTTATTTTCTCATTTGCAAAGAGGAACCTTTTTGTCAATTTCATGGCTTATTTATTTGTGATGCTGCTGGAGAAATGCACTTTAACAGAATGCCAGTTATGTTTATGTTGCATTTTTGTGTTCATTAAGCAAGCTTTCATGGAATACGAATTTACTTGACTTATCAGTGATGGATGTTTCTAAATGGCATGTTATTAAATGACCATTTACCTTTCTGCTGTGTTGTCTGTTCAATACAATCATGTGTACACGTTGGTGAAATGTTATTTGTTTCATAAAATGCATTTGAAGGTGCATGGTATAACAGTATACCAGAGGATGGAAGGTGTTCATACTAATAATGTCACAAGTTAGCACAGTATTTGGGGCCCATCCGAACCCTCCCCTCCGGCATTAATGGAGAACTCAGCCTTGGGGCAAATAAACCGTCTTTATTCTCCAAAACACAGGGATCATACAGGAAACAACAACATCTCCAGCAATCACAACTCCTGAGCACACGTCACTTGGTTTTGTTTCTTAGTGATGTCACAACCACCAACACATCCCAAAAACCTAAATGCTGTATTCATTGGGTAGCTCGGCTGATATCACTTATGGAAATACCCTGTGCAAGTTATTCCATTGGTCTTCCCATGTCAGGTGCGTTCGCCTAAGACTTCCCCAAAAACTATCTATTACCTTGTTTCAGGGTCGCAAGGTGACCATTGGCTTCTGCAACATTATACACCACCTCTGGGTTGGAGCGCTGATTCGCTGGAACGGGTTTACCAAGGCTCACAGCGCTTGGTGTACCTTTTTTTTTTATTTTATTTGTTTTGGCATAAGCCTTTACAAAGATGATACAAAATATTTAGTTAAAAACAAAAGCACATAAAAATTACATTACATGTCATAGTTTTCCACCAGCCCTGTCATTTTCTTTTTTTTTTAATATGTTTTGAGTACATTTGTCCTTTACTTTGTCATATTAGATAATCAATCCACTTTCTGTTATCACCTGGATGGCTGCAAACATCAAAGCTGCATTGCTTCCTGAGGTAATTCTGTCCCAAAGGAAGTCTGAAATTATATCTTCCTCTCTCCATACAAAGTCTCTGAAGAGTCTTAGTCGTTGAGGCCATGTACCTTCACATTCCATTAGAACATGTCTTAATGTTTGTTTGGCAGGATTGACACAGATTGAGCATAGTTTTTTTGCTACATCCCCTTGGTTGCGCTTTTCCAAAACAGCCCCACACTGGACTAAATTCAGTCTCATTCTACCTTTTCAAGGGAATGGGAACGACTGTGTATCCCCATTGTTGCCACTGATATAGCCACCAAGCCTGGGAGAGTGCCTGCAGGTTGCAATGTTCTGTGGACAACACATAGATCAGTCTTGTCTGCTATGCTGCGAACAGCTCCTCTTCCCACCATGAGCATATATATGGTCATTGTTCGGCTCATTTGGGTCACGTTGGTGAGGACCACGAAATGGAGCCTTTCAGTCTGCAATTATTGAGGATTTTATTCTGTATTTCACGTGTGGCTCACTGCCTCGGGAATCTAGAATTTTCAACGCACCCTTAATCTTTGCCACAAACTCTGGCTCTGTGCTCTTCTTCCATATTTTGAGGCGTATGGCTTCATGCAAAATCACTACAGTCCTTTTATGGTTTCCCTGTACGTTCTAACATCCTTTTTAGATATTAGTATTGATCGTGCCCCTATCCCCTGTACGTTCCTTATATGTTCCTGTAGCTCCATATGGTTAGTAGCGATGAAGCGATTGCAAGCTAGATCCATGTGTGCTTTTCTGTCTTGCATTTCTGCATTTGGCTAGTGAAAAGGAAAAGCTTTTGACAGTATTAATATGTGTCTGTCCTCTATCTACAGAATGGTATAAGCATGTTCTTTGTGTGTGTGTGTGTGTCTGTGTGTGTGTGTGTGTCTGCGTAACTCCATGCAGGCGTGCAAATTTACTTTGTGACTAACATTGCTATGTTGTGTTGTCACTAGTGACGTCAGCACAGCTAGTTGTTAATATTAGTAAACTCGTTCCAGTGATGAGGCACCTGTCTCCACAAAGACATCAGCTGGATAGCGTCTGAATGGTTGTCTAAGAGAATATCTGTTCTCATAAGTGGGATACACAGGTTCACCGGATGATTGGCCAAACAGCGAGTGGCATCTCTTGTTTCTTATCCGTCTGGCTGACCTGCGCATAGGGCACATGAGGGCCATGTTGGGAACCCTCTCTTCAGTCCCCCCTCTGGTTGACCTGTTGACCACTCCTCCAACCCTATTGACTTTCATCTTCGGCAGCTAAATCTTTGTTACTCCTTCTAAGTGTCCATAAAAGCTTGCATGGTCATCCAAACTCCATGTCACGTAACAGCAATCTCATTCAGGGTTACACCACACCCATTTTTCCCCAATATTCGTTGTAGTCTTTGGGGTCCTCAAACAGTATTCCGGTTGGGAATAATAGACATCCTGTTATTTGTATTCTTAGGGTATCTCGGTTGCTACTAAGTTGTCTTCTTCGGATGTTGTTTGATAGGTACATAAGGCACTGTGCTCTTGCTGCTGGTATTTCAGTTGCCACAAATGTTCTGGAGGCACTCATGGCATAAGGGATGAGAGAGAGCAGACATAGCAGCTCTCTCTATAGAGGTCTGTCTACTTTAGTCATGTGCTTGTACCACATATTATTGGATACTCAAGCAGTATCGGTAAGATCGGAATCAACCCCTCCTACATCTACATCAACATTGCGTCTACCTCTCCTTACTTGTCTGGCAGTGAGTAAATCCCAGCAACCAGAAAAATTGTCCAGAGTAAAAATGTTTACAAAAGTATATCAAAATGTATTTTTAATTGATACATACATTGAAAAAAGTGAATCAATCACACAATATTAAACACTATACAATTAGACAAACACAACAGAGCAGTAACATTATTTTGCCTAAGAAAGGCTAATAAAACTCACACACACTTTCCATTCATAGTGCGACATTCAAACATACCTCAACAATCAGTGGCATTCATACAATATGTTATAAAACAGGAAAAATGGTTATAGACATATGAGGAGTACAATTCATGATTTCTCCCCAAAGGACATTCATTATTTTAGAAATTATACAGAAAGTAATAGAAACCATTAAGACAAGATCTATTGTAAAGGTGGATCACAGCAAGGAATTACACAGATCACATCCCTTTGGGATTTTTTTATCAACCGGTTTCGACGTAAAATGTTAATTTTTACAACATCTTTCATACTGAAAAAAACAAAAACATAACTATATAATATGACAGTAAAATATTCTAATCAACAAAAAACTGCCTGTATACTAAATTCATTTCAACTTTAGAAAAGAAAGAAATCATTTAAAAATGAATTAAAAGATGCCTAATATACCAGAGTCAAATTAATATAATGACATCCCTAAATCTCAGGGTTGACTCACAAAGTGCAGGGTTAGTAAGACCCAAAGGAGAGCCCTGCTGAGTGCTAGTGGACCAACTTCACTCAGGTGAGTATCCAAAAGTGTAAAATTACCAGAGAAAAATAAACAGTTTTGAAACCATGCTAACCTGGTATGCAGGAACTGCTGTGATAGACAGATCGGCGGAGTTGGGAGTCCGCCCTATGGCACTTCTACTTGTGCCCCATTGGTTCCAAATCTTTATCTACCAATGCAAAAGTTTAGCTAGCGGAGTCTCAGTGGCCCATCATAAGATAAAATGAAAGAGGAATCACCGGGCGCTCACCTTGAGAGGTCACGGCTTGGTTAGAAAATGTCAAAAACAGCTGCTGCTTAGTGTGACCTGAATGGACGCAGCCTGGAGGAAAAGTCAGGTGGATAGACTGTAAATTAACAGATCCAATTCTTCTTCCTCTTGTGCGATGGTGGCCCTTTCTCTGTCGTTACCAGGAGAGGCTGTGGCTTGACAGGGCTTGATGTCACAAAGGAAATTCCAGGCCTTCTTGCCCTTTATCTTCACCATTCGATCTGTTACTTCATCGATTTCATGTGGACCGGTAAATCTGGGCTTGAACCATGTGCTGGCGAAGTCCTGGAGAAGTACAGTATCCCCAGGGTAGAGTTGTGGTGGTTTCAGCCGTTCTTCATTTCTTTCTGTATCGTTACCTCTTACCTTTCCTTTGGGCCTCTCCCATCATGCCTGCAGTTGGTGAGAAATAAAAGAGGCACTAGCCATCAAATTAGCAGTGTAATCATACATTTCCTATCCCAATATATTAGACATTGCTTATGCATCTATCAAAGTCCTTGTGGAAGGAGCCTGAGGAAGTTGCATGCATTGTCCGGGTGCCACCTCGTGCAGCGTTAAGTGGCGGTCGGACCCTGGTTTGTTATGTAATGGGGATAATGCTGAAGGCAGACAGTGGAACCAACTTTTATTTTAGATCACTTTTATCTTGACGATGCACTCTTTTAGCAGCCCATTGAGACGCTCAAATACCATCTTTGCCTGCAGATGGCATGCACAGGAGAATTTGTGTTCAATTCCTAACAAAGCAGTAATGTGATGGAACATCTCATTGGTGAAGTGAGGGGCATTGTCAGAATGCAGGAACTTACATACATCAAAACTTGGGAACATTTCTCTAACCAGGAATGTTGCTACCAGAAGGGCATCAGGATGGGAACGGAACCGGCTTCGATTCATTGGGAGAACGGGCATACAACCACTATTATGGAGCGGTAGCCCAGACATACTTGGAGCATGTCTACATAATCGACATGAAGGTGTTTGAATGGACCCAGTGGGTGAGGTATGGCTGCTCTCACTACCCTTAGTATATGGCGTGCTGTGAATTGCCTGCAGACAAGGCAGTTAATCATACATTCTGGCACATTATCCACTAGGCTGGGACAGAACCAATCTTCTCCAATGTGAGCAGCAAGTACATCCTTCTTGTAAGGGAGAATTCTCCAGAATGGCTAATTTCCCTTACCTACTGAGTCCCTCAGCAGCTTTGCTGGATTTCTAGGATTTATTTTTTTCAGCTGGTAAGAGTGTCAGATTTTTTTCCCACTCTTACATGTGTTTTGCTGTGTGTGTTTAACATTTTCTTGTGTTCATAGACTGTGGAGCCTCACCTACTCCATAGGCATCATCCTGTTTACTGTGTGTTATACAGCACCTTCAGTGCAGTGACACAAGGTTGTCTTTTTCAGACTTCCCAACTCCGACTCCATTTTCTGAGACTGACTACTGTCTCTCAGAACATGTAAAGTTGCCATTGACTTTATTAGTCTCTTTTAAAACTCACAGACCCAGTACAGAATATCTTACATAGAGTTTTTGAAAGGGTTAATACTTACCCCTTTTTGTCTGTTTCTCTTGGAACATTGTTTCGTTCTCTTTTTAGTAAGACTTGGCTGGTGGCAGTGGTAACTATCCTATTTTTCCTACTGTGGTTATCTTAAATAGCCCTGGTATTGTTTTATGCTATCTTGATAGCCTCGAACTTAATCCCGCTGGACCACATACGTTTTTATACGGTTCCGCCTGGGTTTCTTTGCCATTTCTTTTTGTAAAAGTCTTTCTCGTGTTTTACTCTGCGCGCCAAACCAGGTTTGGTTCCTTTGTTCGCCGTCCTTTTGCGGGCTTCTGCACAGAAGCCCTCCTTAGGCACCTGTATGTCTGAGGGGGAAAGGATGTGAGGGAGGGGTTTAGGACTCCCTGCACAGGGTCTCCTTGGAGAACCATGTCGCGCTCTGATATGATTGGCTGTGGTGACTGTCTCGGCGGGACAGCCACCCTGCTGTGTGATTGACAGCCAGGCTGTGTGAATGGGGGAAAACTGCATAAAAAGCAGGTCTCTGGGTCTGGAAAGGCAGAGTCACCACTGGATTGAGAGAGCTGAGGAGAAGCTGACAGAAGAGGACCTCTACCATGACTGAACCTCCCGGTGAAGCCCTGCTGCGGGTCTGAATCTTCAAACTTCGACGACAGGGAAGATCTGCAAGGAATCTTCTCCCCTTGAGCTGATGGGAACAACCAGTTCACCAAACTGCTCACCAGGCCTCCCTTCTCTGGTCAAACTTGCTGTACAGAGCTACAGTGAACCAGATAGCCAGGAGTAACGGACCCTGCTTGCGTTTTAAGGAACGCACCTTTTATTCGTCGTGTTGCTCTGCTGCTGGTTTGTTCCCTGGGCAGTGTAGAACCCTCCAGTCTTCCTCCTTCTTGTCAGTCTGACAGTTGCTTCAGGAACTGTGAGCCTGCAGGACGTTTCAGGAATGTCTGCCTCAGCTACATCATCCTTCTGCTTTAAAGGTTCTGTGCTAACCCGGTTGTTCGTTTTGTCCAGCCACGGTGAAAGTGTGTGAAATATTTCGCCAACCCGGGGGCTTGTCCTTCTCCATTCTTTAAAGTAACGTTTGGTCTGAACAACTTCGTTCTGAACTCTTGGCAAAGACGTATACGCAAACAACTCTGAACTGTGTGATCCTCTGCAAAGACTTTGGTCCATTGACTTTGGGCCAGACCCCTTAATTTGATTTCCTCATTGTAGTTCCTTTGTCTAGATTGCCCTGTTTACTCACTTGTTGGTGCTGCTCAATTTCTGTCTAACTTTGTCTTTCCCTCCCTTTTAAATTGCTGGAGTGCCATTTTGCTCACACTTCATGTTGAGCCTAACTTGTCCAGAATCTATTGGTTGCGGTGTAGTGTATTAGTATCGAGATTTTTCTACTGCTTGATAATAGTGAAATGTTTAATAACTGATGTGTAAATAAATGTATTTTTCTTTTACTCAGAAACCTTGAGTCAGTGTTTGTTTGAATCATAGTAATTGCTGTCCTTTGTGTAACTATTGATACTGCTCACTTTACTCTTGAGATAAGTCTGGCTGCTCAGCCATCGCTACCACTTTACTGTGTAGTACAGGCTTGTACCAAAGGTGAATTTGTACTGTCACGTGTAGTCCTAATTGTGTGTGGTGTTCCCAAAGGCTACTGCATATAATTCTGCCTAACACTTCTCCATATGGGTAGGATGGTGTAGTTGTGTCAGTGCTGTGTATAACAACATTAGGGGCATTATTACCTTACCCATACTTTCTTGCTACCATAGGGCATCTGAAGGTGATATTGAACACCCCCTTTTTACCCATTATTCCTTCTCCTCTCTCGGCACACTTCGCTGTGATTCAATTATTTGTGTCACTGATATTGTCTTATAGCCTTCCTTTAGTACCATTGTTCGTAGATAATTATGCGCCTGAGATGGGGTCCATATCTAAGATGTTCTCAAAATATCCTGCATGTTTTGCTTCTGCATCTGCTGCCTTGTTGCCTCTGGAGACGGGATCTTCCCCCTCATGTGAGCCTGGCATTTCACGACCACTATGCTTATTGGGAATTGGAGCGCTTCTATCAGTCTGCCCAATAAGAACGCATGCTGCACCGGCGACCCATCAGCACATCATAAGCCCCTCCTTAGCCAGCGTGACAGTCCAGAATGGACTGTAGATGTCACGTAGGCTGAATCTGAATATGCTGTCACTTCCTTGTTCTTACTGTGTTCCAGTGCCAGGATTGGAGCTACTAGTTCTGCAGCTTGTGCTGAAAATTGTGATGGTAAGCATGCGCTTACTAACACCTCGCTAGTCCCATTCTCCTTTAATCTCACTACTTTCGTCCCAGTATGCCTCTCCCCTGTGGCCCTGTGGTCTGGTCTATAGTTGATGAATATTAAATGTAAAGTACTTCTCCCCCCTAAAGGGCATTCTCTCTCTCTGGGTGTCATCATAGCTTTCGATATTTGTAGTGCAGTCATGTACATAATCTCCCTCCTCTATGGGCTTGGCAGGGTTCACCTGTTGGCCTCTTACTACATTGATGGCTGGATTTGATAGTATCACCTCATATCCCAAAGCCCATTCTGTAGTCAGTGAACATATAGGGGTAACAGTAGGTGACAAGACCTTTCTCCTTTCTCGTGTCACATAGGCTGAATCTGAATAGACTGTCACTTCCTTGTTCTTACTGTGTTCCAGTGCCTGTATTAGAGCTACTAGTTCTGCAGTTTATCCTAAAATTTGTACAGTATATTGAGCGGGGGTTGCGGGGGAAATCCCTGCAGCTGACTCGAAAAAATAAAAAAGGAAAGGACCCTGTCGCGCTGGTTCCCGATCACAGAAGTGAAAGGGAACCAGCATTGCAGGGACCAGCAAGTTGGAGGCAAGGTAAGTTGGGGAGGTGGGGGTGGGGGTGAGGGTGTGTTGGGGGTGTGTTGGGGTAAGTTGAAGAATGTGTTGGGGGTGTAGGTGGGGGTTTGGCCAAGTTTGAAATGGCCAGGGGAGAAAAGACAAAGCTTATTTAAAAGAAAATATTTTTGGTCTTTTCTCCCTCAAAGATTTTAACCTCGGTCATTCAACCCCAAACTGCTTGGATGTAATCGATAGGATGGAACACATCAGGTCTGTCTATGAGCTGTCCCATTGGGGGTACAATGACATTCTGTTTCCTGTGAACAGGTTGCCCCCCACCACATTCACCCCTCCCAACTTTCATATGGGAGTCATTCCCACTGAGTCTGTGCCTGTCAATGTACCATTGTTTTGCTGTGTCGTGTATGGTGACTGTGTATTATTCTGCATCTGTGGTGTGATGGTGCATGTGAGTATGGCTGTGGGGGCCCCTGTACTGGGGTGTCTGTGTCATAAGCTAGCAAGCTTGTGTGTGTGCGTTTGATGCCTGCACCTGTCACTGTGTTTGGGCTGGAGCATACTAATCAGTCTGATCTCCCTGGTATGTGGGCTGATATTGAATCCCCCCATTCTGTTGCATCTCCCCCTGCTCCTACACACTTGTAAAAAAAATGTGCCTTAAGTGTCCACACACCCATGGTCCTCCCATTTGTCTCTGATATCGCACTGAGAAACCCTCATAACTGTGCTGCATCTGATGCCCGTACCCTCTTCCTCTAAGTCACCCCCTCTTCCTCTAAACCAGTGATACGTGTCACCCTGCCCCATGAAGGTTCTGCCCGCGGGTGTCAGTCTGTACTGCATATGCAGGGTACCTCGTCCTTCCATGCTCGCTAACACTGCCCCTTCCATCTCTTCTGCACTAACCTCGCCTCTTTCTGCTTTCTTTTCTCACACTTCTTTCTTGCGTTATCTTGCATTAGCCTACAATAGAGCAGTATAGTGAGTTGGATTTTGGACCATGGTTTAGCCTCCATCCCCAAAAAGTTCTTAAGCTGTTTTGCACCTGTTCTGGCAACCCTTGACATAGTATTTGTTAAAAACAACCCCACTGTTTTGCCCCACCGTTCTAGCATTTCATGTCTCCACTTCTCTTGAATAGCTTGAATATACTGCAAAGGGTCTTCGTCTTCCCCCATTTTACGTGTCTGGGTACTGTACTCGCAGGGCATGCCACGCAGCCGCTCAACAGATGTTGAACGGGGAGCAATTGTGCGCCCTATTTTGTGCGGTTACGCCTCGGTTGCCAGCCCTTTTCCATACATCGTTGGCAAACTCCCCACGAATGGCCGAATGTATGTTTTTCATGTCAACCACCGCTAATGCTGTGCCTTCCATTAGTCTTTTGATCTTATATAACCACCTCCTGCACCTGCGGTCAAAGAGGTAACTTACACCTCAAGTTGTCTTTGTTAATCTGCGCCCATGGTATGTATTGAGGGCCCGCCACCCCTTCTCTAATAATGGGCATTGAGTCAGTGCAGTCTTTCCACCCTGTCTCCCTGTGTCTTTGAGGGTGATAAACACCCTCGCCAATTCTTGCTTCCTTCATGCTGGGAGGTCTCTGAACCTTTGCGTGTATGGGGTAACGCTGTCTGCACTGCACAGGATGTCCCTAAAGTGCTGCAATCCTTTCCCATGCCCTCCCTTAGTCCGTCCGTGGCCTTGTCCTCTCCCCACTCTGTGTCTGGGCTTTTCCCTTGATGATGGTGGAAAGATTGCTCTACTCCCTCATACTCGCTCCCTACTAAATCATCATCGGATCCCATACTTCCACCTTCGCTGCCAAAGTTGTCTTGGAAACTAGGCCTCTTTAACACTGCGCCTTCCTGCCCGTATTCTATGTTATTTGTGCGTTTGCTTTCCCCCCTCAAAGAGGATGCAATGTCGTCTCTGTCTAGTAGCAGGCCACTATGGTAGGTCTCCTGCCTTGGTTTTGCATTCGACTCCCCAGCTCCTCCCCTTCTTTGTTGTCATTAAAACTTGTTAAAACCAACTTTATTTGCACTTCCCTTACAGTGCGCTTATCTTCTTTCTGCGCTGTCACTCTCTAAGAAGCTGCTCCACTTCCAACTTCCTCTTGTCTGTCTTTATGTTTCCCTGCCTTTCCCTTTCTTCTTCTACCCTGCTTCTTGCAATATCCTCAAGCTCTCTTCGTCTACATGGCTCTCCTTGCGCTCTCGTGCTTCAGCCTTTTGTTTCTTCCTTCTCGTTCTTCAGGGTCTTTCACACTCCTCTTGCTTTCAACTCTCTACTGCTTCCATTATCGCTTCCCATTCTCTTTCTTCACTCATGTCCTTGCACCCTGCTACTTCTTGGTTAGGGTCTCCTAATCCACCTGTTAAATTCCCATCTAGTTTGAGTAATATTTGTCCACCTACCAACCCATTCAGAACTATATTCTCCAGTCCCTCCTTTCTTCCCTCTATCACAATGTCATTCTCTTTAATGCTGCCTGGATATCGCACCGCTCACTATTTTCACCTCTTGCACTTTCAGCTCCCTCAACCTCTTGTCTGGTCTTGTGCTGCCCCTCCCTTTTGCTGTATGCTGGAGGTGCAAATATTGGATTTGTATACCCTGCTGCTACTCTTAATTCCCTCAATGGATATAATCCCTGTACCGCCGCTGCTGCGCCTTCGCTCTCATGTTTGGGAGGAGGAGGGGCAGGGGCTGAAGGTTTTTTGCCCACGGCAACCTGTTGGTTCAGCATCAAATGATGCCGCTTCACATCCCCTCCATCGTCCTGGAACATTTTCCACAACTCAAATATAGCCATTTGCTTGCTCAACATCTTCCCCTTGTAAACCTTGTGTATATGAGCGCGTATTGGTTGCTGCACACTTTTGCAGAGGTTCCCTCATTTTGGCCATGGCTTAGGCAGTTTACCCTATATGCTTCATGTCTATTCTACTCTATATTTACAAATGTTGTCCTTATTTCAAGGAAGAGACTTGCACATGTGCTGTAGTGTTGTGTCCACCATGGTTTTGCCACAATACATTACTTTGATATTTACTTGACCCAAGGGTTTTCAACACTTACGCTGTAATAAAACAAGTTCACTTTATTTTTCATTGATACCAAATGTTCAAATAACAGTTTAAACCACAAAAATCACAAGCCTCTCCGGCTCTCAATCAAGCTCTAGGAGTGCTCCTTGTACTGCCCTTCTGCAACCCTCTGCCTCTGTAGGCACACCCACCAATCCTGCGCATGCACCACCATGCACTGCCCCAAAACACAATTCCTCTACTCCTCGATAGTCTAAAGGATCTCCTGCACCCCTCATGCTTTCCAAGTCCTATACACAAACCTTACTGGTGATGTCACCTCTATAATACAGAAGAAAAGAGAGAAAGAATCGCTGATACCTGCTCACTCACAAAATTGACCACAACATTTCCCAATGACACGAGACCCCACCAAATACAAACAACATATATCCATGGCCATCTTCCTGCCTCCTAGCAGGGGGTAACAATGCCTCACATGCTCAATCTGTACCTACAGTGTCACCTTGTAGATAAAACATCTCCACAAGACTTAACCCGAAGAACACTTTCCACGATTCAAGCTAGCTTCACTTGCTAAACCCTGTACACAGGGATACAGTCATCGATGAACCAAGCTGCAATGCACAACCCACAGGAAATCCAATAATTACACAGCTTTTATCATCCGTACACTCGAGCCAATCACCTAGGCCAATCGCTGAAACTGGTTGCCTAAAGATCAAATGTTCCCTCACCACAAACAATTAACACCCACCTCTGCGTCTTCCCGCCCCAACAATATTCAACACCACCCAACATCTATTCACCACTTCCCCTATTTGCCATATGGCTGAGTCTATACTTAGAATCCAATATCAGTTGATGTTGCTCAGCCACCTGCTCTCCCCCAATCTGGCACTCCACCCTTCTGGGCTGCTGGTAGTCCCACAGACAGTGGGCAGGATTTTCTCCAAGGTGATTCTTGATGGCCTCGTCACAGGGTGCACCTTCCATGTGATTCTCGGTCTCTGTGGGCTACCTCACAGCTGTAACGCTCACCTGATTCCCGTAGAGGCGCCGGTCTTGACTGGGCGTATACCGTATCTGCAAAGGTTATGTGTAACACACGGCTGGCTCTTTGGGCTGGACCTCTGTGCACTGTATGTCTGACTTGAAGGGTAAGATGTCTGCAGATAGAAAATATGGGATTAAGGAACTGGGTTATTGAATGTCTCTCTCTTCTTCCCTTTCTCTTCTCCTGTAGAACCCCAAAGGATAACGCTCTCACCTTAGGTAAGTGAACGCCGTGCTCTCCATCTGCTTCGAGGCAGGGTGCTGTAACCAGTTTCTTCACTGGATAAGGGGAGCAGGCCTCTTGACTTCAGAGGACTGCTGTCCGTCGTTTACTGCACGAACGGTAAGTTTCGAGTAATTCTAATGTCTTTAAAGTCTTTAGTAATGATGTTTCTTGTTTTGCAGGGTTCCAGCGATGGCGGATGACGGGCTGAAGTGAGTTGAAGATGGAGCCCGTGTGATGAATAGAAGCGCCTGGAAGCACGTAAGTAAGCGCTTGTTGCCTGCTTCACGATGCGCTCTAACTGTCTTTTTATTTTGCAGGTACAAGTTCGGAGCGGCTGCAGGGTGCCGGAATACCCACTGGGTTAGATGTGGAAAGGAGTAATGGCACGTGAGTATTAAAGTTCCACAATGTCTTTAAACGCACCTTCTTTTGTCTTTCAGATGCGGGATGCAGCGCCGAAGAGTTGGTAAGCTTGTGTCTTTCAGATGCCGGAATGCAGCGCGAGGCGTTGGTGACAGCCGATGGACCAGGTAAGTGAAGAGCTGTCACTGAAGACCGTAATGCTAACCTGTTCTTTCTTGTCTTTATAGGTGTTGCTGAAGACTGGATTCAGGATGGTAAGCCTTTTTCCTTAGGCCCAGGATCAGATGCAGAAGACACGATGAGCGTTCTGCTGCAGAGGATGCAGAATAACGCAAAGCAAGATTCATCCATCGGGTGTGGTTTAAATAGCCTCCTGTAGTGCTTAGGTGTCTCCTTCCACAGCCACGCCTAGGTAAGAAAAGAGTTCCTGCTTTCCAGAAGAGTTCCAGTGTTCTGAATCTAGGGAGTGGCTCCTGCCCCACCCAACAGGAAAAGTAGTTCCAAACAGAAGAGGATCAGAGGCTCAACTGGCAGGCAAGTAAGCAGCATGGTCTGATGCAGGTAAGTCCACCCAAGCATTATGAGCCCGGCGCTTCCAGCGCTGGGACTGGGCATATTTATGAGCCTGGTGCCACTGGCGCCAGGACTGGGTCCAAAAGGTCCCAATTGGGACTGGTTGGCACTCGGAACCTGGGTTATGGATCTGCTTCCAAGGGAGTTGGGAAAACCCTGACCTTTTGGAAGCAGAGATCATGACAACAGCCCTCCAGGCATTGCGACGGGAAGCAAAGGTTTTGTGCCGATTGAACATAGCCAACTGTCCTCTGCTACCACTTTGTAATAGTATACCAGAGGACAGGGGTGTTCATACCAATAATGTCACAAGTTAGCAGAGTATTTGGGGCCCATCCAAACTCTTCCCCCCGACAATAACAGAGAAATCAGCCATCGGACAAATAAACCATCTTTATTATCCAAAAGACAGGTATCATACAGGAAACAACAAAATCTCTGGCAATCTCAGTCCCTGAGCCTGTGTCACTTGGTTGTGTTTCTTAGTGATGTCATAACCACCAACCCATCCCAAAAACCCAAGGTCTGTATCCATTTGGTAGTTCGGGTGATATCACCTATGGGAATCCCCTACTTGAGTAATTCCGTTGGTCTTCTCATGTCAGCTGGGTTCGCCTGAGACTTCCCAGAAATGATCTATTACTTTGTATCAGGGTCGCACAATGACCAATGGCCCCTGCACCATTATACACCACCCCTGGATTGAATCGTCTGGATTGGCTGGAGCGGGTCTCCCCAGGCCTGGGACCCTGTTCTGTTCACATTGTTCAGTGTGCCTTTTCAAGGTAATGGGAAAGACTGTGCGTCCCCATTGTTGCCACTGATATAGCCACCTATCCTGGGAGAGTGCCTGCAGGTTGCAAAGTTCTGTGGACAACGCATCTATCAGTCCTGTCTGCTGCACTGGGAACAGCTCCCTTTCCCACCATTAATATATGGCCATCGTTCGGCTCGTCTGGATGCCATGGGCGAGGACCATGAAACTGAGCCTTTTGGTCTGAAATTATTGAGGATTTTATTCTGTATTGCATGCATGTGGCTCACTGTCTCGAGAATCAGGAATTGTTCACCCCCCCTTGTCCTTGGTTGCAAAAACTGGCTCTGTGCTACGCGCTGCAGAATCTGCATCTCTTCTTCCATATGTTGAGTCCTATGGCTTCATGCAAATTCACTGCAGTTCTTCTATGGTTTCCCTATATGTGCTAATACTTCCTTTTTAGATATTAGTATTGATTGAGCCCTTATAGGTTTCTCATGTGTTCCCGTAGCTCTTTATGGTTAGTAGCGATGAAGCGACTGCAAGCTAGCACCATGTATGCTTTGCTGTCTTGCATTTCTGCATTTGGCCAGTGAAAAGGAAAAGCTTTTGACAGTATGTATATGTGTCTGTCCTTTATCTACAGAACGGTGTAAGCATGTTCTTCACGTGTGTGTGTCTGCGCAACTTCGTGCAGGGGTGCAAATTTACTTTGTGACTAACGTTGGTATGTCATTTTGTCACTAGTGACGTCAGCACAGCTGGTTCTTATTATCAGTCAACCTGATCCAGTGATGAGGCACCTGTCTCCACAAAGACATCCACTGGATAGGGTTTGAATGGTTGTCTAAGAGAATATCTGTTACCATGGTGGAATACACTGGTTCACCCGGCCCGGTGGTTGACCATCTCTTGTTTCTTATTCTTCGGGCTGACATGCGCATAGGGGACATTAGGGCCATTCTGGGGACCCTCTCATCAATGCCAGGAGTGCTTATTTGTACTACACATAGGAACAACAACTACATTTTGTGTGTACTTACATTTAGGGTTAAGACCATACATGTGCTATATTTTTTATTAATAAAGCATGAATGTTATTTGTTTTTTTGTCTTGAAAATGTATATGCTGCGAAACTGTGAAATGAAAACCCACATGACAGAAATTGGATCCAGATGAAACCATTTGCAGATGGTTTTTTCTGGAACAAGTGCAGAGATTGTTTTCGTTATTCTCCTGATTTGCTAAGCAGGCATTTCCAGTGGGGATTTTTGCATCAATGTTATCGTCATTGTTTATTAGCTGAATATGTATACAATCCAATGTCTCAAAATGCAGACCTCACTAATACATTTAGTACAATAAAGTTACCCCTGCTATCTGCGCAGGGAGTATTAATTCTATTAAAGACTAGGAGGCAAGCATTATGCTTCATCTTCCTTTTATTCTACTCTTCAGCAGTTCAACAAAACACATATAAAAACATGAAAAGTGTATAACAAAACTTTTCTTCTTTTTAAACCACAACACCCATGAGTCTCTGTAGTCCATAGTCCTTCCACCAGTCACAACCCACTTCCTGTGCTTGGACTCCTCCTCTGCTTTTACTCGGTCTGAAAGTCTCTCATGGTCTTTAACTCCTCCTCGCTAACGATGCGGAGGCTCTTCTGAACTTTAACTCAACTGGTTGAGAATCTATGGCCTCTTGTCATACTCTGCCATCGTGCTGACTTCAGCTATTCTTCTGATCTTCCCCTATGAAAAAACCAGATATCAGATTTTAGGGTGGTGTGTATGTAGTGTGCTCTCTCATATAATGTCTCATCATTTTAACACAGTACAATACTCGGGTGGGAATTTAATGCTCGCCTCTTAGTCTTTAATAGAATTAATACTCCCTGCGCAGATAGCAGGGGTAATCTTTATTCTATGACAAGACTGGAGGCGAGCATTATGCTTGTTCAAAGCTTCCCCAACACCGTACTAGCCAAACCATCTGCTGGCTTAAAGTAAAACTCCTTAAATGTGCGGTCACTTGACCAGTCTGCTGCCAACATTATTTCACTTAAAGATACTCCTGCTCTAGCAGCTGCAGAGGCCATTGCCCCTCTCACAGAATGAGCTCCATACGTGTTCACATTCACACCTGCTGCATGCATAACCTCCTTAACCCATCTTGCGATGCTAGCGGATGTAACTGCGTGATATGGCTTCCTACGCGCTATTAATAACTGGGTAGTACTTGCTGCTCTATTCGCTGCAGTTCTATTCTCGTACTCTTTGATACATCGTGCTATGCACCATTTCGAATTGTTAGGGAAATACAGATAGTGTACCGACAATGTCCCTGTCTTGGTCCTTCGTACTATTGAAAAAGTGACTCCCTCCAGTCTGAATGACCGTCTACTAATCTCAAGCACTCTTACGTCAGATACTCGCTGGCAGGAAATTAAGCATAAAAGCATAGCTAGTTTGCCTGAGAACTGCTTAAGCGACAGGTACTTATCTGCTGGCCAACCTGCCAATAATTGCAACACTGTCGCTACGTCCCACGTTGTGTTATACCTGGGCTCTGGGGGAACCTTAAATCTTGCTCCCCTAATGAGCCTCCCTTCTGCAGGGTGCTCTCCTGCTGGAGCGCCTTCTATCGGCACGTGACCAGCTGAAATTGCTGATCTGTATACTCCTATCGTGCAGAAAGCTCTCCCGTTCTGCAACAGGCTTGCTAGGAAGTTAAGGATCTCCACTACAGGTGCTGAAACGGGATGAACACCTCTGTTCTTACACAAGCTTGTCCATTTCGCCCAAGCTGCGTCATAGCTCCTCCTAGTGGAAGGAGCCCAGGATTCAGCGATGAGTTGAGCAGCCTGCTCCGAAATTCCTGGCAGCGCCCAACGTCTCCTGATATCCTGCATGCGACTAGTGGGAGTGTCCCTCTCACTCTCAGAGGATGACATGACCCAGCTGGGTCCGTGAGGAGTCGCTCTCCTGCGGGGAGGACTCTGGGTACGTCCGTTACCAGTTCCATCAAAGCGGGAAACCACACTTGAGACTTCCATAACGGCGCAATCAGCACCAACTCCGACTTCTCCCTCAGACATTTCGCTAGCACTCTGCCCAGCATCACAAAGGGTGGAAAAGCGTAGTGCGGACCTCCTGTCCACTCCTGTAAAAATGCATCTGTTCCCAGCGCTCCTGGGTCCAGGTTCCTCTGCGCATTGGGTCGGGAAGCGAAAAGATCTATCTGCAAAGGTCCCCATCTCGTGTTCAACCTCTGAAATACTGCCGGATCTAGTCTCCAATCGCTGGAGTCTGTCAGATATCTGGAGTTCCAATCTGCTACTACGTTCAGTGTTCCTGGCAGATACTCTGCTGTCACTGATGTCCCTGATTGCAGACAGAAATGCCACAGATCTTTCGCCAGCTCTGCCAGCATCTTGGACCTTGTTCCGCCTAAATGGTTGATGTATCAAACTGCTGAGATGTTGTCCATCTTCAGCAGGACACAAGATTTTACTCTCTCTTTTGTAAAAATCTGGATCGCGAACAATCCTGCTAGCAGTTCCAGACAGTTTATGTGCAGACGAAGCTCCTCTTCGCTCCACTTGCCTCCGGTCTGTAGTGACCCACATCTGGCTCCCCAGCCCTTCCGGCTGGGGTCTGATTCTATTATCAGATCCGGCTTGTCCCCGAATATGGCTCGCCCATTCCAAGCATCCATATTCTTTAACCAGCATTCTAGCTCTGTAATGGAGTCTTGATCTAGAGGTACTAGTTGATGATACTTCAGCCCCTGCTGCAGGTGCTTTATTTTCAACCGTTGTAGTCCTCGGTAATGTAGAGGGCCCGGAAATATGGCTTGAATAGAAGCTGCTAGTAGTCCTACTATTCTCGCCAACATTCTGAGAGATACTTGCTGCTTCTCCAAGCATACTCTGATCTCTCTCTTGATGTCTCTCATCTTCCGAGCTGGAAGTTCCAGCGTCGCCTTCCTGGTGTCTAGGACAAAACCCAGAAAGTCTAATCTTTGCGCTGGTGTGGTGTCCGACTTCTCCGCGTTCACTAGGAATCCTAGTGAGGACAAGAGATCTCGCACCCATCTCGTCTGGTACACTAGGACCTCCCGATCTTCTGCCATGAGCAAAAGATCGTCTAGATAAACTATTAGCCTGATGCCTTTCTCCCTGATCGCTGCTGCTACTGGCTACATCAGCTTTGTGAATGCCCAGGGAGCTGAAGCAAGACCGAATGGCATTGTCTTGAATTGCCAGAATTGCTTTCGCCTGCGAAAAGCTAGAAATGGTCTGTACTCCTTGCTCACCGGTATTGTAAGGTAAGCGTCCTTTAGGGCTAGCCGCGTCAGCCAGTCTCCTTCTCTTAGGGAGTTTCTGAGCTGATGGACACCCTCCATCTTGAAGTGCTGATATATAATCCAGCCGTTCAGCTCTTTGAGATTTATAACCGGCCGTACCTTCTCCTTCCTGTGGACGAGGAACATATTGCTCACAAACCGCGGGTGAGGCTCGCATCTCTCTATTGCTTGCTTGTCAACCAGTTGCGCTATCTCGCTGTCTAGGCATGCCTGTTCTGCTAGTGCTATTCTCTGCCCTTGCGGAATGCTCCGCTGAACTGGGACCTCTATGAAATCTAGCTGCAGACCTCTGACGATCTACAAAATCCAGGAATCGCTTGAAAGCTCGCACCAATTTTCTAAAAACATGCGCGTCCTCCCCCTACAGGAGGGTACTGTATTGCCCTCACCTTGTGTAAAACCTTGACCTCGTCCTGCTCCTCTGGACCTGCGGCCCCTCGGGAATCTTCCTCTGGACAGAAAGAAGGTATCTTGGCCTTTGTTCTCCCTTTATTGCGCTCTGGTGTTCTGGGGTCTTCTTCCTCCATGGTTGCGACCGGCTGCTCGACCCCTGAAGCGGCCGGTCCCTCCAAAAACTCCACTGGGGAATATTTTGCGGATTAATGCTTGCACTTTTTCTAACGAAGCGTATGTTCCGACGAACCGGCCCATCTCCTTTCCAAAGGTCTCTCCGAACAGGAGGCCTTGGGCGCCTTCTCCCACTTCATATGATGACAAATCGCTAAGCTTCGAATCTATCTTGAGAAGTAGGCCTTTTCTCCTCTCTGACGCGATGACACAATTTGCGTTGTCGAGAAGACAGACGGCTCTCTGAGCCCACCCCACGAGGGCTTCCGGGTCCACCTCTTCGCCCGTGTCCTTTGCCCTTTCCGCGAGGTCCATAATCTTGGCGAGGGGTCCTGCCAAGTCTAATACCTTCTCCTGGCAGCTCTTCCAGGATCTATCAATACCCTTGCGGGGGTCCTTGCTTGTCTTCGACACGAAGGTCAACATTTTAGGGTCGAGTTCGGGAGCTTCCGCTACTTTTCCGGGTAGATCCGGCTACGGGCACTCTGCTCGTAGGCGCTGCCTCACCTCCTTGTCTAGAGGTTTGTGTAGCCTTGCTGCCATGTATTGTGTTACACGGGGGATGGTTGCCACTTTCCTTGCTCTCTTACCCCCACTGGGCCTCACCCAGTCCTCATCCTCGATTTCCTCTTCCACTTGCGAGGCTTGGTCCTCTGCCGGCTCTTCTTCCGAGCCCGGGTCCTCTTCCATATTGTCATCCCCTGGAGTGGGGTTCGTGAGGTTTGGCACAGCCTGCTTTCGTAGATAGGCTTCCTTAAGCTTCGCGAAAGCGTCAGGCACCTCTGAGGCCTTCTCCACTGCCTCATCCAATGAGCCCCGGGGGTCGTCAGAGGCTCTCCTCTTGAGGGCTAGTTTACTCCCCTTCTGTCCCTCTCTCAAGGGTTCTGTGGGCATGCACTTACAGATTTTTGTGCTACTATCCGGCTGTGAAAGCATGGCTTCCAATGTCTCCAGCCTTTCCTGGAGGGGTCGTACTCCCTCTGCCACCACATCAATAAGAGAGCTACCCAGCACTTGCTTAAAACTGTCAGCGAGGTCCTGGCACTGCTCTTCCTCGCTCCACTCGAATTCTGACATTTCTCTGGTGTGCTGTGTGCCTACAAATACCTGAGTCAGGTGTCTTAGCACGCTCACTGCTCTTTCTTGATGTATAGTAAACTTTATTTATATATTTTATTTATATATATTTTTTTTTATGCTGGTGGCTGCACTTCTGTCTGTAATCCGCCTTCTGGCTCCTGCGAGAATCCCGAGAATCCTCGCTGTATCTGCGCCAATATACTGCTATCAGCAGTCTGGGGGATCTTCAGTCCCTGCTCCTCAATGCTCTCGAGTTCGGGGGTTTTCTGGGCCTTATGAGAGTGCTTTCATGCCCAGTACGGCGCACGCAATGAGAAAGATCGCTGGAATCCCTTTGTAAAAGGTCTTTGCACTTTATTACACAAATTGCCTGAATGCTCGCACAAGCGATCTGAAACAGTGCGGAAGAACAGATTGTTCGGCACCGCGCGTAGCTGAGGCACTGCGATTCCGTGCACTAAACTCCTCCCACCCACGGGTGGGGGATAGCTCGCAGGAGCACTGAGTTCCGGCTTTACTCACGCAAGCTCCGCCCACCCGCGGGTGGGGGATACTGCGCTGAGGCGATGAGCCTCGATCTGGCTCTGAAGCTTCTTCGGCGTGCCACTCTCTTGCGGGTGGCAGCTCCTCCCACGCGAAGGGGGGGGCCGCTTCCGCGAGAGCGGGCGCGAACCGCTGTGAAGTCCGCGAGGCTGACAGAGCCCCTAGGGTGCTGATCTTGCGACACAGGCCGTCGGCCTCGCGGACAGACTTGTCTGAAAACAAAAGAACCCTTAAGGTTTTGCTCGCTTATTCCTTGCGGCGCCTATAAAAAAAGTAAAAAACGCCTGACGCTGAGCGCGTCTGAGTCAAGACTAATCGTAAAATTATATATATGAATATTCTTATTTGGATTAACGAGTGTCCTAGACGACTCTCTCTTCACAAACACGTTCCGTGTACAATCTATACATGCCTAATATTTTCTTCCGACTAATCTTCCATACACATTCGGTCAATTATCTCACTGACAGACGGAGAAGGAAGAGAAAAGGTACTTATCTGCTTTAAGAGCAGTAAAAGAAGAGGAGGAGTCCAAGCACAGGAAGTGGGTTGTGACTGGTGGAAGGACTATGGACTACAGAGACTCATGGGTGTTGTAGTTTAGAAAGAAGAAAAGTTTTGTTATACACTTTTCATGTTTTTATATGTGTTTTGTTGAACTGCTGAAGAGTAGAATAAGAAGATGAAGCATAATGCTCGCCTCCAGTCTTGTCATAGAAGTCGGCTTTGAACCACTGGAGACACTGCATTCCTGCTTTATTTCGCCTCTGTTGTATAATAAGTCGCAATTTATTAGTGATCATAAAGCACTCAATCAAAAGTCTTCACTATAACACCCATCTTATATATGCTGCCTATACCAAGCTTATGGTGGCTTTATTGAGGTATTCGAGGATGCATTTGAAAAATGATGCCAGCACCTACACATCTTGGACTATACTGTAGCCTATGCTAACCAAACCAGATATACAATGGAATTATGTGTTGTATTGAGGCTGCATGTGACATAGTTTGAGAGTCCAGTCCTGTTAGCTTTGCCAATGTGTGTGTGTCCTTTTAAAGGACATACTCTCTTCAAACTACCTTTTAACTCATTGCCAATGTTAAAGGAGATACTCTCTTCCACAAATTACACGGTAGACTCAGATAAGCAAACAGCTTATTTACTTAGGTTTTAGTAATCAGCCTCCAAGTGGTAAGTATCAGGTAAGTGTATATAGCAAGAGACATACAGAGACATTTACCGGCACACTCTCTCTCAGGCAGCTAACATACCAACTGACACACACAAAACACTCCCTGGGAATCACACATAAACATTCAACGACTCAATATTCCACTGGCATTCCAGCAGCTCACATGCTCACAGCACAGACATAAGAAAAGGAGCACACTACAACACATCCCAGGTTACATCTCAAACCCATACGCATTTCGGAGCTCTGTTTACTTGTAGTAGGCACAATTGTGTATAGTTCGCCCCTGTAGGTCATTGTTTTCTGACTTGTTAGGCAAGATTGTATGCAGTACCCTTAGGGTGAACTACAACAACCCTGACCTCCTGGCAATAGTAACTAAACCTTTGGTATAGGTCTGTACTACACAGGTTGGGTAGTGTGGATGAGTAGCCAGGCTTATCTCAAGAGGGGTCAATGTGAGCTGCAGGGGTGTTACACAGGGATTCACAGTATGAAGTATTCAAGCAAACACTTACACACATGATTTCTTGATAAACCAATTATTAATTTATTTACCAGTCAGTTAATGTAAGCCTTCTTCAGAAGGCAGCACTGTAAAACACCACACAAATATACTTCAAAAACGATATACTCTTAAGTTCAGAATCGGTAAATACCCATTTGGGATGGCATGCCGCAGAGACCTACACCCAAAGGTGACTTCAATTGCTAGGGTGCTGTTGATATTAATGTATTACTGTTGCCATTCAGAATTATTCAAGAGTAAGGAAGAGGAAAAGGTTATTAGAGCAAAACAAGATACCACAAATATTCTTAAGCAGGCAATTATTTTCAGGTCCCCCAATAAAAATCATTCAGTTAAAACAGGCTAAGCCAAAGTCAATGGGCAAAAGTCTATATGGGCTAAAGCACGTCTTTGTAGGTAAGTAGAAAAGTCTTTGCACAATGTTTCAGAAGTCCTTGATGGAAAAGATGAATCAATGTAGTGCCACAAGCTGTTTAGACTTGTGATAGTAGAAGATGCAAGCAACTCTACAGCAAGAGGTAAGTTCTCTTAGACTTTGTACAGTACCATTGAAATGAAGAAAAGATGCAGCAGATGACTCCGGTTCCTGTGCAGCTCTGCAGGTCTCACTGTTCCTGGGCCTCAGTCGTGGGGACAAGAGGGAGGACGTCGGGGGACTCCTGCACTGCACTGGGAGGGTCAAAATTTGCAACCGGCAAATTTCACTTTCAGTGGCTGTTCGGTGTTTCAGCTCCTCGCGTCTACCGCAAATGTTTCTGGCTGTCGAAATGGACTTTCCTTTCTTCTGGGGTCCCGCACTCTGTTGAGGGGGCTCAGGATCAGCCAGTCCTGTTTCCTGGGAGTCCAGAGGATCTTCCTGTAGCTCTTGGCCAACATAAAAGCAACGCACACAAACTGGTGTTCATCTCCCTGGGTCTACGGTTTCCAGCAGAAATCTGTGGAAATTCAACCAGCTCCGAGAAGGATGTCCTGATGGCTTACTTTGGGGTTGATTGGTCCCACCAACTCAAGGGGAGAAGTCATCCTTGCAGGGGTGTCTCTGTCGATTCAAATTTGGCGTTTCAGCACTGCAGGGCTTCTCCGGGCAAACCAACTGTCCAGAAGTTGCAGCAGCCTTCTTCAAGTTGTTCTTGGGTTGCTTTCTCCAGTGGTCGACTCTGCCTTCCAAACCAAAAGACTCGCTTTTATTCAGTTCTCTCCCTTTCATTCTAGCCTAGCTGTCAGTCACTCAGCAGGGTGGCTGTCCTTGCTGGACAGTCAGCCAGCCAATCATCACTTAGTGCATTTGGGTCTCCTAGGAGACTAAGCACCTCCCTCACTTCCTGCCTACCCCAGACACCCTAGAGCCAGAGGGGGGCTTCACTCATGAATCCCACCAAAGACAAAATGAACAAAGGGACCAAACCTGGTTTGGCGTGCAGAGTAAATCTCAAGAAGTACCTTTCCACAAAGAAATGCAGGAAAAAGAAGACCAGGACCATTTTGACAGAAATGGCACCCATGGGTGCTTTACCTTGGCTGTGAACGCAACCCGCGGTAATAATCCATAATGGTAGTAAAAAGTAAACCACTGCCACCAGCCATTCAGTGAGGAAAGTGTAACATAAAATTGTCACATGAGAAGCTAGACTAAATAACCCCTCCAGCACCCTATGGTAAGAGAGTGTGTGCTGGGTCCAGAAAGTTACAAAAGATAAGTAAAGTCAATTTCACTTTACTGTTCTGGGAAACAGTAGTTTATCCCAGAGAAGCTATTTAAACCTTGGGGAAATCTAAGAGACTTCCCTGTGTCACTGCACTAAAGGTGCTGTGTGACACAATGTAAAAGACGATGCCTATGGAGTTTGTCAGACTCCACAACCAAAAAGGAACACAGAGTAAAACATCACATTAAACTACATGAGAGAGTAGGAAAAAGGGCCTCACTCTCTCCAGGTTAAAAAAAATCAAGTCTGCAAAATCCGGCAAAGTTGCTGGGGGTCTCTAAGGGGGAGGGAATTAGCACATTTCTGAGAATTCTCCCTAACATGACTCAACAGGGGTCTGCAACCGTTGGCTCTCTAGGTGTTTTGGACTACACTTTCATCATTCTTAGCCAGCATAGTCAGTGGTGAGGTATCATGTCCAAAACATCTAGCGAGCCACATGTTGCAGACCCCTGCCCTAGGCCAAAGGCACCTTTTCCAGTGTAAGCCAGCACGTGCAATGGGTCAAACAAGACTTTGATGCCACATTTATACTTTTCAATGTAGAGCTTTTAAGGCATTTTAGGAATTCACATCCCTAAATCAGACACGCTACATGACAAGGAAAAGGGATAGATCCGGCAGAGAGGTGGTGTTCTGTTCTCACAAGTGAAATACACATTTTTCAAGGCACTGATTGTCCACTCAACGTTTGCTTCCTTGAGGACCCTCCCGCCCCTTTCTCCTTCACTGGCACATTTTGTTGTAAAGCCTGCAGCAGACAGGCCGCTTCAAACATTTTGATGTGTCGATATAATGATTCTCCATATGATTAGATGCCTCCATCATCTTCCATTTTACCTCTTCCTCCGACAGCAGTTACTGAGTATCACAACTCACAAGTCCCTGACTCCTTGTGAGTTGTACACTATTGAGCAGCTCTATAACTACAACTGCAATACACACGTCGGTTGCAATCGTCCTATTGGATTCATTGCAATTACAATTGCTAACCCAATGCTCAATATGTTATTTTATCAAACAATTGTATCCAGTTTGGTGTCGTCTTGTGCTTACTATATCAAGCTTCTGGACCATCTTAGACCCTTATTTCTCAGGCAAATACAGAGACAATCGCAAAAGCGATTGTAAAAGTGAAAATTGATTACTGCTCCAGTCTACTTGTGGGCTTTAATAAAGCTATCTGCAATAAATTGAAGGTCTCACAGAACGGAGCTGTAAGGGTGGTCATGGGTCTTGCTCTCAGAGACAATATCATTGCTGCACTGGTTACCGGTTGAGTCGAGAATCCTCTTTCGACTACTGGTTATCACGCAGAAGTGTAGAGTAGGAAAAATGCCAGCATATCTCCAAGCCTCCCTCTTGAATAAAATCTATGGTGGAACATTAAGATCTAGCAACCAGAACTATTTAAGAATCCCTAGGTGCAGGACCGAGAAGGCCTCTAAGGGAGCCTTTTTTGCAATCGCCCCTAGGGCTTGGAACGAACTACCACTCGAGCTAAGAGGCATTGACTCAACAGATGTATTTAAAAGGAAGTTGAAGACTCTTCTGTTTGCCTAGGATCCCAGGATATTGCACTTGCTTGTCCCCGGTATACATGTATACCTGCAGATCTTTTGTCTGTTTGTATCGTGTTGCGCCCTTAAGCCTACGGGTCCATCGCTGCACATAATACATTTATAGTACATTTTTAAGTAAAGTAAAGTATTAATTGGCATAGAAAAGCTTGTTGGGCTAATCTCTAGCCTTTTGATTGTATTAAGAAGGAATGTGCATCCTTCTCCTAATGAGGTCCTTAATTTTCCGTGCTCTTTTGATGCATTTATAAATAAAAGGATCTCTGACATATGGATAATGCTGGCTTAGAATAGGCTGAACTAATTACTGTAGTCTTGAGAGTGAGAGTTCACTTACTGCAAAGTCAGTTACCAGGAGAACTGGATGCCATCTGGGCTAACAACGGAGGAGAGGTGCAAGGGTGAAAGGATTGGAGCATGAGGTAATTGGGCACAAGTATTCATGAACAGAATACCCTACAAGGCAAGAACAATAACCTTTAAATATGTTTCCCCTCAAATCGGCTCGAACAGCACATATATTACAGTAGGCTACAAATTAGTCAAAGGTTCTGGAATGTCGAATCCTATTAGCACCGGTCTTGTAGTTTTGGCTTTCGTGTTTTATTTCTAGGTGGCAGATAAGCACAATCTATAAGCCAAAATGATTGGATCGGAGTACAGATAGGAGGGTCATGCATTCTAAGGAGGGACAACCAGCTTGTGGGTATTGTTTGGTTATTTACACACTTAATGACTGCCCACGGACAGGCTATTCCCTATGGCCATTCCCACCCACTCCATTTTGTGAATGTTTAAAATGGAATGCAGGGGCCACAGCAGCACATGAGTGCTAAGGTTGAGGACCCCTTGCATGCACCTTTCACCTGGTATCAAATGTGCAGATTAATCAATCACGCAATGATCATTTGTAATCTTCGTCTCCAGCTCAATTTTCCGAGAGCACATACAACACGCTCCATTTCAGTTGCTTTTGTTGTTTACTGCATGAGTCAAAAATGAGAAATTGTAGTTATCCATCATAAATGGCATGCGCCCAAAATTGAACGTTTCGAAGATGCTTCTTTTTCAAGTACAAAAACATAATCAAAAGAATAACAGTATTAAACTGCTTGCCCTAGTTTTATTCAAGCTTAGAAAAAGCAATCGAAATAACCAGTTTCTCATCGATTCTGATTGTTAGTAAGAGGAAGTTCCATGCATGTCCAAAGCCACGTTTGTGTTTCAATGACGTTCAATAAATATATATAGTGAAAGTAAAGGAAGGACTAAACATATGCAACATCATGAAAACAGAAGAAATACAACTGCTTCCATTCATGAAAAAAGACGTCATGGTTTCAAATGATACAAATATTTTTTCAATTGGTAGGCTCATGTAGCCGCTGGATGACTCGATCTTTAAGAAATGTTTTAAGTATTTGCAGTTCTCTTTCTCTACAGTGTGGATGCTTTCGGACAATATACATGACCATGGTTCACATTTGGCTAACGTTATGTCGTTGGGCGTTAAAATCTTCTGCTACACTAAATTGGGTGTTAATTGTCCTGATGTCGCTCTCTTGTTCCAACAGTATTTCGTTCAGTTTACGTGTGATTTTTACAACATACAGCTGTCCACATGGACATTTTATGATATGGCTATACAATACTCAGATGCACACTTGGCTCAGTCCCTCAGGGGGGATGTCCCTTCTTGTGATTGAAGGATCAAGGTGATGATGTTTAATGATGTTGTTACAACAGAAGTATGAAAGGTAAGAGCACTTGTTTTTTTTTTCCGGAGTGGTCAAATATGCGTCTAAATTCATGGATTTTGTATGTCCCCTCCAATAAAAAAATGAGAAACAGATAGATCCGCCTATATGAAAATCGGTGCAGTTTCTATTGATCAAACATTTTATTTTAGTACTTGTGGACCATAAGCCTATTGATATTGATATTGATATTTTATTTCTATCGCGCTCGTACACATGTGTTTCAGAGCGCGACAAGCCATGGGAGGGGCTCAGGAGAAACAAAAACAACGATCTTACTAGGCCCAGTGACATTGAGACGTGCAAGTGCATGGGAGACGGGAGGGAAAAAAGTGCAAGGAAGGGGGGAGAAGTGGAAAGTGCAGAGCAAAAAGGAGAACAGTAATAAATACGGATAAGTAAATAAATAATAACAGCAAACAAAAGTGCTAATGTAGCCAGCAAGTGGCAAGTGCTAAATTGAGGGAAGCAGACAGGGTAGGTAAAGATAAGTGCAAGGAAGGAAGAGGGGGGACTGTATGGGTACAGATACAGACCCCAATGCAAAGGGTGGCCCGGAGGCAGTGCGTGAGGGTGGCATGATAAGCTAATATACAATTTGGGGTCTTTGTTATCTGTGAATCCGACTTGGGTGTAAGAACTATGGTGCTTGCCATTTTGTTGGCTTTGTAACAAGCATTGTAAGGGGAGATTCAGTTTAGCCACCCGCCAAAAATGATTGTTCCATGATATCAGCAAGTCAAGCCTGCATGGAATTTGCATGTTAAAAAGAATTTCGATCTGTTGATTTCTTTTTTCTTTTTTGCAAATGTCGCCAAAAGTATCCAGTAAAAGGATTTACCGTGGTCCTGCTTAAAATGTGAATTGTAGGGTATTGTGCATTGAATTCTTTTTTTAAATTCTTTATTTGTTTTGGTTTATAAAAACCTTTACAAAATACAAGAGATACCACATTTCATTTTTTTAATCAAATCTTCAATAACTAAATCACAATTAAACAAGATAAAACATGATACATCAATTAGACTTAAACATTAATTATCTTTCGATAAAAAGAAAACACTTATAACACTAATTAGAGTAATAAGATCAGTTTCAAGAGCCTTAAAAAAGACCGCAAATATTTCTCAGAAATGTTGCAACCCTTATATTTAAATTACATTTACTGTTGTGTAACATTTTGTACCAGATAAATTCTCTGTCAACATCAGCAGAGTTGTGTACATATTGATCAAAGTATAGAAGTCTTTTCTCCCTAAGGGCTGGACAAACCAATAGAATGTGCTTCAGAGTCTCAACCATACCTTCTATGTGACAATATCTACACCATGTCCAAGAGCCCTGTACGTTCTGTCTAATAGAATTAATCTGATTTGTAGTTAGTACATTAAACCTAAAACGCATAAAATCATTTCTGGTTCTTTTGTTCGGATACTTAACTAGATAACTTTCCATTACCGGGAACCATTTATTGAGAGCACACACTTGATAATACACTTTTGTGTTCAGAATACCATTTTTAGTATTCATCCAGTCAAAACCCAAGACACTTTCTTTAACCCTGGAAGGTTTGTTCTTCATGGAAATGGCTGACATACGTAGGCGCTTCAGGCCTTTTAAAGTTTCTTCATTCAATGCCTCTATGAAAGGGTTTTTCGTATCTCTTCCTGCATGTGAGTATAATGAGTTTGCCTCTGCAAGTTTACATTTCCTCCATAGCATCATTCTTTTCCAGGTCACCAGAGTCTGAAGGGAGTTTAACCCAAATTCATATTTGATTAAATTAAAAGGAATGCATTTCGATAGCCAAAACAATACTGATCTCCAGATTTAGCTCTCTATAAAAGTCCAATCCCCCTCACATCTTACAGATTCTAATTCTGCTCCATACATTAAAAAGGGGATAACTTTTTTTATGTAGAATTCTCTCAATGTGGTCATTGTAAATTTGCCGAATTTGGAGTCTAGAGCCCGCATTTGGCAAATGACAATATCTGCTTTGAGTTTCAGTTGCGTCCTGTGCAGGGGGTCTCGAATTAGTACCCGATATTCCAAAACCCAAGTATTTAAACTCTTATTGTGCTTTAAATCGGCTGGTACCGCATGACCAAGATAACAAATTCAACTTCTTACTTTTTCTTCCTAAACAGAGTATCACCGTTTTGGCTGGGTTGATCCTTAATACTATAGAAGAAATAAAGCCCTCAAAGGGTGTAAGCATTCTTTGTAAACCCACCTGTGTACAATCCATAAGGAGAAAGTCGTCAGCATAGGCTAACAATGCTAGACGCGTATTCAAAAGTCTAGGAGATACTAGGCCCTTATTCAACAGTGCCAGATTCGCACCGCTCACATACAGGTTGAAGATTGTGGGTGCCAATCTACATCCTTGGCGAAGACCATTATGTATGGTAAGTTCATCTGAGAGCAACCCCTCCAAATCTAGTCTCACCGTCACACCTGTCTGTGAGTAGATTGCCCTAAGTATATCCAACAAAATTGCAGGCATATTCAATGCTCTTAATCTCTGCCACAAAATGGTCCTATCTACCAGGTCGAACGCAGGGCTTAAGTCAATTCATGCAACAAAAACAGAGGTTGCACCCTTTTTCAATGCTTCTGCTCTCAGAAAATTCAAAATCAGCCCCCCACACTCGGTACCCATGTTTTTACTGAAGCCAAATTTACTCATATCTAGGATTTGTTTTTCCGCCATCTACTTTTGTATGCCTCTTAGAATCAACAATGAAAACAGTTTTGATTCAGGATCAGCAATGGCTATTAGCCTGTAGCTTGTAGGACATGAGCGAGATCCCTTTTTAAAGATAAGGATAATAAGTGATACCCTCCAAGACAGTGGAATAATTTTTGTTACTAATATGTTGGTGAACAGAAGGGTAAGTATTTTCTCCCATATTTCAGGGTCACACTTGAAGATTTTATTAGATAGATTATTAGGCCCTGGTGCCCCCAAATGTTTTGATTTGACTATTACGTTTTTAATGTCACACGTGTTAAAGTTCAACAGCCATTTCGGTTCCTGTTTTCCTGTAACATATGTCTCTTCATTTTTGGTGTAATACAAAGTGACACTTTCTGGGGTTTATCCCAATTCTTAATCAAGTTCCAGAAATTCATTGAGTTGACTCCCCGTAATGATTTAAGCATGCTTTCCCTGTCTCTCTGACTTCTAATAGTTCGGTGTTGTATAGACCAGTTTTTATATCTTTGCTTTATTTTCTTAAGCTTGTCCAGTGTATCTACAAGTGTGTACCCCGCTTTCCTTATTTGTCTAATCTCTTTTCTCATCAGATGCTTTTTGTCCCTTACTTCCATATCAAAATTTTGGGAGTTCCCCTTAACACCTGCATTTACAGTGGCATACAAATCCCCTAGTTTAACGAAGTAGCAGCTTATATAATCTGTGAATATAAGAGCAGAGTATGTCTCCACCCTCTGATGTTCGGAAAAAGTATCATGATCTTCAATCATGGTAGCAGTGAAATGACTTGTTTTTTTACCCGACCATTTGATTCTATTCCCCGCAGAGTTGACATTCAAACTATATTTGAACCAAGTTTTTACTTTATTTGGTACAATGATGCCTAATTCCAGGACAAGCATACAGTGATCACTGAGGTTAGTTTCGATAATGTCGAAGTTGCCTGTGCAATTAAACACACCGACAGAACATATAATGTAATCAATTATGCAGTTATGTCCTCTTGCTTTCCAGATGGGCAAGTGGTTAACCAGGATTTCCAAGCCCCAAACCTCGGAAAAAATTAGTCCACATTCTTCCTCTACATTTCAAGTTTACACCTCAAGTTGATCATATTCCTCCAAATTACTAATAAAGGTATCCCCAGTTAAAGAGTCTACGCAAATGTCAGCATTGAGATCCCCGGCGATCACAATATGTCCCCTTACATTCTCAGTCAACCAATTCTCCAATGGGGATCCCAAATTACACAGTTCCAACCACAATTGACGATCTGAATGTTCAGCCGGGTTCCAGTATATATTCACAAGCAAGAAGGGAGTATCCCTGGCCTTAAACAACAGTGTTAAGCCCACCAATAAGAAATGAAAAGAAAATGCCCATTCACCTGTGATTTTAGGGTTCAAATCATTTTTAACAACAATTAGAAGGCCACCTTTCGGATGCCCCCTTTTGCCCCCTTGAGCACACAGTGAGCAGACCGTAAAGCCCTCCCAACATAAGGGAACCATCGACCAAATTTCTTGAATACAAAGTATATTGTGTTGTGCAGGTTCCCTCATTAGGGTCAAATTATGTAGCAAATTAAAAGACCCCCTAGAATTCCAGCTCAATAATTTCAAAATTCGATCACCAATCACTAGAGGGGCTTCCCTAGTTTCTTGAGAGTATCGATAGACTCTCGCAACGTCAGGGCAAGCCATCTCCAGTCCTGTTTCTCCACCTCACCCGGAGCTTCCTCACTAGCCCCAACTGCCCAATTTCGTTGATCTTCCTTTGGTGATGTGTAATTGTTACATGAGGGAGGTAATAATTTTGGTTGAGCAAACACATATTAAAAAATATCGTAACCTCTGCGATGGAATTGGGCGGCCCCTTTCATCATGAGGTTTCTAACCAGAGGTGACAGTATCACTAGGCGGACATAATCAAAACGCTGCCTATGTATGTAGTCACAAGATAGATGCCAGCCGATGCGATCAGACAAAGTTTAGGGATCTGCCCCAGTAATGACAATACAAATGGTCTATTTAGCGAGCTATTGGTCTGATCTTCAAATAAAGTTGTCAGGACCAGCCCCGGTAAATCAGGTCGTACAGGGTCCTTCAGATCAAATGTCTGATGGACCTGTAGCTGTTCCTTCGCTTTCAATGCATTGGTCTCATTTACTGGTCCATTCCCCCCCAAGTCTGCACAATAGTCTTCATATGTGCCTTCCCTGTAGCTACTCTGCCGCGATTCAGCCAACAATATGGCAGCTTCCTGAGGATGCTTGTCCATAAGCACCCTGATAATGGATTTATATAGAGCATCATCATTCATTTCTTCATTAGATTTCCCTTCAATATTGTTATGACGGTGCTCTAGATCAGCTCCCAACAAATTTCCATTTTTGCAATTTGTGATTACTTCAAACAGGTCCTCCTTGGACTGCTCCCCCCTTGTGATTTGCCCATTGATGTTGCCTGGGCCAATAGTGGGCAGGCTATCTGCTTGGGACATTTTATGTCTGGTGAGATCGGTGAGTTTATTATTAACTGTGATATCAACGTGGTTCCCCCCTGTGTTAACTAATCTCCCGAACTCACACACTCTAGTGTTCCAAGGAGGAAGATTGTAGTTGGCATTAGAATTCTTCCCCGAGGCAATTTTCCAGTCCGTGCTGCCAAGGCCACTATTAACTGTGATGCCTACATGGTTCCTCTTCGACCCCCTTTCACCTGCAATTTCACTCATCCTTTTAACTTTCCATCCTGTCTACACCCTTTCTTGTAGGATGGTTAAGCTCCTTGGCCTTTGGAAGTCCAACTAATTCCCCCCTTGAGTCCAGCGGTGGAGCCGCATTGAAGATCTCATTAAGATCTTCACTATGATTTTTGTTCTTCATAACTTCACAAAGTTGTAGATCACCTTCAACATATACACTCTGTGTGGATTGATCTATACCCATGTTGCCACTCCGGACTCCACTACTATAATGATTTTACTATATTGTTGTTTATTTACCAAGGAAGGAAAATCATCACCCTCTTCATCGTGGATGTAGTCTCTCAAAAACTTGTTTGAGGATTTAGCTAAACCTCCATTTTTATTATTATTGTTTTTTTTCCTTTGTTTGGCCATTTTTTTTCTTGTCTTTTTGACAGTTTGGCTTCTGACATACCATTCTGTTAGTATTGGGGTTGTTTTTATCCCAGGAGCACATTGTTCTATTTCATTCTGATGATTACTATTGCCATCCCTAATTGACTCTCTTCCGGGGTCCTGGGAGGCTTCTATAGTAATTATTCCATCAGTAGAAGATTGATGAGATAAGGTAGAGGACACTTTTTTGAGACCCAGATTCTCCATCTCTGGTTTCCCCCCGGTATTCACCCTTAGTGTTTTACTCAATAAGTCTGACAATTTGTCTGGTAATAATGTTAATTGTGAAGCCAGGTTAACTAAGGTCTCAGTTTGTTTGCGTAATTCAGACAAAATTAGACAATTGAATATTGTCATCAATGCAGAAATTTCGGAGTTAGAAGAGTCCGAACTCTTGGATGCTGATTCTTCCCCTCCGAATGATGTACCATTCAAAAAATCCAGTAAAGTATCATAATTAACATTATTAGGAGTATCCTTATCATTTTCAAAAGGATGGGGCTCATGGTGTATGCTTAAGTTAGGTACCTTCAATTTTGCCTGTGTGTTACTTTGTGTATCGTCCTCCCCAAACAGTAGTTGGGAGGGATCAATAAATTCCTCGCTTTGTTTGTTGAGAAAGGAACGTTCCTCTGCACATTGAAGGAATTCAGCCTCTATGGAGGGGTCCCTATTGACCTCACTCTGTTTGTCAAGTAAAGAGCATTCTTGTGCACATTGGAGGAGTTCAACCTCATCTTCATTGGCCTCTGGCAGCGGTAGAGCTGCAGCACGAACAAGACTCGCTCTTCTAGTGCTGACCGCTATGGAAAAGTCTGCCCTCGCATCTTTGCGGAATAGCGGTACTTTGGTCTTCCCCATTTTGCAGTAGGAACAATTTGACCCAATTTCAATGCAGTTTCAACAATTTCAGCACACAAAGTAACTGCAATGTACAGTTTTAAAGAACAATACCGCCTTCCCCCAACACCTGCCGCCAGCCGAACAGCCCAACAGCCACACTTCCCAAGCACTTCCGGATGCACGCACCAGATGCGCGAGCCCGTGTGCTGATATGGAAGTGGCTGTAGACTTGTGGGCGGGCAGAGAGGCGGGACCGATGGGGCAGTGCTGCAGACAAAGGAGAACAACAGTATGAGTAACTCTCGCTTTACGGCGAGACCCGCGGGGGACCCGCAGTGAACTTGAAATGAAAAGTTAATTTATCTAATAGATGCCCGCATAATTAGTCCAAAAAACAGTCAGTATTTTGCGTGTTTCGCGCATGGATTCATCTGGGGGCTTCCTCTTGCCGACGGCTTCAGGCAGAGCGAGTACAGCAGAGCAGAGTAGACAGCCCAACAGCCGCACTTCCCAAGCACTTCCGGATGCGCATTGTGCATTGAATTAAGATATTGAAAACATGATTGCAATTGGTCTAGAGCAGATCGCCACACTATGAATACACCATCAATGTATCAAGTCCGGAGTAAACCAGCTTGTAACCAAGGATCAGAATGTGGTATGGAATTCTGTTCAAGTCATTCCATGTAGAAATGTGAGTACCAATGAGCACATTTTGAGTCCGTACATGTGCCTTGGACTTGTTTCAAGAGTGCATCATCACATCTAAAATACTTTCGGCGGAGGCTCAGTAGAATGACCAGGCATTACTGAGGAACCCCCTATATTGGGGACTTTTGCTTTGTTGAATGCTTCACAAACCACCTGTAAGCCTTTTTCGTGGGCTATGATGTAAAGTCCACCATGTCAATTGTGGATTGTTCTACATATTTCTAATGAAGGTCCAATGTATTTGTTTGATGAAAGATGAAGAGTTCTGTTTTTCTCCAGATGACTGAGCTAATCTTAAAGCTAAATGGGCCTTAGTCCTCCCCCTTATCTTGTGCTTCCCATGTGAGTTGAACTTAAGTTCATCTTGTATTAGACTCACTGAAGAACCAACAAAAACAAACTTCTGCAAAGCCCAAAAATGGGACACTGGGCCTCGTTAAAGGTTTGCCGGTCCGGAAACAACGGTGCCGGTAAGCTTACTGGCACCGTTGTTTCCGGACCAGCAAACTACGAGTCTGCCTGCCTGAGCCGCTGTGCCCGACAGGGCAGATCCTACCGGACACAGTGGACATGGTAGGCAGAGTTTCACATAAGCACCGGCACCATTATTAACAGTGCCAGTGCTTCTGTGTTCCTCATTCCCCTTGAGTCCAATAGGACTCAAGGGAAATGGGGAATTTCAAAATTACTGGCACTTGACTTCCCAGCCGCTGGGGCCATAATACCCCGGTGTTACCGGGAAGTCCGGTGAGGTAATTCCTTACGGGTCCGGCAGCAAACTGCCGGTTTTACCAGCATGGTTATCTCCAGAACCGTAATGAGGCCCACTGTCTAATTTGCCATCTAATACTTCAATATGCCCAATTCTCAATCCGTTTTTTTTCATCTTTGACAGTATTTCACAAGCTTGAATGAAATAAATGAAAGAATACAAATAAACATTGTCAATTTTGAAACAAATTTTGATCTTGGTATAAAGAAGTTTAGAATTTGGTGAAGAAGTAATTTTCTTTATGCAGAAAAATGAAGCTGTTCTCCATTACAAACACATGGCATGCTGGCTACTGAAATTAAGGTGAACTACTTTGCTTGTGTGGGTTATAAAATAAATATAACAGTCACACAAACTGGGTTATCCTTATATAGTTGTCATAATTTCTCACGTAATACCAGTTCTGTTGCATTCTTCCTCATCTTTCACACGCATAAATTGAAATGGCGGCCTCTGATAAGAAAACGAATTTCAACACATCTAGCTGTTAACTTAATATTCAGTAGAACCCAGTGTGTTGTGTACAGAAATAAACAGGCACATTTTAGCACCATGTACTCTGATTCAACCAGTCTCTACCTCAGTGTCTCTGTTTGTATACTTCTATTATTCATTCTAAATGTGTTTTCTTTGCTTCCCACACAACTCAAAATGTACTCCAAGGACAGAAAGCTATGCCACTGATACATATTTCTATTGTTTCATCTCTCTCTGTTAAGGAGATTGAATCCCACTGTGTTTGGTCCACGGGGGAATACTGGTAAAATATTGGTAGCTCCCCTTTCAACCTATGATGTGAGAACCGATACAACTTCTTCTGGTATGGAATCTCCCAATACCTTGCATCCTCACATTGTCTGCTGACAGTATCTCTGAACCAACTAAACGTGTGCTGAGGGTCCTTTAAACCTAATTTCAGAGATCGTCCAACCACAACTTTGCATTGAGGAATGTGTTTGATGGTCACAAATGGACCCAGTGCATTCTTGGTAATATTTGTATTTATTTGTATTGTATTTATAGTTTTTATATAGAACGAAATTGACAAACAAGTTGTATCAGAGCACCATACTCAAATTTCAGACATAACATACATTCAATTTCTCAAAACATCAATAAAACAATTAGATCAGATATTTCCTACACTGAAATACAATTCACTGTCATAAAACCCTGATATAATGTCCAGTCCTAAAAATCCTGAAAGGATGATATATTTCTCCAACCATGCCTTCACTAGTTTACGGAATTTTAAATAATCTGATGTCATTCTTAATTAATTCGGAGGCTCTGTAGAATATCTTGCTGCTGCTCCTCAGAATGAGAGATTCAGGGTACTCCGCTTTGGAATTTGGGCACTTCAAACCTTAGCACTTCACGACTCAGACCGCTCTCTCCTCCTGAAATGTTTAGATTTTGTGCTCTGTGCATAATTCTGAGAAATGTAAATATGATTGTCTGTTCTATAGACGGCCAATGTAGGTTTTTCAAAATTGGCATTACATGATCATTTCTTCTTCCCCCAAAATCATCCCGGGCTGTAGCATTGACTATTGTTTTCAATGGGACTAAAGCAAATTTCTGAAGACCCATTAACAAAGCATTCGCAAAGTCAATGTGTGACATCGCCAATGATTGCACAAAAGAGTGGCAAATTTTTTTTTAAACCTGGTAATGGTGGTCACTGAGCACCGGCATCATTTTATAGGTTCCATTTACCTGAGAAAATTTGTTGGCGTCTGGCTAAAAAGCTTCAGAAAGTTTCACTTTGTTTTACCCCCACCTTACAGAAGAATGGCATCAGCTCTTCAAGCATGCTATTGGATGTTACTCTCCATGAGATGGCTCAGGAAGGCTACGGGTGCCCAGAAAGCAAAACAAATGTTGTAGCCCCCGCAAAAACAATCTTAAAACCTGTGCAGTTCTATGTGTATCACTCTGTAGCAACCCCTGTTGTGTCTGTGTCTGCCTCCCCATGGTATTTCCAAGACACTACTTAATTTGAATAGTACAATAAAGAAATCTGTCAGTGAAATATAATGGTCCTCATTACGAGCTTGAGGAATTACCATCAAACTAGTTAACCGCCTCATAGTCCCACCGATTTTACAGGTGCTGGTAATGCACTGTTAATCCCCATTTTTGGAGGCCAAAGGACTCCATAATGTTTTTGGTGCATTTACCACAATTGGGAATCCTATTGCAGTAAATCCACCAATTGTTGGTCTTGAAGCTGGAGGCAAATCCTCCACTTGAAGGCCAAAGGTGTAATTTGCTGGTGTGGTAAATGTCGATGTAACAGAAAGGATCTGCGTGATTTTTCCGTTTGCATGAAAATGTACGCACCTCAAAAAGTTTGTACATTTCCCATGCGAACATACACTGCAAACCACTACATACTCACCCACCACTGAACCCCACAACACACCCACGACACCCCCCACCCACAGCCCCACACCCTACTTACCTTTTCTTCACGCTGTGTCCCTGCAGCGCAAGTTCCCTTTCACTTTCGTGATCGAGAACCGGCGCCGCGGGGTCCTTTTCTTTTTTTTTTACAGGCAGGGGTTTCCCCCCCAACCCCACACAGTATAGTGAGCGTGGTGTTGAGGGGCACACACCCGCAGCACTTGTTTTTTTTTTCCTTTGTCGGCTGTGCAGCGGGTGTGTCCCTCTTAACCCCTGCTCACTATACTGTATAGTATGGTGAGCGGGGTGTTGCGGGGGACACTTCTGCAGCCCCTGCAGTCTTTTTTTCTTTTTTACTTACCTAAAAGGCATGCCACCAAAGGTTCGAACTTTTGGTGTTCAAACCTTTGGTAGTATGCATTTTCAGACTTTTGGTAAAGTCAGACATTTTTTTTTCGGTCTTTTCGCACAGTTCCAACAGAAATACTGCCTCTTTATTATTGCAATGCCAACCTTATACTGAGGCCCAATGTCTTTTATAAAACACATTTTCAAGTGATAAAGAGCACTCATGACAAAGTGAGTGCTCTGCGTTCAATGGACAAAGTGTGAATGTTATGTATTGCACAACATTATTTTGTGACTGTTCATACAAATTCTGCATATTTATTTTCTTCCATTTCTACAAGTTACCTGATTGTCAAATAAAGTGCGCGTGTATCTAGTAGAAGCCAACTGGGATTTCTTTTACTTAAAGTTAGGGTGCCTTGGTCAACATTTCTGGTGATGTTTTCCAAATGGTTTCTACTGGATCACCTTGCACACAGATGTGTCTGTACATTAGTTGCATTTCTATCAAGAAAGGTCCTGTAGACATTTCATTTCATCATGTGAATTCCATTATTAAAATGTATATGTTACACCAGTATCCAATATAAGTTCGGAAAGTTTCACAAAGATGAGCTTCTTGCACCTGGCATAGTAACACTTTGGATATCCACCGCATTTGCTGAGTCTGGTTTTTCAATTGAAGATATGGAGGGGTACTCATGACATTACACTTCCACCCTGTCGTACCGCCTAATAGCTAGAATCAGGTCATATTGAGAGCCCTTGTCCCCTTAGTCCATTTGTGGGGACCTGGAAACTGGTTAATGCCTGTGTTGCTCTTGTTTCCATAAGAATATACTTTTTAGTGACATTACTGAAATTCTTGCCATTTTCCTCCCTATTAGGGTACCCACAGCCCATAGATATATTTGTTCTGCATTTTCTATCTTCTTTTACGTGGGTGTTTTATAGTGTTTTTAATAGTTGTATGATCAATTTCTTTAATCAAAGTATATATTTGTATAGAAGCATCATTGGCCATCCTTTTATTTTGGAACTGTTGTACTATTGCTGTTTGGGTTTGGGGTTCTACTGTCTCATATTCACACCACTTCTAAGAGTACAGCTTTCCCTCTACTCACATTACCAAAAAAAGCTAAGGAGATATTTGTACTTCGTATTTTATTTATTTGTATAGCGCACAAGGCCCGAGGGCAAGCGGGCGCATTATTTAGTTACAGTCAGCTTACATAAAGTATTTACATTTAGAATATGCAAAATATACATGTGACAAAATCGAAGGTATACATATTGCACAGGCTGAGCAGGATGCAATGGCAGTGACATAATATAGTGCAGAAGCCCATGATGCCATGGATAATGTTACAGTCAAGGTCATAACTATGTCACTGTTGGTTTGCAGAAGTGTGAGGGCTGAGTAGGCGGGTTAGCCACTACTCATCCATGTACTCCTGCAGAACAGAAGTCATTTTGTCATACTAGTGGGCAGTGTTAGGGATTTGACAAAGTCTGTGCCTACTGTTTAGTCTTCCAAAATAAAGTTTTGTGCAATTAACACAAGAAACACTGGCAGGTATTTTTGCTACAGTGGAACTCGACATAAGCACCATACAGGGGCCCAAGCTGGCACCCTCTGAGAACTCTGTCAAGGGGACTCCACCGAGGTAGTAAGGTTAAGAAAGCCGAACTGCTTAATTGCCATCATGATTTTGAGAAGGCTAAGGAGAGGCGGAATTCCACAGGGCCAACAGCAATATGGAGCTCCAAGCTCAGATACCCCTTTCTCTTTGGGCGAGCGGGTGTGAAGAGGTTCACAAGAGCAGGAATGAAGATAGCAGTTCCCACCATATGTCATGCGTCCCAGGGTTCTGTTAGGTTGCAGGTTTCTGCTAGTTCCCATGTCTCAGCCAGGTCTCAGGATGGTGTCTCTCGGCCAGATCTGTCTGAGTGGAAAATCCTCTTAGATGGGATGAGGGTGGCTTTAGAAGAATAGGAACCGAGGGCTGAAAGATAGGAATAATTGAACTGTGTCATTATGTGCAAGCTTGAGCTGGAGGATCAGAAGAATGTCAGCAACCAGACCTCTAGTGGGGTGGCTCCCAAGGAAACTCTAGGGGCCACATCCCCAAGGACTTAGTAGATTGGATATTTTAGACTGGTTCCAAAATCTGCATTTAGCTTACTGTCTGCAGGAGATGGAAGAGGAGCTAAGGTGAGCTGCCCTAATCAGCCATCTTGTTTTTTTTAATAGTTGTATGATGCATTTGTTTCATTAATGTATAACGTAGACTGGCCATTATTTTATTTTGGAACTATTGTACTGTTGCTGTTTGGGTTAATACTGTGTCACATTCACCTCCCTTCTAATACTTGCTTTCCTCAATATACATATTCAAAATCTATAGAAATACATTCATAAATAATTAATCTTTGGTCACAATCAGCATTCCTCCCATGCCCCGTAAAATTGAAGAAAACTAGACTAGAAAATAAAGGTTTTACAAACCATTCCATCTGGCTTTGGAGTAGCCTCCCTTAATTCTGAGTGTCTCATCGCCCCTCATCATATTTCAGAAGCGGCCTCAAACTCCTCTTTACAAGGACTCTCAATACGAGCGCAGAGAAGTCACTTGGCAGTTGCTTCACTGAATGAAGAGAACATAACATGGTATCACAACATACCACCCTTTTTGCCATATTATAGCTATAAGAAGTGCCAGGGTGATTTGAAATAAGACATTGAAGTAGATAGTTCCGACACACGAGACTTTGGGATAGCTGATTGCAACCAAAGTTTTCAACCACCTTAGCCAGGTTTATTGAACGAAGGAACCACCTGCTCACTCTGTCCGATAGTATTTATGTATTTATTCACGTGTCTATAATAGTTGATTGTTCTGGTACACTCTAAAATATGCAGTCACGCTTATAGTGCATATATTTAAATCGAAAGAAAAGGTCTCATTTACTGACAGGCACCACTGTGGGAATGCAGCCACACGGGTAAATCGTAGCTCAGGTTATAGGACTAGGAGAAGGGCATTATGACTGAACACATATTTAGGCTGATAGCCAAAGAGGATTAATCAGGCTTCAACAGCAAAGGCCCTTAGTATTTGTGTGCAATATAGTTTATTCACCCCCTGGGGAAGGGTGCTTAGCCAATCAAGCGGCTGACAACATGGATAGGAAATGCCAGTGTCTGGCCCGCGTTCCATCAGCCGCCTGAGCCCCTTTCCCAGGCGTACCATTTGTTTTGTTATTGTCCCCCAATCCTTCCCTGTTCCTGACTCCCTCCCCCACTACACTCGCTCTCCTTCCCCCTCCCCCTGAAACATCTCACACCTCTTCCCCATCTCCCCCCCTTCAATACTTCCTATCCTCCTTTCTAAGATTTCTAAGATCCCTCCCATACTTCCTATCCTCCTTTCTGAGATCCCTTGCATACTTCCTATCCTCCTTTCTATGGCTCGTCCATCTCTAGTTCCCTACTTCCCTTGTCCTCCAGCAGACTAAGGTCTCCCTAGTTGGGAAAAGAATAATCCTAGACAAGGATAGGCGCTTTGAGACCACTACTTTAGTGATTCGGTGCATTATAAAAGAACAATCATTAAGGAATGGACAAAATATGACTGATACATAGCGCTGGCTGCCAGCACAAAAACTGGCGCTAATAGTTATTGCATTCAAAAGAGTTGAACCAAGACAAAATACTGGGGAAAAACAGTAAATCGCACATAACTTAAGCTGCTGCCTGTAGCATTTTTTTAGAGCCAAAATATTGGCAAGGTATATCAATGAACATAGTATTTTCGCCACCAGGAAAAGTATGGGGCTGATTCACAAAGCATTTTTATTACGCGTTGTACCCATTGAAAAACACTTTGGGAATCAGGCCACATGTGCTCAAATAGTTCTGACAATTAGGGAATAACCGCCAGAACGTTCTCTCGCGATAAGAATGAACGCCTTCTAGGTCAGTGTAAAAACCTTTCCTCTCGTGGCATAAAAAGAAACTGCATTGACAGACCTCTTATGGAGGATTAAACAGGTTCAGTGCTCTCGGGAATGTCGTGCAATGTTCCCATCAGCCACTTTGTAATAGTCTAGAGCTGTCCCTGGTGATGAGCTGTCTTCGGGGATACAAACCCAGCTCTCTGATGGGAATCCTTGAACTTGTCAGAACAGTGGAGTGAGACAAATGCTGGACCGCGGGTGCTGGTTGTCTGGTCCCCACTGCCCTGCATCATACAAGTGCTTCCCTATGCCTGCATAAATCATGCCTGCTCTTTTCTATCACAAAACATGTTTTATGTCTCATGAATATAAAAGGGCTCCCTCTTGATCTTATTCTCCAATATCATAGCTCTTTTTCCTAATTGAGGTATTTCTATATCTCCCCTTAGTGATTAGAAGTAGATTATGCAACCATTTTGCGCTTCTATCATTCTGCCTTTCACTGACATCACCAATGTGTCTGTCAACTCCTTAAATCCTGATCTATTTTCGATGTATGTGTTTATACTGTATATACAACTAGCAATTGCATTGTGTGTGGCATTGTCTGCTTTGTATGTATTGTTTATGCTGTTGCCTTATTGAGGTCTATTTTAATAAACGATAAATGCTTTTACGATATAAGATCTATAATTTGAATTTTAATGACATTGAGATGCAGAAAGGTGGCATAACGGTACACATATGATTAATACATAATTCAAAATATACATTTTTATGTCAGTTTATTTATGTTTATTTAGTCTTAAAATTCTGCTGTGTCGGCATTGTCTAAATACAGTGTGAATGCATCACTCCACTGTAAGGAGAGTTGGACTTGAAATCAAAGTGTCTGTGGACCAACCAAGATGTGTACATTTATAGATGTATTAAGGGCAGACACACTAAAAGCATCCGACAGATCTTACTGAGTCTTGAAGGACCTATATCGTGAAATTATTATTTATGGAAATTACCTTGTAAATGCTTTTTAGTATTTTATAATGTAATTTTAGATGGTGATTGATGAAATGTGTGTTTTATATGGCATGAAATAAAGTGGCATTGATTGGAATCATATCATAGAGTGACTATAAGGCAAAGTGATGTACGTAATATAGAATTACAATGTAAGTTATCAAACAAGCTATCAAATAAACAACTTGCTTATTAGGCTGGTTAAGATCTTTTATTACATTCATGAAATGTCTTCAAGAACCATCAGAGGACTTTCCAGGGTACAACATTCTTGCATGACTGAGTCACAAGAGTGTGCAGCATATTGGTTAGAGGAATGCACCACAATCTTAATTTACAGAAGTACACAAAAGCATTTGTTAGATTAGAACTATGTGGATATCTGAGAGAATCAGGATATTGTAGATGCTGCTTCCAGTGTCACGGGTAGGGGATGCCATGCAAGCAAATGTGGTTTGACTTCTTTCTAAAAGGTAAGAGAGACATATTGATTGCAAAAAACGGATGTACAAAACAGATGTAGAAAACATCATTGCTGGAATGAGATCTTGAAAGCAAAACTATGGAACCTCCTCACCATCAGCATCAGACTTGCCCCTGCGCGCATACAATTCAGAAAAGAACTCAAGACCCCACTCACATTGCCCCTCATGGCACTTAACTCACTAGAGGCTGCCCGCCATTCTTCTCTCCTGCACCCGGTAGACCTGTACCCCTCCTCCGTACCCCTCTGTTTCCCACCCCCCGCTGTACACCTGTTCTGTTGTTACCTCTGCAAAGCACTGTTATATATATGTATCAGTATTGTTGCATACCTCTGTGAAGCTCTGCGTTGCTTCTCAAAGCTAGGTCTGTGCTCAATAAACACAATAATAATAATAATAATAATAATAATAATAATAATAATAATAATAGAGTGGTTGAATGGCTAGATGCTTAACACTGTTAAGCTCTGGTCTCACAGGGCCCTGTGCATTGCTTTCAGACAGCGACTGTCAAAAAAGGTTTCCTTTTATTTAACTGCTCACCGAGTTGTATGGGGAGTACATCCAACGCACCAAACGTGCCCCAAAATACAAGCTGTGGAGGTCCCTTTGAAGAAAGACAGAGACATAGAGAAAACAACCCCATTCATGTAGAACTCCCTTTGTAAGCCCAATACATGCCAGCAACAGTACAGTAGTAAGCAAAATCCTAGACGAGAAGTAAGCTATAAGGTGCAAACCATAAACATGAGTAAACAAACCTATTCCTAACGAGTATAATAATATGTGATACTAATTAGGAAACCATTAGGGGTACTAATAATGGTAGTGAATGAAATAATAATACATAGGTAGGCCTTCAGACAAAACTCAGCCATCCATCTAGCCAAGAAGAATAATGAAGTAGCAGGAAACATCAGCCAGGCTTTTACAAAAAGCACACATACATGACGACAGAGCCCCCAACAGCATGGCTGAATGCCATACAGTGATTGGTTAAGACAAGTAGGCGAAAACATTCTCAAGCTCTGAAATTTGGTAGTGAGATCATGCAAAGGCAACAAAGAAATAACAGACCCTTGAGCTAAGAAACAGATAGTGCACATGGTTATGTTGGCACATATCCGCTCAGCCGAGTTCCCAAGCCGGTGTTCAAAAGACATATGAAAATGTTTGTTCCTAACCAGTTCATCAAAATGTAATACAATGAAGGTCATACAACAATGAGCAGTAAGAGATCCTGTGCATCAAGGAAGTACCATCAGGGTTCAACACTGCCCTGTGTAGGGAAGACTATGCTGAAAGAAATCCAAGCACCCCGACGGGAGCCATATAAAACATCCTTGCAAATTCAGCACAAACGATCAGACACTGATGACCTTTTAAAAAGATTTATGAACATACCTAACAACACACACAGTCATATTTACAATTAAAGTCATACTATGTTTTATGCATACACACATATATCATTGCAAAGAAATTACATTCACCGCCATATTAGTCCCCAGCTCATAAAGTGAAAGACAGTGGCAATGAGGTGATGTACAAGCCATGAGAAGGAAAGTGTTGAGGGGAAGATAGTAATATTTCCAACAAGGCGTTGAAACAATAACTCTCGGTGGAGCAGTTCATCATGGTGGGAACAGTAAGTTGGTGCCAAGCAATTAAGTCTTTGGGAAAGGATGTAACCTTATCATTTCTGTCGCCACACTATCACTCATCACATAAGTTACTCCCCCCAGGAACACTCGTCATGGAACAGCCAATCAACAATGAGGTTTAGAGGATACAATCTATAAAGAGTAGCATCCATTCAGCATCAAGAGAAGGAAGATGATCTAATTGCCAATTAATTAATAAACTGATGCCTTGATACGGTGACGACAGTGGGATAAGCAAATAGGGCTAGGTATTGTATAGATTCACCTATAAGTGTTTATGACATTGGCCAATCACAGGCTGGGGATTTGTGAATAATCTGTAACATTTTGTATCACCTCACTGTTAATTCTTACTATAAATGCAGCCAGTTTATGGAGCCATGTTGAATAACTTTTTGAAGATTCCCTGTCTGAGCTGTGTGTAATAAACCTTTGTTTTTCTCACATCTCGTGCATCATTTAAGCTCATTGGATTGATTTTTATTATTCGGTTCTGCGACTTGCGTTACAAAGTACAGCATTTCATCATGGAGTCGTAAGCAGTAAATAATCTCCCTGCTTCTGATGATTCTGCTCTTCTTCCAATGCCATCTGTAGCTTTCAGGAACGCAGCAAATGAAAATGATGCCCACAGAGTAACCAAAGGCTTCTGACATGCACCTCGTTCAGAGCTTCAACCATGGTGAATCGAACCATGAGTGTGCCAACACAGGTGTCTCTGCTACTTACATTTAGTGGTGACATGGAGCACATAGTGTTGGTCTAGCAATCCCTTGTGACATATGGGCTGCAGACACAGGACCGTTTTGAGTTGTGTGTGCACTGCCAGAAGCTTAAATTGAGTGCCAGTGTGTTTGGCAGAGTATGTTTGCCGTGCCGGAAACAATGGGTGGGATCAACTATTGGGACCCACCAAAGAGTACGATCACCTCAAGTGATCTAAAACTATAGTACAGGCACCATATATCAAACAGGAGAATGCCCCACAGTTGCTGAGTAATAATTATTAACATGTTGGTTTTATAAATGTACAGGACCGGGTTTGAGCAAGGAGGAATTAGTGAGGGAATTTGGGATTTTTAACTTGATAGACTTGCCTAGTTGATTAATGTTGGCTCTGGGCAGAGTCCTTTTACCTGTTGAGGTGTTACGTATCTTGTTGCTAGTCACTTTGGGGTATTACTTATTGCTTAAATGAGAGCAATACCCAATCAGTAAAAATAGGCCTTTTAAAAAAAAAAATCTTTTACCAATACCCAAGTAGAGCATGCCTACAGTTCCATTTGTCGCATGAAGAAAATAGGAAATTATGCATGTGATAAATGCCATATAATCGTCATTTTTATTACCACCTAAATACCACATGATTGGTGGTATTTTAAATTCTTGTACTTTTCAGATAGAATTTAAGAAATGGCTATGACACAACACAACCTTGTGGTAACACACTGATCTGAAACTCTGTGAAATATGTTCCTGCCCTTCACTTGAGCCTCCTGATAAATATTACAGACGCTGTGGGCACCAGTGGGATATTACCAGGATGGTGTAATTTTAAGGAAGCTCTTCAATGCCCTCTATCCAGCATTTATTCCTACTACACAACTATCGGTCTGGCCAGTGAGGTCCTGTTCATAGTTCGCTTAAATGGCCCATGAACCTGGGAGTCTATTATGTTGGCCAAACCAATCCCTTTGCTTCAATATGCAGTACCTGCTGGTCAAGTTGGGATGTTGCTGCAAAGCTTTCTTGTGCATATGGATGGCAAATGAGTGGGCCTTCCTTACTCAGTGAATCAATCTCCTTGGTGCTCCTCTGTACAGTGTGCTGCTATGGTCCCTTCTCTCTGTCTTGCAGTTACCACTTTGAGTGGAGTCAGACCATTGGCACTGCTGCATGGCCACTGCTTATTAGAGATTCTGGCACCTTAACAGGCTGGTGTTGGTCTGCACTGCCTAAATATGCTCTCATGGACCCTCAGATCTTAGGTAGCAATCCTACCTAATACTTAAGGTAAGTGTTGTGAAGTAGGGATGTAGCTTGAGTAAGATTTGATTTGCATTAGGTTGGACTGTTCATAGGAAAGTTAACATTGACATTTACAACCTTTTGTAGACTTTTCTTTTTATGGGTAGTAACTTTAACTCCTTATAAAAAAACAAAAAGAAGTCAACCAGATCCTCTGTTTTTTTTTTCTTTTTCAGTAAGCATGTCATGTCTGTGTCCATGTGGACTTTTCTATATATGGATGGACTGGATTGACTGGACCGGACCGGACGGGACCAGACGGGATGGATGGTACGGATGGAATTACCCTACCCTCTAGTCCCCGTGTGTATGCCCACTGTGCACGTGTGTCTCTGTGTACCCTGCTTTCTTGTTCCCCATGCTGTTGCTATATAACTGTTGTTATATATCTCTATGTCCCTCTCCTGTCACTTTAAGCCCACCCCCCTGACAATGTTTGTCCGTGTGTCGCTGTATTCCCCGCCATCCTGTTCACGTGCCTGGTCTCGGTCGCTTTGGAGATGAACCATCATATCATATCACATCACTACGCTTACTTTCTACTATACACCATCATTCAACTAGAACACAGCTATACCCCTGATGAATTCGGCCTAGCTGTTCACATACGAACCCTACCCCATGAACACCTCATCACCATGATAAAACGCAGCTATCCCATGACATTCCGGCCTAGTTGCTCACATAAGCGTCTTTCAGGCCTAACGCAGCCAGAACCCAGTTTGGGTGTCCACCCACCAGACTGCACACATTCAACTGATATCTACAGCACCACACCTAACGCTAGGATGTGGCTACCATCCGGCATTACATTAGCTGCACACATAACCCCCGCACCCTACAACACTATTTCTATCTACTGACTAGAAATGCAGTTCCAGAGGGCGTTCAACCTACCAGCGATTTGAGATCATACCAATGATATATAGAGCACTATATAAATGCCAAGTAACATAACATAACATATATGTGCACCTGTGTTATCCATATAATGTCTGTGTGTGTGTGTGAATCCCAGTGGATGTTAAAGGCATGGGTATTTGTGTGTGGTTGTGTGTGTGAGAGAAAGAGAGATAGAGAGAGAGATAGATTGTGTTTGAATTATTTACTGTGGAACACTTCTGTATTTGGTGTGAAAACAACATGTGTTATTTTCTTATGCATGCTATGTTATATTTTCAAATCTTTATACTGCACCTATCACCAGTGTAGTGGTTGTACGGCACCTGCTCTTTTGCAAAATGAGGCATATTGTGATCCTGCCAGGATGTTGCCAGACCTTAGTCTGTGGAAAGGAAGAGCAAGTGGGCTGGGAGGCTCAAGTGTGGAAAGTCTATAGAAGTATGGAGAAAATGGAGTAAGTGGTAATGGAGGAGAAGAGCAGACATGATGGACTCGTTAGGGCTTGGATATCAGTGAAAAAGCTGGGGCAGTAAAGAGTTAAATACACGCAGAAATATGCTGGGTTGGCAGATGAAATGGATTGAGGGTCTGAGAAGAGCATTTAGGCAACATTAGGGTAAACTAGGGGCTGAGAGCAGTGTTTAATGTTCATCATCATACCAATAATAATAATAATAATAATAATAATAATAATAATAATAATGATAATAATAATAATAATAATAATAATAATAATAATAATAATAATAATAATAATAATGATAATAATAATAATAATAATAATAATATCAGGTTTTTAGATGGTGCTTCTATACCAGTTCCTTCCATTTCTAAGCTATGTCCAATGTAATGGCCCTCAATTTATTGACCTCACAGGGATGAAGGAAAGAGGCCGTCGTACTGGGATTATAATGTGAAAACTGCAGACCTGTCACATGTTAGATGTTTGCACTTGACACTTGACACTGAAGGTGTGCACGGCTATTTAAACATGATATTTGGTTGCTCCTCGCTTTCGGCTGTGAAAAGCATGCCTCCCTATTTCAGGAAACAAATGCCTTGATTTGGAATAGTTTAAGGTTTTCAAAAGCATAGGGGCAGAGGAAAAACAGATATTCATTTTTTTGGACCCAACTAGTTTCTATTAATACAAATTGATATCACTTGACCGCTCATCTAGTCACACATTAAACACATGGATCTCTAGCGTCAACCTTCATGCACGTTGCACTTTTGAATTGTTGTCTTTCCATGATTAGTAATCAACGGGGTGTCTTAAGGACTGCGTGGTTGCCTATCTAGCTGCATAGAGGTAGTGGCAGGCACTAAGGAGCAGGTAAGTGGAATGCAGTGGGGATTTCAAGGGGACTAGAGAGGCGATCGGCAGTAAAGGTGTGTTCTGGGGAAGAGGGATGTAGAATGAAGGATTTGGGGGAATACCCCACCCACCAAAACGGACAAAGAAGAAAAGGTGCTATCAACAAACTGTGTCCAAACCAAGTCAGAAGGAAACACATAGGGGTGACACCAGGATTAAGAGCCTCCATGTTGTTCCACGGGCTGAATGTCCCAGACCCCTTTGATGTGATTAAATCAACTTAAGTCCAAGATTAGCCTTGTGCAGCTTCTGCGCCTTTTGGATCTTAACCATGGGTTTAGCAGGAAGGCCCGTGCACGGTGCATTGCATAGTGTAAAGGGACCATCATCCCAGCTATGACAAAAGCTATTGTGTGATTATGTTGAAGAAGCAGCAGAACCCGGTGACGTTTGAGGAAGTGATGGTCATGCATTTTTGTAATATAATTAACTTTCGGGGGAAAAGAGAGCATGTTGTCAAAGAATAGTTCTAGGTTTTGGACATCATCTCCTGGGTGAAAGGAAGACACAATGAACAGGTCTAGTCAAAGTTTCAAAGTATAATGTCCATTGTCCCCACAATTATGACCCCAGTCTTAGAACCAGTTAATCAAAGCCAGGTGTGTGTAGTGCATGAACTATGGGGTCCAGAATTGGGCGGCATGACACAGAACCATCTTAAGGGCTCATGAAAAGTAATGTGCGCAAGCAGTTCATAATTCAGGAGGTGGCAAATACTGTTACCCCAAATGATGGGATGAGGCATATCAAGCGATTCAAAGTCCACCACGACACAAAAAAGTAGTCCATACTGATTGACATGTAATGATACCAGAAATTAGTCATTTCATACAGAGCTACTGTTACCCAAAGCGAAAAAACTGCCTCTGTATAAGTGAAGCCATCATGTGGCGGCCATTACTGTTGCTCAATCCATCTAGCATTGGAGCCACAGCTAGCCAGCCATCCAAATGAGTGGGCCACCAGAATCCAGACAAGTACCAGGAGGCAAAGGGGTGATAGCCACAAGTGGAATCCAACAGTCATTGCTGACTGCAGTGACTAACTGGGAAACGTACAAAAATATTGCCTCCAATACTGCACCCCGCAGTTATTGCGACTTTCGATGCGCACAAAATCCCAACTCCCATTACTGAACCCAAGAAGAGCGTGGGTTGCGAGGGTGTCCCCTGCTCTAGTCAGGGGTTCCGGGGGTGTCCACTGCTTACCGTAATAAGAAGTAAAAGAAAAGTAAAAGGACCCTGTGGCGTCAGTATCGAACCACGCAAGTGGGAGCAACTGCCGCTGCAGGGTCAGAAGAAAGAAGGCGGTACACTTCACTGTGTGCTGCCGAAAAGATAAGTGGATAGGGGGGAGGCGAGTATGGGATGCAAGGCACAGTGGTCTATGTGATCACTGCGCCGCATTATATCAGGAGTCAGCAATTTAATAGTCTACATTATGGACCGCCTAATGATCACATAGATTCACTAACTGTCCGGGCTAGTCAGGTGGCTAATGTTGGACCGGGACTGGTGGCAACCCCATGTCCAAACTTACACCAAACAAGCATGTGTCCTATTCTGACAGGGTGAGGTGGGGGTTGCACATCCCAGGACCAATAAACTTTGGCATGATCTCTAAGATGGTGTGTACACCATCATGTCTCAACACCGGTTAGATCCATCGCATAGCATCTGATCCAGCCATGCATCTATGGGAGCAGAGAGCAGCCAGCTCAGTGAATGTACCAGGAATTACAGGGGCCCATGATGCAGAGGTAAGAGACGCACCCAGATTGCTGAAAATGAGCATGAATACAGATTAAGTGATGCAACTACTTTGTGGGCACCTACTTGCAATATGTCATACATAGTAAGATGGTAATACGCTTTAACTTCATTTATAAGTTATTGCTCATAGCGCAAACCGTGCTTGAGAGCTGCAGAGCACTTTAAAACAGGAGGGTGCCAGCAGTGGCCTTGGCATTTTGTATATTAGCCCGCTATTGATAAACAAATTACATTGGGCTGTTATATCACAATTAATGCCCGAGTCCAGCTTCTAAGTGTGGTATCAGGGTTTGAACCAGTGCTACGACGAGTTGCCTTACTTCCAAGACAAGCGTGTTCGTCCTGAGCTATCCTCCAGGCTCTGTTGGTAGAACCAGGGCAGGATTTGTATTTGTCTTGCAGATATTGTCGAAAGAGCTGTTTGTTTTTCAATGGAGAATGGTGGGTCACCATCTTATCTTTAAGTAGAAATTATAAACATGCTACACCCTATAGGGTCAGATGGTAGAATGCCACCACCTCTCAGCAGACATGGAGTTCCTTAAATTGTCAAACAGCAGACAGGAATCAGTCTGCCGCAAACCATGTCAGGCCACAGGAAAGTCAACCTACCCATTTCTGACAGTCCTGAAGTTTGGAAGCAAGATTTCTATGTATACATAAGGCGCACAATCCGTTTGGCTGCCTAAAGTGATGTGGCATCCACTTGATGTCAACATTAGCACAAGTGTACCATCAATAAGACATGGGTCTGTCGTGGAGTTGTGGGACAGTCTGCTTACCACTTTCATTGCTGAGGAGGCGGAGACTCTGACTCACAGAGTCCTACAGAGACTATTTCTGGGCATTTACAGTGCGGAGCGCGCATTGAAAGTGGGCAGTCGTGGTCCGTCGGGTGCTGGAGGGCAGAGGTGCCCCTCAAACAACTTCGGCAGGACAGAACAACGAGTCTACTCTCCACCCATGATACACAATCAACCACGGTAAGTGGTGTGAGTGGAATTTGCAACGCTCTGACCGTCTCACTCCCAAGCATCTGCACACCCATCAGCACACCCATATGTCCCAAAGTCAGTGGTGACCAAATACACTAGAGCTATGTCAGCCACCCTGGGGCACAAAGAAGAGGACGGGCGTTGCCTCAGAAGCTCACGCCCCAGACTTGATGGAGGCAAACCCTGCACCAATCCTTTAAGTGAAAAGGAAACGTTCAACCCAAGTTTGCAAGGTCTCCAAACCAGCAATAAACATATACGACCACACAATCAGCCGAGCAGTCTGCATAAGGCTTACTTATTACTACAACAATAAACACATGCCCTCCCCACCTACCTGAAAGCCTCGGAGATCGGGAAGAACCGAACGTGAGTTGCCTGCCCGCGCGGCCGCACTCCCGAGACACCAGCGCGGTGAACACCCTGCCGCGGCCTGACGTCTCTGCAGCCGTCTCGCTGATGCCCTCCGGAGGGAGGGCAGAGCGTGCCGATGCGGCCGGCGTTGAGCTGGTTGGCGAGTGGTCCCCGGGAGCCTCGCCACAGTGCTCAGGCGAGGGCTCAGCGGTCTGCTGCCCATTGCCCCTGCCATCCGCTTTGGGCTCTGGGCTCAGCGCAGGCGAGAGGTTCAAGGTGGGGGCAAAGTCTGCCCATGAGTGTGCGGCCGCGGCCGCAGCAGAGGTCGGAGAGCTGCCTGCACCAGAAGGGGAGGGGGCGGGGCCAAGCTCTGCAATAACCACAGCTGCACAAATACACGCTTCAGCAGGCAGCTCATCAGAGTTGGACAATGTCACTACACCAGATCTGTCTCTCACAGATCTCCCTCTGACAGAAGTATCTCCAACTCACAACTCCAAAAAGAGAGCCAGAGAGGACAGCAGGCAGCAAGTAAGTCTTAGGAAAGCAAAGAAAAAAAGAAATGGCCTTTGCCGGGAAAGAAATAGTGGGCGGAAAAACCTTCAATCGCAAAAAATAAAAAAAGACAGGGCAACCATCATCACAAGTACCGGAGCCTCAACAAAACCAACCATAATGCAGATTCTAACTGACTTTTTTAAAGCACAGCTGTCAACAAAAAATAGAGATTACAGAGAACTCACTGACGCTGAAATGCTTGCTGCTGTAAAGGAAAACTTCCCTTGCCCTAAACATTGCAAAATTGATGATGGAAAAATTGCAACTCATGTTCCTCTGGTGATGACCCAAACATCTTCATTGATCGCATCAGGTGCGGCCTCGCAAGAAGTGCGACCAAGGACAGACTCGCCTCATAGGCACAACAGGGATATTGATCAAGAAACTGGTCTAGTCAACTCACAACAACAGTCTTCGGCTAAAACTGTGACAGATGACAAAGCAGATAGTAACACCGCTGGTAATAAGGATAGTACAAAGGAGTTGCAGCCGAAACCAACAGAAGCCACAACTGGCTTTGAAACAGCCACAAAGAAGCCCCAACTAGCGACCGAAAATGAGGAGTTAGCCATCCCACATCTCAGCAGATCGTTGCAGCCACATGACAAGCAACAAAATGCAGGATCTTGCCCGGTTGAAGACTTCTATAATGGGTTGGCAACCTCAACACCACAGCTAGAAGTAGACTTGCCTGCAGAGAAAGCTTCTACCACCACAAACTTACCCGTTGGGATGAAGAAAACCAACAACTCAGGACCCTTGATAAAAGGAGAAACTCTATAGAGCTCCCTGGGCATAGTTCAGGCCACAAACCATTCACTTCTACTAACCAGTTTCAAACGTCTAGATGAAGATCCAGTGACCAGCCGCACACCCCGGGAAAGGTCAATTCTTCGCAGCCTGCCCTGCCCATTCCCGAAACTCCAGCTAAAAAACCAGACTTGATGAGCATAATTTCCGCCATTACAATAGCCCTTGCCCCGTTCTGTAAACTTTACGAGGCTATTAATGACACCAAAAAGGATCAACAATCCATGATAGCCATGATCCTGACCAAAGTTACCTACCTCGAGGGCTACATTGCAGCAAACAAGGAGCATAACGCCCATGACAAAAGTCTGGACAATTTGGCGTCTCGTCTAATAGATAAAATTACAACAAAAATGGCAAAACAAGCTGCACATGAAAATAAGCTGATCACCACAGCAGCAACTAAGGATTCAGGATCCCAAACGGCACCACTTATTGATCTAACCAAAGACAATAAAATGAAACTGACGCCCAGACAGAACTCTACAAGACAAGGAACTGAAATTGAATCATCAGCTAACACAGCTATCATCCCTAAAACACCTACAGTGGTATTAGTTATAGAGAAATAAAACACTGACCGCAAGTCGGCCGTTGAGGCTCCAGAGACGGCATATCGAATTTTTGGAAAAACAAATCCAAAGATCAAGGAATCCACGGCTCACATAAGCAATACTCTGCATGACGATGTTGATCAACTAAAACAGACGACCAACACACAGGCTCAAGCGCAACACATGATCACTCCACACAGTAGCAGGGTGCCACAATCTACATGTAGCAAGGGCCGCCTTTCCATCTCCGAGCAGCTGGAATCAGTCTCACCCAAAATAGTAGCAGACTTTTCAAAAGACAACACTCTAATGAAAAGCACTGTCTATTCAGATGACGACACATCGAAAGTTATAACATCCGACAACGAAACACCACCAATCCCAAAAGATCAAAAAAGCATGGCATACTACGACCGTGATTTGGAAACTCTAGAAGAAAAACGAAATCGTTTATCACATAAAAAACTTCAAATCAAAAACATGAAGGCTCAAGCCCATACCCCCAAACAACCTCGAGAATCGGAAGCAAAATGTTCTGCTTCTCAAAAAGAAAGCCAAACTTCAATCAAAAGGAACACGAAACTCAACGATGCTTGAAAAAACGATTCAAAGGCACAAATAAGGCCCAGTGAAGGCCTAGATAGGGCCATCAAGAAAGTTCGTTACAGATCAAGAACAGACGCTTACGAGAGACCCAATGATAAGCACACAGAGGTGAAGTGGACATTAAAAATGGAACAACGATCTAGTAACAAGGATGAGCTCATCGTAAATAGAAGAGCAGTAATATCGATCTTCCACCAGATCGCCAAATTAAAAGACATAAAGTCAGAAGATCTGTTCATCGTCAAACCGTGGCACAACAAGTACAAAGCGGCAACACTTCTGTACATTGGGTCCAATTTATAAGAAGATCCACAAATGTAGACACAAAATCTACAGCCTCGACTTCAATCTAGAAGATATAACACATCAAGAGAATCATACAAAAAGAAAAATTAACTGGACGCATGCAAACAATGACAACCGAATATCAAGCATGAACGACTATGACAGAAATCAGCGGCGCGACTTCGAACAAGGGCAGGAAAAACAGCATGCATTGAAAAAGTACCATAAGGTCGCAGAATCCACTAATGCAAGACAGGATCGACAAAACCAAGCAAAGACAAAGTCATGAAGGCCGAAAACCTGAAAAACATGAGCCATTCCCATAATAACCGAGGTGATGGAGTACAGAGCTCACAAAATGATCTCAATGCAACAACAAGGACCATCTCACAAACAGTGCACAACAGTCCCACACAACTGGATTCAACTCACCAGCAAATAAACAAGGAATCTGGGCCTGGTTACCGAAAGCTCTCGGAATGCATCGTAAACAATAGCAATCCATCCATAGAGAACACAAGTCAACATCAACGTTACAGGAAGAAGACCTTCACCGCAAAGTAAAATTAGGCTCATGGAACACAAGAGGGCATTCGCATTTAACAGTCCCAGGAGATGTCAACCTTGGAGAATATGACATCATATGTCTCCAGGAGACATGGCTAACCAGTCCCTCAACCATAGAGGGATACCAAATTGCATTAGCCCCAGCAGCCAAGGGCCATTTAGGACGTCCGATGTCAGGGCTCATGATTGCTTGCCGCACTGGATGTAGACTATCTATTGGACCTATTTTGATCGCAAACCTGTCCATCTTGGCAGTAAGTGTCACATAGAAACAAAAAACTAATCCAAAGACACAGAAAATACAGTAGTCATTGCCAATACATACTGGAACCCAGTCGCAATCAGCGAAGAAAGATTCATCACAACGTGCGAACACGTAATTGACGATGCAATGTCCAAGCTGTTGGTGACCTCACTAATGATATGCAGCTATTTAAATGCAATCTGCAAACCACAGACGAGAACTCCAGTGAACAGCGGCTGAACAGCGTGGTAGAGCATGGCTCGACCTAACTCAATCCCGTGACCTGAATAACCTTGATGCCGCCTTCCCACAATGAAACAGAATATTCACCTGGAACGTGCTGACTTGGGCGAGACAATTGAGTACATATTTGTCTCCAAACCTCTACTAAGCGCCACCACCTCTTTCAACGTGAGACACCAAATTGCCAGTGATGCAATCTCCTGGAGACCTGCTGGTTAATTCCAAGTGCAAAGAATCTTCGAGTAGGCATGGACATTGAGAATAACGTCCAGGGAACACGGCTTAAATTAAGTGCTGCAGCGATTAAAGACCTCACGCACAGATACAAAGGAGATGTACAAAAAGCAGAAACCAAAGCAGTCGATTACCAACCACTGCTAGTGGCATACACACGACAAAAACAACCTTGAAGACCAGAGGTGTTATCAAAAAACACAATTACAACAAAGAGCTGGTCGTGAGAAGACGTGAGTACAGAAGAGCCATGAGGCTCATAAAAAAACGCCATCCTACTGTAGAAGGCATTGCTATACTCAAAGTTCTAAAATCGGAATACAATGCCTGGGTACGAGCCCACCGAAGTAAACTATACCAGTCGGACGCAGAAAGCATCACCAAAGCGCTGATAACGAACTCTGCCAGAGATTTTTGGTCCTTAATGAGAGCAATAGAATCCCCAGTGGAAAATTCGATAATAAATAATATCCCTCAGCTCACCTGGGAAACACAAGTGTTCAAATCCGTCACACTCGAAAATTCAGGGGAGCATCATCATAACACTGCAAAATGGCTTAATCTTGAAGACAAAGAAGACATCATGGAGGTCATCAAAAAAATAAAAAACTCCCGAGCTCCCGGACCTGACGGGATCATCAACTTTGAACTAAAAGCACACCCTGCAGCATGGGCTGCCCTGATCAGCGAAATCTTTTGACGCTGTACAGAGTCGAGTTCAGTGCCCAAATCATGGACCACAGCAACAATAATTCCCATCTATAAAAAGGGAGATATAAAGGACCCTCTTAATTTTCGGCCGATAGCGCTGCTCGACTGTATAGGAAAAGTTTACGGATCCCTTCTCCTAAAGAAATTCCAAACTTGGGCCGCTTCTGCTAATTGCAATGACCATCTGCAATCAGCCTTAAAAAAAAACACTGGAACAGCAGGTAATATACTAATATTTAGTATACCGAAAAGCAAAGCCCTATATTTTGGTCAACGTCTATACGTCGTGTTCATTGATTTCACACAAGCCTTAGATCGCATTGAGAGACATCGCCTCTGGATGAAATTGAGAGATTTGAATTGTCCGGAAGATGTACTAGCTCCAATGCAAGCCCAGCATCATAACACCTAGATGAGGGTGCGTCTGAGCCCGAAGGAGATCTATCAGATGAAATTCCGATTACCCGAGGAGTTAAGCAGGGTTGCCCACTAGGGTCAGCTCTATTTTTGGCCTATTTAGGCGACCTCCAAGAAAGCACAACCACCACGCGTGCCTTCCTGCCTAAAATTGGAAACACCACGATAGATCGACTTCTTTATGCTGACGATCTTACATTATTTGACCGGACTCCAGTAGGCCTCCAACGGCAACTCAACAGTCTCCTACAATACGCAAGTGAAAACCTCTTGGAAATCAACAAACCAAGGCCTTGATTCTGCAGAAAAAGAAAATCAAAAACCTAAAATGGTTTTTGGGAGATTCAAAAATCGAAATTGTTCAGAACTTCAAGTACCTTCGAGTCCACTTGACAGCACGAAAAGTGAAATCACAATGCAAACAGTACTAGCCAAAAAGATCATAAAATTAGCAATTGACCGTAAATTTGGGAAATTTTCACTACAACCAACAATCAACTTTTATAAAATGAAAGTGGTGCCTGCTGTAACATATGGCGCTGTGGCCATGCCGACCATCCCAAAGAATATCTGGCCGAAATCGGAAGCCTCATTTTGGAAATCAGTGCTCAAGCTTCCAAACTCTACCTCGGGAGTAGCAATGAGACGTGAGCTGAGCCTCCAGTCTTTGGAGTGCACGGTGAGCTGTAACACACTAATGCTCTACAGGAAGTGCAGAATGGTCAACGGCAATGAAATTCATAAAATGATCAAGTGCGAGATGGATGCAGGCAAATCGGAGATGTTAAGAAACTGGCAAAAGGAAAACATCTTACTCCTGGATGCCATTGCCTCGGATGAAGAAGAGCTCATCCACAATCCATGCAGAATTCTGCGTAAATTGAAGGAAGCAGGTTGGGCTAAGACAACCGAATCAGCTGCGAAACAAAAGCTCACTTCTCACCTCCCCGGAAACACAAAAAAATTGAATGAGTTGCAAAACTTCATAAAGGCATTTCCAAATAAACACGCACGCAACTTGATAATAAGAGCACGCTTAAATTTATTACCAACGAATGAAATCCGATACATAAGAGGTTTATCATCAACAGCGAATTGCCGTTTCTGTCAAGACATCGTGCCTCCCCCACAAGAAACAATTTGCCACCTCCTGATGGCCTGTCACGCAACGTGCACTATAAGACTACGATACATCACACATGTATCAAGAGACGATCCACTGATGGAAGAACAAACGTGGTGGTGCAGGCTCATAGGAGGCGACAGAACCAGCTGGCAAATAACTACATTAAAAATATTGGAATACATTGTGTCCAATCTACTAAAAGACGAGCAGTGACTCCACAGCCATGACATTGTCTAACTACAACAGCCAATGGGCCCAAACGACAAGAACTTAAATCAGCCATGGGGACAAGTGTTGAGATATATGAAGAGACATTTATATTGTAAAAATCTTGTTTTCATTAAACAATAAAAAATAATAATAATAAAAATAAAATAATAATAATACATGTTCTGGTCATTAATGTCACACCCACCAAACCCATGTATGTCCCTGTTCAGCAAGGGTGCAGTCAGTAACCACTTGTTTTCTGTATTAACCACATAGGGTGCCACCAATGAACAGGAACACCCATCGATATTCAAGAGCCCTGTGGCCAGATGTTTTTCACAGTCCACAAGACCAAGCATGAACAAAGCTACTTCAGTGAAACTAATATAATTATATGGTAGGCAAAATTAACTGTGCCATGCATATCCCTACCAACGCAAAGACACTGGCCACCTGGTCAAGAAACAGACACATATCAGATGACATCCTATATGCAATCCTTACCACAGAACTGATGCCGGTCAAAGTCACATCATATGTCACAGATGACAGCACACAGATACATGGCAGTCAAGATATCTCCACAGGTGATTCCTTGCAGAATATCACCCCACCTCATATGGACACCAAGGATGATGGGAGTAATAATGCCGAGCTGTTTGACAGACCACTGATCCCCAGTCAGCCCCTTGTCCACGGTGTGGGACGGGATGATACACAGGAGGCACACCATGAGTCAATTGTCATGACCCTTGCCCCTGGCCCTCACTGGCAAGTCAGCCTTCCAGTTAGGGCCAGGTCAAAGGCCTTAAAACCTCATCCAAGACTCTCTTGAAGTCAGTCCTGTCGCCTTTGGCGTCAGGCTCATAACCATCATGAAGACCAACATTAGAATGGGACTTTGGGGGGTGGGGGGTTCAGCCAACATGGAGGCACACACATAGCTCAGTTACAAGGAACTGAGCTATGCGGTGTAGTCTTTTGGGTGTGGCAGGCCTAGGACTACTTTACCTGGACTACTTTGGGTGTGGCAGGCCTGGGACTATTTTACCTGGACTACTTTACCTGAGACTATTGAAACCGAACCCAAACAGCAGAACATGCTTTGCGTTATTCTGCTGTGGGCAGCGTAACGCTCACCGTGTCCAGTTCTTTGATGCCAGCTTACCTGAAACCAAGAACCTGCAGAGAGAGAAAGAACACTACGAAACTTATCTGTAACAGTATCCTGTCTTCAATCCATCGCCGACTTCAGTTCCACTCACCTGAAGGTAGGAACTCCATTATCCGGCACCACATGCATCCTGGAATACTATAACCTGGAAAGAGGAGAAAGAAAGACAGCATTAGTAAGAGTTTACTCACGTTTCCTCCCGAGTGAAGAAAGCCACACAATTCTTACCTGGTTAGTCATCTCCTGGTCAGTATCATTGCTGGAACATTACGGCACTCAGCGAGGAACATCACAACCTGCAAGGAGAGAAAAGACACAGGTTAGCAATATAAAAGGCGAAACAGCGCCGCGCATCATGCATTACTCACCGGACAGCATAGCGCACACCGCGCTTTTTGGCTACCGGCCCATGCTCATCTTCAAACTTCATGACAACACCAAAATACCTTTCCATACCTAAAAGGAAAGAAGCAAGACATTATTATTCAAAATAAGAGGAACATAAGAACTGCATTTAAATACTGTAAAGCAACAAACCTACGGAGTCGCAACAGGCCTGGATTCCCACAGGGGGCCTTACATCAGTGAAGTAACTTGATTGCTGCTTACCCCCCCCCACATCTAAGTGCCCCTGCCACGAGGAGCAGGATGGAGAATTTACCTTTTACAATATTAAGACCAATCTTTAACCAGAGGCCTTAGCAAGGGATCGGGAGAGGGTTCGAGAGCGCAAATTATCCAACCAGGGCTGGGTGGCGTCCCCTTGGATACCAGGTGAGCGTAACAGCAATCCACACAAGACTCAAGGGCATGGAGGCCAGGGAGGATTTCCATGAGGAACCTACCAGCCAACAGCTGGAAGACCTACAAGAAAACCAGAAAGCCATCCATATGTGGACTAACAAAGAAACTGGTACAGTATAATGCCCATCAGTGTGCCTCCAACACCAAACTGGTTACAACCCACATTTTTTAGAGCCAGTGGATGAAGGAAGCCACTGGAGCCACCTCAAATGAACTTCAGGTAATGTCTCTCGTTGCCCACCACCCAGCACCTATTGCAAAGGCACGAGGCCATTTTACCGGTAAAATTGCTCAGACAATGGTTAAGGGTTAGTGGTGGTTGGAGGCGTGTGTTGTGAATGTGGCGCGTAGTGGTGTGTGTTGTGGAGATGGTGGGTAGAATGTACTGCTGTTGGTGTGGCTGTGGAGGGGTGTGTTGTTGGTGTGATGGGTGGAGGGGTTGTACATGTATAGATGTCTTTTGTCGTGCCCATAAACCTATGTGGAATCAAGTGCATCGCAGGAATTTCTATTCCATTCTGATTGCAATGTTGATATCCATGCACATGCACTGGATGTTGTGGTACAGAAATAAGATGATTACAGCCACTGCCAAATTGCCCAAACCTAACCCGTGTGGTCTTGCCAAAGGCAAGATCGCAGTAGAGCAGGATCCCAAAATAAACTCTCCAGCAACTGCTACCTGTTTATGCAACCATCGCTTTCATCCTATTGTAGGTGTCCCACATGGTCCTGCTCTTCCTCTTCACCTTTGCTACCTAGGAGATAGTTGTCTCTATAAGGGTCAGGGACCCATCTGCTGATGCACACATTATTCAATAGGCAGCATGCATGATGATGTCCCCTACCTTTTCACATCTGTACATCAGATATCACCCTGTTTGATGCTAGGAAGAAATAGAGACACTCAGGAAACAGCAGCATGCTGACCGGAACTGACAGGCTCCACATGAACTGTAGCACTGCAGCGTGAAGAGTGTTGTGAGAGGATCAACGTATGTGGTTGTGTGGGAAGGAAGAAGGCACCATCTTGGTGAGGGCTGCATGGCAACCACCTTAGTGAATGAGGCAATGCATGACGGTGGTCTTCCGAAGGCGTGGGCAGCAGAATGACAATTTACTGTCTAATCTCTACTCTACCTTTTGTGGGTTGCGATATGGTGTCATCAGCCATGGCAGAAGGGGATGTCAAGCATCACCTTTGATGAGAATAGTACAACTACTAATAAGTTATTACTAATGTACGTCATCCAATCATCATGAGGGTTCCCTAGCCCTCACTTGTGGGGATGAGAGTCTAAATGCGAATATTTTATTTTTTATTTTTAACATTTGTTGAGCGCACAACAGCCCAAAGGCATTGAAGCGCTTTTTACATGAAAGTGTACCTAAGTAGGATTACAATTAAAACATGCAGTTACATAATATGTGCTAGGTTACAAAGTAAAGTTGGGAATATTTCATGGTTTGGTTTCAATAGTGTACAGAGTAAGAGCTAGTATTTAACAGTTCAGACAAATAGCCTAGTTTTGATGGCTTTGCAGAACGCTAGGTGAGATTCGATTCCCCTGATGTGCGTAGGTAGGGCGTTCCAGTGGGTGACAGCAATGGCTCGGAAGCTGGAGCCCCCTGCACGCACTCTGCGTGTTTTGGGCTTGGCGATGACCATATATGGCAAACCACCCTCTTCAGGACACCAGCATTCTCATTACCCATGACTCTGGACTCCAGCATTCCTGTTGCATACATGCACATGGAGTTGTAAGGTGTCACATGCAGGTTGTTGCACATACCTAATTGTTATATACTTTTCTCTTTGTAATGGCCATATAGGCAGGAAGGGTACTTTTGTGCAATTTTGTGGCATTATTGAATGAACCTGGAATATGTGCACAACAGTATGTGCTGGTCAGGTCGGTGTCACAGGTAATTTGCACACAATACACCTTCGACAGCCATTGGAGGTATCAATGGCATAAAATGGCTATTCTATAAAAAATCACAAATGACCAATGAGATCATTGCTCTGGATTGTGGACATGTTTGGGGCCACACCATGCCCAAAAGCAGGTCTACAGAAATAACGAGATGCAATAAATACCATAATAACAATAATAATCACTATAATGATATATATATATATATATATATAAGCAGAAAATATGTTAGTTTGTTCCTTAAACAATTCCACACAGTCCCGCCAATCTGCACTACATTTTGCATAGTTACCTGTTAGGATCCTCCGGACATTACTGGCTACATGACATTTGGACACCCCAACACGTTCCCTGGATTTCAGCCCCTTCAGAAGGTTCCCTGAAAATTGGCGAAACATGAATGTTGTCGTAGAAGGACCAGACAAAGTTCATTTTCAGCTTCTCCTAGCGAGGAACATAACTCAGAGGTCCACATGGGACCTTGAAAACCACATTTCAAGGCCCTAGGGTGCACCATTTCTGGGATATTAGCACTGCAACACGACAGGTTGAGGTGGCAGGTGGGGAGAGCGCACAGGAAGTCCCAGTAAGCTGCTGCATGCCAAATCTTGCCTCCCCTTCGTGTCTGCTCTGTCAGCCAGCCACACGTGCCCGTTCTCAGTGCAGTTAATTTCAGAGTGCAAAGCACATCAAGCGATAAGCGCCATGGCTGCCTCCAAAACTGGGTCCGGGACCGGTCTGGTTCAATGGGGACTTAACAGGACATTCCGACCTGTGCAGACCCGGTAAGTCCCCATTCAACCAACCATTCCCCATTCCCATTTGAGCCCCCATAGTGCTCAATGGGAATGGGGAAGGTGCTCATTACGGGCCCGTGAATAGCAGGCCCGTAATTAGCGCCCTGGTTCCTTAGCGGGACACGTAAAGGACATGTGGTCAGACCACACATGGCTCTCGCTAAGGTACCTCGGAATTGGGCGGTAACCATTATCCCTTACCGCCCAAGTCGGAATAAGGCCCCATGTATGTCATTCATTCAGAAGCTCACATACAGCTCACATACAGTGAATGCATTGGAAATAAACTTGTAATTCTGATATAATGCAACAGTATGTGTGTGTGTGCATGTGTGTGTCTGCGTGTGTGTGTGTGTGTGTGTGTTTGTGTGTGTGTATGCATGTGTGGGGGTGTGCTTATTGGTCTGTTAAAACTTTAAAATTTGCAAACTGGGTTGGCCACCAGGGGCATAGAGATGCCTTAGCATGACTGCGTTGCTCCAGTTTCACAGGGCTGATTAGGCTCCTGAGCCACCCACTCTGATACCTCTGAGTTGCTGATGTATGCGAGCCCATCCTGATACCTTGCTAATGAGGTGCATTTCAGCGAAGTTTAGAGGATTTTGGCCAGGCAATTGAGGAGTTACGTCCAAGTAACTCAGGGATGGAGGAGCAGCTATCGCCAACCCGATCAGGAGCTACAGACTGTGCTCGGGCAAGGCCCGGGAGAACGCACCTTGGCATGCCAAGCCTTGTGGAATTGTTAACTGTGGGCTGGTCTCACCTCAGGTGGAGGCTGTGACTGTACCCACCAGCGGAGCCTCAGGGTGTACCCAGGGCTCAGGATTCCTGGAGCCAGGTTGTGGTCTGCAGCAAGGCAGCGAGTTCTCCAGTGGTACTTGTGTGTGTTGCCTGGGATCATGGTTGTAGAATGTGGATCATGGTCCGCACTGAGCCCGACAGCCAGGCCACCTCTGCAGAAGTGCTTGCGGCCACAGGGATAGACACCCACCATACATATTGCCTCCAATTGGCTCTCTTTACTGCCCACCTCCTTTGCAGGGGCTTTAAAGCGTGGACTCCACTGCATAGTATTAACACTTTCATTTTCTGACAAGCGAACAGGGGGCCAGCCTGGACTCTGCAAATGGCATTGGGCCTGGCAGTGGCGTGACGCTGGTGTGTTTGGTGTGATCGTGGATCCCAGGACTCCTGAGATGCCAGGAGGTAGTAGTTAGAGAAGGTGGGGGTATCCCTGGCTAGGGGGTTCTCTGGAGTACTTGGCAAGCCTTGTGGGAGAGTGGAGGTCAAGCCTCGTGATTGAGCAGAGGGATGGCGGAGAGAGAGGGCCCATCCTTTGTTTCCTGTTCTGGGGGATGAGAGACTCCTCCTACCCTGCACATTCAGCGAGGGGCCCTCACCCTTAGCAGGGGGGCCCAGAGGTCCAAACTTGGTCCAGAAACCCAGTAATTGAGGCTACCTGCAATGGAGGAGAGCCTGAGATGCATGTAGGTGTGGGCTCTGGACCAACTTCTGTTCAGGTGGCCTGAGAGACACCCTGGACCCAAGGGGGAACAGCAATCTCATTGTGCAGTGACTGCCTCACCACTGATGGGGACAATGAGGGGCAGTATACTCACCTTCCATCATGTTGGGTGGGGTGTGACTTAAGAACCCAGCTGTCGTGGGTTCACCCTGGGACCTGGCATCAGTGAATCGGTGCTGGTTAACTGCACCCAACAGCCACCACTGAAGGATTGAGAGGGTCCCAGGGACTCTGAAGAGGCAGGGCTGGAGAGGGGAATTTCTATCAGTGTCCCTTGGTGTTGCCCTCTGTTTTTGCTTTGGAGACTGCAGTGGGGGAAGGGACCCCCATGGATCTGCACAACATTGGAGTGAAGAGTGCCCAATGTCGCCAATCACCCTCCCATGAACTTGAATGAGTCTCTTCAGAAATACAAAATTGCTACCTCGATGTCGCCTACTGCTGGGGTGCCCCCAACTCCAGCTCTGATGATGGTGGAGGATGAAATGTCAATGAAGAAAGACATTGAAGCGCTTCTGGAGGAGATCAGGGGTATCCTCTTGGACATTGGTCACAGACTGGAGTGCCTAAAAAAAAAGTGGATAGCATGGACGACAGACTTCAGGGTCTGGTAGCCAACCAGGCCTCAGTCGATATTCAAATGAATATAAAGCTTACAGTACTGGAGAGAAGGAAGGATGAAATCACGCTTAAAATGGATGATTTGAAGAACTGTGAATGCCACAACAATTTGAGATTCTTCGGCTTCCCAGAAAGGGAGGGTGAGACTGAGAGGTACATCATCATGGCGATCAACGAAGGCATCAAGAAGATCTTTGATGATGATAATACTACAGAGCCCACCGTTTAAAGGGGCCCATCGGGCGGGAAGAGAAGCCTGGGGTCCACGCTCGGTGCTGGCAAAATTCAACTACTCCTCTGAAAGAGCTAAAATCCTTGACAAAGCCAGGAAAGTGAGCTTGGTGGAAAGGGACATGGTGTGGATTGCTGTTTTTCAGGACCTCTCTTCAGTCACATTTTCCAGGCACCGGAAATGTGCCCCCTTGACCAAATGTCTTGACTCGCAGGGGGTGAGATACAGATGGGGCTTCCCCTTTTGACTGGTATTGGAACACACAGGGTCCAAATAAAAACTGGTTACAGAAGACAACATTAGAAGCGTCTCTGGAGAACTAATAGGGGAGGAAGACGCCATTCAGTGGGATAGGCCCGTAAGTGAGGGGGATAAAGGGATTCTGGGGAACAGTGAGCCAAAGGATAGATATCAGGTCCCTGGCTCCCGGAAACTGAAGAAGTTGAACATCCCACCACATTCCAGACCTGGATTTTGCAATCTTAGACAACAGGCAATTTCCATGAAAATATGTTTAATTGGGACATGGTCAGTTTGGTTTTGGGTTAATAAAGCTTGGCTTCTTTGTTGGTGGGGCAACACAGTGACTGGGTTGGTGGACGAGGGGTGGATGGGGACTGACCCAAATCAGTGTCCCTGGGGTGTCTCCGGAGGGGGACTAGTCTGCGACTGTGACCTGACATGTTGGGGTCTGCAGGAGCGGCTATGGGGGGAACTTTGATGTTATTTAGGGGGCAGCCGGAGGTCTCAGGGTAGAGTTTTCATTTGAGTAAGGGTCCAGTGGAAGGTGGCTAAATGGTGGTCTGGTCCTATAGTGGTATGTGTAGTATCACGGGCTGGACGCTGATGGGAGGGAGGGTTGTTGTTACATGTTCTTATGGGGGAGAAAGTTTAATTGTTTTTATGCACAATATGGTTGTTCGGCAACACGAGCTTAAGACGGAAGGAGGCACGTTGAGAGGTTCTACAGTATATCTGCACATTGGGAGAGTTCCTTTAATTATGTGGAGAAGTCCAAATGGTTGAGTTAGCCTCGCCCCTTAGCGTCAGTTCCCTGAACGTGCAGGGCTTAAACTCCCCATGTAAGAGGTCCTTGATGGTATGAGAGTTTAATATACTTAGACCGGACTTGCTGTTCCTGCAAGAGACACACTGGCAAAAGGTAGGGACCCAACACTGAAAGCAAAAATTGTAGATTTGGTTTATCAGGTATCTGACTCAGCCAATAAAAATGGGGTAGCGATCATGGTATCTAACAAGCTAGGGCTGGTGGTGGATGACAAGCTTAAGGACCTGGAAGGGCGCTACATCTTTTTGAAAGGGTAACACTGGGGTCTGTTTTTTTTTATCTAAATGAGGGCCAGGTAAGGTTTTAGCAGTCGGTAAAGGTGCAACTCCAACTGTTCGCTGACTGTCTTCTAATTGTGATGGGAGACTTTAACATGGTACTGGACCCGACACTGGATAGGAGGAAATTGGGAGATTCCACTGGATCGCTGATGCAGGGAATGCAGTCACAGCAGTTTAATCAAATCAATGATGAACTGGGGGTAGTGGACTCCCTGCTTCAGGGAGGGACGGTGAGCACCCCTTTACATTTTACTCACAAGTTCATAACTCCTATTCAAGAATTGATTATGTTTTTATAGATGCACGCTTGAAAAGGCATGTTATGGATTCTGCCATGCCCCTGATATCTTGCTCAGATCACGATTTAGTTAGAATAACAATTGGAGACTGGGTGAGGGGGCAGCGCAAGGAAGGTGGATGTGTTATGACTTCATCCTGAAAGATAGAGAGATCGCTCAGGGGCTCTTGACCAGCATAAGAGAATACTTCCAATTTAATGACAATGGCGAGGGTTTTTAAGGCCACATTTAGGGGGAACTCATAAGGATAGGAGTGCAGAAGAAGAGAGAGTGGGAAAAGCAGGAGGCAGACTTGAGGGGGGAAATTGAGGCAATGTGTCCAGGGGGAAGCAGTCCACTGCATGGATGGTGCCGGCAGTGTCAAAAAAACTCTGCCAGTACAAAGCCCAATTGAAGGCCCTCCTTCTCCAACAAAAGGAAAATAAATGGATGTTTATAAGGCAGAAATATCACATAAAAGGGGACAGGACGGACAAGATTCTGATGAAGAGCTGATCCATACCTTCAACCACATAAAAGGGGATACGTCCCCGGGTGATGATGGCTTCACAGTCCACTTTGAAACACATTGTGTATATAGGCGATATATAAACTATCATATCATATCATATATAACATTCCGCTCTGCCTTGACCCCTTAGTTGAGTAAAATGTTTAACAGCGTTCTGGATGGAGGGGTGCTCCCGACTCTATACTTGGAGCCATAACATAATAGTAGTGATCCCTAAAGAGGGTAAAGACCCTGCCCTATGTCAGTCTTATAGACCGATTTCCTTATTTTACACGAGATGTAAACATTCTGGCAACACCGCTGGGAAACAGACTTGACTGAGTTATGCCGACCCTCATTCATCGGGATCAGGTTGGTTTCATCAAGGGGCACCAAGGGTCTGACAATGTGCACAAAACGATTGATCTCATCAATTACGTCCGAGAACAAGAGTTAGGTGCGGGTCTGGTCTCTATTAATTCAGAAAAGGCATTGAACTGAGTGGAATGGGCTTACAAGGGGAAGGTGTTTCAGAAAATGGGATTTGTGTCTCACTTTTAACAGTGGATCATATCTATGTACAGAGCCCCAGCAGCCACAGTGCTTGTGAATGGGTTTCTGTCTCCTCCTTCCCTCTTACTAGGGGTACAAGGCAGGGATGACCCCTCTCCCAACTGTTGTATGCATTGACTATGAAGCATCTGGTGATCGTCATATGGGTGAATCCGGAGATCAAGGGGATCCGCTGCTGGAAGCACATTTTAAATTATCTAGCAATAGTCTGAGCTATTTGGACGATAGCCATCATTTTCTTACTGAACTCCTGGTGCAGACAGACTCTTTTGGCTCTTTCTCTGGCTTAAAGATTAATGTGGGAAAATCCTGGGTCATACCACTGAATGCACACTGAAGCACACATACCCCTAAGAAGATATGGGGATGAGAATAGAGATGGACGAGATTACCTACATGGGACTTTGTCTTCCAAAGTGATTGCAGACTCTAGCGGGAATCAATTACAACCCTTTGATTGAAGTGATAAGATCGGATCTCACTCTGTGGGCACTCCTACCTCTTTCATGAGATAGCAGGATGACATTGAAGAAGCTGAAGGTACTGCCACAGATTGTTTGTTTGTTTGTTTGTTTGTTTGTTTATTTATAACGCGCAGACCATCAGGCCCGGGGGCATCAGGGCGCAATTTGTACAGGGTTGCAAGAAAAGAACATACAGGGAGATAAATTACAAAAAAGTATAACAATACAGCATAATAAACAAACTTAATAATTACATATCTTACACATGGTACAGTGTCCCTAGGCTCTGCAGAGGAAGTATCCCTGAGGTAGTTGGGAAAGGTAGCAGACCGGAAATCGTGCAGGGGAACAGGCGGGTTGGGTAAGTAGGACCGAAAGTCTGACACAGCTATTGCTGGTCAAAGAGCCAAGATTTGGTTTTATTCTTGAAGGCGTTGAAGGAGTCTTCAGCTCTGATGGCAGCGGGGAGGGTGTTCCAAAGTTTGGAGGCTAGGACAGGGAGATGTTGGATCTGTTCTCATTCCCTTCCGGCAAAGCTTCTGGAATACTTCTTTAAAAATGTTTATTCCATGGTGGCTAAATTCATTTGGCAGGGCACGAGATATAGGGTTAAGAGAAATTCCTTGACTCTGCCTATAGAATATGGGGGGTTTGGGCTCCCGGATTCTTTTCAGTATTATAAGAGGGTCCAAAGGTGAATTATTATGGAGCATGTGAGAATGACCTGGACACTTAAAAGATGTGTACACCTACCAAAAGACAGAGATTTCTTGTGGTCCTGACGATTGCAATCCCTGACCCGTGCCTTGGAGTGGTGTCGTATCTGGGGAAGAGTGGTGTAATTAATGACAAACTATCTTGCTGGCCATCACTGATGAGCTCATTATGGAGGGACCTCTAGATTTGTGCAAACGTGGATTCCGACATACGCAAATCTGGTTGGACAATGGGTTGGAGAGAGTGGGCAACATTTTGAGGAGGGGTGTTTAAGGAATTTCAGGGGGTCTGTAATATGCTGGTGTGGAAGGATGATCACTGTATTTGAATATATTCTTCTAAAAGGAATCTTAGCAGGCTCCAGATGGGGAATTGAGCTGATGCCCCCCTCAAAACCTTTGAAAAAACCATTGACAGCACAGGCTCCAGACAAGGGATTCTCTCTAAGCTATATAGGGTGTGGGTGACAGCAGATACCTCAGGAAGGCAAAAACTCAAAAAGTACTGGGCAGAGCAGGTCGGGTGGGAGATTCTAGATGGCACCTGAAAAAAATGTACAGGGTTGCTTTTCATGGGAACGTCTTTACTGCAGCTATAGAACACAATTTCTAAATATTGAATTGCTGCCACTTGGACCCCCTTAGATTCTCTAAAATGTACAGTGGAGTTTCGGCGTATTGCCCAAGAGCTTGTGGCCATGTGGGATCCTCGTATCAAATGTGGTGGTCATGCCCAAGAGCTCAAACATATTATTCTGAGCGTCTGAGCTGGAAAAAGGACATAGTGGGGGTGCAGGTTCCATTAGACCCGCTGCAGCTACTGCTGGGTATTCCCGCAGGGGACAGGGAGGATTATCAATACCGCAGAATGTAGGAGGTAATGTATCAAGCTGGGAGAAGTGGAAAAGTGGAAAAGTGTGTCAATGCCGATGACTGGATAACTAAACTCTGGGACATATTCTTCATTGAAAAATAGACGGCTATGGTTAATGAATGTCTTTCCACCAGGGTTAAGGTCTGTTCATTTTTAAGTAGGGAGACAGCAAACCCAGTATCAAGGTCAAGACGGTGGTGAATCTAGTGGTAGCCCTCTTAAATCAGCAAATGTCATTGAGAACTGAGAACCTTGGCCCTCCTCTACAGTAGAATGATCAGATCATTGTTGTGAATCCGCTAGGTGGAAGTTGGTTTTCAGTCCATGTAGGGAACGTGTCTTCAATGTGACAATGTAATGATTACTAGCCTCGCCTTGTCTCTGGTTATGGTTAGAGTCAGAAGTGAATGCGTAGTACTGTAGGGGAGAGGGATGCGGAGGTGGTTGAGGAGGGTGGGGTTGGTTGATTCATATTGGAGTTGTTCTCAGATAATGTGAGGTGTTTGTAAACTTAAGAAAAATGTTACTAACATTTTCATAAAAATGAAAGTTAAAAACAAAATAATAGCAAACTGGGTTTATTGGCAGGTTGAGGATTTAGAAAAGCTTTCAAATAAATCTTAAAGGCTCCAATATTTATTTTTGACAGTGCTACATCAAAGGCATCCACTGTTGTCGCATTCCTCGCACCTTCTGAATGACAAGATGTCACCTTCATTTATTTAGGTACTGAGACCATGGGTGAAGTGTAAATTACCACTCACACATGGATATAATGATCGCGATGGCAGATTGCTTACTCAGTGCCTACTGACATTTTTTTTTTAATCTCATCTGCCACTGAGCTATGGGCATTTGAGATCCTGTCCAGTATAAATGATGATGTGATTAGCATTGGTGTTAGGTAATAAGGGCAATTTCAACAAATATTAACACCAATGTTAATTACAGAGCTCCAGGCTCTGAATCCAGCCCGCCTCCACCTGACCCTGATTGGCAACCCGCTCGCATCATTACAGGAAGTAATGGAGGCCGGCAGGCTTCGCCGGCCCCCACCAAAGACCCATATGTAGGGCCCCTGAAACACCCTGTCTGTCCCTGTATCGGAGCGAATGCACAGAAGTGCACATCTTTTCCTCGCCAGCTGCCTCATAAGAAAGGCACCACCAGGCAGGGAAGCCTCGCTGGGCTCTCCAGAAAGGAACCACACTCTCCCACCAAGATGGCTGCAACCGTGGCATCCACGATCGGCAGAGCTCCAGGCTCTGAATCCGTCCCACCTCCAACCGACCCTAATTGGCCACCCGCCCACATCAATACAGGAAGTAATGGAGGCTGGCAGGTTTCGCCGGCCCCAACCAAAGGCCCACATGTAAGGCCCCTGAAACACACTGTCTGGCCCTGTTTTGATCCTGGCCGTATACTGCTGGTCATGCTAAAGACGAGCAAGCTAAAAATCCATAAGTTGCGCTTTCGTCTCTTTGTCTCTGGATCTCTGCCTTCTGATCTCTCCATTCCTCCTTCCAACTTTCTCCCGAACGCCTATCCAACAGGCTTTAAGCCTACACAGGCCTGCTCCATCTGTTCCCCAGATGCAGCCTCTGCAAGACATTTATCGATATCCCGGAATTCTCGACTCTCAAGTCGGATCCCCAGCATACCTGCTCTCCACGCCAAACCTTCTGCAACTGCGGCCCGCAACTGCCGGATTGGCTACAGAACTGACATTAAAGGTAAGCAACCCCTGCTTAGTCGCTCCGGCCTCAGTCACCCTCCCTGTAGCAGACACCAAAATCAAGTTGGCTCTAACGTGTGCAATAAACTAACCACCAGACCAAGATTCTCACTTCCCTCCCACCGCGCACCAGAAGATCACTGCAATGCTCCTGCACCTTCAAGCAAGAAGCTGGTCAATCAAGCTAACCCACCCAGACGTCATCACTCACCCTGCGCAACCCACATGGGTACCAGAATCCCAAACATTGACCACTTATCCACACAAAGCCATATGCAGGCACCTAATGATTGTACTGCTCCTGACCCAGTACTTATTACTGCCTCTGTACCCACCTCCAGCCCAACTGCCATGCCAAATGCCATATGTATTGACTGTCATGTTACTGTGCCTGATGATTATATTGCTCTTGCTCCAGTACCCAATACTGCTTCTGCGCCCACTGTCAGTATAAATGCCCCACCAAATGCCATGTACAACTCTTATGCTACTGTGTCTGTTGATTGCATCGCTCCTGATCCAACATCCAACAGTGCCTCTACTGTTCCTGATGATTGTATTACTCCTGCTCCAGCACCCAACACTGCCTCTACGCCCACTGTCAGCACAATTGCTACATCCAACGCCACTGCAACCATGACTTTCGCCTGCAACTCTCCTCAACCTAAAACTTCCTAGCCTCACTGCTGCGAGGATCATCTCCTTACCAGGACTGCACTCACCGATTACCTCAGCCAATAACCTTAATCTAGCCCACATCAACACTCGTTCCCTGCCCGCACACGCACTAGACATCCACGACCTCCTCACAAAAAACAACTTAGATGCCTTGGCCATTACTGAAACCTGGCTAAACGCTACCTCAGGCCCGTTGCTAGCACTCGCCCTCTCCATCGGCTAAACCATATACAGAAGTGATAGATCCAACTCTAGTGGTGGTGGCGTGGCCTTTATTGCAAAGGACCACCACACCATTAAACTAACACCAGCCACGCTCATAAGTAACTGCAACACTATCTCTATTAAATGTACCACCTCCCCCACAACACTATCTCGATACTCTTAGTCTACCTCCCACCAGGCACTGTACTCTTCTTTTTGAAGAAGATTTACTCCTCATCCTAAGTGACAACATCAGTCCAACTTTCCAAATGTTATTTCTAGATTACCTAAATTTAGGCTTCAATGACCCCCAGGATTTAGCAGCCATATCATTGGCCACAGCTCTCGCCTCCCATGGGTTCAACCAATGTATCAATAATCCCACCCACAACAAGGGTCACTCCCTGGACTCGTTAGCTGACCTGAACTGTCACGTTAGCATTAAAATGAACTCACCTTGCCCATGGTTTGACCACCATATTATTACCTACTCACTCCCAGCAGGTCCACTGCCGAAACCCTTTATAAACACTATTCCGTCCATCTCGGGCCGCAGTGCCCGCAAACTCACAAAGGAAAACCTCATCCTTTTCCTCAACGTCCTCAATTAAGACAACCTAGGAACCACCTAGCGCAACACTATTCCACCTCTCTCACTAATGCCATCAACACCATTGCTACGCTAGCTACAAAAAAAGCAAAACCAGCTGTACACATTAAACCTGGTACACTGAAGAGATCACCACTCTTAGAACTCAGAAAAGGCTTGCTAAATCGACTGGAAAAAAAAACAACTGAGTCATCCAAACGTGCCTTTTCCAGCCTCACAAACCAATATAAAAAGGCCATTATACTCGCCAAGGCCACCTCCCTCAACACCAGGATTGCTAATTGTAGTTCAGACTCCAAGGATCTGTTCACCATCTTCAAAGAACTGGAAACACCAATCCCCTAAATCTCCACGATCAACAAAAACTCTGACTGGTGCAATACCATTCAGAACGCTCTACTAACCAAAACTGGCACAGTGAAACAAAAAATCCAGGCAAAATAAGCAAACATTAGGCAACAATCCCTGCTCATACATTCACTGTCGGCCCACATGCTAGATGTCCCACTGTTCCACTTCAATAGGATCACAACATAGCAAACCCCACTACTATCCTTCAAAAGCTAAAGCCCTTTAGATGCAAAGGGGGTGTCTGTTCAGACTGTGCCCTTAAACTAGCCCCATCCATCACAGCCTTCATCAACACCTCTTTCAACACAGGCATAGTACCCCCTGCCTCAAAGAAGAGTGGGTCCCCCCCCCCTACTAAAAAGAACTACACTTGACCCCACCATCGCCAACAACTACCAACCAATCGCCACTGTCCCTTTCCTCCTAGTGCAGCCTTTCTACAAATGCAATGCCACTTTGAAACAAATCAAATCCTCGGTATCCGTCATTCTGGCTTCCGTCCGGGCTATGGCACAGAGTCTGTCTTCTTGGACCTGAAGATTCAACTTACAGAGACAACGGCAAGTTGGCCATGCTTCCCAACCGCGATCTGTCGCGGCCTTTGATCTAGTTGACCACAACATCCTATGCCACCCCCTGACCTCATCGGTTGCCTTCTCCCAGGAAGCTGCCGCCTGGATCTCTTCCTTCCTCGAAGGAAGAGTAATAAACGTTTTTCCAACAATGCCTGTGCCACTCCTTCCACAATCAGTTGCAGGGTCCCACAGGGATCCTGTGTCTCACCTACGCTTTACAACATTTTCACAAAGCCCCTCATTGACCACCTAGATTCGCTCGGCATAGCCTACACAAACTATGCCAACGACATGCAGATTCTTCTCCCTCTCACAGGTTCATACCACTTTGATTCCACCACCCTTAGCACTACCTACGCCATGATCCAAGCTTGGATGGCTATCCATGGCCTCTGTCTCAATGACGAAAAGACTGAGCTACTCATCGTTGACCCGGCAGCTGCTCTAAAAACCCTTGAGTGCCAATACTACCTCAATGCCACCCTCTTCATGACCCAACAAGTAAACACCATTTCCTCCGCAGCAGCTTACTCAAGCAAACTGCTCAATGCAGCTAGGCCCTTCCTTTCCAGAGACAACAGCCTAACTATCACCCGGGCATTGATCGGCGCAAGGCTCGACTACTGCAATGTCCTCTTCATGGGCATATCCACCAACAACCTAAAAAGACTCCAAACTATTCAGAAGAATGCCTTACATGCTGCCCTCAACATTTCAAGTTCTGAACACATCTCCACCACCAGTAGAATTGCCCACTGGCTAGCCATCAAGGACCGAATTCTATTCAAGACCCTCTCCATCACCCTCAAGTGCTTCTCCAACACGGCCCCTCCTTAACTTGTACAAAACATTAACAAAGCACGCTCCACCAGACCCACCAGAGCCCAACACTCTCACAAGCTGACCCAACCAAAGTTCAAATGAACCAAAGCGGGAGGGTCCAGCTTTCCAGTTTTGGCTACCAAACACTGGAACTCACTCCCACCTGCTCTCGAAGCGGAGGAATCACGCTGGATCCTCTGCAAAAACCTCAAACCTTGGCTATTCACATAAATCCCACAGTCCTCTACTGCAGACTGCCGCCAGCATTTTATAATACAGAGCTATTGCCCTAGTTTAATCTATGTATTCGCCCCGTGATCTGCAACTGTCATGATGCCTGCCTCCAAGGAGTCAAACCAGGCCCGGCACCCTCAGAGACAGACACCATGCATTCAAGGGAAGTCCCAGCAGCCCCAGATGGGGGCCCTTTGGACTCAGTCCTGGCGCCGTTGGCATCAGGCTCATAGGGGACATCAGTCCTGGCACCATCAGCGCTAGGCTCATACAGAAGTAGGTTGGGAGTAGTGCTTGGTGTAAACTTACCTGTGCAGACCATGCTGCAACTTCCAATACTGGAAGGAAGTATTTTTCTAGGGAATACTTGATCTCTAGGGTGTGACCGGTGGAGGAATACATATTTCTGGGGGAAGAATACATACCTGGAACTATTTGAAAGGCTATTTAAGCCACACCCAAGCAGCAGACCACGCTTCGCTTTGTTCTGCACTTAGCAGCTGGACGCTCACCGTGCCTGCTCCTGCCTTGGTCCTCCATCACGCCTGCCAGCATCCTGGAAACACCTAAAGAAGAATAGGGAAGAGAACAGGTGAAAACAAGAACCTTACCTGATACATCTGCACTCCGGATTCTGCACGCCGACGATCCTGCAAAGAAGGCAAACATTTTAAACGCGCATCGCGTCGCGCGCAGCATGCTTCATTTCACTCACCTGCACGTGGCGTTTTCGAGTCCTGCGACATCCATCCGGAGCTTCCACCGCCATCCAGCACCTATTGGAAGGAAGGAGAAAGAGAGGTGAGAAGGGAAACACGAATCTAAGTAGAACTTACCTGTGGTTCACTTCCCTCTCCGCCTTCGGGTTTGTGCCATACCTTCGGCATCTCAGCACCCCGGCCCCTAAGGGGAAAAGAAACAGACATTGTATTAGTGAGAACATGTGAGAACATTAGCAATACGCTCACTCAAGACTTACCCATTTGCAAGAGAGACACAGCAGCTCTTTTCGGGTCGGCGCCTTACCTCCGGCATTGCCGTACCCCGGCCCCTATGGGGAAAAAGACATTGGACATTAAAGGAGATACTTAAAACTGCAAAGGAATCTCTCATCGGAATTCTTACCAGAATTTGGCTTCATCCAAATCGCCTGCAGCCCGGAATCTTCTCCAGCACCTGCGAAAGAAAAGAACAGATGAGTGAATATAAACCCAAACTTGCCATAAACATTTGCAGTACGACGGGAATGGACAAACTAGTTTAAACTCATCAATCCAGTGAAGTAACTGGAATCACAACGCGCCCCTGCATCAGAAGCAGGATGGAGAGCTCGTCATTTTGGTCCCTAAGGTGAGTCTTCGCAGGGAATCCCAATAGGTTTCACGGAGGGAGAGAAGGGAAGTGGGAGGTTGGAACATCACCCGCAGACTATTAACCCTTCCTTTTCACACACAGTGGGATATTCCTCCGATCCAGAAAAGCCAGGTTGGGGAATCCAGTCCAGTCCATCTTCCGGGTCTTACGCATCTCTGCAGAATAGGTCACAGCAGTCCCAGCCACGCCCGCGCCTCTGTGGGAGCCAGGTGAGCGTTACAGAACGCAAAACCTACCCATAATTTCCCACCCAGGCGCCATGGAGACTTCCGAGACAGACCAACTGGCCCAATTATTGGGGGAATTACGGGCAGAAGTGCATCCCGCCGCCAGGGAAATAACGCCCTTAGAAGGGAACTAATCTTATCCAAAGAACGAACTGATGATTTGGCTAAACAGCTTTTGCAGAGTCAGGCAGGAGAAACGCCTTTACCCGGCTCCGGGATGAATTCCACTCCGATGGTTTCAACCAACCCGGTGCAAATTAACCTGCCAGGAAATATGCCTCTGGCCCCCCCTGAGCATTTTACTGGGGATCCCAAGAAATACGCCGTTTTCATGAATCAATGTCGTTTACATTTCATATGCAGACCTGGGGCCTTCCCTAATGACCAAACCAAGGTGGCTTTTGTGCTATTTTATCTCAGCGGCAGTGCTGCCGATTGGTCAATTCCTTTGGTAAATCAAGACGACCCAATCCTTCAGGACTTTCAAGGCTTCCAGGCAAGCATGGAAAGATTATTCGCTCGACACGCTCAGGGTGAGGCCTTGGATAACGAACTTCTGTCCTTGCGGCAAGGAAACCAAGATCTCCTATCTTATATAGCCACATTTAACAGATTGGTCGTAGAGACTGGGTGGCCTGACAATAAAAGAATTACATTATTCCACCGAGGTCTGAGTGGAGAACTAAAAGACGTTCTTGCTCAAATAGTGAACCCGCCTCAACTCTGCGCAGAATACATTGACTTAGTGGTCCAACTTGATCATAGACTCCAGAATAGAAAAGCGGATCGGTCCAGATTTCAAACCCGAGTTCTGATCAAAACCCACACAAGCCCCAAGGGTACCGACGCTTCAGAGCCAATGCAAATTGGGGGAGTTAAAGGACCACTAACTCAGAAAGAACGAGAAAGAAGAAGACAAAAACAATTATGTCTTTACTGTGGAGTTTCTGGACACTTCCTGCGGGATTGCCCGGTAAAACCACCTAAGAAGGTGGTTGGAGCCACAGACAGTAATTGTCATGATCTCTGCTTCCAAAAGGTCAGGGTTTTCCCAACTCCCTTGGAAGCAGATCCATAACCCAGGTTCCGAGTGCCAACCAGTCCCAATTGGGACCTTTTGGACCCAGTCCTGGCGCTAGTGGCACCAGGCTCATAAATATGCCCAGTCCCAGCGCTGGAAGCGCCGGGCTCATAATGCTTGGGTGGACTTACCTTCAGCAGACCATGCTGCTTACTTGCCTGCCAGTTGAGCCTCTGATCCTCTTCTGTTTGGAACTACTTTTCCTGTTGGGTGGGGCTGGAGCCACTCCCTAGATTCAGAACACTGGAACTCTTCTGGAAGGCAGGAACTCTTTTCTTACCAGGAACTCTTTTCTTACTTAGGCGTGGCTGTGGAAGGAGAGACCTAAGCACTACAGGAGGCTATTTAAACCACACCCGGTGGATGAATCTTGCTTTGCGTTATTCTGCAACCTCTGCAGCAGAACGCTCATCGTGTCTTCTGCATCCGGTCCTGGGCCTAAGGAAAAAGGCTTACCATCCTGAATCCAGTCTTCAGCAACACCTATAAAGACAAGAAAGAACAGGTTAGCATTCCGGCATCTGAAAGGCAAAGGCTTACCATCCTGAATCCAGTCTTCAGCAACACCTATAAAGACAAGAAAGAACAGGTTAGCATTCCGGCATCTGAAAGGCAAAGGCTTACCTACTCTTCGTACGCTCCGGAGGCCTTCGGCGCTGCATCCCGCATCTGAAAGACAAAACAAGGTGCGTTTAAAGACATTGGGGAACTTTAATACTCACGTGCCATTACTCCTTTCCACATCTAATCCAGTGGGTATTCCGGCACCCTACAGCCGCTCCGAACTCGTACCTGCAAAATAAAAAGACAGTTAGAGCGCATAGTGAAGCAGGCAACAAGCGCTTACTTACGTGCTTCCAGGCGCTTCTATTCATCACACGGGCTCCATCTTCAACTCACTTCAGCCCGTCATCCGCCATCGCCGGAACCCTGCAAAACAAGAGACATCATTACTAAAGACTTTAAAGACATTTGAATGACTCGAAACTTACCGTTCGTGCAGTAAACGACGGACAGCAGTCCTCTGAAGTCAAGAGGCCTGCGCTACCTATCCAGTGAAGAAACTGGTTACAGCACCCTGCCCCGAGGCAGATGGAGAGCTCGGCATCCACTTACCTAAGGTGAGAGCGTTAACCTTTGGGGGTCTACAGGAGAGGAAAAGAGGAAAGAGATAGGGACACCCCAATAACCCCAGTTCATTAACCCCATATTTTCTATCTGCAGACATCTTACTCTACACGTCAGGCATACAGTGCACAGAGGTCCAGCCCAAAGAGCCAACCGGGTGCTACACATCACCTTTGAAGATACGGTAGTCGCCCAGTCAAGACCGGCGCCTCTGCGAGAATCAGGTGAGCGTTACAGAACGCAAAGCCTACCGCAAAACTCTCGCCCAGGCGCTATGGAAACCTCGGATACTGACCCCCTAGCCCGGTTACTTGGGGAACTAAGGGCAGAAGTGCATGCAGCTCGTCAGGAAACGAATGCTCTAAGAAGGGAACTAATTATTTCCAAGGAGAGAACAGACAATCTTGCTAGACAAGTGCTACAGTCACAAGCCGGACAGACCCCGTTACCCGCATCAGGGGCAAATCTTCCTTCAACATCCTCTATGAATCCAGTGCAGATCAACCTACCTGGGAATGTACCTCTGGCTCCGCCCGAACGATTTTCTGGTGACCCAAAGAGGTTTGCAGTATTTATCAATCAGTGCCGGTTGCACTTCTTATGCCGGCCAGCAGCCTTTCCAACTGATCAAGCAAAAGTAGCTTTTGTACTTTCGTACCTTAGTGGCAATGCGGCAGACTGGTCGATCCCTCTAGTTAATCAAGATGATCCGGTTCTCCATGATTTTCAAGCCTTTCAGCTTAGTATGGAAAAACTGTTCGCAAGACATTCACAGGGGCAGGCCTTGGACAATGAGCTTCTTTCGTTGCGACAGGGTAATCAAGACCTTTTGGCTTATATTGCATCTTTCAATAGACTAATAGTGGAAACTCAATGGCCTGAGGACAAAAGGATTACGCTGTTTTATAGAGGTCTACGTGGAGAGCTCAAAGACGTTTTAGCCCAAGTAGTGAATCCCCCACAAGACTGTTCGGATTATATAGACTTGGTCGTTCAAATAGATCACAGGCTGCAGAACAGGAAGGCCGATCGTTCCAAGTTTGATGCTCGAGTATTTTCCAAACCGCCAACTCCTTCCAAAGGAGTAGACTCCGGGGAACCCATGCAAATAGGGGGTCTGAAAGGTCCTCTAACAGAAAGGGAGCGGGAAAGGAGGAAACAGTTGCAATTATGCCTATATTGCGGAAACTCAGGGCACTTTCTTCGAGACTGTCCGGTGAAACCTGCCAAGAAGGCAGTAGGAGCTGCAGTTACCAAAGTTACAAACTCTGAGCAGGGAAACGACCTCGCCCGACAAGAATAGAGGTCCTCTTGCCGAGCGTGAAAACCAGTTCCGTGACCTCGCATTTCGTGATACCTATGGTCCTCATTAGCCCTGATAATCCGGATCGATTACATGCAATTGAAGCTTACGTCGACAGCGGTGCCATCGGCAATTATGTGGATCATGAAATGGTTTTGAGGATGAATCTAACTCTTTGTCCCAAGGCTGTAAAGGACGTCATTACTACGGTGGATGGTACGGAGATAGCCTCCGGGCCAGTAACGCATACCACTCAAGAGGTGACGCTAGTAAGTCAAGATGGACACCATGAGAAGATCGTGTTCGATGTGATCAAGGCCCCTCAGTTTCAGATTATTCTAGGAATACCTTGGTTAGAGAAACACAATCCTCTGATCGATTGGCGAGCAAGAACGGTCCAGTTTCCAGAATGTGTCTCTACTTTTCACCCTCCACCTGGTGTTGCACTGGCCGCAATTTCTTCAGAGACTCCCCAGTTACCTCCCGAATACCTAGAATACCAAGATGTTTTCCGGAAGGATCAGGCTAACTCTCTACCTCCTCATAGGTCTTATGACTGCCAGATAGACCTGATACCTGGATCTACTCCTCCTTGTAGTAGAATTTATGCCCTCACCGAGCCTGAGAACCTTCACCTTCGACAATACCTGGATCAATACCTGGCAAATGGGTTTATTCGTCCTTCCAAGTCCCCTGCTTCTTCAGCTTTGTTCTTCGTTCCAAAAAAGGAAGGAGACCTTAGAACTTGTATCGATTATCGCTCCCTGAACCAGATCACCGTTAAGAATAGATATCCGTTACCTTTGATCCCTGAACTCCTGGACCAAGTCAGAAAAGCATGCATATATACAAAGCTGGATCTTAGAGGAGCTTACCACTTGGTACGAGTAAAAGAGGGCGATGAATGGAAGACGGCCTTCCGCACCAAGTATGGGCTATTTGAATATCAGGTCATGCCCTTCGGACTTTGCAATGCCCCGGCCGCCTTTCAATATTTTATGAACGATGTCCTCAGAGAGCTCATAGATGTATGTGTTGTTGTTTACATTGACGACATCCTCGTTTATTCTTCATCGGAATCTGAACATCGGAAACACGTGAAAATGGTCCTCGAAAGATTGCGTCAACACAAACTTTTCGCTAAGTTGGAAAAATGTGTTTTCAACGTGACTGAAGTTGAATTCTTGGGATTCATATTATCACCTGGCGGAGTGCGTATGGATTCAAAGAAGGTCGATGCAGTTCTCAAATGGCCATCACCATCCTCCGTAAAAGGTGTGCAAAGCATGTTAGGCTTCGCTAACTTTTACCGCAGGTTTATCCCCGAATTCTCTCGAATAGTCCAGCCCATCACTGCCTTGTTAAAGAAAAACAAACGTTTTGAATGGTCTACCGAGGCGGAACAAGCTTTCCAGGATTTGAAGACTAAATTTATCTCTGCACCAATCTTAAAACACCCTCGCCCCGAACTCCCCTACATCGTGGAAACTGATGCTTCAAGCCTTGCCATGGGGGCAGTTCTATCACAAAAGGACCCGGTAACCAATCAGTTGCATCCCGTGGCATTTTGGTCCCGCAAATTCTCGCCTCCTGAAATCAATTACACGATTACTGACAAGGAACTTCTGGCTATCAAGTCTGCTTTTAAGGCTTGGCGGCATTATCTGCTGGGGGCCCGACACACCGTTACTGTGATTACGGATCACCGAAACCTGCAATATTTGAAGACCGCAAAAGCCCAATCCTCTAGACAACTCCGTTGGGCATTATTCTTTGCCGAGTTTGACTTCATAATTACCTATCGACCTGGTACAAAGAACGGTAAAGCCGATGCCCTTTCTCGGATGGGAGTGGAAAAACACTTGGTCAACCCTAAACCTGTACCAATCATTCCCGAACAAAGAATTCTGGGTGTAATCGCCACAGAATCCATAGAGGAAGTTAAGGATAAAGCCAGGCAACTTGTAACTCCAGCAGACATACAGAATTGGCATCTGCAGGGAAAGGACTTTGCAGTAAAGGACAACTTATTGTATTTCCAAGAACGATTATACCTACCCAGCACAGATTTACAGAAAAAAGTAATCTCTTGTTATCACGACTCTTTAATGGAAGGTCATCCCGGTATAGCCAAGACCTCAGAAAAGATCAAGCGCTACTTCTGGTGGCCGTCTTGGAAAAAAGATATCAGAGACTTTATAATGTCCTGTGGAGTATGCGCCCAAAACAAGAGTCAAAAGGAAAGACCAGCAGGCCTCTTACGCCCTATTGACATCCCACCTCGCCCTTGGCATACGCTTTCTATGGACTTCATCACCGATCTACCTCCATGCTCCGGATACAATACGATTCTAGTAATCGTGGAATTATTCTCCAAGATGGCGCATTTCATTCCGCTCAAAGGCTTGCCAACAGCAGCAACTCTGGCCCGAGAATTTCTCGAAAACATCGTCCGACTGCACGGTTTTCCTTCGGTTCTAATTTCGGATCGAGGTAGTCAATTTATTTCTCATTTCTGGCAAAGTTGCTGTCGGTCGGCTCAAATTGATGTGAGACTATCGACCAGTCACCACCCTCAGACCGACGGACAAACCGAGAGGACCAATCAAACTCTGGAACAGTATTTACGCTGCATGCTGCAACAAACTGAAAAAACTTGGAACGATATCCTTTGGATAGCCGAGTATGCCTACAATAACTCTGTCCATTCGGGAACTGGGAAAACCCCGTTTTTTCTTTTGTACGGCAGTCACCCTCGAACCTCGGAGTTGGATCCCCTCCAAGATCTTGAAACACCAGCAGTAGACTACCTGCATTCTACAATCACCCAAGCCTTTAAGGAAGCTGTTTCTCACCTTCAAAGGGCTAAAGAACAATACAAGAAAGGAGCAGATCAACATCGGAAGGAAGCCCCTCACTATCAAGTAGGGGATCAAGTCTGGTTATCCACCAAATATCTATCTCTAAAAGGGCCACGCACATTCAACCCAAGATACCTTGGTCCCTATTCCATCACTACCATAGTAAACCCAGTAGCGGTCAAGTTGGACTTGCCCCCGCACATGAAGATACATCCGGTCTTCCACGTCTCTCTATTAAAACCCGTGCAACCTCAAACCCGACTAACCAAATCTCCAAAACCTATCCTAGTGGATGGAGAACTCGAGTTTGAAGTCAAAAGCATTCTGGACTCCAAGATCTCCAAATCTAAACTATTCTACCTAATTGACTGGAAAGGCTACGGCCCCCAAGAGAGATCCTGGGAACCTGCTGAATATGTCCACGCTCCTCGCCTAATCAAAAGATTTCACCGAACATTTCCTGACAAGCCAAAACCCCCGGAGAAGCCCGGTTTGGGAGGGGCCTTGAGGGGGGGTACTGTCATGATCTCTGCTTCCAAAAGGTCAGGGTTTTCCCAACTCCCTTGGAAGCAGATCCATAACCCAGGTTCCGAGTGCCAACCAGTCCCAATTGGGACCTTTTGGACCCAGTCATGGCGCCAGTGGCACCAGGCTCATAAATATGCCCAGTCCCAGCGCTGGAAGCGCCGGGCTCATAATGCTTGGGTGGACTTACCTTCAGCAGACCATGCTGCTTACTTGCCTGCCAGTTGAGCCTCTGATCCTCTTCTGTTTGGAACTACTTTTCCTGTTGGGTGGGGCTGGAGCCACTCCCTAGATTCAGAACACTGGAACTCTTCTGGAAGGCAGGAACTCTTTTCTTACCAGGAACTCTTTTCTTACTTAGGCGTGGCTGTGGAAGGAGAGACCTAAGCACTACAGGAGGCTATTTAAACCACACCCGGTGGATGAATCTTGCTTTGCGTTATTCTGCAACCTCTGCAGCAGAACGCTCATCGTGTCTTCTGCATCCGGTCCTGGGCCTAAGGAAAAAGGCTTACCATCCTGAATCCAGTCTTCAGCAACACCTATAAAGACAAGAAAGAACAGGTTAGCATTCCGGCATCTGAAAGGCAAAGGCTTACCATCCTGAATCCAGTCTTCAGCAACACCTATAAAGACAAGAAAGAACAGGTTAGCATTCCGGCATCTGAAAGGCAAAGGCTTACCTACTCTTCGTACGCTCCGGAGGCCTTCGGCGCTGCATCCCGCATCTGAAAGACAAAACAAGGTGCGTTTAAAGACATTGGGGAACTTTAATACTCACGTGCCATTACTCCTTTCCACATCTAATCCAGTGGGTATTCCGGCACCCTACAGCCGCTCCGAACTCGTACCTGCAAAATAAAAAGACAGTTAGAGCGCATAGTGAAGCAGGCAACAAGCGCTTACTTACGTGCTTCCAGGCTCTTCTATTCATCACACGGGCTCCATCTTCAACTCACTTCAGCCCGTCATCCGCCATCGCCGGAACCCTGCAAAACAAGAGACATCATTACTAAAGACTTTAAAGACATTTGAATGACTCGAAACTTACCGTTCGTGCAGTAAACGACGGACAGCAGTCCTCTGAAGTCAAGAGGCCGGCGCTACCTATCCAGTGAAGAAACTGGTTACAGCACCCTGCCCCGAGGCAGATGGAGAGCTCGGCATCCACTTACCTAAGGTGAGAGCGTTAACCTTTGGGGGTCTACAGGAGAGGAAAAGAGGAAAGAGATAGGGACACCCCAATAACCCCAGTTCATTAACCCCATATTTTCTATCTGCAGACATCTTACTCTACACGTCAGGCATACAGTGCACAGAGGTCCAGCCCAAAGAGCCAACCGGGTGCTACACATCACCTTTGAAGATACGGTAGTCGCCCAGTCAAGACCGGCGCCTCTGCGAGAATCAGGTGAGCGTTACAGTAATCTTCCCGAACCTGATTCGGGAAACAACCAAGCCCGACAAGCGTAGAGGTCCACTTGCCGAGCGTGAAGACAGACTCTTTGACCTCGCATTTCATCATGCCTATGGTCCTCATAGATCCAAAACAGCCTCAACGGTTGCACGGAATAAAAGCCTACCTCGACAGTGGAGCTATTGGAAATTATGTTGACCTTGAATTGGCTTCCAGGATTGGTCTCCCTCTCCGTCCAAAAACCACCAAGGATGTCATTACCACGGTTGATGGAAACGAAATTGCCTCCGGGCCGGTAACACACTCTACCACGGAAATGACACTGGTTGGCCAAGATGGCCATCGGGAAACCATAGTGTTTGACGTAATCAAGGCTCCACAATTTCAGGTAATCTTAGGGATCCCTTGGTTAGAAACACATAATCCTCGAATTGACTGGCGAGCAAAGAGCATAACCTTCCCTGATTGTGCACAAAAGTATTATCCAGGAAATCCACAGATGGGTTTAGCCTCAGTAACCACCACAACAGTACCATTACCTTTTGAGTATTAAGACTTTCAAGGCGTCTTCCAAAAGGAACAGGCCAACACCTTACCTCCTCACTGGCCATATGATTGTCAGATCGACCTGGTACCCAATGTTCAACCGCCTTGTAGTAGAATCTATGCCCTTACTGAACCGGAGAACCTTCATTTGCGACAGTATTTGGATCAGTACCTTGCCAATGGTTTTATTCGCCCGTCAAAGTCACCTGCTTCCTCAGCTATATTCTTCGTACCGAAAAAAGAAGGCGACCTTAGAACTTGCATTGACTACCGTGCCTTAAATCAGATAACGGTCAAGAATCGTTATCCTCTGCCCTTGATCCCTGAGCTCCTTGACCAGGTAAAAGATGCTTGTATCTATACTAAGATAGATTTAAGGGGAGCTTACCACCTGGTGCGCGTCAGAGAAGGCGACGAATGGAAAACTGCCTTCCGCACCAAATATGGACTCTTTGAGTACCAGGTAATGCCTTTCGGGTTGTGCAACGCACCTGCTGCCTTTCAATATTTTATGAATGACGTTTTTCGAGAACTCATCGATGTTTGTGTCATTGTATATATTGATGACATCCTGGTGTACTCCTCCTCGGAATCCGATCACCGAAAACATGTTAGAACTGTCTTGGAGAAACTGCGCCAGCACAAACTGTTTGCAAAACTTGAAAAATGCCTTTTTCATGTTACGGAAGTTGAGTTTCTCGGATTCGTCCTAACACCTAAAGGAGTCCGAATGGACTCACGGAAAGTGGATGCGATCCTCAAATGGCCATCTCCTAGTTCTGTGAAAGGAGTTCAAAGTATGCTAGGTTTTGCCATTTTTTACAGAAGGTTTATTCCGGAATTTTCTCGAGTGGTTCAACCCATCACGGCGCTCCTACGAAAAAACAGACGCTTCGAGTGGTCTAAGGAGGCAGAACAAGCCTTTCAGGAACTAAAAACCAAATTCACCTCCGCACCTGTGTTAAAACATCCTCGTCGGACCTTCCTTACGTTGTGGAAACCGACGCTTCTAGTTTAGCCATGAGGGCTGTCCTTTCCAAAAGGGATCCAGTTTCAAATCAACTACATCCCGTAGCCTTTTGCTACAGGAAATTCTCGGCTCCTGAAGTGAACTACGGAATCACAGACAAGGAACTGTTGGCTATTAAGTCAGCTTTCAAAGCTTGGTGTCACTACCTGCTCGGCGCAAGACACACCGTTACAGTGATTACAGATCACAGGAACTTGCAATACTTGAAAACGGCCAAAGATCAATCTTCTCGTCAACTCCGTTGGGCTCTGTTCTCTGCAGAATTTGACTTTATAATCACATATCGCCCTGGTTGCAAGAATGGCAAGGCAGACGCCCTATCTCGAATGGGAATGGGTGACATTGCCTCAAGTCTAGAGCCAGTTCCGATTATTCCCGAACAGAGGATTTTGGGTGTAATCTCTTCTCAAACTATTGAGGATGTTCAAGGTAGCGTAACATTTTTTTTTTCGACGCTACAGCTTTACAAGAATGGAGCCAGAAAGGCTCAAACTATTCCATTAATAATGATTTACCCTATTTCCAAGGGTGGTTATTTCTGCCTCACAAGGAATTGCATGAACTCGTTATAGAACATTATCATGATACACTAATGGAAGGACACCCGGGCATCGCTAAAACAGAGGAAGAGATCAAACGGCATTTCTGGTGGCCATCTTGGCGAAAGGATATTAAATCCTTTGTGATGACCTGCGGAGTGTGCGCCCAAAATAAAAGTCGAAGCAAAAACCAGCCGGTCCTTTACGACCCCTGGACATCCCTCCGGCACCGTGGCACACCTTATCGATGGACTTTATAACTGACCTGCCTCATAGTCATGGGTATAATACTATCCTGGTGATTGTAGACCTCTTCTCCAAGATGGCTCATTTTATCCCTTTGAAGGGGTTGCCTTCAGCCCCCACCTTAGCAAAGGAATTTCTTGAAAATGTTGTTCGTTTACATGGCTTCCCATCCATATTGGTTTCTGATCGGGGAAGTCAATTTATTTCTCATTTCTGGAAAAGGTGTTGCCAAATGGCCCAAGTTGATGTGCGATTATCCACCAGTCACCATCCTCAAACCGATGGTCAAACCAAAAGAACAAACCAGACCCTGGAACAGTATCTGCGGTGTATGTTACCTCAATCTGAGGGTAATTGGAAGGACATTCTATGGATTGCCGAGTACGCGTACAACAATTCTGTGCATTCTGGAACGGGTCAGACTCCTTTCTATACCCTATTCGGCCATCATCCCAGGACTTCGGACCTTGAATCCCCTCAAAGCCTTGAAATGCCTGCCGTGGATCATTTACATGCCACAATAACCCAAACCTTCAAGCAAGCAAAGACTCATTTACAACAAGCCAAAGAAAGGTACAAGGAAAATGCTGATTTACATCGAAGTAAAGTACCTCCTTACAAAGTAGGAGACCAAGTGTGGCTTGCAACTAGACATTTACCGCTTAAAGGTCCACGAACTTTTAACCCAAGATATATAGCGCCTTATCCAATCAAAGCTATCATTAACCCGGTAGTCTTCAAACTCGATCTGCCACCTAATATGCGAATCCATCCCGTTTTTCACGTATCACTGTTGAAACCAGTACCACCTGGAACCAGGTTATGCAAACCACCAGAACCAATTCCAATAGATGGGGAATTGGAATTTGAAGTTAAGGACATATTGGATTCTAAGATGTCCAAGTCAAAACTCTTTTATCTGATTGATTAGAAAGGATATGGACCTCAGGAAAGATCTTGGGAACCAAGTGAGAATGTACATGCACCTCGACTAATAAGGAATTTTCACCGGAAGTTCCCAAATAAAACGAGGCCTCCAGGTTGGACACCCTTGGGAGGGGCCTTGGGGGGAGGTACTGTCATGATGCCTGCCGCCAAAGAGCCAAACCAGGCCCGGCACCCTCAGAGACAGACACCATGCATTCAAGGGAAGTCCCAGCAGCCCCAGATGGGGGCCCTTTGGACTCAGTCCTGGCGCCGTTGGCATCAGGCTCATAGGGGCATCAGTCCTGGCACCATCGGCGCCAGGCTCATACAGAAGTAGGTTGGGAGTAGTGCTTGGTGTAAACTTACCTGTGCAGACCATGCTGCAACTTCCAAGACTGGAAGGAACTATTTTTCTAGGGACTACTTGATCTCTAGGGTGTGACCGGTGGAGGAATACATATTTCTGGGGGAAGAATACATACCTGGAACTACTTGAAAGGCTATTTAAGCCACACCCAAGCAGCAGACCACGCTTTGCGTTGTTCTGCACTTAGCAGCTGGACGCTCACCGTGCCTGCTCCTGCCTTGGTCCTCCATCACGCCTGCCAGCATCCTGGAAACACCTAAAGAAGAAAAGGGAAGAGAACAGGTGAAAACAAGAACCTTACCTGATACATCTGCACTCCGGATTCTGCACGCCGACGATCCTGCAAAGAAGGCAAACATTTTAAACGCGCATCGCGTCGCGCGCAGCACGCTGCATTTCACTCACCTGCACGTGGCGTTTTCGAGTCCAGCGACCTCCATCCAGCACCTATTGGAAGGAAGGAGAAAGAGAGGTGAGAAGGGAAACACGAATCTAAGTAGAACTTACCTGTGGTTCACTTCCCTCTCCGTCTTCGGGTTTGTGCCATACCTTTGGCATCTCAGCACCCCGGCCCCTAAGGGGAAAAGAAACAGGCATTGTATTAGTGAGAACATGTGAGAACATTAGCAATACGCTCACTCAAGACTTACCCATTTGCAAGAGAGACACAGCAGCTCTTTTCGGGTCGGCGCCTTACCTCCGGCATTGCCGTAACCCGGCCCCTATGGGGAAAAAGACATTGGACATTAAAGGAGATACTTAAAACTGCAAAGGAATCTCTCATCGGAATTCTTACCAGAATTTGGCTTCTGCCAAATCGCCTGCAGCCCGGAATCTTCTCCAGCACCTGCGAAAGAAAAGAACAGATGAGTGAATATAAACCCAAACTTGTCATAAACATTTGCGGTACGACGGGAATGGACAAACTAGTTTAAACTCATCAATCCAGTGAAGTAACTGGAATCACAACGCGCCCCTGCATCAGAAGCAGGATGGAGAGCTCGTCATTTTGGTCCCTAAGGTGAGTCTTCGCAGGGAATCCCAAAAGGGTTTCATGGAGGGAGAGAAGGGAAGTCGGAGGTCGGAACATCACCCGCAGACTATTAACCCTTCCTTTTCACACACAGTGGGATATTCCTACTAGCCAGAAAAGCCAGGTTGGGGAATCCAGTCCAGTCCATCTTCCGGGTCTTACGCATCTCTGCAGAAAAGGTCACAGCAGTCCCAGCCATGCCCGCGCCTCCGTGGGAGACAGGTGAGCGTTACACAACTGTATTACCATGCATGCAATTGCATCCTCTGTATTTATGCCTATGCCTTAACCTTAGGGCCTTATAACTGTTCACCACGACGGTAATACCTGAAATTTTCTCTTCTGAACCTATGCCTTTGCCCAACCTGGGCCCATGTAACTGGTAAAAGCGACCTGATGCCCTCAAGGTTGTGTGCGCTGTACAAATGTCAAAAATAAATAAAATAATAAAAAATAAATGTCATCTCAAGTAATGTATCAATGTAGTGTATGTAGATATTTTATTGCATCTCTTATACTGTCAACAGAAAGCTCAGAAAAGGGTGTTGTTTTTAAGGGTGTGTGCAGAACGGTGGCCAGCAACCACCTGTTTCTTCCACCTGGGCACTTCTTGAGACAGAATTCAGGATTTCTGTTAATTTTGTTATATATATATATTCATTTTTGTTTTGTCACTGTCTAATTTTGCCTGTTTGGCTTCTCCTATTTCACATCCTATGTATATATTCTTTTTCTGGTTTTTTTGCATGTCTCATTTTTAGAATGCTTAGAGGTAGCTTGCTCTCTGCCAGAGATCATGCAGGCACATATTATAGGCACCCTGGACGTCAATCGGTTGCTGCATGATTCAGAAAGCCTTTCCTGAAGCCTTCAATTCTTGAATGTATTGGCAGCCATATTGTGCAGGTTATTTCTGACAGTCTCCCCACATACTGTTACCCATTTAAACTCCCCTGTGTCCCGCTGGTCACCTGTAACCTTGCAATAGTGGCTGTTATTCTCACCATGTTCTAGTTCAGCCAGTGGTGGGATGTACAATCAACATGTAAAATGTAATAGTTTTTGCTCCACGGGGAAACCACTCAAAACAAATGCAGCACTAGAACACTGCCAGACCCTCCATTTTGGCTAATACGGGAGCCTTGCTCCTGACATGTTCACTTACTTAATCCCGGCAATGCAAGCTCTGCCCCCTTCATATAGTACTTTACCTTGTGCCCCCTGCACTCTCCTTGGATGCCTGGGGATACAGGTATATTGACTGCGTGGATAACAGCTCAATATTTAATTAGCAGCAGAGCAAGATCATGGCAGAAATCCGCTATGAGCACTGGTATGATCCACGCCCTAGACATTGTACACTTAAATATCATCAATTTGGGAATCAAGGGTTTACAACTCTCTTTCCACCATACACAAACCAGCCACCAAAACACATTTTCTTGCTTGTGAGATCCTGACCCTCTGCTGCCCTTATTAACGGCAGGAAACATGTGAAGATATGTAATTTGTGTCCTGTGGGGGCAAAGGATGTTTTTCTCGACTAGCTGAGAGGAGAATCTGAAAGAAAGGCTGACCTGTTTTCAAGTACAGCTCTTATCACAGAGATTATGAGTATGAATGGGCAGAAAAAGAGTATTTTTATTTTTTTGGTAGTGTCAAAATGTGAGGGCAGCCTGGTAGCAATGAAAGACAAAGCACCGCAATTGCCAAAAATAAAAAAGAGTGGCGATGTATCCACAACACAGCAATGAATTGCATGGATATTTGAGGGACATGGATACCACTGACTTGTGTTCGTTTATCTTGCAATAAACAAGGATTTTGAATGCCTCCCTCCTTTCCATTTTAAAGTGGCAGTCTTCATTTTAACATTGGCCACTTGTTTTTTTGTTTGTTTGCTTCTCTCTCAAACATGTACGGTAGCCTGCATTATTTCAAGTGCACCCTATCATATCAAAGTTAGTAATAACACAACAATAACATATCAATACAAGTGACCCACCCATCCATTGACAACCAAAATACAAATAAATAAATATACTTCTGAAGAAGCTGCATCACACAGCAAAATACATGTCACCTCATAAGTTCTGAAGTTCTGATAGGTCAATCCATTTTATCAAACCATCTGACGATACAGATGGAGGTTGAAGAAAACGAGTTACACATGTAATCGTTTGAAGAGGAAATTGATTGACACACAATTGGGTAACCCGGCTTTTGAGAGACTTAAAAACACTGCTCACAAATCAGACGATATTCGAATATGAGGCATAACACATTTTATTTGCTGAAGAAAGTATGGCTATCCCTTTAAACAAATACGTTTTAAATATATTACATCAAGTCTAGTACATTAAAATAAACAAAAACAAAATACTAGTGTCGCCAAGTGTGCTGTTTGGCGTTTGGACCGGACTCTGCTGGGATCCCGCATTAACGTTGACTTTCTCCTTGCAACAAGGCTGTATGCGCAAGAGGAAGCCCTATTCATCTCTATGCGGCAAAACGCTGCCTGCTGGACTTTTTGCTTAAAGGACTCCATTACCAACAGTAATTATCTATGAAAGCAAAGTATGGGTGTTATTACGTGCCTGTGGGCTTGCCGGGCTGGGCTGGGATGGGCTGTGCTTTAGCAGGCTCGTACTAGCGCTGGGCTGGGCTGGTGACTTCTTCCTGATTGCAATAACCTGCCCGCACGCTCCCTGGAACCTAATACCTGCCCACTGACACGTTTCTTTTCTTTTTTCTTAGATTCACGGCGTGTCATAGACACGCTCCCTTTCCAAACTCATCCCAGAATTCTCCTTAAAACCTGCACGCACACGCATCCTGCGCGCGCATCCAAGTGTCGCCAAGTGTGCTGTTTGGCTGTTAGGCTGTGAGGTTGTGTATGTTGGCTCCGGGTTTTACAACACGGTGACTATTTGCTACTTTGTACTGGCTATATCATCTAAACCTGTTGAACTCTGTGACTGTGAGGTTGTGAAGTTGCTTTCTATGCTTTGAGTTGAAAACACCCTAAATGATCTCAAGCCTTCGCAGTGGTTGTGCTTTTAATCTCCTCCTCCCAAAAAAACGTCTACGACCCAAGCCCACAAAAGAAAATGTATGTTGCTTCCAAAGGGTGCCAGGAAGGGCAATGGTCCTGTTCCTGGTAAGGTTTCAGGTTTACCCGCAATGTGGGGCCCTGTGATGGATCACGACTTGATACGCTACGAGGTAGCATTTTCTTATGCACGTGTACAAGCAGCTGCGTCATCTGCCAATGCTTCTCCTTCCTCTCCTTCTAGTCTTAGTCCTATTCAAGCTCCTGACAAGCCTACTCGGAAGAGTTTTCTCAGTATGAGAATGGACGACGCAACCTTGGCCCCTGATCGATCCAATGAGGAGTTGCCATCCTCACCCTCTGATAACTCTATCCTTGCACCAGTAGTGCTCGCTGCACTTGAAAAACGGGTGCGGTTATCTGTGGGGCCCTCCACTCCAGTCTCTCTACCAAGCTACAAGCGAGCCGACGTCCATGTCCATTGTAAGGAACTAGGAAATGTGACAGAATTTAATCCTCATCCATGCCCCCAATCACATACAATTGATCTATGTAACCTTCCCTCGTCCAGTTCCTGCCCCTCCTCTCCAACCTTAAATTCAGTGGCTCCACCAGCTCCTGCCTTGGAGTCTCTGTTTTCACCTCCTAAACAACAGCTGAAGCATCCCTTGGGCATCGATTTACTTGAGCCTACTGAGGACATGCAATCCCTGGAAGCGTTGTATCCGGTACTAACAAGGATCCTTAACTTGTTAGATAATGGTCATGAATATACCCATTACGAGCTCAGGGATTGTAAGTCCACATTATTGGAAATTCTTACAAAAATTAATAAACTGGAAGGATTCATATTCGCTGACAGTCTCAGACGGGAACCAGGTGCTCAGCACCCGTTCAAAGTATACACATCTTGTGTTACATCTGTGACCATGCAAACAGATTTCAATCCAGCCCCTGTGAATGGCATACCAAATCAGAAAGCACCATGTGTTACTTACTCTTTTCCTCAATCCTTTGCCAGTACAGTAATCGCTCCTCCATCTGACACCTTTTGTCACATTCTTACGCATGCACAGCTGTGTCAAGAAGTTGCTTCACATGCTGAGAAACTGGAACAGGTACTATTCTTCTCAAAATCGTGTCCTGATGAGCAGAAGGAGGAAGCTCCTGCAGGTACCACAGAGGATAGTCCCTTATTCCATCCTGATAGTCCTTCTGCTTTAATCAATTTACTGGATGCAAAAGATCCATCTGTTTCCACCACTAATGAGATTGATACTGCTGCTGTCGAAATTTCATCGTCAAATCCAGTGCGCACATTTACTTCAAGGAAGGAAAAAATACTTTTCTTCCGAGCCTTAAAACAAAAGCTGACAGAACAAACACAGTTCATAATTCTTGCGCAGCATCTGCTGAGCAAACTAAACAAAAAGAAAACCCCCCAAAAAAAAGCGGAAAAGGGTAAAAATCGCATAACAACTATGGACATAGAGACTCAGCTTGACAACCTGGAACAAGCACCTATCAACATAGAGGAACTGTCTGCAGGAGCAAAAAAAGCACTTCAACATCTTAGCTCGGACGAACAGCTCTCAAAGTTGCCTGCATCTCTTGCACTGCCCAACCAAAAAAAACTTCAAAAACTGTCGAAAAAATGGGCGGCAACGCCCATGACCTAACTCCTCAAACGTTTACGAACCCAGAAGAGAAAGTGTACTCAACTTCTCAAACCCAACTATTAAACTTTTTCAAACCTCTGGAAAACAAAATTGTTCAAGTTGGGAAGGCAGTCCTCCCAACACCTTCCACCAGCAAAATCGTTCTCGAAAATATTCACCCAGTCATGGGCGGCATACCAAATGACATGGCCTATCAAACGCAAAGTTCTGAGAGCTGCCAGGAGACCGGTATTAATTTTCCTTTACCGCATGGTCCTACGGATGATTTCTCAAGTAAAACGCAACGTTCGAATTCTCGAAGTCGGCTGAAGGGGGTGATTGTACCCACGGGTGAAACAAGCAAATACTTCACCACCATCATAGGTTGGGAAATCATTTCTGACAAAAATGGTATAAAGCGTCTAAATCGCTCTGAATTGTTAAAAGCGTTTAGCAGAATCCCCGCACTCCGCACATTGAACACGGCGGACATAGAATGGATCACCCTGGCCCCAAACCAGAACCATCGAATGGTATGTAAGGTACAATCGGCCATCATTACCAATTTGTTCATGCAATATATGGAAGAACTGTGCTTCATTGGCCTGATGTTGCATCCGTTCGACTCTATCGACAATGCCATCTGCTTCAATGAGATGCCCATTCCGACAGTTCCGCCAAACTCGCCAAAGTTAAACTCTGGCGAAGCAAAGGGTGGTATAAACGCAGATGTAATTGCCCAGCTCTCAGGTCTCTCCAACATTAGTAAGGACTGGTCTCGGTTATCAGCACTATCCAACACGGTAAACCCGGCGTTGGATAACATCCCCCACTAATCACCCTCCCACTCTTTCTATTTTATCCTGGAATTCGTTCGGTTTTAGGAATTTGTATGCATGGATAAATTATGAGCATGTGGGCATTGAATGTGACATCTTGTTATGTCAGGAAACGATGTGCGAACCTGAACTTCTGTTGCCCGGATACTCTGTTCATCAAATTAAAGCAAAGCAGGGCTTAATGGGAAGACCTTCTGGTGGTATAGCCATCTGCCTCAACACTAATTTGAACATACTTATATTAGATGAATTTAAATCCTTGGCAACATTGGCTTTGCTGGTTAGATTTAGTGACAAACACCCTGACCCTTTGCTTATTGTTTGCCTATATCACAACCCGGCAATACTCAAAATAGAAATGGTCTTCCTAGAGCTGGATAGTCTTTTTGATGTTGTTTTATCAACTTATCCTACTTGTGGTATAGTACTGGGAGGCGACTTTAATGCCTATTGCCTCGCATCAGTCAGCAGTGACCTCTCTTTGGAACACCATCACCGTGCATCACATAGAGGGCAGTTATGGCAGGATTACTTACCACCTTGGGAACTTGACTTCCTTCCCTTTGAGGAAAACAAAGGCTGCATCACATGGAGGAGAGGAGATGCCGTTACTTGCATTGATTATTTTGTTATCTCGGCAAATCTGCAGCCAAGATCCAGCACAGTTGCAATTCATGATCAGGGTTCCAGTGACCACTTTATGATTCAATTTGGATTGCAGACGGATTTGACTATGCTTGTTAAAGACAATCAACAGGCCTTTCTCGAAGGAGATCATCCCGGGCTGAATATTTGATGGTCTAATAAACTCTGTGACCGAGTGAACGACATGGTTGATGCACGTCTTGCGATTCATTGCAGTTCTATTCATCTCCCGCTCTCGCCACAATTAGAACTTTGTTGCCTGTCCAATATTATAACCACTGTAACAAGCACATTGAAAGGTAACATGGATGTCTCCCTTTCTGCTTCCAACAAGCTCAACTCCAATACCATCCAAATGGCCGAGTGACAGAGTGTAGTAAACATTTTTGGGTTGTTCAAGTTATGAATGAAATGTTTATGGTTTCTACATTTGTTGCGATATGCATTCAGAATAGTTTTTTTTCCTTTAAGAAAGCCTGCCATGAAAGATTAGTTTTTCTACGTTCACGAAGAGCCATGTTCTTAATTGAGTTTGCAAATGTAGAAACCATAAACATTTCATTCATAACTTGAACAACCCAAAAATGTTTACTACACTCTGTCACAGAGATCGAGGGTCTACTTGATTTAGCAGCAACCCTCTTCAATTTATACCTCTGTGGCATAACTGACATATGGAGTATGCACATCTCCTACCCGGCGAGGCTTGGCCACTTAAAAATCCATTGGCTAGCTTTCTCCGACGATATAGTGATCTTTGATCGTACACCCAAAGGTCTCCAAGTCAAATTATCATTATTCGCTTCTTATTGTAAAAATCATAACTTAAACTGCAACGTAGAAAAATCACACATTGTGGTATTCAGAAATCTAAAGAGGAAATTTTCTTCTTACAAATGGACGATTGAGAACTTTCCAATCTCCTTAGTCTCCTCGATCCGTTATCTTGGTTATACCATAATCGATTCGAATTCTATGGCAATGTGGAAAGAGACATTAAATAAAAAAGCAGTTCCTCTTGCGACCCAAATGAGGATGGTATACATCAAATATTGTAAATTTTCTCTACTCCCACTAATCCAATTCTACATCCTGAAAGTTGAATCAATACTACTATTAGCTCTGGACATGTGCCTAGCAAATATTGGCAACTTTCTTGATCAGCTTCAGGACGGTTGTGGAAGGGGGCCTTGCGCTTGGCTATGTCCATTCCTAATAATGTACTGCGACAGGAACTTGGACTTACTGCACTATCAGCACGATATAACTGGTGGCAACTAGCGAATTTAGCCAAGATGCTATATCCTCCACCAAACTGCCTATATGAGGATCTTGGACAGTTGTTGTCTAGCACCTCACCCACGTCCATTACAAGATACTATGAACGTATGATTTTGTTGCTAGATGAAATTGCACTAAAACCCTCAGACTTGGAATTTCGACACACACATGTTAAATTTCGCACCTTCGAGCATGACTGGTGCAAAACTTTAATTGAGATGTCTGAAACTAACCTTTATAAAGAAGCTGCCAAATTCAGTACCACTAGACTTCCCCTGAAACCTTATCTAATCCAATTTCTATGCAACAAATCTAGAGAGAGTTATCTTTGATTTAAACTAAATCAATTATTAACTCTTGAAAGAATTAGTTGTTGGCTTCCTCATCTGAAATCTATGAGTGAATTGGGTTGTAGATTCTGTCATAATGCAATGATACCTGAATGTACAAAACATCTAGTAATCTACTGCCCGCACTTCGAGGCAATTCGCTTGTCGATTTTCGACACCAAAGACCTAGGCTTAAATCCATTTGAAAGAGAGTGGCTTTGGATAGCTTTCCTGTGGGGAACCAGAACTAGACTCATCCTGTCTCTTTGCAGATTGTTAGCAATTATAAATTGCCAACTTGAGACGATGTATCTCAAGTTGGAAGGTGTAAATTTTGACCGGAGCGAAATATATATTGCTTAATGGTAAATTGCAAGTACTTACCGATACAAATACTGAATACAAATTAGGAGTTGATCTCTTTTGTTGTGCCTCTGTCCCTTTATAACTGAAAAAGACGTCTTTAGTTGTGAAACATTCTTTATTATCTGTCAAATATGCCCTTTCTGAGTTACTGTTTGAGCGAAAAGAATTGCTATCATGAGATTTCATCATCAAATTGAGGCTTCCTTTAAAATTGAAACTATAACATTACTACTTTAAGTAAAAGTTCTTTTTTTTTAATATATTTTTATATATTTTTAAGTTACTACAAAGTGAAATAGAAATTATACGTATCAATCAATTGTACAATGTAAGAATAGCACTAACTAATCATATGTAACATTCTATTGTAAATATTACTTATTCATTTTTGTTCTTTTAAAAAAGTTGTAAAAGTTTGTTGATCAAACTAAATAAAAAAACAACTGTTTGAAGTAAAAAATGAAAAAAAATGTATTGCTACAGCAATATTTACAAAAAGAATTCAAATCGTATTTTTCTCCTACTGAATGGAAGCCTACAAACAGCAGAGTGCACCTTTTTGTTAGATTAACAAATCTCATTGCGGTTTTGCAAATGTACTGCGAAATGATATTGTAACACAAATATAGTCATTGTTTGAAAAAGAGATGCAGCCTGTGATCATGCATGCCATAATCAGAATGTGAAGTTCCACAATAACAGCAAACCCTCTTTTGTGTTTGTGTCAAGCATAGGAATAAACAAGCCGTTTAAAACATGCAGTTAATTTTGTGATTGTTTACTTGTCTTGGAAGATGACACGGATCGAATAGTTCAGCAGCGAGTAACGGAGAGTAACAGTCCTGCAGTGGACTGTGTCAGAGTCTTTCTACTGTTTCTACTGTTTCCTGCTTGTGGGTGGACCCACTGACTGCGGCTTTAAAACCTTCTCTGTGCCGCAGAGCGGCCGCGGATTAACAGAGAGTAACAGTCCTGCAGTGGACTGTGTCACGGTCTTTCTACTGTTTCTACTGTTTCCTGCTTGTGGGTGGACCCACTGACTGCTGCTTTAAAACCTTCTCCGTGCCGCGGAGCAGCCACAGAGTAACGGAGAGTAACAGTCCGGCAGTCCTGCTGGGCTGCTGAGGACTGAGAACTGTGGTTTGCTCCACTTTAGCATCTCTGCGCCTAGCTGGAGCGGGAATGTCGGAGGAAGGCCGCCTGCCATAAGCGCCCGCCGGCGTGAGGAGGAGGTAAGAGTTGTAAGATCCTCTCTCCTGCAAGCTCCACCTATAGAGTCTCCTCTCACCACCCGTATGGCCACTTGGGACGACATCCGTGACTCCTGTCTTCGCGATCAGCAACATTGCCGGGGGGGCCTTGCCTAGTGAACCAAGTGATTCACGGTATGTAATTCCACATATGGACATTGCATCGTATACTGATCTGCCACCTCCGCTTGCACCTACACCATCCCCACACGCATTGTAATCCACCGAACTCAGTGTCCGGAAAAACAATGGTATAGTGCTAGCAAACATGGGGCCTCTGCCCCCCCAGCTGCTATCTAAAAGTAGATTGCTGTGTGTATCTTCCACCACAACATCTGCCCAGATCCACGTCCAGCTCCATGTTGATCGGGCCTTGGAAAATGAGGCTTCCTTACCGGCTGGGGTGGACTCAACGGCGGCGCCCCAGGCCGTGGATAACCTTGGCGCTGATGGTGGTTCCTGCCCCCACCTCCCGCCCGGCTCGCCTGGCTCGGGGGTGAGCGCAGGCGGTGCCGTGCTGGAGGATGGAGTGGAAATGATTGGAGTGGCTTCCTCGTTTGACAAGGGCGGGCCGTTGGGGGCAGATGGCTTGGTGGAGACAGGGGGAGGGGAAGCCCTCTCCCCACTGTCTGCTGGGCCATCTTGCCCTCAGGTTGGCACCGCTCTGAACAAGAAAATCCAAGAAACTGAAAAAGAACTGATCCCCAGCCGTGTTACTTCTACAAAAAGAGTATCTACAACTTTAGTGCAAAGACGGGCAAAGCTGCTGTTGAGGAAATCACGGCATAAATCCCAGCAGGGGCGCCAGACTGTGGACAAACCTGACCACCAACCGCTAACCTCAGCATGTACCCTGGGTGAGCCAAAAGAAAAAACTTTGACCCGAAAACCTTCGAGTGATGCGAAAATAAAGGTCTCTAATAACCCAAAGAGAGTTTACAGAAAGATTAAAGGATACCATCCGCTGCTGTCGGCAGACCTTAAAAACTTCTTTCTGAAGCAGAAATTAATGGGTAATGAGCGAATGGGCACTTCAGCCCATGACCTTTCGGACGTTGAGCTCTTGGAGGGTGCAACTAGCGCGATGGAAGATGTTGATTTACATTCCATACAGGCGCAACCCACAGTAGTCTTGGAAGTCACCTCCCACACAGTGCTAGCTGAAAAAGTACTTGATCCACTAGCTTCTGGTCCAGAAATCTCGAGACCTCTGTGCAAAACATTGGACCAGAGAAAACTAAATCAACAAACCCACACCGGGTCCCGCCTGAGAATGTGGCAATTAGCACATCAGAGCATTGGTTCTTCAAACTCCTCCAATTCCAGCTCGCTAAAAGATGCGGGTCCTCCAGCCCAGGAGACGGCAAAAGATTTATTTATCAACTCACTGACAGGCAACGAGACACCGATGGTGCCCATATCTAATCGGAGGAGAAGTTACTCTACCTTACCTCTTCGTACTTTGCCTAATTTGGAAGGCTGTGAGCTGACATTAAACTCCCCTCGTCGATGTGAGAGAGGCTGTGAGGGCCACTTGGACCAGAGACCTACCACCACTCCTAAGAAACTGGACTTGATGTCTATCATGTCCACTATTACCATCGCTCTCGCTCCCTTCACAAAACTATACAAAGGATTAAATGACACCTTGAGAGACCACACATCCCTCATAGCCTTGATGCACACCAAACTAATTTTCTTGGAAGGGTTTCTGACAGCGCTGGAGAAACCGTCTCACTTGGCTCAAAAGATCAAGCCAGCATTCCTGGATATGGGCTGTCAAACGACAAGAGTATATAAGCCGGATAAGCTTGTCACTAACAGTTCGGCCCCTATTAAATCAACAGCGCCTTCCCAAATTGATCTTACAAAAGACACGCTCGAATCTTCAACGCAAACACCTGTCCTCGCAAATTTACTTCAAGCTCAGGAACCGAAAAAAACAAAACCATTAGGCGTGAAACGGCTCAACGCTGTCGTTTCCCAACCAAGAGGACTTAGCAACGGATGTGTAGTCCTGAAATTAGCAGACCAACTGCAGCTTTCTCCTCCCGGGCACCAAACCAGGACCGTGTCAATTGTGAATAGTCGCGAGGAGCCTGCAAACAAAGACTATTGGATTTTCGAGAAAAGAAACTCCAAGTTTGTCGAGTCAAATTCCAACACTGTAACTCGTCCAACAGAGGACTCGACTACTTCAGGTCAGGGACATAAAGAAGCGGAATCATCGACCGTCCATGATGACCATTTGGTCATCAGGGTGAAGGATATACCCCTGGTCATTGAACGTCATCTTCCACTTGGAACCTTCCGCGACAACGGCGATTCAAGTCCCGATCTCTGCAGACATACCAGTGAATCATCGCAGACTCTTACGTACCTGATTAACCTCTCTCAACTTCCAACTGTGGAGGAAGACGACGAAGGTTCAGCTTCCCTCGATTTAACTTTAGGCAAAGGGGCCTACCAAGATAACCCAAAAACAGTGGTAAGGAGGGTGGACACCTCAGGTATGCCACATCTACCTACATTTTTAACATTATCTGAAAAAAGGAAGAGCGCCACAGAAAAGTTGAGGCCCATCGCACCTAGTCACCAACATGGCCAGCAAAATCCAGGGATAACCAAAATGTCAGGCCTAATCCCCCCGCAGGGGACCAAAGGGGGCCGCCAAAGGAGCGGACAAAGCTCAACATTCCACCACTCCCCCAGCGCATTAAAGACTCCCCCACTATTAAACAAGGTAACGCCAGCGCTCAGAGACACATTCTTTTAAAACAGGCTCAAGAAGCCCTACTCCTTCTAGATGATGGTATGGAGGTATCCGCCATACCCAAAAGGCCAGCCATCAGAGAATCGGCCAGAGAGGAAACAGGTCCTTTAAGTTCGAATCCATACTGGATAAAAGTAAGAACTTGATCCTGAACCGTAGAACAATCGTTCAGATCTTTCATAGTATCCCAAACCTGCATCAACTAATGTCTGAAGACATTAAAATTGTGTAATTTGGTATAAAACATAGAACTGACTCTGTTTTTCTCCACATTTCATCGCAAATGGTTCGATCAATGTTGCTTAATGAGACAGAAAATCTTCGAATTTTGGGATATGATTTAACTCGGCTGAACAAACAAGATCTCCAGCCACCAAAAGGGAATGTTGGGCAAACAAAGAGCCCGTTCAGCCTCAAAATACTTTTGAGGAGTCTGGGTTTTCCACTGTGAGAAAAAATGAGCACTTGACGACGCTGGAAACATCGACCTATCTTGATCCACTGAACATAGGAAAAATGCCGTCTGGCCCACGATCAGCCATCACGATCACTGTGACTCAAGAGAACATGACCCTAGATGGCCAAATATCAGGGCGACGGGAAGAAAAGGAAACCAAGGAACCGTTAGCAGAAGACTGGTCATGGATTCAAGATGCCCTCTGTAAAGGGAAAGCATAGTCACCCAGTATGTGGCAATTGCCCTATCAGGGAGCCCTGACTAAATCATCGCGGAACCTGGAACCTCTTTGTTGTGCTCAGCAAATTAAAGTGAAACCACTGAGGTTGGCATGCGGGAATACCAGAGGCTTTCACCATTTTACGTCACTAAGTGACGTAAACCTGGGCGATTACGATATACTGTGCCTACAAGAGACTTGGCTCATTAACCGCCCTTATTTAGATGGCTATGATGTGATTGCAGCTGATGCAGCAAAGGGTGAAAAGGGTCGCCCCTACTCAGGTTTTCTGTGAGCCGCAAGAATTGGAGTGGGCCTCCACATCACCAAAATCATCCATTCAGACCTCTTTTGCTTGGCGGCCATCGTCGAATGGCCAATGACCCGTGAACTTAACAAGACAAGTAAAGCCGGAAACATGCTATTAGCGACATGTTATTGGAACCCGTCAGCGACCTCAGACGTCAAATTTATTGACCTGGTCACTTTAATATTGGACAACGCTATGGCAGAAAATGAGATTGACTCTATTATAATGTGTGGAGATCTAAACATAGCGCTTGAACCTCCAACCCATGGCTCAAAGTTCCAAAAAGTTACCAACATGGCCGCTTTAAGAGGCTGAAAATGCTCTAACTTTATGAAGGCTAGAGGTCTTTTACAAGTAAGAAAAAAGGACGGCCTTGAGCATTAAAATATCCCTACATGGGAAAGAGACTGCCAATTTTGTGATCTGGACCATGTCTTTGTCACGCCTGATCTTTTTCAAATAATCTACTGTATTAGTGTCAGAAGGACCCTTAATAGCGATCATAACATCGTAGAATTAATATTCCCCCAGGTAAATACTGCCTGGCATTCTACCACGATGGCGGGCGTAAGGGACAAACAACGCTGGCAATAGACTGCGAATGAAACCCGAAGATATAATAGGTCTCACAAAATCTTATTATGAAGCGCAAAATCCACGGAAAGAACCTCAAAAAACTATTGACTACAGGCTGCTACTTCTTTCATTCAACCACAGTTCTTTAAACAACAGAAAAACCTCTATGGGACGCCATACATTTGACCCTATTGTACACAGGAAAAAAAGGTCTATGAGGTGTATTAAACGACAGGCTGCAAAATCATCTAATCTGGACTTTAAAGCAAAAGCGGCAAATTCTATTAAAGAGTATAAATCTTGGGTAATACAACATAAACATATGCTATTGCAGCAAGACGCTGAACAAATGTTAAGTACCCTTAGCAGTAAAAAGACCCAAGATTTTTGGTCATTGATCAAAGGCGCCCTGAAGACAAATTTTGAGGTAACATCAAACAGTATGAACAAGAGGGCCTGAATAACTCACTTCTCTTCCCTCTTCACTGACTTAAACCATCATTGTTAACCGGGAGAACTAATTGAAATGGGTCTTTCATAGGATTGTGACTATGAAGCATCTGACATAATGGAAAAAATAAAAAAGCTCAACAGATCAAGGGCACCAGGCCCGGATGGCCTGACAACGCCATTCTGAAAGAACATCCACAGCAATGGTCGGCTTTCATACAAGCCATTTTTTGTGACATCTCGTAAGGAAGACTAATTCCAGCATCTTGGTATCTAGCGGTAATAGTCCCTATCTTTAAGAAAGGGGACAAGTCTGATCCGAAGAATTTCAGACTGATAGCGTTGCTGGACGTAATAGGTAAAATCTTTGGAACCTTCTTTTTGGAAAAATTCTCGTCTTGGAGTGTAAACTTCAATGCAATTGACCCATTTCAAACTGGATTCGTTAAAACTTCGGGCACCTCTGCAAACATCATGCTCCTAAACATACTGAAAGACAAGATTCACTCCAACAAAAACCAGCTTTTTATAGCTTTTGTGGATCTTGTCCAAGCTTTCGACAGAGTCGACCGTCAACTTCTTTGGACAAAGTTGGAAGTCTTGGGATGCCCTGAAGAAATAATAGGCCCCCTAAAAGCACTCCACACGGATACCAAAATCCAAGTGCGGCTGAATCAAGCAGGGCTTTTGTCATCTCAAATCCTGACACATCGAGGTGTGAAGCAGGGATGCCCCTTGGCTCTGGCCGTATATAACTTTTTTACCTCAGATATCCATCATTTTGAGCCAAAGCTGAGATCCTTTCCACCCACAATTGGAGGGGAGAAAGTGACCCGGCTGGTTTACGCAGATCTCATATTAATAGAACAAACAAGAATTGGCTTGCAAAGGCAGCTGGACAGCCTGCACAGATATACTGCCTTGAATCATCTTGAAATAAATCAAGCAAAGACAAAGATTATGCGATTCAAACGAGGGACTCAGAAGACTGAGCCCTTTACTTGGTATGTGGACTCCAAGCTGATTGAAAAAGTGGAGAAACAATTGGCCAGTCAAGGTAAAACCATGGACGTTAAATTTGGTCGATTTTCCCTTGGCGGTAGCTATAACATATTACAAGGGGAAGATCATCCCATCTCTAACATATGCACCAATGGTATCCTGGGTATCCCTGTAGAGACCTGGAGGCGCCTAGAATCAATTATCTGGAAAAAAACACTAAATCTTGCAGATTCAGTTCAGATCGACATTTTGCGGAGAGAACTATCATTATCATCACTTCAAGTAGCAGTGGACTGGAAAAGGCTCTCTCTGTATCGAAAAATAATGTTACCTAACGGCCCGAAGGTGTTGGGCCTGATCAACAGAGAAATCATGAACAAACCGTCTGCACGATTGTCTCATTGGGTTACTCATCTTAAGACAACTTCGGCAGACTTGTGCTGCTCGGAAGAAGATCTCATCACAAACCCAAGGCATGTGAAGGAAAAACTGTTCCGTGCGGACTGGATCTGAACTTTGGAGAAGACAAATGCTTCTAAACTGGTTAGAGAGACACTGCACTATGCTTTCAAGCTAAACAAATTGTTGCCTTACCTCCTTATATTCCCAGACCGCCGCTTCACGTTCATGAGAGCTTGTCTTAATTTGATCCAAACAAACAAAATCCAGACCATAAGAGGCTTGAACCAATCACTTGGCTGCCGGTTCTGTAAGATCGAGACTGAGAAAGAATCAATCTATCGCGTGATGATTAATTGCCATGGTCTGATTGCAGTGCGTCAGCAATTTTTAACACCTCTTTTTCTTTCTCTGCTAACACTTGACGATGTTCAACGATGGTTCGCGTTGATGAGTGGCACTTCCACGTTATGTGTGATTGCAGTAGTCCGTTTTATTTGGAAAGTATATCCATCAACCATCGCCATCCTTCCAAGCAACATGTAAACCAAAAAGCAAGAAACATTTTAAATCTGTCAGAATATGACTAATTTGGCATTGCAAAGCGAAAGTGGACCAGGAGCTTTGTTTGTCCTTTTGTAAAAATTGCAATGCAATTAACTTCAAATAAAAGAAAAAAAAAGTTCAGTAGCTGATCCTGGAGAATGGAGCAACAGAAGGTACTGCCGATTGCAGAACAAGTAGCGGGGCACTTTGCGCTATTTTCAGTGTTTTGAACCTAATAGTACCCAGGGCTGGACTGACCCACCGGCACAAGGAGTTTCCACGGTGGGCCTCTGGGCATAGGGCCTCTTCGGGTGTTAGCGTAACAGAACTGCAGAAGAATACGACCATCCAGCTAGCCTGGGTCATTTGCATGATATTGGCTGCATATTTCTTTTCTTCCCGGGGCGACGATGGGCCTGCACATTTTAAGGCGAGGGCACTGCCCTGGGAACTTCACGTGCCAGGCTTCAACCTACACTGGACCTGTTTTAACGCAATGACGTGAGGCATAATAAAGGGCCCGCTCACCAGAAGACGGCAGGGAAGAGCACGACTAATGCGTAGCATGATGTGTTTGATTAAGCTCCCGAACGGTGCCCACGCTGATACCCTCGTGTGGCCTACAAGCAGCGCATCGCCGCTGGCACTCCCGGCGCAGGGATTTAACATTGGTGAGAAAGAGTCAGTACAGCCCATGGACATCAGCGCACAACACAGCGGATCGATCTTGATCGACCCCGCCGCCAAATTTTGGAACTGCTGAGGAGGCACACTTCTCGGCATGAACACAGAAAAAAAAGACCAAAGGCAGCAAAACAACGCGTGCAGCATTTGTTCTCTTTATTGAAAAACAACACATGCAGCATTTGTTTTCTTTATTTTACAACATCACAAAAGAAAAATGATGAACCACCAGCAACGGGGCATCAACAAAGTGGACATACTCCACAGGTGAGTAGGAAGGCAGTCTGGCCGTATATTTACACAAAACTGAGCACCTCCACACGCATCGACATGGCCATGGCATTCACAACACCCAGGACCAGTACGCCGACATGGCTGGCAGCAACACTGTCACTTTAGATGCCCCATCATCTGTGGAGCCTCGCTGGACAATATGGATCCAGAAATTTGAAATGGACATGGACTGCAAGGATATCACCACACCAAGGAAAATTAAGTCACACCTCCTGCTCAATGTTGGTGATGAAATAATACACATTTTCAATTCGCTGATGATTGGTGACAGCACAGACCTATACCAACTGGCCAGAGACGCTCTGACCGCACACTTCATGCCACAACTCAATCCAGACTTGGAGATTTTAACTACTGCATCACAGTGCAATCGGAAGAAGAGACCCTAGAGGCATACCATACAAGGTTGAGGCGGTTGGCACTGTCCTGCGAATTCGTCGACAATGAGAAAGAGATAAGGTGCCAAATAATAAATGGCATGTCTTCCGAGAAACTGCGCAGAATGGTCTTGAGTGAAAGAGGGATCACATTGGCAAGGATACTTGAGTATGGATGCCAGAGGGAGCTGTCAAACGCAAGAGTGCCCCAAATGGGCACTACCCTTCAGAAAATGCTGGTGGCGCCAACAACAGCAACCATTGCGCAGGTAACAAACCGGCCCTCGAGATCGAGACGCACAACTCGCCACAATGGCAGCTGAGAATTCCCAGCCTAAAAGAGTCTGGTTGGTGCGGAGGGGCGGAGGGGCATGACACAGGAAAAGAAACTGCCCAGCACAAGGCACCACTTGCAGAGCCTGTGGCTGAAGAGACGATTACGCATGCATCTGCGGGCCATCAGCAGGACAGACCAAACGCCCACAAAACAATCGCCAAAGAAGAAGAAACAGGTGGAGACATGCCTGGTAGTAACAATTTATCGATGGATGAATCAGGGCTTGAAGACGAGGAAGCAGCAACAGCAATCGCAGCAGGACGAGTGAAGAAAAGAGGGAAGGTCCACCTCATCTCGGCACTAAACTAAGGCAGTGACCACACTAAGAAGAAAAAGAAAAGTGCCTTGGGAACATACAAGAACAAGAGACGCTGATGACCATCGGCGCAGGAGCGTCGGTGGATGTCATGCCGACAAGCATGTTCCAAAAACGGAGCCTGCAGCCCACACTCAAGCACCCAGATACCCAACTGCTCGCCTATGACCGCAAGGAACCACTCCCTGTGGTGGGGCGATTCCGAACCACATTGAGTAGGGGTGAGACAAGCATCAACTCCAAAATATACATGGTCAACGCTGGCATCAAGTGTCTGCTCAGTTGTGAGGCTGCGGAAAACCTGGGACTCATGCAATTTATTTGGGAAGTCACCAATTCCACTCAGATCAACAGCTTCCTAGCCAAACACCTGAACATTCTACAGGGCGTTGGATCAAGCTCCACATTGATCAAACAGTACAGCCACGGGCAGTCCGACACAGAAGATCCCCATTTCATATGAGGGACATCGTAGCTAAAGAACTGCATGAACTTGAAAAGGCTGACATCATCCAATAAGTGACTCGCCCAACTCCCTGGGTTTCCCCGATGGTTGTCACCAAAAATCTCAAACAACCCGTCAAGGTGCGAATATACATAGCTATGTGCCTACCCAATGCCGCCATAAAAAGGGAGAGACACATCACCCCAAAACTGTACGAGATCATCACGGACCTCACAAGGTCAAAAATGTTCTCCAAAATAGACCTCAACGCTGGCTATCATAAGCTCAAGTTACATCGGGACTCGAGATACAGAACAACTTTCTCGACCCACCTGGGCCTGCGGTGCTACAAGAGGCTAAGCCTCGGGATCTCCTTGGTGGTGGAAGGGTTCTAACAGGCCATCCAGGAAGTAATCCAGGGCATCTCTGGCATACTAAACGTCAGTGACGATATCCTCATCCACGTTGGATACAAGGAGAAATAACTGTGCCGCCTAGAAACGGTCCTAGACAGGTTGGAGAAAGCAGAGCTCACGATACACAAGGATAAATGTGAATTCCTGATCCTCATGTTTTTTGGCTACTTCTTCAATAAAGAAGGGATATCAGCTGACCCCAGAAGGTAGCCGAAATAAAAGAAGCCAGCCCTCCAACCACACCCACGGAAGTGAGCAGCTTTCTAGGCATAGCCACATACTGTGGCAGATTTATCCCAAATCAGGCCATCATGTCAGAGACGCTCTGAGAACTCACCAGGCACAATGTCAAATGGGAATGGAGCCCACAATGCATGGCAGAGTTTGAGTGCATCAAGAAATCACTGTCAGCCAACACAACGATGGCCTACTATGACCCAGCTCTGGCCATGGAGCTATATGTGGATGCAAGCCCAGTTGGACTCAATGCAATCATGGTGCAGAGGTAACAGACAGGGGAAACACGACCGATTGCATACGCATCCAAGGCTCTCAGACCGACTGAACAGAGGTAATATCACATTGAGAAGGAAGCAATAGCGGTCCTGTGGGGATGCTGACATTTCCATATCTATCTTTACGGACAGAGATTCAAGACATTTACCGACCACAAACTGCTCCTCCCGATCTTCACAGGATCATCAGCACACCCCCCCTGGCTGTATAGGAAAGTGGTTACTGCATCTTCAGTAGTACGAGTTTGAGTTGGTGTACCAGGCGGGGGCGGACAACCCTGCAGATTTTCTGCCCAGGCACCCAGGCCCGGCAACACGAGGAGAAGTGGACAAAGCAGAGGAGATAGAGGAACACATATGCCATCAAAGCCACAAAGCCAAAAGCAGTCAGCATCCAAGTCACTGACAAGGCCACGCAAGATGACCCCTGCTGTGACATAATCAAAAACACAATCAGAGCAGGGGATTGGAACTCTTTTCTCCAAAATGTTCACAACCGCATGCTGGCGGCCAGAGACTTCCTGATGGGGATATTCCTGGTGCAGCAGGAACTGTCCATTACCAGCGTGGGCCTGATCCCCTGCAGCCTACAAGATAGGATCATCTCCCTTGCATACGAGAGACACCAAGGGACAGTCTGTATGAAGGCCAGGATAAGACACCAGGTGTGTTTCCCACACCTAGACACAAAGGCAGAGGACATCATTGGGGCCTGCCTCCCATGCCAGATCACGGGGGCAAGACCACACCCAGAAGTGATCCAATCAGCGGAATGAGGATCCTCTAGGTGGGACTCAATCAGTATCGACGTTTGTACTGTACAGGAGGGCATCTATCACCTGGTAGCAATTGATGACCACTCACGGTACCCCCAAGTCGAGATCTTCAACTCAACTTCAGCTGACACAATCATTCCCGCACTGGAGAAAATGTTTGCGGCGCATGGTCTCAAAAATACAAGTTGTTAGGCAGAATTATATGCATTACCCTTTGGGAACACCACACACAATTAGGACTACAAGTGGCAGCACAAATTCACCTTTGGTACAAGCCTGTACTACACAGTAAAGTGGTAGCAATGGCTGAGCAGCCAGATTTATCTCAAGAGCAAGTGAGCAGTAGCAATAGTTAGACAAAAGACAGCAATTACTATGATTCAAACAAACACTGACTCAAGGTTTCTGAGTAAAAGAATATACATTTATTTACACATCAGTACAACATTTCACTAAAGTAAAGCAGTTGAAAAATCACACTCTTAATATACTACACCACACCCAATAGGTTCTGGACAAGTTAGGTTCAAAATGAAGTGTGAGCAAAATGGCACTCCAGTAATTCAAAAGGGAGGGAAAGACAAAGTTAGGCAGAAATTGAGTAACACCAACAGGTAAGTAGGCAGGGCAATCTGGAAAAGGGAACTGCAGTGAGGAAATCAAATCAAAAAGGCTTAAGGCCAAAGTCAACAGGACAAAATTCTTTTGCTCAAGATCACACAGTTCAGGGTAGTTCGCGGTTAAGTCTTTGCCAAGAATTCAGAACCAAGTTGGTCGGTAGAAAAGTTGGTTTAAAGAATGCAGAAGGACAAGCCCTCGGATTGGCGAAAGTTTTCACACACTTTCACCGCGGCTTGACGAAACGAACAACCAGATGTTGAACAGTACCTTAAATTGAGTAGAAGCTGTAGCTGAGGCGGACGTTCCTGGCAGATCGTTCTGGTTCACGGTTCCTGAAGCGTCTGTCGGACTCACAGAAGTAGGAAGACTGGAGGGTCCTGCACTGCCCAGGGAAGAAACCAGTGCAGAGCAAAGCAACAAATAAAAGGTGCGCTCCTTAAAACCCAAGCAGGGTCCGACCTTCCTAGCTATCCAGTTCATTGTAGCTCTGTACAGCAAATTCGACCAGAGGAGGGAGGCTTGGCTTGGGGTTTGGGTGAACTGGTTAGTCCCACCAGCTCAGGGGAGGAAGATTCCTTGAAGATCTCCTCTGTCGTTGGAGTCTGAAGATTCGGACCTGCAGCAGGGCTTCACCGGGTGGTTCAGTCGTTGTAGGGGTCCTCTTCTGTCAGCTCCTCTTCGGTTCACTTGTTCCAGTGGCGACTCTGCTCTTCCAGACCCAGGGACCTGCTTTTTATGCAGTTTTCCCCCATTCACCCAGCCTGGCTGTCAATCACACAGCAGGGTGGCTATCCTGGCGGGACAGTCACCCAGCCAATCAAACAGGAGTGCGACTTGGGTTACCAAGGGAACCCATGGCAGGGGTCCTAAAACCCCTCCCTCACATCCTGCCTACCCAGATTTTCAGGCGCCTAAGGAGGGCTTCTGTCAGGAGCCTGCGAAAGGACGGCGAATAAAGGAACCAAACCTGGTTTGACGCGTAGAGACGAACACGAGAAAGACTTTTCCAAAAAGAAATGGTGACTAAACCCAGCCGGAACAACATTAAAAACAATATGGTCAAGCGGGTTTAGGTTCGAGGCTACCAAGATAACCTAAAACAATACCAGGGTTTTAAGATAACCGCAGTAGGAAAAATAGGGTAGTTACCACTGCCAGCAGCAAGTCGGTGTCTGGTCAAATGGTTTAATACATTGTTTTCGAAATACAATAGTTTCGAAACAAAAGGACCACAAAAAAAAGTCAAATGCCTTTTTTTAAATGTCTTTTTTTTTGGCTTTCGTATAGAAAAAAAATGCTTTTTACAATAAAAACAGGGGTTTGTGGGGGACACCCCCCAAAAAAAAAGTGCATTCGACTTTTTTTTGGTCCTTTTGGCTCGAAACTATTGCATTTGAACCAATTGCATTCGACCCTTTGACCTATAACCGCCAAGTCTTAATGAAAAGGGAGAAAAACAATGCTCCAGGAGAAACAGACAACAAGGGATCAGTATTAATCCATTCCAGTACTCTATGTAAGATAGGGTGTAGTGGGTCTGTGGTTTTAAAAGAGAGTAATAAAGTTAATGGCAACTTTACATGCTCTGGGAGACAATAGTCAGTCCCAGAAAATGGAGTCGGAGTTGGGAAGTCAAAAAGACAATCCTGTGTCACTGCACTGAAGGTGCTGTGTAACACACAGTAAAAAGATTATGCCTATGGGGTAGGTGAGGCTCCACAGTCTATGAACACAAGAAAATGTTAAACACACACAGCAAAACACATGTAAGAGTGGGAAAAAAGGCTCACACTCTTACCTGGTGAAAAAATTAAATCGTAGTAATCCAGCAAAGCTACTGACTGAGGACTCAGTAGGTAAGGGAAATTAGCCATTCTTTAGAATTCTCCCTAACACAAGTACCAGGTGAAACCACCCAGCAATGCCCAATGCTCTCACACTGCTCAACACATGAGCTGGTAATTTGTGCTATATTCTTCAAAATATCATTTCTCTGTAAAATGGTATGTTCATCCTCTTCTGTAGTATATGTATGTTATATAGTTATTGGTGCAATCGACAACCACATTTTTAAAAAGAAATTTTTATTCCAAGTTTTAAACCAAGATTGGCTGTCTTGTGGCAAAACCGACTCCTAAGTCAAAATGTGGATCCAAGCCAATGTATTTGGGAGTTTTATTCCATCATCAGGGGATTAGGATTGAGCACCGGGAGGCAAATTGACCACCGGCGCCAGACGGTTTTTTGAACTAGGCTTTTTCAAAGTGCTTAGGATTTCCAGGCACCTTAAGTAGTACCCTTCCACTTACACACTATATGTGTCTCTTTACAGGATCCCCAACACGGAGCCCTGATGATGACGCCAATCAAGCATCCATAGACTGCCGAAACGTGATGCCTACAGGGAACAACTTGATCTGCAGTTGATAGCTCCAAGACACTTAACTATACCTTTTCCCCTACCAAGATCTTTCAAAGTTAGATCTTTCCATGTTGGCTTTGAAAAAAGACCCTGATAAATACCTGTTTACTGAACACAGTTTCCATATAGGTTATAAGAATGACCCTAATATTCCCAGTTCCACCAATATGGGTTAAGAATAAAACCAATGAATAAACGTTGACCCAAATGAACAACATCAACCATTTCTTATTCCTACCATTCTCTCTCACTTAATTTTGTATTAGATCTTAGGACAAGTTGTAAAAATAAGGACACAGGCTTTCTAGATCCATATTAGTCTCTCGAACCAAAGGTAAGGAGAAGAAGAGACATAATTGAAGAATAACAGTCTCAGAAAATAGAATATGTACAACGAATTGGAACTTTTCATTTCTTCTCTTTGTCTTTTTACATAAGCTTTATGAACACTTTATGTTCTGTCATACACCAATCAATGTGAATTTCTTGATCCACTAGTGCACACCCAGGTACAAAGTTCCAGGTCTATCTGGGTACTTAACTATTATTATTATTTTGGATTAAGTGTTATAACCATTTGCAAAAAAAAACACAGGATTGTTGATTTTCATGATATTGTAATGACGTTTATTAAATTGTGATTTGAATTCTTCTTTTCAATTCTGTGAATTCTTTTTTTTTCAGAAACCCTGTCTTATTAGGATTAGCCGTAGGGACACGTAGACCCATACTCGTGGATCTTCAACTCAAGAAACCCGATAGTATGACTGAAAATAGCTCAAATGGATGGGCCCATTCAGTGAATCTCACCTTTTCCTTTGAGAATAATACAGAGGTACACTCTTTTGTTGATATAGAACCAACTCCTAAGTCAAAATGTGGCTCCAAGCCAATGCATTTCGGAGTTTTACTCCATCATAAGGGCTGCATTCACACAAAAAACACATTTAACGGAATATGTGATATTACATTCAAGATTAAATACATACCATTGTTCGTCACATTTATTCATGATGTAAAGAGAGAAAAACATTAAAATGAAAAATATCACAGTGAACATCGTTTGTTTTACTTTCATCACTTTATTGCTTAATATTTACACTGTAAATCAAAATGTGAGTCAGAGATGGCCGAGGTGCCCAGCTCACAAGATTTTTACTCCCTTCTTCTAAAAGTGGCATAGGATCTGGGAAAAGTGGCCCAGGATGTGGGGGATATTAAATCTTCCATGGAAGACCTGTCCCTGAAAGTGGCCCAGATAGATAGCCGAGTCTCTGTCTTGGAAACCGGCACAGCTTCTATGTCATCTGAAATCTCAGGCAGTTTCAGAGCATACAAAAATCTGAAAGAGGATTTCCACAAAGGGAGAGCAAAAACTATGGAGATAGACCTGAAAATCAGAAATAAACATGTACGAATTGTGGGTCTGGAAGAAAGAGAGGAAGAAGACTTGGTTCAAAAGGTGGTTGATATAATAAAAACCCCTTTCAAGCGTGAATACATAGCCCCAGTGGACACAGATAACGTCTACAGAGTAGGCAGAAAAATGGGCCCAAAAGCAGGGCAGATCCTAGTCTCCTTCATGAATACCAGAACCAAGGAAGATGTCTTGAGGGCAGCAAGGAATAAAGAAATCGCATACTTCAGAAACTGTAGGATTTTCGTTTATCCTGACCACCCAAAAGAAGCTTTGTAAATCAGAAACTCTTTCAAGGGGCCAAAGGACCTAGCAAGATCTCTGGCAGTGAAAACTTTCCTTAATAGGACCAATTGGCTGACATTGGTGTTTCCTGAAGGTGAGAAAACTACTACTGACCCTAATGAGGCTATGAAATGGCTGAATACTTTAGAAAATAACTACTAGGATTATGTGCCAGTGCCATCTCCTTTTGAATGACTGAACCTAGTGTTATGATTATACAAATTGACTTCAGTGTAATTTAAAGAGTTATTTCATCAAGAAAATGGTGCTGCTTTGAATTTCCGTTAAACGTTTAATTTTAAAAAAAGACTCACCATCTCCCTCAAGCATCGGCAGTGTGACATTGCAAAACAATGGAGCAAAGGACCCTGCACGTCCCTCGATAGGTGCATGCGATCAGCTGATTCTTGACGTTCATCTGTCTTCTTCTAACATCAGCAGAGCAACATTGTTAAACATTAGAATAAAGGATTCTGCACATTACTCGATACATTACTCGATACGTGCGTGCGATCAGCTGTTTCTTGATGTGATTCATAATATGGAAATAGCCTTCATCTGGAGAAGCTACATGATCAACAGAGAAAGAAGATGGGCCGCATCGCGGTCTGGCAGAATTTAAAAGCCTCCAGTGTTGTGTCAAATGGAGTGTTTAATACACGGAGCGGAGGGGAAATATTGTTAACCCGTACGACATCCTGCAAGAAAACATATCTTAAGTCTTGGAAAGCGGAGAAAGGCTATTTCAAGTATGTGCTTCCACTTTGCCCTTCCCCCTTTGATGTTCTCATCCTACGCGGCCCACGGAACGACAGGAGCGGCTCAGGGATCCCATGAAAAGGTTTATCACGCTATCATCAATGAGAAGCGGTCATACAATTTCATGAAAAGTTTTTGAGCCCAGTTTGCTTTAATTACTCGCTATGTCATAATCTATTACATATACATATGATCAGACACGCCCAAATAGCCTGCGCCCTATAATTTACAGTTACACAGTGAAATCTATTTTGACAGGCTACTTACTATCTCATGATACTAAGAACAATATGTAAAAAATGATTGGAAATAGAATAATATACATCTAAATGTGATGCAATGAATAAACTGTTGATTGATAATTGAATTGGGTTAAAGTTATTGATATTGAAATATTTAAATGCCATATCATATCATATTATATCATATTCGTAAATCATCACCCATTTTCAAATTCATTTGGCAACCAAATCCACTCTCGAATTGTACTTAATCAATAGTACAATTGCAGGTGCAGGGGTTGCCAGGGAGGCAGTGCAGGCGTGCAACTGGCGAGGCCTGGGCCCGAGATCAGAAAGGGTGGCCATGTAACCAGTGCAGTTTCAGCCAGGAATTCAGCAAGGGAGAGGGGGAGAGAAAGCAGAAGAAAAGAGGAAGGTTTTGAGGTGCTTCCGGAACCGGAGATGGTTCTCCTTAAGTTTAAGAGAGGCAGGAAGGCTGTTCCAGAGGTAGGCCCCTGCCGAAGAGAGAGATCTACCACCAAAGTGTTGCTTGGAGAAGCGACTGACCCTTAGGGAGTTGGAGGCGATGAGCTCGAGAAGGAAGATATTTAGGAAGAGAGAGTTGAAGGAATTACGGCCCCAGGCCTCAGAAGGCCTTGTGGACAATGCAGATGGTTTTGAACTTAATCCTCGCAGCCACTGGAAGCCAGTGCAGAGATTTCAGTCCTGAAGGGATATGATCCCTAGGCTTGAGGCCAAGGACAAGTCTCGCAGTCCTGTTCTGGATGAGTTGCAGGGGCAGAGAGTGGAGGTAGGCAGATTTAGAAAGAGGCTGTTAAAATAGTCCAGCCTAGAGAGAACCAGGGCTCTGGAGACAGTATGTTTCTGGGGGAAGGAGAGGAAAGGAAGAATACCTCTGAGGAGGTGCAGCTGGTAATGTGACTTCTTCGAGACGTCAGAGATGTGAGGAGAGAAGGAGAGTGTGGAGTCGAAGATGACCCTGAGGTTTTTAGCCTTGCAGGTGGGAGCAGGAAGAGGGTCAAAAGAGGCCGGCCAGAGAGCTGCAGGGAAGGAGGGAGGGGATGTGCTGATGAGTAGAATCTCAGTCTTACTGGCATTAAGGCAGAGGTAATTGGTGGCACACCACTCCTCTGTGAAGAGAGAAGGAGAGTGTGGAGTCGAAGATGACCCCTAGGTTTTTAGCCTTGCAGGTGGGAGCAGAAAGAGGGCAAAGAGAGGCCGGCCAGAGAGCCACATAGTCACATGGAATGTGAATGGTTTGAACAATGTCCTGAAAAGAAAAAAGGTCTTGACATATTTAAATGATCTAAAAGGTGATGTGTGTTTCATTCAAGAGATGCACCTCCTAAAGAAGGAATTAGATAGTCTGAAGAAGGGTTGGATTGGGAGAGTGTATGGTTCTTCATTTAATTCACGGTCTAGATGTGTGGCCATCTTGATTGGGAAAAATGCCCCGATCAAAGTACTGAAAGAAGTGTACGAGGGAGAGGGTAGAATTGTTGCAATATTGGCCAATATTCGGGGCAATGATGTTGTTGTATGTATTATATATGTGCCTTACATAGATGACGGTACCTTTTTCAGGAAAGTTGCTCAAACCATTCAGAATCTGAGGTCAAGGAATATAATTTTAGGTGGGGACTTCAATAAATGTATTGATCAAGGTTTGGATAGGAGTAGTTTGAGATGATGTAGAAGGAGTGACATGTAGTCAAGGGCACTGAAAGATCTGATGGAGGAACATAATTTGAAAGGTGGTTGGAGGATGGAAAACCCATCGGTCAGGGAATACATCTTTTACTCCGGAGCGCATGCTGCATACTCCAGGTTAGACATGCTGCTGACGGCTGGGAGAATATCAGAAAGTTATAAGTCAATCAAAATTGGAAATATAGTGTTGACTGATCACGCCCACGTCGTCATGGATCTGAAATTAGACTTTGCAAAAAATAAACAATATACATGGAGATTAAATACAATGTTATTAGACAACAGGGAAGAGATGGACAAACTTTCAACAGAAATTGATTACTTTGTGAAAGAAAACTGCACAGGGGAGGTCAGGTCTGACATTGTGTAGGAAGCATTCAAATGTACAGTACATGACATGCTCAGCAGTCTAGCAAGCGGTTTGGAATTTTTTTTGACACAAGACAACTGGAATTGGAATTAAGAATTAAGGACATCTCAAGGAATTTGATGGGTAATCCAGTAAATGCAGTCTTGGTTCTGGAACTGACAAAACTAAAGAAGGAATTGAAGACACTAATTTAAGATTGTGTGGGTAGGAAGTACTTCCAACAGAAATGCACTTATTCTGAAAGAGGAGAGAAGTGTGATCGCTGCTTGGCTTTTAGGTTGAGGAAAAGAGAGTCAGAACACACAATTACATCAATAAAAAACAAGGATGGGCAAATCACGTTCAAGCCAAAAGAAATAAATGAGGTGTTCAAGTAATTCTACACAGAATAGTATCGCATTGAACCACACATTACTGCAACAGAGGTAGCATTCATAGAAGGACTATAACTTCCAAAGATTACAGAGGCAGAATCAAAAATTCTAGAAGAAAATATAACGATGCATGAGGTTAAGAAAGCAATACGGAAATTGAATACCGGTAGAACACCATGGCCGGATGGGTTCCCGTGGAATTCTATAGATGGTTACCTAACTCAGCATTGACCCTTTTAATGAACATGTTCACAACTTCACAATCTAGGGGATTGCTACCCCCAACCAGAAGGCATGCTATGATTTCTGTGTTCTTAAAAAACGACAAAGATGAAACACTATCTTCTATTTACAGACCAAGTTACTTGCACTGAGACTGGAGAATCTATTACCAAAATTAATAAACCAAGATCAATCTGGATTTGTGAAGGACAGAAGAACTTCCAGTAATATTAGGAAACTGTTATTGTTTGTTTGTTTGTTTATTGAATTTATAATGCGCACCAGACCGTGAAGCAGGGCGCAGAAAGGATATGCAAAGCTTACAAGTTATATTATGGTGAACAGAGTACATTGACACGTGGCATATAGAATAGGCAGGGCATGGCTTATGCCCATGATGGATGCAACAAAAGATATTTACATAATAATATACAAAGTAGTTATGTACAGCATAATATACAAAGGTTTACATGCTAGGAAGTGTAGTGTACTGATGTGCCAGGTTGGTGTAGGGACTAGTCTTCGGTCAGATTGAGATGTGTAATGAGGTTCTTTCTGAAGAGTGGAAAGGGTTGATCAGCTCTCAGCTGGTGTGGCAGTGAATTCCAAAGTTTAGCGGCCTTCACAGGGAAGCTATTACCGCCAATCTTAGAAGACTTGAATCTTGGTACCAGTAGGCAGTTAGAATTGACAGCTCTGGTGGGCCTGCTGGAAGTTTTCATGGTCACTTTGTTGATTAGGTAGCTGGGGGCAGCATTATGAAGTGCTTTGTGTGTCAAGGAAGCGATTTTTAATTGAATTTTGTTATGGGTGGAAAGCCACTTGTGCTGGCGTCTGATAGCAGTCATGTGCACTCTTTTGTTAATGCCTATTGCCGCTCTAAGAGCGTTGTTTTGTAGAATTTGAAGTTTTTGGGTGGTGGCTTTATTAGCACTACTGTATAGAGCGTTACAGTAATCGAATCTGGATAGAATTAATGCTCTTGCCAGTATGATACAGCTATCGTTGGAAAGGAAGGGCTTACCAGCTCTAATGAGCTTGCATGTGTAAGCTGTAGTGGAGGCTAGGGATTTCATTTGTTTGTTGAATGACATAGTGGCGTCTAGGTAAGAGCCTAAGGTTTTCACCTCTTTGGAGACTGTGATGTTGTTGCCATCAATGATGAAAGACGAATATTCGTGACCTAGTTTGTATAAATTAGAGGGAGCGCCGAGAATTATCAGCTCTGTCTTGTCATCATTCAGGCATAGGCCGTTTGTGGCCATCCATGTCTGAATGATGAGGTAAATCCTATTCACCAGAGCCAAGTCCTTGCCATGATCCCTGGAAAGTGGGAGGAGAATCTGTGTATCATCTGCATAGTTAGTGTAGGTGATACCCAGAAGGCCCAAATCATCGAACAGTGGCTTGGTGAATATGTTGTACAAAGTTGGGGACACGCAAGAGCCCTGAGGGACTCCGCACAGGATCAGTGTATGATCGGCCAATGCTGATGGGGAGAATACTCTGATAGTTCTGTCGCTCAGGAAAGATTCTATCCATTTGATCGCGTCAGAGGAGAAGTGGGCTGCTAAATCAAGGTGTTTGCAGAGGACCCTTGTGATCCACCAGATCAAATGCAGCTGAGAGATCAAGTTACAGCACTAGTGCTGTCCTCCCTTTATCTCTCAGCTCATCTATCTGTGTTTTCAAGTCTATCAATGCAGTTTCCGTCCCATGGAGTGGGCAAAAACCAGACTGTCTGACCCCTAGTAGTTTGTGTAGTTCAAGATGTTTTTGGATTTGTGAGTACGCAACCTTATCCAGGATTTTAAGTAAAAATGGTACCGTCGTGATAGGACGGTAGTGTGTGGTGATGAGTGGGTCTAAGGTTTGCTTCTTTAGAAGTGGGAGGACCCATGACTGTTTGAGGTTAGCTGGGACAGCACCCGAGGCAAATGAAGCGTTGATCAATTTAGAAATGAATGGAGAGAGGTCTCTTGCGGCATTTTTTATGATGTGTGCAGGGCAGACATCTCCTTTACAGTTAGAAGGTTTTAATGATAGGATAGTTTTCTCAACTTCTAGGACAGAAGTTTTCATAAAGTGGAATCTATTATTAAGACCAATGGTTTCGGTATTAGGTGGGCTAGGGATAGTTGTCTGTGATAAGTTCAGGGAATCTTTCTTATTTTTTATTTTAGTTTGTAGGGTGTTTATTTTGTTGGTTAAGTCTTGTTGGATCTCTGAATACCAGGTCTTATTTTTAATGCAGATATCTGGTAAGGAGATGGGAGACTCTAATTCTCTTAGTATTATGAAAAGTTCTTTCATACTAGAGTTGGAATTGGCAATGCGTTCGTTGTATGAATTACGTTTTGCCAGACAAATTTCCTTTTAGTAGTGTGAGGCCGAGGATGTTAGCTTCAGTTTATTTTCGCTAGAGGGGCACAGCCGCCAGGCCATTTCACATTTTCTTTTTAATAGCCGTAAGTCCTTTAGTTGAGGGGTGAACCACTTGTTAAGGTGTGCTTTGGGCTTGCTTGGTCTCAGTTTTAAAGGAGAAATCTTGTTCAATGTGGAAAGCATGATCTTGTTGTATTCCTGCACCAGGGTGCTAGGGTCAAGGTTATCCGGCAGAGAGTTTAGAGTGGGTAGAATATTAGGAATTAAGCTATCAATTGTGATGTTCTTTTTCATTGTAGTGAGGCATGGTGGTGCTACTTGTGGAGCTATGGTAGTTGGTCTGGAAGTGGATAGGCTCATGGACACAAGGTAGTGGTCCGTCCACGATAGAGGAGAACTAGATGTTATGGTAGCTGTGCAATTGTATTCAGCCACCCAGTCCAAGGTTCTTACCTTGCTATGGGTAGGTTAATTTACTTTTTGCTTTATTCCTAATGCATTAAGGGAGTTGGCAATTTGAAGGGCTTGTTTATCCGAGGGGTCGTTGAGACCTAAGTTGAAATCGCCCAGGAGCAGTACTTGGGAGGTAGGCTTAAGGTTATTGGCAAGTATGTTATGAAGGTCCTCCTCAAATGATTTAATGGGCCCAGGAGGTCTGTAAACTACATGCATGGTAAGTGATTGGGAATTTTTTAGAGGAAGTTTAATGGAGATGAATTCACAGGATTGCAAGGTTTGGGGAGAGGCTATTCTCATAGATAAACTCTCTCTAGAGATGATGGCTATGCCACCTCCTCTGGATCCGTCTCTATCTTGTCTGGAAATAGTGTATCCTTCCGGGATGACTAGCATCAATGCGGGTCCAGCGGCATCATGTAACCAGGATTCCGTTATGGCTAGGAAGTCCAGGTTGTCTTCTGAAATTAGGTCAGCTATGTAAATCGCGTGAGCCACCAGAGACCTAGCGTTGATGAGTGCTCCTTTGAGAGGCTTATTATCTGTTTTAACTGGAGTTGGGCATGGAGAAGGGTTGGTGAGAGCAACAGCCTTGTGCAGTGGTGTGGTAGTCTGAGTAGAGATGGCACCAGGGGCGGGTGGTGTGAAGAACCGTTTGGCAGTGTTAGGTATCATAGTGCAGTGAAGGCTGGTTTTCTTGTTAGTGGGTGGTATAGATCTGGTCAATGGCTCGTATATTTTGGGAAGTCTGGCACGTAATTTAAGATTTCTGTTGGTGGTGGTACATGGGAGCGTGGTGTAGTCCCCTGGGATTTTATAAACGGTGTAGTTGTGGGGGTGTAGACTACTATGGTTAGTGGCCATGGTTAGCGGGTTGAGGATATGTGATCTATTCTTTCCTGGGATGGTTTCGAGATAAAAAGTGAGGACGCAAGATGCAAGGAGTTGTATGGCAACTAGTGACAGGATGAGGTGTAAGGTGCTTTGGCCTGACATAGTTAGCTGCGTGTCAAGATGTGTAAGGTTTGTAGGCGCTCTTAGACACGGTAGGGCAGGTGAGTGGTGTCAAAGGATTAGTCGGTCCTGCTGGGCGGACTCATTATTGGATGGGTAGGCTTGGGCGCATAATGTGCAACATTAACAGTAGGTGCGCTAAAGCACAGTAGTCGGGGTGCCCTAATCATTGAAGTAGCATTAGGAACATTTGATTTATGTTAGGATGGCCTAAAACATGGTGTGCAGGGGGGCAGGCACTATTGACACAATAGATTACACTGGGCAGATTCGAATTTTCAATAAGAGAGCAAGAAGCACAGAAGATCCCACAATAAATCACAGTAGGCAGATTCGAATATTTGCTTGGAGGGCCTAAAACATAGTAGATCACACAATAAATGACAGTAGGCAAGTACAAATTTTCACTGGGAGGGCCTAAAACATATTTGATCACACCAGAAGTCGCAGTAGGCAAATGCCAATTTTCACTGGGAGGGCCTAAAACATATTTGATCACACCATAGGTCGCAGTAGGCAAGTTCTAGTTTTCACTAGGAGGGTCTAAGACGTGTTAGGTCACACAGTAGATCACACTGGGCAGGTTTGAGTTTTCAATAGGAGGGCTGAGAATACAGTAATCTGATGGGACATGTTAGGACACAGTATGCAGAGAACTGTTTGGTAGGTGAGGAGTGCCATGTAGTCCACTGGTTGTTGCGTTATCTGGTAACAGATTAGCTAATATCTTTAGATTTTAAGGTAGCTTAACGAGGCTAGTTAATGCTAGTGAGGGCTGAACCTGATTCAGTTGGATCGGTGGATACAGATAACGTTGGTGGCAATTGTTAGTGAAGCAGGTGTGGGTGATTTCTGAAATCACAAACATATATATAGTACGAGCCACAAGTGACACTCGATAATGATTTATTCGGCGGCAGCAAGTCTTAGGGAGCAGCGACCATTGTGGAAGGGTGCCGCCCTGCAGACCAGTGTAGGAGCAAGGTAGTAAATAAGTAGCAGTGGTAGGGATATGAGATGGAGTGCTGGTCACAAGGTGCTGGGGCTTACCTTGAAGTGAGGACGGCTTCTGCTTTAAGTCCTCAAGGATGGCACAGAAATGTGCGCCGTTTCCCGCCGCGGACAGCCGCAGACAGGCCCTTTTGCACGGCCCTTCTGCGTGCGGGCCGGCTTCCGCCTTCCGGTTGTGCGTATGTAGGTCAGCACAACCAATCAGTTGTTGAAGCTGCCACACACAATGCATATGCCCCGCAACAAAAATAAAGCCGCCATTGACCGCATTGCTCGTAATGGCGTCGGGTGCTGGGTAAACAGCAATCAGCTGTTCTTTCACTCGATTCCCAGAGATAAGCCGCTATGTAATGCGGAGATGAGCAGCATGGTCAGGATTAAGGCAATGTGCTAAGGTGCAAGCATATTGTAGCAGGATCTGTACCTGGCATGGACATCAGGCCAATTTTGCAGGGATCGGGGGAGAGCGGCTCCTGCCCTCTCTTCCGACGATTCGGATGAAGTGGAATATTTTGCCCCAGACAGGCCATTTTCCATGGCCCTTCTGTGTGCGGGCCAGCTTCTGCCTTCCGGTTGTGGCGGGGGTAGGTCAGCACAACCAATCAGTGGTTGAAGCTGCCACACACAATGTATACGCCCGGCAACAAAAATAAAGCCGCCATTGACCGCATTGCTCATAATGGCGTCGGGTGCTGGGTAAACAGCAATCAGCTGTTCTTTCACTCGATTCCCAGATATAAGCTGCTATGTAACACGGAGATGAGCAGCATGGTCAGGATTAAGGCAGTATGCTAAGTTGCCAGCATATTGATATGGTGCATATATGTTGTGCACCATATCAATGGCAACAGAGTCACAGGAAGATTCCGCAGTCCTATCTTTGGACGCCGAAAAGGCCTTCGACCGAGTAAATTGGCAGTTTATGTTTAAGGTCCTTGAGAAAATGGGGTTTGGCATCCAGTTTAGATCTTGGGTGAAATTGCTCTACTCCTAACCAACGGCTGACGTTAACACCAATGGGCAAAGATCCAAATCATTTGAATTGGAGCGCAGTACAAGACAAGGGTGCCCACTGTCCACTTTATTATTGGTAATTGGAATTGAACCGCTAGCTATAGCATTGAGAGCAGAAAATGACCTACAGGGCATAAGCTATTGGGGTTTGCAACAAGAAATGTGGATATATGCCGATGACTTGTTATTAGTCCTCAAGAATCTAAAACATTCAGTGCCAGTACATATGGACATCTTGACAGCCTTTAATCAATGCTCGGGTTATAAAATAAACTGGGCTAAATCAGAGGTCCTGCCCTTGGTGCCTCTTTGTGACAAAAACTTCATCACCCAATTGGATTTTAGATGGTGTGCAGAAAAATTGCTATATTTAGGAGTGTGGATCTTGCCAAATGTAAATAACTTTATTAGAGAAAATATGAATATGGTCTGTACTTCGTTCAAAATGGACTTAGAGAGATGGAGCATACTACATCTTTCCCTCTGGGGGAAGGTTAATGCATTAGAAATGGTCTCAACACCGAGAATAAACTATGTGCTAATTATGATCCCACTAAAAATTGGAAAAAAATATTGGCGAGAGTTGGACAGACTCTTTCAAGATTTCCTATGGGACCGAAAACCAGCACGATTAAAAATAAGTAAACTGCAAGTGCCTTTAGCCAAAGGGGGTTAGGGAGTGCCAAATTTCAGAACATATAATTTAGCTTTTATGTCACAAACCTTAGTTGATTTCCTAAAAGCGGAGCCTGATGAGTGGGTGCATGCTGAAACCAGTCACAATGGTCCACTAACACATAGAGCGTTACTAACGACTAGACCAAGTACATGTGGTGTAAATGACTCATTGACAAAGAGTTTGAGAAGTTCTTGGAGGACTCTGAATGACCATTTGGGATTTGATGCATTGAAAGATCTGAGTGCCTCAATCTGGATGAACCCGACTATAAAGTATGAGGGAAAGGTTTTATTTTGGTCTGAGTGGTTTCTTGCTGGTGTGCAATGAATAGCTGACCTTTTCAAAAATGGGAAATGGATGACTGCAAGGGAAATACAAACAACTTTCAACATTTCTAATTTTTGTATGGCAGATTATTGGAAAATCAGGAAGGCGATTGGTGAAGTGAACATGGATGTGAGTCATAACATGAACATGCTTGGGCAAAAACCAAAAGTAAGAGAATGTGGTTTGGTTAGTCGTGTATATAGATTGATTGTGGTGGATTATAAAAGCAATGATGCACTGAGAGCAGAATGGAGTCGGAGGATTGGGAGTGAAATTACTGAAGACCACTGGTCACGTATGTGTGTGAATGTAAAACTTTGTTCTCTAGGATTAACCGAAAGATTCCGCCAAATTAAGATCATTAGTAGGGTCTTCTGGACTCCTAAGAGGTTGGAAAAAAGAGGGTTTAGTGACAGTTCTGAGTGCTGGGCATGTGTCTTTGACAACGGTACATTAGAGCATATGTTATGGGACTGTACAAGAGTGAGGGGATTCTGGTTTGAGTATGATAAAATTTGTGAAAAAGTTCTAAATGAAAGGATTACCCTTGATTTTAAGACAATTGTACTAGGAAGTGATGAAATGTTGGGAGACCTGACTACATGTAAAAAAAAAATGGATCTTTAGAGATGCAATGATAGGGATAACATGTATACTAAGAGGCTAGAAATCGGTTGATCCGGTTACTATAGAGATGTGGATTGCAGGAATGCATAATTTGGCAAAGATGGAAAGAGTGTTATATCGGAGAGATAGGAAAATTGCCTTATTTGAGAAGATTCAGGGTACATTTTCTCTTATTGTACTAAACTATTGGAAATTGATGTGAACCCTGGGGTGGGTGGGTAGGGGAAATTGTATATAAGTTTTGGGATTGAAAATGTATATAATATATAATTGTATTTTTCATTGTTATGTTTTCAAATGTAAATAATGGAAACTAAAATAACATTTTTAAAATATATATATATATATATATATAATAATATACAAATAAAGTTTTCGTTATTTGCATAATCACCTACACCCACATATGAACTCCTTTGTGTTTAAATTATCTAAAGTGCTCCGACTTGCCTCGTCGGAATCACTCCATAAGCTGAAAAGTCACCTGTGATACGTATTTCTGTTAGATCACTAGTCTCCCATGTATATATAAATATGCACGTGCAGTAATATGCTTAGTTTTGAGAATCACTCACCACAGGCAGCTGTAGACTGTTACAAGCTGCTGATGCAGACCCTGTGGGCGCGCATCTCAAGGGCGTTTTAACAGTTACCATAGAGGCCTGGTTCGGCGTTGCATCGCGTTTGCATGGTGCTGGCGCATCGGCGCCTCGAGCCCCACCCTCCCATGGCAACGGGAGGGCTGGACTCAGTCTCAGCATTCATGTAAAGTGTCCATGGAAACCTTTCTAATCTTTGCAATAACCATTTCGCTAGTCACAACCTTAACAAAGGCGTGTCTATGGTAGCCACCTAAATTGTCAGTACTATACGTAAGAACTTTCGGCAACTTCCAGCATAATTCAACAACAGAGTAAAGTATGCATAATCCTACCTGTATTTCTTTTTCTTGCATGCTCAATAATTAACTCTAATGCTCACGTGTACTTAAATAGCTTACAGCTATCAGCATAGTTAGATATGTACGTGGACTCTTCATCTGCTAACTACTGATATCCTATTGGTATAAAAAAATAACAGCTATCTAATTAAAGGTGCTATGGTGCACCATATCTGTTAACCTGTAGGAAATAGGGCACATAATGTGCTCCTGTGTACTTTCTGTATTTCTATGGTTTATACACCTGTACCTTTTCAAAACAGATAAAGGCATAGTTGGGTTTAAGAGAACATAATCTGCGTGACTTCTGGTTTTCTGTGGTATTTTTACAGAATTAAATACTTGTACCTTTCAAAACAAATATCTGGGTTTAAGAAAACATAAGCTGTCACAGTCCAATGTTCATACTCTTAGAACCACTAATTCAAACCGTACATCATCATGATTACATTATTACAGAAAGCATACATAATTCAACTCTTCATTTAACCCCCTTGGTGTCAATGTTCCAAATCGGTCTATCCAAAAGGATTCCCTCTAGTCTAGTCTAGTTCTCTTAAACCCAACTATGCTGTTATCTGTTTTGAAACAGGCTGTTACATCAACAGATATTTTGCCAACTGCTGCAGGACTGGGAGACCCTACTTGGAACTCCTCCTTGCTTATATCAATTGATAATAACTCCCCTTTAACAATCTGTGTTATAGCTTGCAGAATGACACTGAGACTGGGACTGTTCAAACTCCCATGATACATACTAGTGTAGGGCATGTGGAATGTAATACTGAAGATTATAATATCTGTGCCACTCCTGAGCTTTTTAACATGGAACTGGAGACTACCAGCCCTGCACAGTGGTCTGTGTGCATTTACATTAATATGGATGGCAATACTTTCTTTCAACAATTTTTAGTGGCAATGACCAATTAAGATATTTTTAAAGGCATCAGTAGGACCAAAATTGACCAATATGCGACCCTGCAAAACAATGATGGCTTCCTTCTTGATGCCACGCATCAGCCTCCCAATGACTTCTTGAATAAATCTCACTTTGTGCCATGTTAGGCACGTTTACCTGACGCCGGTGCTATTAAAGATCCTGGCACGCTATGTAGAGAAACCATTTCTAGGCTTATGGTATCCTTTTCGCCAAATAATGTTTGTCTTCTAGCAGAACAGGATGATCTTAACATCTTGTGCTGCAATTAATCACTCACCAGATAGAAGTGGCTAGCCGTAGGCCTTTATGGTTGATGCTATTAACACACATACCCAAGAAATGGCCAGTAAGAAAAAGAACAAACAGTGCATGAACGAAAAAAAGGAGAAAAAAGCGCAATTAACAAAGTTGTGGCTAAGGTGGCTAAGGTGACCCGCAACCTCCTACTTTCTACTGGCTTCTGTTTCTAACTTTGGGTCTGAAAAAAGGAAGAAGACAGAGAAAAAGAGGAATAAACAGCCCATAAATAACCATGGCAACCTGAACAAGTGGATTTTTAAGAACTCTACAACATGCCCTGCAATTTCAGATAAGGATTCTGTTATGCATACCATTGCAGAAGTGGGTTCAGACTTACTTAGGTGTGGAAATGAGGCTGGGGACCATAATATTAGCCGGACAGTCCTTGCAGGCCATTCGCCCAACAAGAGAACCAAACATTGCCGGTTAATACTTCACTGGTGGCTAATTTACACCAACAACATTTTGTAAATGTTACGTGTAAGTCCTAACAATCCAAGACAGCAGTTGTTTCATCTAATAGTAGTTTACTACATGATATATTCAACCCAAACGATGGTGGTTCTTTGAAGAGACTTTATTCCCTTTCTTTATTGCATCCGATTCCATCTCTGGGTGGAACAGTTAGACACTAATACGTTGAAAAGCTCTGTACTGCACTGTGGATCATCACATATCTATTACTAGAATTCCTAAATTGGGCTATGATTTCACATGGAACAAAGACGTTTTTAACACACACATGGGAAAGGAACAGTTAAAGGGTTCATGAGATCAGTCAGGTCAACAGATTTGCCACAATCTACATATGGACAGCTGTTCTGATTTTGTGAGCAGACTATGGATTGAGACTGGCTACCAAGGGCTCTGCAACCTGATGTAGTGCAAAAGCCCTAACAAGGCCTTGAAAAATACCACAATCGGTTCTTGGACTACAAGTTTTAACGAAGTTAATTAATAATGGAGAGGGACCCAGGCGACTAAAGTGTCATGATACATTTCTTTTGCGAGAATGGTGGCTCTTCGACGAGGCTTTAATGGATGGATTAAAGGATTTAGTCACAGAGCCATCAACGGAAATAAAGGGAGGCACAAGTATCCCACATTATTTTGAATCCAGGGAGGTGCTTACTGTTAGATCATCCACTCATCTGCTACCAGTTGGGGGTTGGCTCAGCAATGACCTCATTATGGTACTAATTAACATCTATGACCCCCCTGCAGGTAGGTTTGCCTATCGTATATTGAACATCTTGGAGGAGGTATTTGAGATTTATACCCAGGCGTCTGGGGAGGCTATTATTTTAGTGGCTGGTGATATGAACATGCGAGACAGTAAGTATGGCCATCAAGTTGGGACCCCCTGACATTTTGATACCCCCTGCTAGTACCTATAGTAAGAAATCTAACAGGCAAGGGAATATATGGCTCAACTGTCCGACTAATAACAACATATGTATGCTTCAGGTTGCAACCCAAGTGACACATCAGGCAAATATACCTGGTCGTATAAAAAAACGAAACCTGAACTACTTTTCAATCAGCTGGCATTTGGCAAAGTCTCTAAATTTGGAGCATAATCAGCTTAGCGACGATTCCCATATCTCTTTGACAGTATCACAGGGCATTAATCCCTTAAACAAAGGGAAAACAGAGATGAATGCATGGGGCAAAGGGCTGTTTTAAGACTGGATGGAGTATTTGTACTTCTTCCCTCTATTGTGGTTGTGGTAGAGGTGCAGAGCACTCCTGCCAATGTTCTCTGTATGGTAGCTATGGATGAGCAACCAAGGCTTAAGCTCTCAAGAGGTGATGCAGGCTGGTTCATAAGTACAGTGAATTCACAAGCCCCCACAAAGGAATGTCCACACCCAATGTTAGTTGATAACACTGCTTCTTTATATAATATAAGGTTCAGATAAATATACACATATAAATAACATACTTTGTACTTTGGCAACGCTATCTTTATACTTGCAACCATATAAATACACTTTGTGGTACCACACTATTCTTTTATTCATTCAAAAAGCACCAACTGCCGACACTTTTTAAAATGCATGGGAATCCTAAGCAAAGTGTAACTTCACAGATCATGGAAGAAAAACAGATTAAGTTCAGAACATAGACAAGATACTTTATTTTGACTCTAATAGTAATACTGTGTGAGGATCCCCTTCACTTGGGCAACCAAAAAGGGAAAAGTTGGATTGTATTTTATCTTGTATATTATGCCCAGTCCAAATAAGTTCAATAATTCTCTGTTTTTCATTTTCCACAAAGTACCTACCACAAAGTACCAGAGATGCCACAGGATAACAGGATCCAAGACGATTCTAGGACCCTTGGAGGTTTCATAAGGCTGGAAGATGCTCTTTCTACTCACAGTACCTTTGGTGCCTTGGCTAGCAAAGTGATGAAGTTTCTTGGCTTTACTTGTCTGGACCCCTCGAGGATGAGAGAAAATGAACCAAGCAGTGTCGGAAAGGCAGCACTTTTGTTCTTCGCAGTGGTCTCTGTTGATGGGTCGTTACCCCAGCTGTGACCAAGACAAGGCCTGGCTGAAGAAGGTAAGACCTTTGATGGCCATGGATGACTTTCGGTGGTGACGGGTCCCGTGGCAGAATTATGTGTCAGGTTGCAAGATTTTTTGGTTTAGTTACTTTTTGTTCTTTAGTACTGCAGCCACAGTACAGAGCTCTGGATGGCTTCTGGTAACCAGGACTTGCCCTCTGTACTTGACTCTGGACCCTAACCAAGTCTGGACCCTCGCGATGTCTTCTTTGAATTTTGGTGGCATCAAACCCACCGGCAGACCCTCCCCTGCACACAACGACCCTGGATCTTCCTTGATGGGAAGAAGTGGCCTGATGTCATGTCAGGGATGTCCCTTGAAGGATTCGTCTATAAATTGAACTTTTGCAGCTCCCGGTAGCACTATGCCAGGATACCCCCTTTTCTGAGCAATATGCAGAAATCTGGCTTCCAGCGGCCACAAACATTCCTCCGGAACCTGGGTGAAACAACTGGACTTCTTCAGATCAAGATATCCAAGTACTCTTCTTCTGGACTCACGAAGACCAGTTCTCTGGATGGCAGGCACAACGACTGGCTTCCAGGGTACTTTGGAAGAAGAGCAAAAGGTGCACAATGGTCCCTCATAGCTCGGAAAGAGGTTGCCTAACCAGGTCCTCTCTTGATTCTGTCTTTGAGTTAGCTCAACAGTCTGCACAAACCTTGTTAAAATTCAGCGGCAGATGCCTTCCTACAACTGGGACCAATATTCAAGCTTCAGATGTCCAGCTTCAGCTTCAGAACAAATTGGTGAGTGAGGGGTCCCCACATTGTTCCCCATTCATTCAGGTTATGTCAGGCTCGGTCAGCCAATCAAACACGAGTGCATTCATGCAGGCAGGCAACCAATCAGGCTCACAGGCCTTCAAGACATTCACCCAAAACCAGACACCCATAACACAGAATGTGGATTGGAGTAAGCACCCAGTCTTTCAGAGCGGTACACTGCATTCACTCCAGTTTCAGTCAGGGCTTGCCCAAGTATTGTGTCACCCAACCAAAACCAGACACCCAAAACACAGAATGTGAGTTGACTTCATATTCCATTAAAACAGGTCCCACCCCAAGGGTGTACCCACAACAAACAGTTCCAGGGAAGGTTCCCGCCAGTCTGGCAGGAGGGAGCCCCAGAGCCATATATGGTCATTTCTCCCAACATCCAGTCGGGTAGAAAGGGACAGGGTCAAGGCTTCCTAGGACTTTGGGAAACAAGATGTAAAGGCAATAGAAACCAAGAGGGTACAGTGGCCACCCTGCCTTTGTTCAGGAATCCATTGATTCCTATGGTAGGGCATGGGTGTTCCAAAATGGAGGACACTCAGAGCCACTGTCAGGTCAGCATGTAGCTGTCACCAGCCCATGCCCTGCTCTGTAGGCAACGCATAGGTACCCAAAAACATACACAAAGGGTACAAAGGTGTACCCCCAGCCATGGGTGCCATAATAGTACCCCAGCGGTGTTGCTCACCAAAAGGTAAAATGAAGAGCTGCACTGCCAGAGGTACAGACTGGACCTTTGTGACAGAAAACACACAGAAACCACACACAAAAAGTGGTAGGACAAGGACTAGGATGCCCTGTCCCTCCAAAAGGCATTTTCAGCATCACATTCACCCCCTCCAGACTGAGGTTAGGGTGCACTAATCTCCCAAAAGATTGTCACCCTCATCCAGATGCTCAACTTACCTCCTGGAAAGGTCATTTTGAGTGCCATGACTCTTTCCTGGTCTATGCTCAACAGTGAAGTCTAGCCCTTGCAGGTTAATGAACCACCTGAGCAGTCTTGGGTTTTCACCCTTCATCTGCATAAGCCAACTTAAAGGCTTACAGCCAATTTGGACCTTGAAGGCAGACCCAGTAAGGTTAAGGCTCTGAAGTGAACAAGAGGCATGAGACTTCCTCTCTTATGTGGAATGGCTTGAGCCTGTTGACATGGAAGTCCTGAGGGGCTACCCCAGGAATACCCATGTCAACCAGATAGTTGACTTCACCCCTCTTGAAGATTATCCTGAAGGCTCCAGTCCACTTATCAGCCAGAGCTATTGGCTTGGTGGCTCCATCACGCGGATTTCCTGGCCAGGAGTCCAGTCCACTTGTGAGGCCTTAAGGTCATGCCAGTATTTGTTCAATTCTTGGCTGGTTTTAAGATTGGCTGATGCCGGGTCCATCGTCTGTACCATCCTCCTCCTGAAGCTTAACACAGAGTCCCCCACTTGCTTGGCAGGGCCTGGGGGTATAGCTTCCAAACCTTCCCTAACTAAGGCAAGGGTCCCCATCACTGGATGTCCAAAGAGGAGCTCACAGGGACTCTAACAAACACCCTTTTGAGGCACCTCTCTTTAGGCAAACAGCAGGCATGGTAGGAGATCCCATTTCCTCCTAAGGGGCTCTTCCAAAGCACCCAACATGCCTTTGAGAGTTTTGTTAAACCTCTCAACCAGACCATTGGTCTGAGGGTGGTAGGATGTAGTGAACTTGTAAGTTACACCACATTCCTTCCCTTCCACTTAGCTTTCATGTAACATAGACATGAAGTTGGTTTCTCCGTTAGAAATCATCTCTTTAGGAAAACCAACTCTGGTGAACATGCCCAGGAGGGTCATGGCAACCACCTTGGCTGTTATGGCTATTCTCCCTCAGGAGTTGACTCTAGGGTCACCACTGGGCATAGTCCCCCGGGAGCTTGGACCACACTGGGTGCTGCTGAAGCAGCAGGTAGAGAAGAATACCCCTTTATGTAAGTAGTGGACTTACTCTTCCTCTTTACCTTGTGTTCCCCTTTGGCTTGGGCAACTGGCTATCAGTCAGACCCTGTTTGGCATGAGACCTAGTGACGGCAGCAGCAGTCAGAGGTAACCCATCAGAAATCAACCCCATTTTAACTAGGCACATTATCCTGTACCAGGAAAGGGTGTTTGGCTGTAGGAGCACCTACCTAGTCCTCTGGCCTGAGCAGGGTCCTGTCCACCACTGTCATGCTAGCCCCAGCGTCTCTCAAACCAGTGGAAGTCTGGCCATTAATGGGGACACTTCTCAGAAAATCTTCAAGTATTCTGTGGGATAGTAGCCAGTACTTCTGAGCACTTGTCCCAGGCCCCAATGGACAATAAGGGAATCTCTGCCAGAGCACCAAAGGTGATTCCTGGAGAGGTGGGGAGGACAGTGGCCTACACCTCAGGCAGTCTTAAAGCCAGTGATCCCACCACAGTAGCACAAGTGTAAAGAATGGAGAGCCGTATCTGTACTTCTGCCCTCTATATGGGTGGGGTATAGGCATAGAGCACCCCAGCCAAGGTTCTCTGTATGGTAGCTATGGATGAGCAACCAAGGCTTAAGCTCTCAGGAGGTGATGCATGCTGGTTCTTAAGAACAGTGAATCCCCAAGCCTCCACAATGGCATGTCTACACACTATTTGGTCTCAGGAGGATAGCTCAGGGGCAACATGCTCATCTTGGAAGCAAGACGACGCGGAGCAACACAGGTTCAATCCCCGGGTTTGCGCTTAGAAACCTCTGGGTTTTAAGCATGTTATAAATAATCAATTCCAAAAATGACAATTAGGTGATAATACAGCTTCCTTATATAAAATAAGGTTCAGATAAATATACACATATAAATAGCACACTTTGTACTTTGCCAACACTATCTTAATACTGGCAACAATGTATATGTATTTATTTTTGCATGTGTTGCAGCACGCTCAACCCTCAGGTATCTAGGCACTAGTTACATTAGGGAAAGGGGGAATGAGGGTGTACATGTAAAGGTAAACAGGAAAGGCAGGAGGTGGAGGTTCATGAGTTCAGCAGTGATACAGTGTCTTGGCTCCGAGGAGCTTAGGCAAATAGCCACGTTTTTAACTTTCTCTTGAAAGTCCAATAGGAAGGTTCCATTCTCAAAAATATGGGGAGATTGTTCCAAAGCTTGGCTGCAATGACAGGGAAGCTTGAGCCGCCTGCAATTTTGGGATTGTAGCTGGGCACTTTGAGCAAGTGGTTGTGTGAGGATCGGTGTTACCAAACTATACTTAGATTCATAAAAAATGCACCAACTGCTGACTGTTTTTAAAAAGCATGAGAATCCTAAGCAAGGTGTAACTTCACAGATCAAGGAAGAAAGGCAGATCAGTTTCAGAACATAGGCAGTATACTTTCTTTAGACTCAAATAGTAATACTGTGTGAGGATCCCACCACATAGGCAACCTGAATGATAACAATTTGGTTGTACTTTATCTTGTATATCATGCCCAGTCCAAATAAGTTCAATAATGCTCTGCCTTTCTTTTTAGAGGTTTCACTATCGCACAGAACGAGGGAATCTTCACAGATCCCCACTGAAGCCTGTTGAATGAAGGTTGTAGGGATTTCAGTAAGGCCCACTTGGGGTTTATGCTGCCTTTAACTTTAAACATTGCCTGCATGATAAGATGGCCACCACCTTTCCTTTTGTCAGCAACTCACCGATTCTGCACTGAGGCAGTTCCCGCCTCAATACTGTGATTGGTTGCCAGCATCTTCTTCACAGCCACTGGGGAGCCGGCAGGCAAGCCAGCCCCACCCCAAGGCCCACACAGGGCACCTGATGGCCTGGCTGCTCACTATCGTGTATACCGAGGGAATCTTCACACATCCCCACCAAAGCCTGCTAAATGAAGATTTTGGGGATGCCAGGTATGCCCACTTGGGGCTTATGCTGCTGTTAACTTTAAACATCTCCTGCGTGAAAAGATGGCCGCCACCTTTGCCTTTATCGGCAACTCGCCAGTGCTGCATTGAGGCAGTTCCCGCCTCATTACTGTGATTGGTTACCAGCATCTTCTTCACGACTGCTGGGCAGGCGAGCCGGCCCCAACACAAGGCCCACGCAAGGACCCTGTCTGGCTTTGGCTGCAGGAGCCGGGCCCCCCTCTTCACTCTGTGATCTGTTTTGAAACTTGAATATGGTTGTGCTTTAACCTGCACTCTGACTGTTTTCTGTTGCATTTGAGTGCTCACCCAGTTGTGGGGATTTACAATGCTGCTACCCTTGTGCAAATCCTGTTTAGAGCACCTTCTTCATCTGTGCCTGCTTGGCTGCTAGGTCGTCTGTGAGTTCTTCATGCACTGTGCAGCTCTCACCTCACTCCTCCGCCTGGCATCTTATGCCCCCCACCCCCATAAGATCTCCATGGCACTCCATCTCCCCTATGTATTCTAACTGCTACTCTATTACCTATCCCCCCTCTCTTTCAAAGCCTTGAAGGAAGATGTTTAAGAAGTGTCTCCTGGTATCTAAACCAGGTCTGTCCATTGCTGACACCTATGTCAATGCTCTTTCCAGGCAAACTATTAGTGACATTCACTTTGTTGCTCCCTCTCCAAACATATGGACTCCCCATATAGTGTCTGTCCTCTCCCCTTTCTCTTCCTCACCCATTAATTGTGTAACCAGACAGGAAGTGCTCTTGGGGCCCTTCCCATCATCCATTTGCATCATCAATGTCTACCTGAATGGCACGATCATTGCCCAAGGACTTCAGCCCAACCTCCTCCTTCTTGACAGGCATCTACTGTCTCTCATTACCTTTCTTCTTTCTCCTGCCACTCCTCCTTCTCCCTCATCCCTCCAGCAGTGATACCTTGCCCCTGTAGCCCTCCTCGGAAAACCTTTAAGGGAGGCAACCAGCTTCACTTAGATACCCTCAACTCTCCCTCCGCTGTCAAGCACTCCTCGGACATCTGTCACCTCCTTGAAGACTTTAACCTCAATGTCCTCGTGCTCACTGAGATGTGGTTCAATGCCAGCTCTGTCACCTATTTTGACACTCTTCTTCCTGAGGGTTACAAGAACCTCTCCAAGTCCAGGCCTAACAGGCCAGGAGGCAGAGTGGCTCTTGTCTTCCCTGAATGGACCCCTTCCTCTATCATACCTATCCAATCGTACTCCTCCTTTGAATGTCTTGTCTGCAAGCTTTGCATCTCTCGGACCCTTTCTATCACTCTTGCTATGATCTACAGGACCCTTGGGCCAGTCTCCCTCTTCCTATCTGAATTGGCTGATGTCAAATCTTCTTTCCTTAATTCTACTTCTAAGCTTCTCCTCCTCAGAGATTTCAATATCCATCTTGACTTATGACACGTCGTTACCCTTCCATAACCTTTGTGACTGTTTCTTCTTCACCATTCTTCCCTCTGGCCCCACTCACACAGCCGGGCACATCATGGATGCTCTCATCTCTGCTGATCTCTCTCTAACCCTTTGAGTACACCTCTCTCTTGGTCTGATCACTCTCTCCTCTCACCTGGAGCTCCTGGGCTCCCCGGCTAAGCCTCTGCCCTCACTGCCAGCCTCCTTCTCTGTCATCCGACCGATGAAGCAAGTGTCAGTTGTCGCCTCTGACGCCTCTTTTATTCCCCCCTACACTGCTGCTATTCATTCTCACTCTGACTCAGTCCTTGCTAACCTTCGCCTCTCCATCTCCAACACCCTTCACATCCTTGCCCCTGCCACGATGATCCGCATGAAGCCAACCTTCAAGTCCAACCGATGGTATGATTCCGCCTAGCCTCGCTGAAAAGCAAGTGCACAGTTGCGGAACAGAAGTGGCTGGCTTCGTGCCCATCTTCTGACAAAGTGGCCTGTTGCATGATCCAAAGGGATTGAAGACTTTCCATCTGGTCCAAGAAGCATACCCATATTCAAGCCTGCATCTCTGAGGCCACCAATAACATGGCTGAACTTTTCAAAATCTGTAAGGAACTTGCCAATTCTACTGCAGTCTCTACTTATCCTGTTCCTTCCCAGGCCCTCTGCATGGCTTTGGCTTCCCACTTTTCCACAAAAACTAAGGACATCCTGTACTCACTCTCCCCGACTCATCCTCCCTACTTCAATTGCACCTAGACCTCCCTTGGCCCCTTTACCTCCATCCCTCCTACTCTTCTCCTTCTCACCCATAGCACTGGAGGTCACCAAGAAGTTTGCTCTGTGAAAGTCTCCTCCAAACAGGTGCTGCCCTACTCCTCTAGAACTATCAACGACAACACTGCTGTCCGCGCTCCCTCTCTGGCTGAGTTCTGCAATCACTCTTTTGCCACTGACTCCTTCCCATCATCTCTTAAGCACGCCCGTGTGCATCCCCTCCTAAAAAAGCCATCTGCAGACCCTTCCCGCCCGTCGAACTACCACCCTATCTCCACTACCCATTTCTAGGGCAAACCTTTGGAGAAGTTGGTCATCTCCCAACTAATCCGTCACACCGAATCTGTTGGCTGTCTTCACGGCCACCAGTCTGTCTACAGAACAGCCAGAGTCTCGGAAACTGCTCTCCTGAACACCAAGGACGACTTGCCTTCAAAACTCTCCCTCTGTTCTCATCCTCCTTGAGCTGTCATCTGCCACCGACACAGTCAATCATGCCACCCTCCTTAACCAAATCTGTGATATTCTGGGCATCACAGACTTGGTGCTGGCTTGGCTGACCTCTTTCCTTTCAAATCGGCCCTCCCAGGTTCAAATGGGCCCTTTTCTCTACTCTACCTCTCTACGTGTGGCATCCCTCAGGGTTCTATCCTATCTCCGTGGCTCTTTATTAATTACCTTGCTCCTCTTGCCCACCTAATCTCCACCTACTCTCCTCACTTCCAGTATTATGCAGATGACACTCAACGTTCCCTTAAGCTTCTCTCCCCTACCTCGTCTCCTTCCTCTCTCATTCCTGGCTGCCTGAATGCTATTCAGGCATGGTGTGCTGCTAATGATCTCTGCCTTCATCCCAGTAAGACCAAGATTCTTCTCATTATTATGCCCCCCTCTTCCATCCCCTACTCTCTGCCCCCCCTTCCTGGGAACTCTCCCCTCACCCTCTTGTGTGGCAAAAAACGTGGAGGTCATCTTCGACTCCTCTCTCTCCTTCTCACCTCATATTGCTGACCTTGCCAAGAAGGCTCACCTTCAGCTTCACCTCCACAGAGGAATTCCCCCTTTCCTCACCTTCCCCCAGAAACCCATTGTCTTTAAAGCTCTGGTTCTCTTCAGGCTGGAATAATTTAACAGTCTCTTCCTTAATCTACCTCTTTCCTCTCTTTTCCCTCTTCAACTAACCCAGAATAGGACTGCAAGACTTATCCTTGGTCTCAAGCTCAGGGACCACATCTCTTGAGCACTATAAGCACTGGCTACCGGTGAATGCAAGGATCAAATTAAAGACCCTCTGCATCATCCACAAGGCTTTCTGGGGCCTGGGACTGCGAAAAATTCAACTTTCACTCACTAAATAATCTCCCTCCTAGAGTCCTTCGGTCCTTCCGCTCTAACTCTCTGCAGGTCGGACGTTTCTCCAAGAAGACAATTGGGGGGTAGATCTCTTTCTTCGGCAGGAGCCTCCCTCTGGAATGGCCTCCCCGAGCCCCTCAGTCTTGAGTTGGATCTCCTTATGTTCCGGAAGTTTCTCAAGACCTTCCTCTTCTCCTCCTCCTTCCCTCTCCCCCTTCCTTGTCCTCCGCTGATACGCCTGTTCCCTTCTGAGTCTCACAGGGGCCAGGCACCCCCCTTGACCAGTCTGCCTCAGCACCCTTAACTTGCCTTCCCTGATCAGACTACTGAGTCTGGTCCACCCCCCACCCCCCCACTCACTGTAAGTGATTTCAATCCGGCACACACCCAAGTCAAAGCTCAGCATGTAGTGCTCAACTGAAATCCTTATTTATTTTTGTCTAAAAGTTCAACATTCTGAACGATATACCACTCATATCACACCCTTCTCCTGGAACCCCCCAGTCACACTGAACCAGGAATCAGGCTGGTTTTCAAAGGTAAATATTTATTTATGTATTTAAAATGTAATCACAATATGTTTAATAGGTACACAACAATCACCAATGGGGTGACAGAACACTGAATAATATCTTTAGTACACTAGGAATAGGTGATAAGCAAAACAAATGCAGCACAGAAAAATACTTTTGTGTTGGTTCAGACCAGATAGCACTGTAGTTAGCAATTCCCCCTGCAACACCCCTCAACCCCCCAACAGGCAATGTAAAGAGATAGGAGGAGAGAGCAGGTATTCAGGAATAGCACTAATCAAACAGAATATCAGTCCCACTTTCCCCCATCAAGCACAAGAGAAAAGCGGAATTGACTTTTCAGCTGTCGAACTGGCTTTCAAGATTATCTTTAGAATGGACTAGGCAAAAACACCAAATATGGTCAAAAATACCAAAATTGTTATAAATTCCTATGGGGGCGGCTTTAAATAGTTGTACACAAGCACAAGCAATGATTTGTCAGCAGAAAACAATTGAAATCTTAAAATCCAAGTTGGAAGCAGTTTACAACTATTTTACACGTGTAAAATCTTTAAAATCTTAAAATTTGTGGCAAACTTTTTCATTGCGCGATATTCGTGATAACGGGAGAATCACATTGATTTGGATAGATATGGATGTTGGCTACAAGTAGGAGTTGAAATTTTGTTTTTCTATCACAACAACTGAGGGAGTTACAGAGATTATAGTAAAGGTTGTTTTTGTAAAATAGACGCGAGAATTGAAAACAGAAATGCACTTTTAAAAGTGACAAATGAGTTTGCTTACACTAGGGGATGACTATGAAGAAGCGAATACCACACAGGGATTACAGTCACTGGATCAGGGTGACCACCTGATAAGGAAACCCGACTTCTTCAGATGAGAAAAGGGGCAGCGCAAGGATAGTTCTAACAATACTAGTTCTGAAGGAAAGATAGGATGGGTTGGAGCTAGGGATAAGACAAGGCAAAGATACTCCTGACAATACTGGTTTTGAATGAAAAGATAGGATGGGTTGGAGATAGGCACAAGACTATGCAAAGGACATATGCTATGGAACACAGTTCATCCTATTTATACTCACTGGATAGGTTTTTAAATGGGACCGTCAGCTCTGGTCAGGATTGGATCGGGTCTAGGAAAAACAGCACTTCAGGCACGGGACTGGATCCTCTAGACCAGTCGCCAGATTGGCACAGGATCTGCTCTCCTAGTCTGTGGGTATCTGGATCAGCTAGATGGCGAGTTCCCCAAGCAGGCCTAGTGGTGGCAAGCCAGAGAATTTCTGGATACTGGTTCAAAAGGCCTTCTCACCCACACAGCGCTTTACTGAGTGGAGAGAATATCTTTGAGAATTGGGGCCTTGCTGGGAATCAATAGCCTCTATTGCTGGCAAGAGATTTGGTAACTGGATCTGGAAGAATATTTAGAGCTGGATGTAGAATGCTGGATCAGAGTGCTGTGCCGGAATCAGGAAGGTGGCTGGATCTGTGAGTCCCTATCTGCTCTCTGCTGTCTCTATTTATGCTTTACAAATGACATCACAAAGGGGGTGTATGGGCCGGCTTAGCCGGGCTTGCCCCTGTGAAGGTGATTGGGTCAGAGTCTACTCTCTGCCTTGATAGGAGGAGAAAAACAGAGTGTCATCTTTATGGTACAATTTTATGATGCTTTGAATCCACCCCTAGCCACTTGAACACAAAGTCTAATTTTGGCAAAATATATATTTACACATGTGCAACCTCTATAAAATCACATACACAGATTGCATATTTTCTGGAGCATTTGCTCCTCAAAATCTCACAGCTGTAGGATCTGGTATCAACATTCTACAGAATGTTGTCCTTTTTCGCTATGTACACAATGTCCAAATTTTATGCAACTTTCCACAAATGTGTCTGTTTAACATGGGAATGAGTGTATAAAGTTTCACAATTCTAGTGGAAATACAGACCCCATAAACCCACATTTATTGCCATTCCTGTTCAGAATAAGCTACACGGTTGTACTAAGCTTTCAAAGGTAGTGCTAAAAATTAGGCTAATTAATCTGCCATTTTCAGATTTTGCACCCCTTTCGATAATAAGTTATACACCTTCTAAAAATGTCCATTACATATCCTGTTAACACCAACTGGTCAGTATTTGTCACTGCTTGAAGCATGTGGTGGCCCCCTCCTTTGGAATTTGCTTCTGTCAGCCAGGAGTTTCCAGTGCTGCAGCAGTTTTAAGGCCTTTCACACCTTCAATGTCCTGGGTTGGAGGATGGTCATTGTTCCTATGCTCTCTGTAGACCAGATTCTGTTCAACCCCTGCAATTAACACCTCCCTGTGAGTTTCTGCTGAGGAAAGGCCTTCCTTCTGTGAGAAAAACCTGATATTCCAGTTTTGCAGCTTCAGCCAAACTAATTAACTTTTAAACTTAGCCAAAACCACATCTGTTGCATCACATACAAATACATTTCTGGGCCTCATTACAACTCAGGCGGTAAGGGTTTTACGGCGGCGTAAACAGCGCCGACCCTTACCGCCTGAGTACGAGGTCCCTTAGCGCCATGGAGGTTTTAACACCCAGGTGTTAAAATCCATGGCGCTAAGGGACCATGGAGTTAATTACGCCACCGTAATTTACGGTGGCGTAATTAACGCCTTCCCCACTCCCATTATGCCCTATGGGGCAAAATGGGAATGGGGAAGGGTAAATGGGAAAATGGGGATTTACCGCCCCGCCAAGGTTGGAATGGGGCGGTAAATCCGCCAACCACCATGGCGTAAACGTAGTTTACGGTAACTTACCGCCTGGGTCGTAATGAGGCCCATTTCTTTCTTGGCCTTAAAATCTGTGGAAACAAAACACAACTAAAATCTATCCTTTTTGCAACAATCTTGTTTATGTTGCTACTTCAGCAGACTTTTGAGTTTTAGGTCATTTTAAAGCTGCCTTAGTGCTCCTCTGACAGCTGTCATTCAGGTTGCCATGGGTACTGCACCCCAATTTTGGCATAGAGGCTGTCAGTTTTCAGATTGTGTGTGTTTCACAGTGTTTCATTTGATACATGGATTTTAGCACCAGGCAAGATTGTGAATGTTGAAAAGTGTTGTGCTATAGGCATTTTGGAGTTTTTGGCACCAAAGAAAATGACAATTGTAGGCACATTTTTGGGTTTCATTTGCAAAGTGCTGCTTTTATCTGTGCACTCTGTTTGCTGGTAATGGGGCCCACTGGCACATCTCGGCAGGGTTTGCTCTCTTCCACTGCACATGCACCATGGGTGGCAGGTTGTGCAGCCCTCTTTTTGTGTGCTGAAGTCACACTTTTTTTGTAGGGTTCTGTAGGTTTTTGTAGGTTTTTGGCGTGCACAAGAGTTTTGCCGCCATTGTCGCTGTTTCTTTCCCCATAACTGGCAGGGTGATGCCGCATAGCATAGGGGAGTGGGTCAATACATCCCACATCACACTACCTGACCCTCACCCCAGCCCCTATAGCAATTACCCTCCAGGTGTCACCTAGTACTTCCCCACAGACCCTCCTAACACTTACCCAGCCCCTTCCACCCCTTCTCTCCTGCATCCCCCTATCCCACCCCTTACCTTCCCCCTTGCTCTGACCCTCCACCCACCCACCGCCCCCCAGCACTTTCGGTCTTCACAGTGCTTTCCGTTGGCGGGTTGTTACTCCAGCTGTGGATGTCCCATGAAGGTGAAACTTGCCGTGGACCCAACAAGGCCTGGATGAAGAAGATAAGACCCTGTGTGACTTTCTGTTCGGTCGGGTGCAGTGGCAGAAATAGGTGTTGGAATTCAGGATTTTGCGGTTTGATGACTGTTGGTTCTTAGGTGCTGCAGACGCAGCATTGACCTCACGTGACCTGGAGTCGACCACTAGACTGGACTGCAGAACCTCATCAAGTCTGTACTCGAGATATCTTCTTTGGATTTTGGTGATGCGAAACCCATCGGCAGACCATCCTCTGCACACAGCAACCCTGGATCTTCTATGGTGGGAAAACATGGTCTGATATTGCATCAGGGATGTCTCTTGAAGGATTCTTCAATTAAATGGAACTTTCGCAGCTCTGGGTGTCAAGCAGCACAGCACTATGTCACGGTACCTCCTCTTCTGGGTGATATGCAGCAATCTGGCATCCAGCATTCATAAACACTCCTTCGGACCTTGGGTGACACAACTGGACTTCTTTGGATAAAGATGTCCAAGCACTCCTCTTCTGTACTCATGAAGACGCCTTCTCCAGACATCAGGCACACAGGACTGGCTTCCGGGATAATTCGGAAGAAGAGCAGCAGTTGCACGATCGTCCCTCGTAGCTCAGGAAGAGGTCCCCTATCCATGTCCTCTCTTGATTGCATACGTGATTCAGCTATGCAGTCTCGGATTCATTGAAGAAATCAGGCTGCAGACTCCTTCCTCCAACGGACCCAGGATTCATGTTTCAGGTGACAGCTTCAGAACAAATTGGCGAGTGAGGGGTCCCTAGTTATACATATTTGTTCCCCATTCACTCAGGCTGAGCCAGGCTCACAGGCATTCAGGCTATTTACCCAAAACCAAACACCTATGACACCCACCTTTCAGAGCACTACACTACATTCACTCCAGTTTCAGACAGGGCTGACCCAGGTAGTGCGCCACATAACCAAAATCAGGCACCAACAACACATAATGTGAGTTGACTTCATACTCCATTCAAACAAATCCCACCCCAAGGGTGTACCCATAACACAAAGTCCCTGGGAAGGCTCCAGCCAGTCTGGCAGGAGGCAGCCCCAGAGCCATATATGGTCCTTCCACCAAAGAGCCAGTCAGGGAGAAGGGGAGCCAGTCAGAGCTTCCCAGGACTTTGGGAAATAAGGGGTAAAGGCAATAGAAACCAATAGGCTACATCCCGCCTTTGTTCAGAAATCCATTGCTTCCAATGGCAGGGCCTGGGTGTCCCAAAAATGGAGGTCACTCAGAGCCACTATCATGTCAGCATGTAGCTGCCACCAGCCCATACCTTGCTCTGTGGACAACACAAAGGTGCCCATAAACATACATAAATGGTTCAGAGTTGTATCCCTACCCATGGGAGCCATAAGGGTACCCCAGGTGTGTTGTTCACCAAAAGGTAAAATGAAGAGCTGCACTGCCAGAGGACAAGGCTGGACCTGAGCAGCAGAAAACACACACAGAGAAGTGGTGGGACAAGGACTATGGGGGCCCTGTCCCTACAAAAGACATTTTCAGCACCACAGGGTGGAAAGGGTTATATCCAACATTGCAAAAAGTAATACCAACATTGGCAAGCTTAGTGTGGATAGCCTGAATATATTACACTTTTGCAATGTGATAAAGTTTTCTGAATGGATACATGGCCTCACGTCCAGTTTTCGCCATTTTACTTGTGCTGTAAGAAATGAGCCCCTTTTGACACATGTATTGCCCATAACAAGGAAAGTATGAGACAGGGCATCTGCTGTATTTGAGCCAGTTGGAAAATATCTAACAATTTAAAATGTACACAAACTAGGGCGAGGAAAAATCATTATCGCAATTGGTTGAGAACATACAGACATTCATGTAACACAGCACAATGGCAACTTATGCTTCACACTTTGCCTACATGCGATTGTAAGACATTTTGGAATCTGATTAATAGGAGCTGAAAACCAGCAGGAAACCTTTTGCTAAACTGTGTCGATGAAGAATCTTGGTGCAAGCATATTGAAACTTTCCTTTTCCAAAGTGCTCAGTATCAGGCCCCTATTAACTATTTTGACGCTAAATTAGACATAAGCTGATATACTGAGGAGGCAATTGCTTGTTTTATTACAAATCTTAAAAATTCACTGCCACGAGGGCTTCATGCATTAGCTAATGTTGTCCAAAATAATAATATTGACACATGGACAAACACCTCGACCTGCTGTTTTAATAAAATTGTTTGTACCTATAACATCCCAGACTCGTGGAAGGAGAAAAATACGTGTTCTGATCCAGCAAACTACTAGCTTTTGCTGGAGGTAAATCCTCCACTGCAGTAGGGTAATGTGGTGATAAACTGGCAGTAACTGAATGACTGCCTCTTTACCTCCACTTTCACTGCACCACTGTATTTGTAATGAGGTCCATTGTCTTTCCAAGTGGTGGCCTGGACGATCACGCCTTTCATTATACTTAGGATAGGCAGATAACCTAAAGCATCTAAACAATACAGCTGCATGTCATTCTTTATATCCTTTCCTTTCACATGTTCACACGTTTCAAGCTTGCTTCCCTTCCTATCCTTTCTCTCCCATTTCACTTGCCTTATTTTGATTTTACTTCCAGCAAACTAAGGCCTGGTCATCCTGGTGTGAGAGACAAACTATGCTCTAAAGCTTTGACAAGGATGGGTGATTTAGGACCACTATGGTCGTGATTTGGTTAATTCAAGAAGGCAAATTGTATCACACTGTATGAACATATGACTAACGCTAGTCATCTGGCCTTTGAATGTCATAGATCTAGTTATTCTCAAATACCGTCTGGCAAGTGGCTATGGGCCTCATTACACGGTAGGCGGTAAGGGCTTACCGGTACCGGTATCAACCCTTTGCGGGTTGGTACATTAACGCCTGCTTTTAGCAGGCGTTAAAAAAAACGAACCCGGAAAGGGACCGGGGTGCTAATTACGGTACCGCAATTTGCGGTACCCTAATTAGTGCCTTTCCCATTCCCATTATGCCCTATGGGGCAAAAATGGGAATGAGGAAGGGCAATGGAGGAAGGAAGAATTACCGCCTTCCCAACCTTGGAATAGGGCGGTAATTCCCCTTTCCTCCAAGGCGGTACCGGTAAATTACCGGCATGAACCATGGCGCTAATAGCACCATGGTTTACCGCCTACCGTGTAATGAGGCCATATGTATTGAATATCTCTTTAGCATATTATACAAATTTGCATGTGATTGCATGATGGTCACTGTGCATGTGGTCATGTAAAGTATAGCAAAGCCCTCACTGTAGACAGTAGTCCATGGGGTTGATCGACTGATTAATACTAGCCCTGTTCCACCTTTAGCTCTGCACCCATAGAATAGGCCTGACTCCCATTAATAATTTGGTTCCGCTTTCACATAGTCACTGTGAAGGCACGCCCCTAAATGATCACACAAGAATAATGGAAAAAAGGCCCAAAAAAGGCCCAAGAAACTCTTGCAAGGATAACAAGTTGTATTTCTACAAATATAGGTGCGTCAGCATAGAACTCTGCTGCCATGGAACATTCTGCTGACAAAGGGTACAAGCAGAAGCTTAAAAGGTGACACAGTGTCATAGATTACGCCATTACATACAGTGGAAACCTGTGTGGCTGGTTGGTGCAACCCTATACATGGTTGGCTGCTCCATAGGGGATGACAGTCCATGGGTCCCAGCCTGGTCCGTCTGTCTTCCATAACATGGGGTGTGCTGGGCTCATCTCTAGGGAACCAAGGCCAAAGAAGCAATTAGCTGCATTTGTAAATAGTGCTATTCTATCATTATACAGTGCACCTGGCATGCTCAAATACTGGCACAGGGGGAGTCTCCAGGTGACACTAACCCATACATACTTCCCTCATCCTGATCGCGTCGCTCGGATTCGAAGGCCTCCACCCTCGCTTTTGAACTAAAATGTATCCATCCCTGTACCTCACATTACAAATCATGTCATTATGAAATAAAGGTGGGATGACCATGTTCTTAGATCTTTTATGGTGGATTGGTTTATGGTCGGTGGTCTGGGGTCAAATGGTAGCTTGGAATTCAGGGGTATTGGGATTAGGGTAGTTATAGGGGCTATAACTCGTGGTTGGCTGGGTGGGGGGGGGCCTGCTTTGGCCTGTGTGTGATAACACGTACACCAAGACGCCCAGTACTGTCTCGTGCCTTGCAGGGCACATTCTTTCTGAACAATACATATTGGCAACAACTTTATAACAAAGAAGAGTTTCTGAGAAAGTTAGCAATGTGGGCTTCTCTGGTCAGCGCTTGGGCCTATTCAGATCTTCCTTTCAGGATCACGGCCTGTGTCTAACATGCTTAATACTGCATGGCCATGCAGGCCCTATGCCTTGGCTAGGGCGAGTTAATATCTGCAAAATGACGTCTGCTTATATACGCGCACTATGTCTAAAAGTCTAAATTGCGTACAATATTATGATGGAGTGTGGGCCTTTAGAATGCCCCCTGGTCTATTATACTTCTTCCAATGGGGCTTGCCTCCCCCTAAAGCACCTAGGAAGGTGGGATGGGTTCGCTCCCATCCCAGCAACTGACATAGCAATCCACGCCATGCATGAATTCACTTAATACTACAGCTAGCATGTCACCACACTAGTTATATCTGCGAATAATTGAAGTCACTTGACTTCGTGCGTGCGTTCTTCGATTGGGCCTGGTCTGAAGTCTTGTTCTAAACCCAAGCCGGAGCGCAGTTGGGATCCGGAAGTTACATACCAGTGAGGCCCGGTGGTTCCGCTTATACCGTGATTCGCAACGGTCTTCTCACCAGCCTCCAAGTGAACAGCGTGCAACATCGCGACATTACTGGAAGTTACAGCCACACCTGCTCCACCGAAGCAGTTACACCTGTGCTTGCCCAGCGGCATCAACCTAAGGTGTCTCCTTCACCGAGTAGAAAAGCACCTCGATCTGGACTACTCTAGGCTTATCTTCCCTACTGGCAATTACCTCCATTATGGGAGGCCTGGTTGTACGTGCGGCTGACACCATCTTGTGCTTCCGCGCCCATATTACTTTGAATACAGCATATTGAGCATCATATGGTGATCTGCAGTGACACTAGCAGCTACGCTGAGGACACATCATTTACCCGATATTGAGCATTCTAAGGCTCGTGAAGTGTCCATCGCGTGCGCACCGAGGCAAGGACCGGAAAGGACCACTTTGCCACAGATGTCTCTTCCAGCCACTTCTGAGCCTGCCCTGAGCGTTTTACTATTGGACTTATTTGCTGCCTTGTAAAGAGGTTCAATTCATTGGCCACGCCCCATTTTCCGGCGTTTCCCATACATTTTGAACATGCACGCACCAGCGCGAACGCCCCAAGACAAGGACCGGAAAGGACCACTTTGCCACAGACGTCTCTTCCAGCCGCTTCTGAGCCTGCCCTGAGCGTTTTACTATTGGACTTATTTGCTGCCTTGTAAAGAGGTGAACAATATATAAGGACTCATAACATTATTATATATGTATTAGGCATAAGGAGAGTTACTAATTTACTAATATTCACTTGTTTTAGGTTCAATTCATTGGCCATGCCCCTTTTTTGGCGTTCCATAAATTTGGATCATGCGCACAGCAGTGTGCGCACACCGAGGCAAGGACTAGAAAAGACCACTTAGCCACTTCGCCGCCGTGTCGTGTGCTCGTGAGTTATGCCCGTACCTTAATCATTTAAATGTTTATTTGTCTTATATGCTGAGTTGCTGACTTATAGTTGCAGTGTTGGGTGTAGGCGTTTATTTGGTAATTGGTAATTGCAAAATTGCTTTGTGCAAGTGAGCATAGTCTTACGGCTCCACCTTGAACAGTAATTGTACACGCAGGTGATTGTATGTTGCAGCGCCTATACTCACTCAAGTCAGACATGCCAGCAGACTTACTTTTACCACAAAAAAGGGAGTGGGAGGGGGAGCAACAAAAGGAGGCAGCTCAACGCGAGTCTCACGCAAAGCTATAACATTAACATCTGTGACCCGCTGCTCCTCTCTCACCCCGACACGCGACATTCAAAAGTTTTTTCCAGAGACTCTCCAGCCATTTCCGACTTTGGATGCGCATCCGTGTAACACTAATCAACAAATAGTCGAGCAACTGTGTAATCTTGCTCCGAGGTTGCAGGGTTTTGATGTACACAATTCTGAAACTAACACTGGGAAAGCACCAGCAGTATCGGATGAAACATTGTTAGGAACCACTTGGTTACCTCCTCGTTTGCCCCCAGCAGAAACTCCTATACATGGGACCTCATTACACGGACGGCGGTAAGGGTTAACGGTCACCGTTAATGGCAACGGTGACCGTTATCCCTTACCGCCGTACTACGAGGTCCCTTTGCGGGTTGGAGGAATCAACGCCTGCTTCTTGCAGGCGTTAAGTACCAACCCGCTAAGGGACCTCGGAGCTAATTACGGCACCGCAATATTGCGGTGCCGTAATTAGCGCCTTCCCCATTCCCATAGAGCCCTATGGGGCAGAAATGGGAATGGGGAAGGGCAATGGCGGAAGGGGGATTTACCGCCCCTCCAACCTTGGAATGGGGCGGTAAATCCCCTTTCCGCCAAGGCGGTGCCGGTAATTTACCGGCATGGTCCAGGGTGCTAATAGCACCCTGGATTACCGCCTTCCGTGTAATGAGGCCCATGGAGTTGTTGATGAAAGTCCAGACATCAGCTACGTGATACCAGATATATCATTACATGCTGGTGACTATGATCTTTCAAGCAATTCCGAAGTCCGAACTGCCTCCACGCGGAGCATAAATAGTTCTGCAATTTCAGGGTCGCCAGCCATATCATTTGTGCACCCTACTACACGTAGAACTACTGTTCCTCGAGCTGAGCAACATGCAATGTCACCAGTACTTCCCACCATGTGAGAAATTACCCTAGCAGTGGTAAACATGGCCATAACAAGTCTCTTTAAATTGTTTGAAATGTTAGAGACAAAATTAGCAAAGCAAACTGAGTTAATACCAGGCATTTCAAACTGGATTGCAGATGAACAAGCATCCAAAAATAAGCGAGTTGCCGACAATGATGCACAACGCCTCAACACCTCCTCTGTTAAAACAGCAAATAATTGTACGTGACTTGTTGCGGAAAATCTGTCATCAGTACCGTTTATTGAACAAGTGATTTTACCTGTGTAGAGGCTGTACCAGACATTCGAGCAGGGAATGAGTTTGGAAAAAACAACTCTTGGATCAGTCTAGAGCAAAACACACAGGAAAATATCTCAGATCCAAATCAAACTCAGACTAGCGAAGGACATTTTGATATTTTTGCCAAAAATAAAAAAAATCAGCAAACTAAACAAAAGCTCTCTGTGAACATGCGAAAGACAAAAACTAGGGAGGAGAAAACAACAACAACCACCAGTGGCACAAAAGAATCAATTAAATGGTGCTGAAGTGAACCAACTTGAATCAGCCAAAGACTGCCGCGAAAACCTTTGTGACAATGCCCTAACTTCGCCTCATGGAAATCCCACGTTAACGCATCCTCACCCTAAATGACCTACTAGACGCATTAAATGAACGCCAACAAGCCTCTGGAGAGGAGAATAATGGACTCTCGTTGGCAGCTAAAAGTATCCGATCAGAAGCTCCTAAAGAACACAAGATTGTTGAGAACTCCACAATGGGAAACAAACGAATTTATGATCTTAATGATGACATTTATCACGAGCAACGTAGACAAGACATCAGAAAAGAAGTCGAATCGTATTTACACATTCTGAAAGCAAAGGATACTAACACCTCAAACCTTCTGCCTCCTGAGCCGTATAGAGATACTCTTCTTGCTGCACGTCTGAATAAGAAGCAGCTTCCATTGTGTGACACAAATGCGACAATCAATTCCAATTATAGTGGAATTTGTAAAGAGCAACAATCAGCTGATCTTATAGGAACAATTCCAAGAGAATCATCAATGAGGCGTAACGAAGCCCAATACGTTCAACAAAGAGAATCTCATCGGGAAGCAATTGATGCACATATGAATGCTCAACAAAGAAGTGAGGATGTCATAATGCATTCACAATACAATGCTAGTTCACCAAAAACACAATGTACTGGAAAACAGCATTCAGCCATCGAAATTATAGACCTAGAATCCATTACAAAGAAGACTCAAATGGGCAGTGTCCTCAGTCTGACTGCTTTAATTCTGGTGAGAGACAGCTTGGATTCACTCTGGCCCCGACTGAAGGAGTGATTCGACATCTCCCAACACAAGTCTCGAGAGATCTGCTGGAAGAACAGACACGCATTGAAATGTCAATAAAGTCGTTCTTGGATGCCTATTTTCGGAAGAATGAGTTTTGGAATGGCTCAAAATGTTCCTATCAGAATATTCCAAAATCATTTGTGACTAATAATGCGTTCCGACAAATACAACATGGACATGACGATTGGTCCAATTTTATTACCCCAAAGGAGGAGAATGCACGGGCCACGAATAACAAGAATCAGCATCTTCGAGCTAAAATATTGAGTAACTCAATCAAAGCGAATAACAAGGAACCAGCAAGCATGGCGATTGAAAGGAGATACTCACTGATTATGAAATGTCGAGCGGCTCTGTACTCAACATTCGATCTGTGTAGAACAAGTGTACTGAACATATTTGAAGATATTCCTGATCTAGAAGATATATCAATCATTGACCTTGATCAAATAGAATTCTTGAGTGACGAGGATCTTTTAATAGTACGACTATGGTTACCATTGAGAGTTGTACTGAATGTACTGTGGAAAGCAAAGATGGAGATATTCAAGTTGGGATTCATTATTGCACAATATCTGCATGCCAAAGGACAACTAGATCAACAACCCAGCCAGGATCTTAAACATGTGCCCCAAATCTATCAAAAGTCTGCACCAGTAATTGCGATGAATCACAGAGCATAACAATCAGCTGCTCGCACACAGAACATCCGCCTTGCCTCATAGTATACTCGTGGACACACCAACATACATATTGAAAAAGGAAATTGCTTGGAAGATTATGGCATTATAGTCTTACAGGAAATGTGGCTGAGGAATACTCCTCTTTGGAATAATCATGAGGTCACTTTGTTACCAGCAGCCAAAGCGTCAAAGGACAGACCCTCCTCAGGATTATTAGTAGCAGTCAAACAAAGTAGTGGGTTAACCATTATGCCATGGGCCGCACCAAATGATTTCCTACAGCTGGTAAGGATTAAACTGCAACACTCGACCTTTGCACTAATCAACATGTATAGGAATCCAGCGGGCATCACAGATGATGCATTCTATGGTGCCCTAACAACACTTTCGGATCTAATATTGGCCTCGACAGATATCTCAGCCACTATTCTTTCAGGAGACATCCACCTAAACTGCATCTCCAACCAAAATAACAGCTGACCCGAGCAAGTAGAAAGGTGGATCCTTATGGCTGACAGGAACATCAGATTGGCCAATGGTTCTCTCCCAGGTGATGTGCCCCCGCGGAACACCTGGCATCGCGGAGACATGGGTAATATCATCAATTATATCTATGTAGATGGGAATTTATTCAATCTAGCAACACAGTTCAAAATCGTGGAACAAATAAATAGTGACCACTATCTGCTCTCATTAACTTGGTCACGGTCCTCGCTGCAATCCACTCACTCCAATAGAATAATGATGCAAAGCGTAACAATCAACAATGCAAAGACAAGATTTAGGTAGACCGACAAGAACTTATATATGTTGGGAAATGATCTCGACATGCAAGAAAAGAGCAGCATCTCTTATGTAAGAGTTGTGAATAAATACAGGACAGTGTTCAGCAAAAATGAACAGCCTGCATTTTCCCACAAACATCAATTCAATCAAGAAGTGAAAGATCGGAAAGCTGAACTGAGAAGAGAAAAAAGAGCAATCCAGTCACTTCCATTTGAACATCGAGCTCAAGCAATTTGAAGAGCCAAAACCAAATTCAGAAATTGGACTCGAGAAGAGCTGCCCTCATGTTTCAAGCAGACAGTGAATGTATGCTGCATAGCAGGGAGAATAAATGTACTGCAAAAATATGGTCATTACTAAATAATGTGCAATCAGACAAAAAAAATCACAGCCAGATTCATGGTGTCATGGAATGGCAATGGATACACCATTTCTCTGAACTTTATAGTGGCGCAAGTATTTCAGATTTGAATTGTGACCACCCCGGAGCAACGATATGGAATCTAGAGTTCTCAGTAATATTAATAGAAGATCTGATAAAACGGTCAAGTAGATCTAGAGTGGCAGGACTTGATGGTCTAAGAAATGCTATGTTTAAAGCAAATCCAACTGCTTGGGCGAACATACTTGACAAAATCTTCAGAACTATTGTATACAACAGAAGAATACCAGATTCCTGGCGAACCTCGATTGTAGTACACATTTTCAAAAAGGTTGAGAGATCCGAGCCCTGTAATTACAGACCAATTGCATTGCTTGCTGCACCGGTCAAATCCCATAAAAGACGTGACCCAACTCAAACTGGGTTTGTACCAGGTATGAGCACCACCTGACATGCATAAGTGCAATCAAGAGTCAAGCACGAGCCACCAAACAGCCAATTTATTTGGCCTTTGTTAACTTTAACGCAGTCTTTGATTCAGTCTCACAACCATTATTAATGGCCAAATTATCAACAGCAAATTGCCCAGACACACTCAAAGATATCATCTATGCACTCCATTCAAACACCTCCATACAGATAAGACTTAAGGCAAACGAAGGGCTACTCTCCCAGCAATTAAAATAGCTAGGGGCCTGAAAAAGGGGTGCATAATGGCATCTGCGTTGTTTAGCTTCTTTATTCATGACATCAAAGAGGCATTTGCAAACCAACTAACAGATGCACCGAAATTGGATGGTAGGTCCACAGCAGCATTATTATATACAGATCAATATAAATTTGGGGAAAACTAAAATTGTCATGGATGCTCCGAAAAAGACAACTCGCAACACAAAGATTTGGACCATACAAAACATCAAAATCGATGTTGTAAGCCAATATGTTTATCTGGGCAATCAAAGCCATCTGGAAAGATTGCAACAAAAAATACAAACAGCAATATCCCAAACTAAAATTATAATGAAGAAGTATGGCAAATGTTCTATTATGCCAGCATGGACCTACTACACCCAAAAATGCACCCCTGTGTTGCTATATGGAATGGAAGCGTTAGAATTAATTGATGATGATACCTTTGATAAACTGGAAGCCTTATTCTGGAGACAGATTTTACACTTACCCCAAGGGGTTCCAATAGTGTGGATCCGTTATGAATTAGGCCTGATTTCATTGGCTGCTCAATATCACTGGCGCTTATGCGCTTTATTTAGGAAATGCCTTATGTACAATGATGCCACAACTCTTTTGAAAACATTGTCATTTTACCTGTTTTCTTCTAATCATGTATTTGCTAAGAGATGGTTGCAAAGTATTTATCACACACTAGCTACTGCAAATGTAGCAATTGATCTTCTTGTACGAAATCCGGTGAAAGCCAAATTACAGATCTTTACCACTAACACGATCCAAACTAGAGAGCTTTGCCTGACTTATAAACGCTTTGATGGCAACTGCTTGATTGACAAAAAGTTCAGAATAATGACACCTTATCTAGTGAGAAGTCCATCTCTGGCCGTTCGATCGGCAATTATGCGCTTAAGATTCAACTTATGGCCAACAAGGGAGGTTCTAGCCGATAGACGCATAATTAAGGAATCAGATAACATCTGTCGATTTTGTCAGTTGATAGATAAGAAGGAAACTATAAAACATCTTATCATTGAATGCTCTCGGTTGGTTACATTGAGGAAAACACACTTTGCAAATCTGTATTGTTTTCTTGCGGATGTAAATCCAGAGTTACGATGGAAAATAATCTTCTCGGCTCACCTAGTGAGAATTGCAACTGCTAATTTTCGGAAGGCTTTGAATTTATAATATACATGCAAACGAATGTAACTAGGTGCATAGGAAATTAAATGAAAATACAGTTAACTACGTATTTAATTTTGTATTAATTTTGAACATGTTTGTAATTTTGTAAGTGTTTTTAACATGTAATGAGGGAAATTAACTTTTGTGAATTATTTGTTTCATGCAAAAAATAAGATTGTAAATGTTGATTACTTTAACTAAAAACAATAAAAAAAACTAAAAAAGACAGTCCCTTGAATTGATACATACTGTTCGCATGCAATGTATTGTACCTTTTAATTCCATGTCTGTTTAGCCTACAGTCTGGTGAAGTGCCATTCATCACACAGCGCTTCAAAGCCACTAAAATGGCAGGAAGGTGCTATAAAAATATCAACTAACATAACATAAGGAACAACATCTCAACCTTAAGGACATTTATCTCCTTAATTTGCAACACCTCATTTAATATCAAAAGCCTTCAAAGTCTCCACTGTTACCCTACCATTCGTAGAAAAAAGCTTCATTAAATTTAAATGACCCAAGCATCTATTACCCTTTCTCCAACATCATATTCATGGCAAAAAGTCAGGAGAAAATTGTTACAATTTCCACTACACAATTTCACTTGTTCTATGACAAACAATCTGGATTCAGACCCTGAAGGAATACTGAGACCACTCTCATGTCTATGAGTGAAGACCTCTTAAAAGCATTAGACCCTAACACACTAAACATTTGTATCCGTCTAGACCATTGTTGGCCTACATTACAGTGGAACATTCCATCATATTAGCTAGATTGAAGACTGCAATGGGTGTACGGGCTCTGCCTACAAATGCTAACTGACTTGCATCAAGGGTCATCAACTCAGGTTAACCTGGCAGAGTTGCGGATGCTTGCCTGCCCTCCGTGTAGGGGCTCTGCAGGTGTGCCTCCTCTCTCAATGGTTATTAATGTATCAATGAAACCCAGGACAACTCTACTTAATCAATTTTCCACTAAGTTCAAGGCTACGCAGAGCCTTCCAGATCGTGTGCAACCTCCACAAGAACACCATTCAATATGATACTTTTGTTAACTGTCTGAGTTTAGTACATAATTTGCTACCACTGAATAACCTTTTGTTTCAACTCCTCAAAAACTGAGGATCTCATGTTAGGTATCGACAGACTTACCACCTGCACCTGACAGCCCAGGCACATTGGTGGGACCGGCAGACTCACTTATGAATCCCAGCATTATCTTGGACAAGGATCTGAAACATCTAAATGCTATTAACACAAATCTCATAGAAATGGAATCTCCCTTGCATTGTCATGCCAAACCTGAGGTGTCTAGAGCCCAAGCAATTTCCAACCTAGAGTATTGTAACTCAAACTACTTGGTCTGACATGATCCCAAACTCAAAGACAAAAGTTTATTTGGAAACGCACAGCCACATAGATATTAGGTCTCGCCCCACGTAACCATATTTCTCAAGCCCGAAGGCTCTTCTCTGCCTTCCTTTGAGCACAGACTTTAATTTAAAGCCATAAGGCATGAGTGGAGAAGTGATTCCATGATGTCATTGGTGGTCACACTTGAGTATATTTCTTGTCTGGAGAGAAACAACCCAAGATCAATCATAAGATAGTGATGGGACACAAGGATGGTGGCTACAGGGAGTGGTGTGATGAAATGCATTCTGCTATGCAGGAATATAGGATGAGTAGTGAATACATCATTTACTCAGTCCTCACACTTCTACAACTCAACAGTGATTCCAATCATAAAGGTAAAACAAGCACAGTCAAGAGATATACCTCCTCAGGCCAAGGAAAGGCTATACTCTTAAGAGGGGTGTGCATGTGATTCAGTAGTGATCCAAACAGTAAAGTATCACAGCACAAAACAAGGGACTTTCCAATCAAGATTCTATGAATATATATATACTTTAATTGTACACCAACTGCAAGAAAACAAAATAGGAATACTGTACGAAACCCACCCCATGGAATGAAAAGAGAAATTGCAAAAAAAGAGAGAATTCAGCACTCAGAGTAGGAATTCAGGGGTGACAGGTGATTTCAACAACCACAATGTTATTTTAAAAGGATATGTCTTGAGGAAAAAGCTGCACAAGTAATCTGACCAGTCTCAATGGCCCAAAATGGACCAAGGGGGGAAGTTATGGACGAATAATACCACCCTGGCAGTTTGACTATCTCTGACCAGACTGTTCAGACTGTTTGTGCGATTCAAGAATGTTCGGTTGCTGGGGTCCCCTTGTCCTAGACAGGGAGTGGTGTCGAGTAGGGCTGAAGAGGACCTTGTTGTAGTTCGAAGGTGATGCTTGAAGGTGAGCGGATCGTGAGGCTCTACCCGGTTGGTTAGACGGTTCGTTCACAGAGGCTGGAGACTGGATGCGCTGGTCTATGGGGTTGGTTCGATAAAGCGCTCAAGGAGCTGAGGGTTTTGGGGGCCACCGGTAGACCGTGAAGGCACTAGTAACTGAATGCACAGGTTTGTTTTGAGCAGTTTGATGCATAGACCTATGTTCTGGCTAAAGGATCGACCGGGTTGATTTGACTGGTGATGATGATTGGCAGCAAAGATACTGGTAGAGTGAGTGGTGTATCAAAGGTAGTAGATGCAACAAAGAGCTTGTAGTTCAAGTCGAGGAGGTGACATGTACAGAGCGTGTGGTGCAGCAGCAAACGTGCAGTTTGACTTTTAAGAGCTTACTGAGTGAAAAACGTAGCTCTGGAGGGTCCTGCTGGTTCGAAATGTGGTGAACACGATTTGACAACAGTTTGACCATTTGGAGGCAGTGACACGTAGAGCTCTAGGCTGCCTTGGTTCTCAGGATGCTCTGAGCCCCGCTATGGGGTCGCGGGGAAAAGTTCAGTCCTTGTTCTCAGGCTTCCAGCACAGGAGGCATGTGCACACTGTCAGGGGTCCTTCACCAGGATGAGGTCCTGGGCAGCAGTGTGACAATGATTCAGGTCTTTTTTCAGTGGCAGGTTGACCCTCAAAGTGCCATGCGGTGGGAAGGGAGCAGGGCTTGCCTCTGCCTTGGAAACTCAGTCTTCATCGAACTAGTGGAGGGCTCTGAAAAGTCAATTCTTCTCAGATGTTAGTTACAAAGTGAATCTGAAAAAAAGTGGGAGACCACTTATTTTAAAGGCAAACCCCACCTCCCCCCAAGGTTATTGCCACAGAACTTTGCACAGATCGACACGCTGAAACGTACAAAAGACCAGTACCTTACAGCGACTCGATTTCAGAGGCAGTGAAGACACACACGGCAGCAATACCTCAACGTAGGGCTTAACCCTGTATGCAGCACACGAGTCGTATCTCTGACATATGGATTCCCTATCTATTATGTATAGGAAAAAAATCTGCACTCTGTACGTCACTTGCAGGATTCCTTCCTAACTCCTAACCCACTTTGAAGCACAAGATCAAGACAAGAATAGAGGAGCCAGCACCTCAAACCAAAGTAAAGGGCGCCTTCGACGCTGTGTCATTCACTTGTGGTAGATACCCCATGAGAAAGACACTAGGTGGGTATTTTCCGCTCCCAAATCTAAATACAGGGTTCTGCAGTAGTATTGGGTGGTTAAGCCTAGGCTGCTTACACAAGCGACAGTAAAAGCATATTTGTATGCTTTCTTTCCTAATTAGGCACCGAGAAGGACACTCTAGAGTCCCGGCTACCACTAATCACATTGATGATCACCCTCACAAAACCTCTGCAGGTAATTTGCAACCTACAAAGGTTTCTAGCTCACTGGAGGAACAAGAATAAAACTATAGCAATAATAGCTTACACTATTCATGTTGTTTTTGTAACTGACAGGTTAAGAATATTTGCTAGAACAACAACGTATGAACCATTGCAAACACCACAGCGAACCACACTCTGTAATATATCTGGGTGACAAACTCCTGATGAATGTTCCACATTAATGTATATATGAACTGAAACGTGTTGAGACTACAATCTGTGATTTATTACACCTTTATAAGAGATCAATAGGAGCAATAAGCTAACGTAGGACTTCTGGTTCTGACGCTTAATGAACCAGAAGACAACCATGTTGAAAATTTGATTTACCTTCATGTATATCGTGTTACCCAGGTCACCCCCATTGAGATTGTAAACGATTGGACTATTTCATAGTACCTTGTGTTTGTGCTTTAAATTATGAATGTTTGATTACTGTATGTATTATTGTACTAATGATTAAATTGATTTTATATATACTGAAGTATTTATCTGCACAATCTTTTCAGTTTCCTGATCTGTCAGATCAGTCTGTATCTCAAGAGTGTTAATGATATTAAGTTGTTAACATGTGATCTCATGGTCAATGTTTGATCTAAATAGACACCTAATGTCTTAACTTTCTTCTGGACCTTGATTTTACAATCCACAATCTGTATATTTTGATAGTCAATACTCATTTTCGAATTTTTGTGTTGGTTCCGGTGATCATAAGTTCTGTTTTCTCATTTTTTAACGTAAGACAATTCCAAACCTTCCAGTCCTGGATGGTACGATAAATTAAATTAATTGTTTCAGCAACCTTGTCATAATTACCAGATAGTGGAATCATGCACTGCGTGTCATCTGCATAATTCGTAAATAGCACGCTTTTCTTCTCTAGCAGCTGAAAACGTGCTGTAACATATTTGCAGAGGAGTTGCTTCTGCATCTTTGCTGCTGATTCTCATGAATCTGTTGTCTAAAAATGAATTAAGCCAATTTGCTGCTTGCTAAGAAATCCCAGCCACTGCAACGGTCTTTCAATTAAAATACATTGTTCTACTAAATCAAAAGCGTGTTTGTAATTGGTCAGGTTAAGAGGAATAAAGGGATCTAACTTCAGCTTTTTTAGTAACGGGGTGCCCTATGCGTTCTTTAAAATCTCGGGTACACGAGGTTCTCTACAAGATAAATTCCGAAACTTGGTAATAGGGGCTAACAAAGAGGGAATGCATGCTTTGAATGTCATAGATGGACATGTGTCACCCTTGCACATTGTAGGTTTAAGTTTCGTTCTGAGAGCAGAGATCTCACTCTCTGTTATAATTTTGAATTGAAAAGAAGGAATAGGGGTTTCCCTTTTGGGAAAACTCATTCCTGTCGTTATTTCTGTCATGTTCGGCATCTGAGCCTTGGTCATTATCTTCTGTTTGATACTGTCTAGTTTAACATAGAGATTTGAATTGTGTCACACCATGCTTCATCTTGTATTGGTCCTTTTACATCTTTAGGGCATGGGTTCTTCAGTTCTTTTAAAATGTTAAATAGTTTATTGTTGTCATTAGTACTGTCAGGCAGTATATCCTCTTAAATTGGCATTTCTAAATGACACCTAATGCAAATGCTGTGTAGCTTAGAGCAGACTATTATTATTTTTCCGATCTCATCAGAAAAGTAAATAGTTTGACTCATATTTGGTGAAGGCAGCTGAACCAGGCCATGCGGACACCAAGGCCCTCTTGATGGTCCCATATGTTCTGACATTTCTATCATTGTATTGATGTTCCTGTTGCCTCTTGGGGTCCCAGATGGGTGTCATTAGCAAGGGCAGCAGTGGAAATCCTGAGTCACCTGTGTGGAAAATGTAAGTAATTTTGTCAGGTAGTATCTTTGACAAGTGTAGCATTACTTGCACTCATTACAGGCAGTGCATCAACCACTCGTAATGGAATTAAGGATGCCTCTTCTCGTACCATCCTTCACCACTCAGTTTCTCTCCCTTTCATTCCCCCACTTTCTTTCTTTGAGACCTCTGTCTGTTCAATAGTCCTCTTTTCATTCCAGCTCTTTCTAATTCCCTTCCCTCTCTGAACAATTTCTCTTGCCTCTCTGAAGACTCTGTGTCCCCTTCTGTTAACACAGCTCTGCTCAACACTCCAGACGTTCTCCATCCTCTGTGCCCTTTTCACTTTTCCCGTAAACCTCCTCAACCTTGGCTTGCACCTGATCTCTTGTTGCTATGTTCCTCACTTCGGGGAGCTTAACATCAATGGAAAAAATCCCAATACTTCACGACCTTCTTGCACTTTTTTCCCTTCACTCTTCCTATGATTCTTCCCTGCTGAACACAAAAAAAATAACTACTCTGATCTTATTCTCTCTCTCTCTCTCTCTCTCTCTACTCACCCACATCAGCTCTTTCACACCCTGAACCATATTCTTGCCACTCCTCCTCCTGATCCGTCACTGACATCCTCTCTTGTACCTTCTGACTTTGCCCATTTCTTCACTGAGAATGTTGTTCAATTGCAGAACTCTATCCGATCCACTTTACCTCACCCTTCCCCTTGCCAGCTTTCTCCTTCTCCTACTCCCTGGACCTTCTCCACTTTCTTACCTCTCCCAGATTTGACACTTCCAGTTTTATTGCTCATACTTATCCTTCTGTCTTTTCTCTAGACCCTATTCTGTTGCTGAGAGCTTTGGAGGTGTGAGGATACACCTGCAGTGGCTGTGTCTGCTGAACGGTCATGCCCGCTCTGGGTCAGCTGTGCTCGTTTCTTGTCCTGGGAGTTCACAGTGGCATTGCGGGCTTCTGAGTGAAGAGTAAAGGACCTTAAATGCGGTCCTGCAACCTCCGTCTTCAGCTTTAGTGTGGCCGCAGCAACGCGGTGCTGCTGTGAAATAAAAAGGAGTTACAGTGCTGCAACAAGACACTTACATCCTGGTGAGAGAGATCCATTTATACTTGTGTTGTGGCAGATTGGCACGATTTCTGATGGAATGCTGGATTACTGGTAATGAGATTTTATACATTGCCTGGGTGTGAGATTGCACACATTAACAAAAACTTGGTGAGTGTGCTCACACCTTTTTTTAAATTGTTTAATGCTTTGCCTACTTATACTTTAACTGCAAGGTTGCAACCAAGTAAGGGCTTCCAGCCTTAACTTGTTAATTTTGGGAATTTTGGGAATTTTGGATGTGCACAGGTCGAATACTCATAGAGTGTGACTCATTGTCCTACGGGAGCCATTATAGTTGCCTTGTTTAATCCAACCAATGACAGCACTGTCTGTCCAGTTTCTTCCAACACCTGGTGAACCAGTCATAAAATGGGAGACGTGGAAGGAAGATTTTCAAGATTATGTTTCAGTGATACATGGCCCCTCTTTCAGCATGGAGTGCCACAGAGCTTTGCCTATGCATAGCCTGTGATTTTAAGGGAGAAGGATTTTAATGTCTACCTGACGTGCCCCAGGAGAAGGTAATGAATCGCCTAATGTCTACGAAACTATGGTAAAAAGGAGTTAGATAAACATTTTGAAAAGAAAACCAGTATTATTCTGCAAATATATTATTTTAGTACAAGGCATCAGAGCAGAGATGAGAACATTGAAAAGGTTCTTACTACACTCAGAGAACTGGCCAACAGGTGTAACTTTGGCTCTTCATATGATGAACGAGTAAGAGACCAATTTATGCTGAAAGTCAGAGAAAACAAGACCAGGGAGGAAATGTGGTAAAGGGTGACCCTTCCGCGGAGGAGGTAATTGACATTGCCAAGAGGGTATAGCACACTAAGGTGTGTATTAAGGAATTGGAAAAGAGGGAGTGCAAGGAGGCAAATGGCAGCGTTCCAAGGGTTTGGAGAGGAAGACCTAGAAGCCAAGGCAGACACTAAAAAACAGAATTCAGATGTGGAGGGGTTTCTCTTGGTACTAATACACCTTCTTGTGCTGGTCATAATGCTGCATTCTTCAAGTGTGGCGAAAGAGGACACTTTGCATGGTGCTGCCTGCACGTTACTCACAAAAGTGTGAGAGAGATTGAACAAGAGGTTGAAGGTTCTGAAGAAACCTGTGATGAGGAGTGCAAGGGAAAGTGTTAGTTGGTCAATGTGGTTGGAGAGCAAAATCCGAGGGGTGGTAAACCTCATGCGGAGGTGCAGGTCAATGGTGAAGCGGTAGTCAGTTAATTGACTCAGGATCAGAATATACCATAATCCTGACTCATGAGGTTTTCAAGACATGCAACTACTCAAACCCAAGGTTAGGGATAATGCTTATGGTGATGCTATGACTGACATATTGGGGTACCCTATGGCCAGTTAGAATGTCTGGCCAGAAGCACAAAAGCTAGAGCATTTGCATCTGAAAAGGGAGGCTGTTTGCTTGAGTGGTATCAGCAGAGTGATTTAGATGTTGTAATTGTTAGGTTAGGTTAGGGGTCTAGTTGCTACTGTTAATCCAGAAGACAGGTTTGATGATGTTTTAAGGGACAGTTTAGGATGCCTCAAAGGATTTTGTCACAACATTATGCTCAAGGATGGAGTGGTGCCATTAGTGTTCAAGGCTTGCTGCGTCCCGGAATTGACAGGAGAAATAAGGAGACTCGAGAGAGAAAGCATTGAAGAGCTGGTGAATACTTCAGAGTGGGTCTCCCTAGCTGTAGTTGTGTGCAAAAGCAACAGCAGGAGCAGGATGTGTGTGGATGTGTGTGGACCTGTGAGGGCTAAATAAGTGTGTGGTGGATGGGTTTCCCTTTCCCAAAATTCGGCTCCTGCTGGGGTCTTTATCACCCTTGATCTGGCATTGGCCTATCATCGGTTGTTTTACACTTTAAATCAAGAGATGACATCTTCTTTGCCACCCAAGTAGGTACTTTCCGATTCAGATGCATGCCTTTATGTGCTGGTGTCAGCAGCAAAATTTTTCCAGCGGGTCATGCATGCAATATCAGGGAGATTAAAAGGGTTCTACTTTTACCAGGATATCTTGGTTATGGGAAAAACTCCTGAGGACCATGATGGTAAGTTTTCCTCTGTTTTGTTTGAGCTGAAGAGTGCAGGTCTCAAGTTGCAAAAGAGCTTTGATGTTGCGAAAGAGCAAGTGCAAGTTTACAATGAGTGAAATTGATGATCTGGGGCACATGCTTTGTGGTGAGGGCATACTGTCCAAGAGTCGTTTGGTCGATGTGATTGTCGGTTTACAACATCCAAAGAACAGGAAGGAGGTTATGTCATTTTTGGGGCTAGTAGAATACTATGCCAAATTTGTCAGAAACCTCTCTGATCACTGTGTGCACATCAGTTTGTTGTGCAAGAAAGATAGCACATTTGATTGGTCTGAGTACTGTGAGCCAGAACTTCAAATAATAAAGAAGGCTATTGTGAGTGCTCCGGCTCTGGGGAGTTTTGACACAGAGAGGGACATGTATCTGATGACTGATGTGAGACAGGACTCGGGGCAGCGGTGCTCCAGAGTCAGCACATTGTGTAGAGAGTGATTGTTTTTGCCTCTCGTGCTCTTAAAGGGGCAGAGTCTCGTTATTCAGTGATTAAAAGGGAGGCCTTGACTGTGTTGTAGGCCATCTATAAGTTTAAGGCTTTTCTTTGGGGCACGATCCTTAGCGACCACAAGTCCCTGTTGAGCATTTTATTCATCCAATGGTCTTGAGGGGGTTTCTCGTTGAATTGTCAGATGAGTAACCTCTCTTCAGTGCCAGACTTTCACGATTGAATGTGTGCCTGGTAAAGAAATCATTTAAGCTGATTTTCTCTCCAGAACTAGTAGCGCCATGATTACTGAGGAGCAGTTTGAAGAAGAACTGGTAGATCAAGATGACGTTTTTGTGATTTGTGACAGAGCCATTTCTCTGCAAGAGTGAGAGCAGGAGTAGCAGGCAGATCAGATTCCTTGTAGGGTAAAGGAGATGGTGATCTCCAACTAGGAAAACTGGGACAGTGTAGTTGGGTTGTCTGCTTTTCATAAGGTACGTGATGAGTTAAGTGTAGAAAGGACACATGTCTTCAGGTCAGGATGTATAATTCCCTCTGTGGGTGTTACGAGTAGACTTGTTGAGGAAGCCCACAAGGGTAACCTAGGCAAGATAAAGGTCAAGGGTTACATCAGAGGTGATTATTGGTGGCTGGGCATTGACAATGATTTGGAAGTTATGATAAAGGCTTTTGTTGTATGTAGGGAGTCTGACCGAGCGTTGAAGGTGCACACCCAGCCTCTAAAGACTTTGGAGTTGGGAGATGGTTGCAATAGATTTTTTGGTACTACTCAGTTGTGTTTATGGACACAGGAAGTATGCCTTGGTATTAGTTCATATGTACTCCAAGTCGGTGGAGGTCAATGTGATGCAGGAGGTAGGCTCTCATGCTGTTGTGGAATTTCTTGACCAGATTTTTCAAAGGGAGGGACTCTGTGGCAAGCTATTAACAGATAACGGGGTGAAGTTCAGGGTGATGGGAGAATTCCTCAGTGGGACAGATGTGGTTCATGTTAGGTGTTCATTGTTTCATCCCTCCACCAATGGGGCAGTGGAGAGGTTCAATAGGACTCTTAAGGAAGGGATCTGCATGGCCATCCGGGAGGGGAATGAATTGGAAACAGAACCAGAGAGAAGAGTATGTGCTTACAGATTTGCTTCACTTCCACAGGTCTAATTACTTTTGAGGATTTTAGGAAATGGAAAACTGCCACAGCGGTCTGACCAGCTTGATTGTGAAGGAAGACATTTTTGTAGTGGAACACACGCTCTCTCAGATATCAGGTTAGTGTGAAAAGTGATGACATGAAGGCCAGGTTTGACTTTCAGAAGAAAGCCAGATTGGCCAGAGTTGAAGAAGGAGACACTGACTGGGTTCAGAAGCCTGGCTTGGTGCTCAAAGATCAAAGTAAGTTTGCAGGTCCCATGCGAGTGAGAAAGGCGATGAGTAATGATGTCATACTTGAAGATGGAAGGATTTGGAACAAGTTCAGCATTGCTGTAAGAGGACAATGAGGCTGATATTTTTTGTGAGCAAGGGAGGTGTGTTAGTTTAATATGTAATTTACAGTGCGTATCGAGACATGTGCTGTTTTGCCTTTCAAACAGGTAGTTGGCTACGTTGCATTGTGCAGGTGCTCTGGCTTGCCAGGTTGGTGCCGTGTTTACTATTGAGCGTGTGTTCTGTGTTCGAAATTCTCTGGCTTGTACATACATTCCTGCTCTATGAATTCAAATACTCCAGTTGTGCAGGTGGTTGGAGCTGGAAGGAGGGCTTTTATTCGCTTAATCTTGTTGACTTAATAAAGGAAAATTCAACAACCCTGGCAGTCAATGGTGTCATTAAGTGATTTATCTCAATGATTCCTTATTCTCTTTAGACTAAAATCTTTCCTTCACTTCTGCCCTTTCTAACTGTCATTTTTAATCTTTCTCTCAACTCTTTGCATTTCCCCCTGACCTTTAAACATGCAGTAGTTCTTCATATTCTTAAAACACCTTCCCTTGATCCTTCCTCTCCTGCTAATTTCTCCCTCCTTCCCTTCCTTTCCAATATTCTTGAACAAATTGTCTACTCTCAGATTTCTGCCTACCTCAAGCATAACATCCTGCTGTTCTCCTTCAATTTGGATTTTGGCCTTTCCACTCAACAGAAAGTGTTCTTATTATTGTGACTTAACTCATTCTAGCATCTCTCTCTATCTTATGTGTCTCTGGTTCCACTATCAACTAGCTTCAGTCCTATCTCTCTAGTTGCTCCTTTGGGGTTGTACCACCTCTGCCCCCTTCCTACCACTCCATGGGGTGCCCAAGGGTTGAGTGCTTAGTCCTCTTCTCTTCTCACTGTATACCTCCTCACTTGCCAACATTATTAAACCTTTTGGACTGTCTTGTCATTTATATGCTGACAATTCTCTCTTTCTCTCCTTTATTGATTCTATTCACACCAAGATTACTGTTTGCTTACTCTCCATTCACACATCTGGGCATACCTGTCCCACTCGGTGACTGAGCAAAACAAAAGAGGTGATGGCTGGAAGGTTTCAAATTATTTTTAACCTCTGGCATTGCTCTGGCCAACCATCCAGACCATTGTTCTTCTCACTTTGCATTCTCTCTTCCTATATGTTAACCCCTTCAAAAACTGAAATCATTTACCTCAATTTTTTGAACTCCTCCCCCTCTGCTATCTCCTTTGTCCCTTCTCACAACCGGATCATAACCTTGGACTCACTTTTAATTCCTCTATCTCCTTTACTAGTCACATTTCCAACATTGCTGGTTCTTGCCAGCTTCAGCTCTTTAACATTCGCAACGCCTGCCCATTTTTGTCTTTGCAAGCAATGAAACTCCTCTTCACCACTCTCGTCTTGATTACTGCTCTGCTCTCTTGCTTGCTCTCCCCACTTACCAGTTGGCTCCCCTACGCTCACTATTTAACTCTTTCATTTGCACGCTTTTCCTGCTTTCTCCTCGTACTTCCCTTTCAAACCCCCTTCATTCTATTTCCTAGTTTCCCTTTTACTTGTGTCTCTTCTTTCATTTCTTGTGCATCATTTTTAAATGCACCTTTATGCTGTAAAACGTCATAGTTACCCTATCTAGTTGCGGTTCGCGCTGCATATAACATGCCGATGGTACTAAATATATGCTAGTTTCAAACTGTGATCCTATTAGCCTATTACTGATTATGTTTATTGTAGCAGTCTCACAATTAATATGCAGTCATCTTAAGTATTATTCTAGTGCACAACACCTTAACCATGTGGTCTAATTTATGCCACAATATATGACTTTCCCATTGTCTTAGTTAACTAACCACTATGTCCAATTCCACATGTTAACTATGCCTGGCAAATCTCACTAGCGTTGTCAATGTGTGCCGCTAGCTGAAACTCTTACTTGTTGCATACATAGCTAATGTACTATAGCCACAGGCCACATTTCAGCCTACAATGCCCTAGACTACTCATACATGGCTCTATCAGCGGTAACCTTTGCCATGTAAAGCCTCCAGTCCCAGGTTGGTCTATTGCTGTTTAGGTGTGCAATTGCTGTCATAACTACACGTCTGCCAACGTTCAATTTACTTAACGCTGTCAGCCCAGCCACACCTTGCCCACTAGAACCAACAATACCTAACTGTGTATTGTACCATTATTGTCTACACAGATTAGCTGCTACTCCCATCTCAGACCTACTAGTCTCCTGACTAGAAACGGATGCCCTGACATGCCGTATAACTCTACACACCTCCTACGCTATATGCCATGTACATCTAGTCATCATATCATATACCTTCTCTTGACTAATATCATAAGTATACTGACAGTGAGTACTTCTCTCCTCGATCCATCATCACCTGTACATGATACCACCACTGTCATGGCCATCCCCTTGACATGCACCCCCATGGGTATAACTAACACACCAATAGCCATGTCCTACAAACCTCGCTTCTCTCTTACCATGACTTACCCTCTACCACAGTCGAATCTCATCAGACCCACCAATTTCTTACCACCATGTAAACCAGTTGCTACCAATACTAGTCCAACTGCTAAAAGAATCACCAATCCCACTAGTATACTATCACCAGCTCAATGGATTAAACGCTATGCCTCCAGGCCTACACCTAACCAACCATGCACGACTAGTTCCAGAAATGTAAGACTAGGATCAAGACTAAACTATAACTTCCATAGATCATCACAAGTAAATACAACCTTTACATCAATAATGCTAGAGATAAAGGTGCGCGATCCAGTATCTGCACTTGACACGGACATTCCACTTATCAAAGGTGCACTAATAAATGCTAGATCCATGGCCGCTCACGCCTTAGACATAGTGGACCCTATTGTCACGAACCAAGTAGATTTCCTAGCCATAAAAGAGACTTGGCTGCATGATGCAGCAGGCCCCTCACTAACACTAGCTGTACCAGAAAATGTCACTATAATAAGGTTAGATAGAGAAACTGCGCAGGGTGGTGGCATTGCATTCATTGGCAAAACCAAATTGGGATTAAGGGCCCTCCCACAACTCCCCTTCCCTGCAGGAGAACCTTTGACAGTGAAACTACATCTCACTGCGTCACAGACTATAACTATGCATCTCATATATAGGACACCTGGTCCCATGTCTACATTTGAGGAGGATATTACCTCACTACTAACCACTAATACTAAAACGAGTTCACAAATCATCTTACTAGGTGACTTGAAACTCTGCCTTAACGACCCTAAAGATGATAAAGCCGCAATACTTGCTAACACCATTTCTGAGCTAGGCTTCACCCACTGTATCAACTCACCTACACACATCAAAGGTAGAACGCTAGACTGGCTAGCTGACCTCAATTGTGATATTAAAATGATATCCAATGAACCTTGTGCCTGGACCGACCACCATGCTATCTCCTTCACCTTACTAAATAGTCAAAAATCTAACTTATCCTCCCCTTTGCCCCCCCCAACCCACTATTACCAGAAACAAGCAAAATATCACAGCAGAAAACCTACTACCACTACTCAAACCTATCACAAATCCGACTGATACCAGTTCGGACGCTTCAGCACTAGTAGAACTTTACAATCAAACAAGCCATTGACAAAACAGCACCTCTCAAAATGCGCAAAGGCATGTCACAAGCACATGTAAACTCTTGGTTCTCCCTCATTCTTAAAGCTCTACACAGGGGAAAAAGGAATGCAGAAACCACGTGGACAAACAAACCTACAACACTTAATAAGGACAAATTTAGCAAAATCTCTAATAAATACACAATAGATTCTTCAACCTAAAAAAGACTAACTACAGGATAAATAAAGCTAACTCCAACACTCGAGAACTTTTCATCATTTTAAGAGAATTAGAATCCCCCATGCCTCAAAGGGAAACCTGCATCAAGGATAAGACCTGGTGCTCTAATATCCAAGCTGCACTGTCCAACAAAAATGTCCTCCTACAAAACAAAATAGAAACTAAAAAACGAAATCTCCCAAAGATATCTCTTTCACAGGAGCACCAAACGACTCAGAGAAATCCAAGTAACTGCTTTCAATTCACCCGAGTTAAGAAAGCAGGTGGGAGTAGCTTTCCGATACTGGCAGCCAAGTTGCGGATCATCTTACCAGTAGCTTTGAACCTTCCTTCTACAACTTTAGAAAAAGCACTAAAATATGGCTCATTTCGCATGATGTATAACGTCTACTTCCCTGGCCTTGTCTAGAAAATCACTACTATGTAGTTTGTGTATATATGTGCATAATGTTTGCTATTGCTGTATTGTTGTTATCATCCAATATGTAACCTGTAACTGCACCCTTATACCAGAGGTTTTGACGCGCCATATAAATACATAAACAAACAAACAGACAAGCACACATGCACACATGATCTTGCTCCCTTTTACCTTTCTTCCTTTGTCTCTTTCTATGCTCCTGGTTGCTCACTTTGTTCTCAAGCTCAATTCCTTCTTAAAGTCCTCAAACTCCAATAGGCTTCTCCTTGCTTTTTCCCAACTCTCCCCGCTTGCATCTAAACATTGGAATGCTTTACCTCTCTGTATACGCTCTTCTCCATCTGTGGACTCCTTCCAATTGTCTCCCAAAACTCACCTACTATCCTCTTAATATTTCATCACTCATACTGTACTCTTTCTTTTTTGTTCACCCCTTTAGCAAAAGTGCTATATAAATACAATAAATACAAATACAGTACGAACATCATGTGACACTGGGGCACAGCCAACCTCTGGTTGGCCTCGCTGGGCTCACATTACCGGCCTTTAATCACTTCTAAATGAAAACAAACCACCGCCACCCAATTCGATTCTTGGAATGGCCTCATCACTACAAGTGAGGAGGGCTGGCCTGGTCTGCCTCCTCACCACCAAAGGAAATGTCAATGTTCCCTGACTCCGATAGCAAGCTCCTTGTTGATAGAATTAGAATTACAGGTAATGGAGGACCACTGCTTGTTCTTCCATATGTACCCTAATGGCACCAAGGTCCAAGCAGACAATGACCAGAGCGAAACACATATGCCTTTATCCCATGTATTTTTGGACCTCATATGTTTTAATGGTGACACTAAATACTTCTTAGTCCCTTTTAGCTTTCTTACTAGCCAGATACCAGTACAAAAAGTAAAGAACCTAACAATTATCTTCTATGCTGATCTCATGTGTGCTCTATTATTAATGCAGCGATTAAGAGCCTCAAGTGAGAAAGTTACTTGCTCTGGAAGTTTCAACCTTCATTCCATTTAAATGCCTCTGTTAGGATGATTGGCTCAAATTCGCAGAACATTCAAGTTCTTAACGTCATCCTCGTGGAGGCACAGAAATCTGGTTACTCAATATTTATTGGCAACTGCGAATAACATGTACTGTCCCTCCCACCACTGTTGGGCTTGGCAAACTACTAGGCTCCAATTTGAGCCTGAAACCTTGTCTGAAACAAATACAGATCAGAGTGAATGGTGTGAATGTTCAGCATGAGTTCGCACCAACCTACAAGGATTTCTTCATAGAGGAAGATGTGGTGTGGAATATCCCAGGTTTAGCATGCCTTTTTTGGAAATTAACACACCCCTTAGTTACTTACATTTCTTATGATCCTTTTTGGTTGGGCAGGTTTTCTTGCAAGAAATGCCCACCAAACTGGCAAAATCCTGACCAACTCTACCTACAGATTTTTATGGAAGCAAAGTTGCATTTACTATATTTTACAGGATCTAACAATTTTATTTAATTTGTTTATTTTTACATTTATAGCAGTGCTCTAAACCTCTAGGCATCAAGGTGTGAGTTACAGTCTCATGGGCAGTGTGTGATCTAGTGCTTTGCGAGCGGTAATGGCACAGTTAGATAGATCCATATATGAACAACCAGGTTTTCAGCTGCTTACAGACGTTCCAATAAGATTGTTCAGCTCAGAGCACTGGTGGTAGTTTGATCACAGGGAAGCTGGTACCCCCAGCTCTGTTATGCTTGCATCTCTGGATTATGAGACTGTTGGCGTATTGTGATCTTGTTGGTCTCAGAGGTTGGGCATTTGAGACTTTCTCAGACAGGTAAGGGGGGGCAGTGTAAGACATGCACTTGTGAGAAATAAACAGTGTTTTGAAGGTAATACTTTTTTAATTGGGAGCTAGTGTGCAGCAATTATGGCAGCTGAGATGTGCTCACGTTATAGAATGTTAAGAGCTGCCCAGAGCGCATTGTTTTGGATCAGTTGCATTTTGCTAATGTTAAGCTTGGAGGTGCCCACGAAGAGTGTGTTACAATAGTCTAGCCTGGAGCCAATCAAGGGTCGAGCGATAGTGAGGCAGCTGTCTGGGGTTAGGAATCTCCTGCTGGCGTTGATGATTTTATATGTGTGGGCTGAGGAGTAGGCAGTGGCATTCACCTGCCAAGTTAAGGAAAGGGAAGTGTCCAGATACATTCACAGAGTTTTCAGTGATTTTGAAACTAGGATTAGGATTCAATCGATAGTGAAGGAGCCATAGTCGTTGCTTAGGTTCTTGATGACTGAGGGGGAACCAACTAGGAGGATTTCTGTTTTGTCATCATTAAGACTTTGCATGTGGGATGCCATCCATGCCTGGATGGTGTGGTAGACTGTGAGGAGAGCGGCATAGTCAGTGGTGTAGTTGCCAGACAGGGGGAGGAGAATATGCGTGTCATCTGCATAGTTCGTGTAAGATACGCTGCAAGAGTCTAGAAGGTCAAACAGGAGTTGGACGTTCGCAATAGAACGCAGTCATGACCTGCTGATTTTTGTATTATTTAATCCTTAATCATGGTAAATTACATTAAACTTGCTGGATCTTGTTAGGAATATCTTGGTTACGGTGTCTTTCAATATGAACATTGACAGGCAGCTCTTTTAAATTTCTAATACTGTTTTACTGCTCTTGAATTATATTCTGGTGTGCCCGACCCCCATATGGTCCTTTTTTGAGTTCGTATTCTATTTTTCTTGATTTAGAAAAGCTATTTGTTGCCAAAATGTTCCATGTGTTAAATGAAAACACAAAGACTGAAAGTTCCTGTTTTGATGCACCTGGATGAGCGATACTTGTTCAGTCCAGAGCCTATGTACAAGTTATAAAGCCCTTCCTAAGGAAAAAAGGGAGAAAGAGAGGAAACAGAAGACCTAAGATGGGAGCAAGCAACTCATGGCTGCCTGGACCTCTAGGAACCAGAGACCTGGACCTCTAAATAAATCTCAGCCTGTCCTGGTGCACCGCGACAACCAGATCTAAAGATAACACAACGATGATCTTGATATGCATATTCCTGGCTCACCATGCTTTGCCTGCTTCACCAATGGATGCTCCATTGATGACACTGTACCGCACGGGGTCAAGGTAAGATATGGGTGACAAAATCCAGCTAGCTCTCCATTCACAAATACTGAGAAGGCTCCTCGCACTTATAGGCTCTATGTGGATTTATTTACTAACAAGCCTAGAGTAAGGGCACCTTATTTGACCGTATTATTGAAATTTAGTTTTAAGTAGCAATGATGTTCCTCACTCCTAGCCTGGATGTCATAGTCCTGGTTCACAAAAAGGGCAATAAGACTCAGCCTGTTAAGTAGTGGCCTATTTCTCTAATGTATGGCCTTGAGAAACAATTATAGGCTGGCCTCAAGAGAGGATGAAAAAGTCTTTACGTTATATTTGCTAGTCTACACTCTACACACAGGGATGTAGGAGTAGGCACACTGGGGAGTAGTAGGGGAAGTAACTGATCCTTTAACTGTTGGCAAGGTTGTGCACCAGGGTGGTTTTCTGTCACATTCACTTTTCAACCTATATGTTAACGGTACAGCGTCCTTTCATCAACAGCTATATTTTCCACAGGTTTTTTTAAATAAAATGTTTCACTGAAAAAACCCATTGAAAAATATAGGGGGGGTGAGAGAGGGCATATTAATGGTTTAGGGGGAAAGGAATACTAAAAAAAAACAATAGGGGATCGGGGGGCTTGGCTGAAGGAACCACCCCGGAAATAAAAATAACCATTTTTCGATTACTCTTTTCAGTGAAAAATGTTCGGAAAAAAATCTCTAAAAAAATAGCTGTCGATGAAATGACACAGAACCATGCTAACGACTTTGCTACCATACTATCTGCCCTCGAGGATGCCCCCCTCACCTTGGTGGGATGATACAATGAAAATATGATTTGCAAATGATGCGGTCCTAATCCTGAAATCAGTGTCCACTAGACTGTCCTCTGTCACTCTACCAGCAAAAAGGGTTGCTAATTCGTGAGGCAAAACCAAATTCAAGGTAAATGGGGAGACCAAATCGATGTAACACTTAGTCAAAGAGTGAACAGCCTATTTGGTCTCTCGGTTGCATGGTGGTTATGCCATAACCCTGCCCCAGAAGTATACAAAAGCCAAACTTGCACACGAGCTGTAAATGGAGCTGAATTACAAGCCTTTGACTGGCTGAAAAAAGGAATTAACTCCGAAAATGATTATCTTGAAAGCCTGTTTGCGTTTCCCCAGGAGACACCAATCATCTTAAATCTTTTGGAATTGGTAGTGGAGAGCACGGACAACAAGAACTTCCTCACGATAAACCCTCCAATCATGCTTATGTCCCTGCCCAACTTGGGTGGGAACAGCAATGGTAAAAGTGGAGAAAAAAATTGTATTTGTTTCTATTTTTAATTTTTTTTTACTTATTTGATACAACCGAAGTAAAACAGCCTTTCAAATGTTAGATCTTTTCTTTCCAATTTATAAAAACATCAATTATCTACATCTTATTAATAACACTATACATAAAAAGCAAAATCAAATTGTTGAAACAAGGGAACACTTTTAAATATTAGATGATTCATAACATGATATAAAAAATAAACGAAGTTCTAAATTCTTAAATATCAACGACATATAAACTTATCCATGCAAGGTCTTTAACCACTACGAGCTTGCGTTAACTAGTATTTGCTTCTATTTCCAAAGCAAGGCTGATCACTTGGGCTGGAAAGAGGGAAAGGTTGTTCTGTTTCCGTGCTTGTTAACCCAGTCCTTGCAAACACAATAGAAGACCTTGCTCTTCTATCTCTGGCGCAGCTAGGCCCAATTGCACCGGAAGTATATGTTTGTCTAATCCTGGTGGGAGGAGCTCTCATGCTGGAAATAGACGGTGCTATATTTTGATTTCCATCTCAGGTGGGACCATCTGCATTCTAAACAGGGCTAGTAAAGAACATGCCCCTCCATGCAGGTGCCTTCCAGGCCCAGGCAGGGCATGTTTTGGTGATGGTGGCCTGCCCAAACTGTATTGAATACTTAAACATTTTTGACTAAATTGCACCAAAAAAAAGGAATTAGAAGAACCCCCCTCTTTCTAGGCCATGACTGGAGAAAACACCTTGGGCATCACCTCAAAGCAAGTGGACTCAATAAATGCGCACGTGCGCTCCCATACACATAGACATACACACTTACACACGCCTTTGGTCTGAAAACAAAACCTGTACTGATGCTCCCCTGCCAGAAATAAGCTGTTCACACCTCGGTAACCTTCGCTTATTTATAATGCTCTGTTCTTTCGGTTTAAGCCGTCATGTTGGAGTTCAACGCACGCTGCGTCACATTACCATACGTTTGTTAGTAACTCAAAAGGAAAACTGTATCTCGGATGTTTTTTTGTTTATTTAAAATGATTTGACATGTAGACTGGAACCCTCTCTCCATATGCTTACAATTTTCCACTTGAAGGTGTGTGATTTGGTTTTGGGGGGGGGGGTGGGGGGGGGTGGGGGGTGTCTGGTGCGCCTTCCCGCCTACAAATTGACAATTTAAAAAGCCAGTGCCTGAGGAATAGGTATGGCATTGGCTTATTCATCCTCATTTGTCTACGGCGCTGAGCGGCTGACAGCAGGCGCCCCATTACACGGTACCCTGAACGCGCCACGTGTTCCATTTCCCCTGCCAATCATCCAGGCGTAACCCTACACACTGAAAGCCCCAACTGTCACACATGCAGAAAGCAGCACGCCCCACAACTGTTGCCTATTATTTTGTGATGTGATAAACACACCTCAACTTAGGCCTTCAACACTACCTTTTACGCCCTGCAACTATTTTAATAACAAGGAAAATTCAAGAAATGAAAGGATATATGTTTTAATGGACAGGTCCGCGAATGCAATAAGGTGCACTGCAAGGGGCTTTATTGACTAGCAGTGGCAATCCCCTCCCAGGAAACCGCTGTGTCCTCGTGCACACAGTCGTCTGCTTTCTATAGACCTGGGCAGTGATCTTTCATATTGTGCGCTGCTCTTGCAAATGAACAATGTGCCAGCCTGCCCTGCTCCGTGGCTCTAGAGAAGATGGATGGCAGTGAACTAGCCCATAACAAGGGGCTGTGCCAAAGGAATGCTTTTGTGCTGTCCATTGGTAGTATTCAGCATGGGGACACAACTCAGGAACCAGGCAGGAGACGGTAAGTACAAAAGGAAGGTATATGCTTTATTCTTCAGTTACAGAGTTAGGCCATGATAGGAACTCAGGGAGAATGCATCTTCTCAGCTTGCAGCCCCATCCTGAAGTCCTGACCAGCAGTCACTCCCAGAATCTCCAGCAACACACATTCTACATTCCATCCAACATTCTCACAGCAGCACATAGCTCATGAGCATACCGGATACCACATCTTCATTTCCTTTCAAAAAAGGAACTTATACAGAAAGTGCTCTTATAAATTAGGGAGTAAACCTGATGTTTTTTTTCAACAGAGTTATCGAGGTCTCCTCGGAAAGGGATACTCTGAATCCTCGTGTACAAAAGGAGGTTTATTTATTTAACCATTACAACTTGTGCTTTCTCCCTTCTCATCTCCCATTAATGGGGGCACCCGGTGGGAGGCCCTCCTGGCCTCGTTCCACTCCTCTGAGGTCATCAGTAATGTTTACTTGAATGGTACCATAGTAAACAATAGAAGAAATCAGGACGGGAGATCAAAAAGTGGTTTCGGATTCATTTATTTAATCTCAAAATAATTTTTGGACTTGTTTTATGACAGTGGACGAACAGGCTTTACACTTTAGCAATGGGGGGTACATCTAAGTAGCAACCTCTTCATTATTGAGGTGATTTTCCTCATATTAGTGCACATTCTTTAGCAAACAAATAAACTTACCAATATACAAGAGTAAGTGCTGCCCAGGACTATTGGTGGTTCATGGGTTTTTAGAAAAACATAACACACAACAATATGTACAAAGCAAAAGAGTTGAGGAAGAAAGTGTGTCACAGATCGTCACTGTAGTGTTTAGGCCAACTGTAGCGGTTGTTAGTGGCTAGCTGTTGTGGTGGCCTTCTTCAGGATAGGAGTGAAGAGTGACTCTGTCCGTAGCGTATCGAGAGTCTCTGCGTTCGTCTGATTCTTTCTCCGGGCATTGTCTCCACTCTAAACTCTTGCTCAGCTGTCAAACACTCCTCTGACATTTGCCGCCTCCTCGAGGAACTTGACCTCAATGTCCTCAATCTCACCGAGACAGGGTTCATGGCCAGCTCTGTCACAAGCTTTGACACTCTCCTCCCTGACGGCTACAAGATCCTCTCCGCTCCGAGGTCAAACCTTTCCAGAGGGGTTGTAGCCCTGATCTTCCCTGAGGGGATTCTCACCTCTGTCATTCCTACACAGGCCTGCTCCTCTTTCGAATCCCTCGTCTGCAGACTCTCTCTCTCTCCTGGCCATTCCCTTACTGTGGTTACCATCTATCAGCCACCTGGTCAGATCTTTGCCTTCCTCTCTAAGTGGGCGGACTACTCTTCCCTCCTGGTCAAAACTACTCAACTCCTCCTTCTTGGAGACTTTAACATCCACCTGGATGCTTCCTGTCCTTCGAGTGGACTCTTTCTTGACCTCTGCGACTCTCTCTCAACTCTATTCTCCTCTCTGGCCCGACTCACTTTGCAGGGCACACTCTGGAAGTTCTGATCCCTTCAGACTTTCCCCCTTTGATCTCTCTCACCACTCTTCTTGGAGTGATCACTTTCTCCTTTCCTCCCATCTCACCCTCTCTACCCCTCAGGCCAAGCCAACCCCAGCACTGCCACCTACCTTCTAGGTTATCTGGCCCATGAAGCCTGTGTCAGTTGAGTCTTTCGGCGCCACTTGGTCACCCACCCCTGCCCCCTTTGCTGACTCACACCCTGACACAGTCCTTTCCATGCTCCACTCTGCTATATCTGATACTCTCAATGTTCTTGCCACTGTCATGATAATCTGCTTGAAGCCCAAAGCCAAGTGCAACCCTTGGTATGACTCAGAGCTCTTCACCCTTAAACGCAAGTGCAGGGTGGCTGAGAGGAAATGGCGCACTTCCGGTACATCCTCTGACAAACTGGCCTGCCGCCTACTATAAAAGGCCATACCGGCTCTCTACCCGGACTAAGAAGAGAGCCCACATCCAAGCCTGCACCTCTGTGGCATTTAACAATTCGTCTGAACCCTTTAAAATCTGCAAGGAACTGGCCAATCCTGCCACAGTCTCTACCTTTCCTATCCCTTCCCAGGCACTCTGCACGGCCCTGACTTCTCATTTCATCTCTAGAACTCAGGGCATCCTGTCCTCTCTCTCTTCCTCTCCCCCCTCTACTCCCTGCTCTTCCTCTGGCCCTTCTGCAGCCACCTCTCCTCCCTCCTTCTCTGCCTTTCCCCTGTTCTCCTCAGACAAGGTTTCTACACAAGTCCGATCTATGAAAGTCTTGTCAAAACAGTTTCACCCCTGTTCCTCCAAAACCATCAAGGACTAAATTGACACCCTGGCTCCTGCTCTGGCTGATTTCTGCAACCACTCTTTCACCACTGGAGACTTCCTCTCCCCCTGAAGCACTCCCATGTGCACCCTCTTCTTAAGAAACCCTCCGCCGACCCTTCCTGCTCGGCTAACTATTGTCCAATCTCCATTAATCCTTTCCTGGTCAAACTCCTGGAAAAACTGGCCATCTCACAGCTTAATCTCCACACTGAATCTCCACACTGAATCTGTTGGTTGCCTCCATGATGATCAGTCTGGCTTCAGAGCTGCCAGAAGCACAGATACTGCTCTCCAACCTCGATTCCAACACCTCCTGTGCTCTCATCTTACTTGATCCCTCTTCTGCCTTGGACAAGGTCAACCATGCCATCCTGCTCAACCGTCTCTGTGACAACCCGGGTATCACTGATCAGGCCCTGGCTTGGCTGAGCGCTTTGCTCTCTGAATGACCCATCCAGGTCCAACTTGGGTCCTGCCTCTCCCCTATCTCTATCTCTACCTGTGGTGTTCCCCAGGGGTCTAACCTCTCTCCCTGGTTGTTCAACCAATACCTGGCACTTCTTGCCCAACGCATTGCCACTCTCTGCCCCACCTTTCAGTGCTATGTGGATGACACTCAACTCATTTCCAGGCTCCCTTCTGCTACCTCTTCTCCTTCTCTCATCTCTGGCTGTCTGTCTGCTCTCCAGGAGTGGTGTGCCACCAATGATCTGTGCCTTAATGCCAGTACGACCAACATTCTCCTCCTCGGCACACATGTGCCCTCCTTTCCTGTCACTCTCTGGAAGGCCTCTCTTGGCCCCTCTTCCTGCTAACACCTGTGAGGTTAAAAACCTTGGGGTCCTCTTCAACTCTCCTTCTCTCCTCACATCTCTGACTTCTCTGAGAAATCACACTACCAGCTGCACCTCCTCAGAAGTATTCTTCCTTTCTTCTCCTTCCCCCTGCAGCTCATTGTCTCCAGAGCTCTGGATCTCTCTAGGCTGGACAACTGCAACAGCCTCTTTCTAAATCTGCTTGCATCTACACTCTGCACTACTCATCCAAAACAGGACTGCAAGACTTGTCCTTGGCCTCAAGCCCAGGGATCGTATCTCTCCAGGACTGAAATCTCTGCACTGGCTCCCAGTGGCGGCGAGCATTAAGTTCAAAACCCTCTGCATCGTCCAAAAGGCCTTCTGGGGCCTGGGACCTCAATACCTTCAACTCTCTCTTCCTAAATATCTCCCCTCCCGAGCTCTTCACTCATCCACCTCCAACTCCCTCAGGGTCAATCGCTTCTCCAAACAGCGAGTTGCAGGTAGTTCTCTTTCTTCTACTAGGGCCTCCCTCTGGAACAGCCTCCCTGCCCCTCTGAAACTTGAGGAGAACCATATCTGGTTCTGGAAACACCTCAAGACCTTCCTCCTTTCTTCTGCTTTCTCTCCTCTTCTCCTTTGCTGATCCCCTGGCTGAATCTGTAACTACAATGGTCACCTGGCTACCCTCTGATTTCGGGCCCAGGTCCCCTCCCGGCCAGATGCACACCTGTACTGCCCCCCTAGCAAACCTTGCACTCAGGGACTGTTGTGTTTCCCTACAGCCCCTACCAGCACTTGACACCCGATGTCTGCACTTACCTTGCACCCTGCACTTTGCACCAGCTGACCGCTCTTTTATTTACTGTCCTTATTTATCCTTCGGTTTTCCTATGTACTGCACTATCCCCTCCCCTTTCCCCCCACACTTTTCCCCTTTGCCCCTCCCCTGCACTTGCGCAATCTCAATGCCACCTGGTCTAGTAGGATCGTTGTCTCTGTCCTCCTGCTGTTTCAGCTCTTGTATAGGCGCGTTACAAATGCCATATCATATCATAAATGGCAGACCGCGTCTTGGCTGTTTCTTTGTGATGTCACAGAATTAAATTACAGAGAATGATTTGACAATGAGACTTTTATAATGAAAAAATATCAGATTTTAGATTTTCTTTAATTTGGGGGGATCGTCTCAAAGGCCACCCATTTCCCTTTGCTTTTAAACCCACCCATACTCCCACCAAACCCATTTGAACTCCTTACACCACCCCCATGGGCCTCATTACAAGGTTGGAGGTAGCATTGCCCGTAATACCAGCAAGGCTACCTCCAAACTTGCAAGAAAGTCCGACACCTGAGAATGGGCAATTACCGGGGTTTTCCAACCCCGCCGGACGCAGTAATTGCTCTTTCGTGGCTGCTGGAATCGGGTGATTGCCTGTGCTACAGGGGTGCTATGCTCGCGGGTGTCTTTCATTCTGCCAGGTCAGACCTGGAGGAATGAAAGGCACCCACGATCACAACTCAGAGTTTGTCGGTCCAGATATAACGGTACCGGCATCCTTACCGGTACTGTTGAATCCGGACCGGTGTGTGGGAGCGAGGAGTCGTTTGGGCCCCCCTCACTCATTCAGCACAACATAGACCACTTGCTCACACAATAGTGGGGGGCGCCTCCATTGCCCTGGGAGTTAACAGTACCATAAGTGGGGCTGTTGTGGGGGACACTTGGCTTCCATTAGGTGTGCCCTCGACTCCATCTTTGGACTAGGCCTCACTGAGATAATACGAAAAGGCTTCTCTCCCCTCTGCAGTGCCTCGCACACCGCACTCATGGCCCCCACCTTTTCTCACTCTGTCTGAAGGCTTCGTAGCTCCATTTCTCACGGATGTGCCGGGGACAATTGAAACAAATATGCAATGTAACATCTCACTCTTCCTCTGAGATCACTGTCCTGTGTGTGAACCGGCTCGAACCATGCCTTGTAGCTCATCCATCTCCACAAACCTGACTGTGTCCACGTGCCCCTGCTGTTGGAAAATTACTGCCACTATAACCTTGTGCCCCCTAAGGTATTCCATTGATGTACAAGAAGTGTGACCATGCTGTGAAGCTCACCCCAGTGTGCCCCCTACTAAAACTAGACCTCTGTCACAGTATATTGCACCCTAGAACTAACAAATGTCAGCATGCCCCATAGTTGCGTGATTCACACAGGCCCACCCTATGATCAATGTTATCACACTGACCAAGACCCCTAAGCCTGGTACTCCATGTAAGTCCTAGTGAGTGATGTTCTTATTATATGCATGCAATGTATAGGTTCAAAAGGATTTACTTAAGAATATACTAATGATCATTGTTTATTACATGTCTAATGGTAGTTTTTCATGCTAGCTTAGTTAGTGTCTGCCCTACCTCACCGAGACCTGACCCTCACCCCTCCTGGACACTGGCAGCTGGACCATGTGACGCTCACCCTCCCGCCAACGGAGCAACCAATCCGGATGAAGCAGCGACCACAGTGCATATGTATCATTGTCATTTATCCAATCCCAAGCAATTGTAGTCCCATATAGAGTGATGTCATTGATGATGCTTTGTCCCTTGATAAGTTCATGACTTTGTGATGTTTGCCAGAGGGCTCTCGAGGCAGCAGAGTTCTCTGGATGCCATCTTTATATAAAACAAAACTTAACTCTTGCAACCTGTTCTCTTAGTCTCATTCCCCATTGGGGTGTCTCATTTTTTTTGGTATTGGATGTGTAAATCGGGGAGTGAGCCTTTACATTTGGTGACCCCCGCAATGTGATTGGGACAGGTGTGCCGAGGCCCCGTACCGTGCAGCGAGATCCGTGACGCCCCCAGCAAAACCATTGCCTCCGCAGTTGATCAGTTTGCGCACAAAACGAAAGGTTCCAAGGGTCCCCGTCATCTTTGCAAATGCCCAAATAACTGCTCGCCAAGGCGGGTCATGGATTGGTTGGGGTGCGGACCAGATTGTGGATAGACCGTGAACGGTGGCTCTCGGACCACCCGCCTGAACACTTGAGTACTGGTTGCGAGACTCTCAGGGGAAAAGGGAAAAAATTGGGAAAGGGGTATAAAAGGAATAAATAAATAAAAAAAGAGGGAAAAAATAGGTGAAAATAGAAACTGAAGGTGAGGTTTAGGGCCTGTGTGAATGTGGCTAAGGCTTTTTCTTATCTATCCTTTATATGGCCATTAGGTTGTTGTGGAAAAAGAGATCAAAAGGAATATGAGATCCTAGCTCTGAAGGGGGGTAGAAGGCAGTGCTGCATGTCATTGTCTCGACCAGTGCAGGGAACAAGCAGAGATAAAGAGAAACAAGTAGGAGTCTCATATATTTAGTAGGCTCTGAGTAGTACCTTAGAATATTCTTTTTCCGTGTGAACAGAATTCTTTGAGAGGTAGCCTAAGGGGGCTCAGAGGTGGGGAGTGACTGAGAAGAGAAGAACAAGGGGTAAAAAAGTAAAAAGTAATCCAGAGGGGTAGTAAAACTGAAAGGTAGTATATGTTACATGTTCAATGTGTTAAAGTCCTCTGTGTTGGTTTGTCAATAAGTACATGTGTATCTGTGTATTCTCCAAAAAAAGGTTTGATGAGAAATGTTAGTAAATGATTTGTGATTTCTGCAAAAGGGTGTAGGCAAAAATGGTTATTGGTATTTTTTGATGTTGACAGCAAAATAAGGTTAAAAAAAGGTGTCAAAGAAAGAAGTTTATTTGGTAACTGACATTGTGTAATTGTACCCAGGAAAAGAGTGAACACTGGTAAAAACGAGAAATACAGTATCATGGGAGAGACCACACCGTTAGCACATATCTGCCAACATCTCCCTTTGTATAGTGAGAAAATACAAAAGTACCGCGATCAGTGGTTGACTGAAATAAAAGGAGAGGGCGTGTCAGCAATATGGCCATAGGGAGGGTCCTTTGAGAAACGAGTATTAGATCTTATATCAACACATTTGCTAGCGAAATATAGGGGAACGCAATTGCAAAACAGAAGAGAAGTACTAGACTTATGGTGAATGTTTGAGGAGGTAACGCCTAGTGGCGAGGTAAGTAAAGATACACCCATAGAGAAAGAGAAGGCCCCAGAGGGGGGAGAGGGTGCTGCAGGGGAGGAATGTACAGTAAAAACAAGAGAGGATCTCACTAGAATTTACCCGTTATTGACGAGGCCTGCAGTGGGATACAGTGAGCCCACATATGTGCCCGCACCCACTGCACCAACCACCCCGGCAACAACGGCTGCTGCCACAGCCCCGCCACCTCATGAAACAGGAGGATTATACCCCCAACTAGCGCCCCTCCAGTGAATCTAGCACAGCTGACTGGAAATTTAGACAGGCAGCTCGCACATGCCAAAAGTGAAATAACACGATTAAGAGCCTTGTGTGATAAGAGCCAGATGTTGCCCGGGGGAGGGGAAGTACCACCATTAACAGCAGTTGTAACGCTCACCTGGCTCCCACGGAGGCGCGGGCGTGGCTGGGACTGCTGTGACCTCTTCTGCAGAGATGCGTAAGACCCGGAAGATGGACTGGACTGGATTCCCCAACCTGGCTTTTCTGGCTCGGAGGAATATCCCACTGTGTGTGAAAAGGAAGGGTTAATAGTCTGCGGGTGATGTTCCGACCTCCCACTTCCCTTCTCTCCCTCTGTGAAACCCTTTTGGGATTCCCTGCGAAGACTCACCTTAGGGACCAAAATGACGAGCTCTCCATCCTGCTTCTGATGCAGGGGCGCGTTGTGATTCCAGTTACTTCACTGGATTGATGAGTTTAAACTAGTTTGTCCATTCCCGTCGTACCGCAAATGTTTATGGCAAGTTTGGGTTTATATTCACTCATCTGTTCTTTTCTTTCGCAGGTGCTGGAGAAGATTCCGGGCTGCACGCGATTTGGATGAAGCCAAATTCTGGTAAGAATTCCGATGAGAGATTCCTTTGCAGTTTTAAGTATCTCCTTTAATGTCCAATGCCTTTTTCCCCATAGGGGCCGGGGTACGGCAATGCCGGAGGTAAGGCGCTGACCCGAAAAGAGCTGCTGTGTCTCTCTTGCAAATGGGTAAGTCTTGAGTGAGCGTATTGCTAATGTTCTCACATGCTCTCACTAATACAATGTCTGTTTCTTTTCCCCTTAGGGGCCAGGGTGCTGAGATGCCGAAGGTATGGCACAAACCCGAAGGCGGAGAGGGAATTGAACCACAGGTAAGTTCTACTTAGATTCGTGTTTCCCTTCTCACCTCTCTTTCTCCTTCCTTCCAATAGGTGCTGGATGGCGGTGGAAGCTCCGGATGGACGTCGCAGGACTCGAAAACGCCACGTGCAGGTGAGTGAAATGCAGCGTGCTGCGCGCGACGCGATGCGCTTTTAAAATGTTTGCCTTCTTTGCAGGATCGTCGGCGTGCAGAATCCGGAGTGCAGATGTAACAGGTAAGGTTCTTGTTTTCACCTGTTCTCTTCCCTTTTCTTCTTTAGGTGTTTCCAGGATGCTGGCAGGCGTGATGGAGGAACAATGCAGGAGCAGGCACGGTGAGCGTCCAGCTGCTAAGTGCAGAACAACGCAAAGCGTGGTCTGCTGCTTGGGTGTGGCTTAAATAGCCTTTCAAGTAGTTCCAGGTATGTATTCTCCCCCCAGAAATATGTATTCCTCCACCGGTCACACCCTAGAGTTCAAGTAGTCCCTAGAAAAATAGTTCCTTCCAGTCTTGGAAGTTGCAGCATGGTCTGCACAGGTAAGTTTACACCAAGCACTACTCCCAACCTACTTCTGTATGAGCCTGGCGCCGATGGTGCCAGGACTGATGTCCCCTATGAGCCTGACGCCAACGGCGCCAGGACTGAGTCAAAAGGGCCCCCATATGGGGCTGCTGGGACTTCCCTTGAATGCATGGTGTCTGTCTCTGAGGGTGCCGGGCCTGGTTTGGCTCCTTGGAGGCAGGCATCATGACAGTACCTCCCCCCAAGGCCCCTCCCAAGGGTGTCCAACCTGGAGGCCTCGGTTTATTTGGGAACTTCCGGGGAAAATTCCGTATTAGTCGAGGTGCATGTACATTCTCACTTGGTTCCCAAGATCTTTCCTGAGGTCCATATCCTTTCCAATCAATCAGATAAAAGAGTTTTGACTTGGACATCTTAGAATCCAATATGTCCTTAACTTCGAATTCCAATTCCCCATCTATTGGAATTGGTTCTGGTGGTTTGCATAACCTGGTTCCGGGTGGTACTGGTTTCAACAGTGATACGTGAAAAACGGGATGGATTCGCATATTAGGTGGCAGATCAAGTTTGAAGGCTACCGGGTTAATGATAGCTTTGATTGGATAAGGCCCTATATATCTTGGGTTAAATGTTCGTGGACCTTTAAGCGGTAAATGTCTAGTTGCAAGCCACACTTGGTCTCCTACTTTGTAAGGAGGTACTTTACTTCGATGTAAATCAGCATTTTCCTTGTACCTTTCTTTGGCTTGTTGTAAATGAGTCTTTGCTTCCTTGAAGGCTTGGGTTATTGTGGCATGTAAATGATCCACGGCGGGCATTTCAAGGCTTTGAGGGGATTCAAGGTCCGAAGTCCTGGGATGATGGCCGAATAGGGTATAGAAAGGAGTCTGACCCGTTCCAGAATGCACATAATTGTTGTATGCGTACTCGCCAATCCATAGAATGTCCTTCCAATTACCCTCAGATTGAGGTAACATACACCACAGATACTGTTCCAGGGTCTGGTTTGTTCTTTCGGTTTGACCATCGGTTTGAGGATGGTGGCTGGTGGATAATCGCACATCAACTTGGGCCATTTGGCAACACCTTTTCCAGAAATGAGAAATAAATTGACTTACCCGATCAGAAACCAATATGGATGGGAAGCCATGTAAACGAACAACATTTTCAAGAAATTCCTTTGCTAAGGTGGGGGCTGAAGGCAACCCCTTCAATGGGATAAAATGAGCCATCTTGGAGAAGAGGTCTACAATCAGCAGGATAGTATTGTACCCATGACTAGGAGGCAGGTCAGTTATAAAGTCCATCGATGAGGTGTGCCACGGTGCCGGAGGGATGTCCAGGGGCCGTAAAGGACCGGCTGGTTTTTGCTTCTGACTTTTATTTTGGGCGTAAACTCCGCAGGTCATCACAAAGGATTTAATATCCTTTCGCCAGGATGGCCACCAGAAATGCCGTTTGATCTTTTCCTCTGTTTTAGCGATGCCCGGGTGTCCTTCCATTAGTGTATCATGATAATGTGCTATAACGAGTTCTTGCAATTCCTTGTGAGGCAGAAATAACCGCCCTTGGAAATAGGGTAAATCATTATTAATGGAATAGTTTGAGCCTTTCTGGCTCCATTCTTGTAAAGCTGTAGCGTCGAAAAGCAGTTTAACTCTACCTTGAACATCCTCAATAGTTTGAGAAGAGATTACACCCAAAATCCTCTGTTCGGGAATAATCGGAACTGGCTCTAGACTTGAGGCAATGTCACCCATTCCAATTCGAGATAGAGCGTCTGCCTTGCCATTCTTGCAACCCGGGCGATATGTGATTATAAAGTCAAATTCTGCAAAGAACAGAGCCCAACGGAGTTGACGAGAAGTTTGAGCTTTGGCCGTTTTCAAGTATTGCAAGTTCCTGTGATCTGTAATCACTGTAACGGTGTGTCTTGCGCCGAGCAGGTAGTGACGCCAAGCTTTGAAAGCTGACTTAATAGCCAACAGTTCCTTGTCTGTGATTCCGTAGTTCACTTCAGGAGCCGAGAATTTCCTGGACCAAAAGGCTACGGGATGTAGTTGATTTGAAACTGTATCCCTTTGAGAAAGGACAGCCCCCATGGCTAAACTAGAAGCGTCGGTTTCCACAATGTAAGGGAGGTCCGGACGAGGATGTTTTAACACAGGTGCGGAGGTGAATTTGGTTTTCAGTTCCTGAAAGGCTTGTTCTGCCTCCTTAGACCACTCGAAGCGTCTGTTTTTTCATAGGAGCGCCGTGATGGGTTGAACCACTCGAGAAAATTCCGGGATAAACCTTCTGTAAAAATTGGCAAAACCTAGCATACTTTGAACTCCTTTCACAGAATTAGGAGACGGCCATTTGAGGATCACATCCACTTTCCGTGAGTCCATTCGGACTCCTTTAGGTGTTAGGACTAATCCGAGAAACTCAACTTCCGTAACATGAAAAAGGCATTTTTCAAGTTTTGCAAACAGTTTGTGCTGGCGCAGTTTCTCCAAGACAGTTCTAACATGTTTTCGGTGATCGGATTCCGAGGAGGAGTACACCAGGATTTCGTCAATATATACAATGACACAAACATCGATGAGTTCTCGAAAAAGGTCATTCATAAAATATTGAAAGGCAGCAGGTGCATTGCACAACCCGAAAGGCATTACCTGGTACTCAAAGAGTCCATATTTGATGCGGAAGGCAGTTTTCCATTTGTCGCCTTCTCTGACGCGCACCAGGTGGTAAGCTCCCCTTAAATCTAACTTAGTTAGATACAAGCATCTTTTACCTGGTCAAGGAGCTCAGGGATCAAGGGCAGAGGATAACGATTCTTGACCGTTATCTGATTTAAGGCGCGGTAGTCAATGCAAGTTCTAAGGTCGCCTTCTTTTTTCAGTACGAAGAATATGGCTGAGGAAGCAGGTGACTTTGACGGGCGAATAAAACCATTGGCAAGGTACTGATCCAAATACTGTCGCAAATGAAGGTTCTCTGGTTCAGTAAGGGCATAGATTCTACTACAAGGCGGTTGAGCATTGGGTACCAGGTCGATCTGACAATCATATGGCCAGTGAGGAGGTAAGGTGTTGGCATGTTCTTTTTGGAAGACTTCTTGAAAGTCTTGATACTCAAAAGGTAATGGTACTGTTGTGGAGGTTACTGAGGCTAGACCCATCTGTGGATTTCCTGGATAACACTTTTGTGCACAATCAGGGAAGGTTATGCTCTTTGCTCGCCAGTCAATTCGAGGATTATGTGTTTCTAACCAAGGGAGCCCTTAGATTTCCTGAAATTGTGAAGCCTTGATTACGTCAAACACTATGGTTTCCCGATGGCCATCTTGGCCAACCAGTGTCATTTCCGTGGTAGAGTGTGTTACCTGCCCGGAGGCAATTTCGGTTCCATCAACCGTGGTAATGACATCCTTGGTGGTTTTTGGACGGAGAGGGAGATCAATCCTGGAAGCCAATTCAAGGTCAACATAATTTCCAATAGCCCCACTGTCGAGGTAGGCTTTTATTCCGTGAAACCGTTGAGGCTGTTTTGGATCTATGAGGACCATAGGCATGATGAAATGCGAGGTCAAAGAGTCTGTCTTCACGCTCGGCAAGCGGACCACTACGCTTGTCGGGCTT